>NC_053024.1:403419079-404147342 GCF_003073215.2 Triticum urartu
GGGTTCAATGTACATTAAGAGTGGAACATTACTAAAAATGCTAGCAATTAATTGACTTAAATGATAATTAAGTCTATGAGTAAACGCCTGACCATTGTTGCATAGAGTGGCTTTAGATCTTCTGTACGTCGAGTGGTTTCTGTGACGGTCGAGTGTCATTGATTCTTCCGAGTGGAATGCCTCTAGTCGAGTGGATGATGGTACCCTTCAAATGCTTCTGGCTTTAGGGCGATGACCTTGGGGAGGGCGTCTAGGTCAGGCCTATGACCCTACCCTAGGTACATAGCTTCATCATTAGCCCCCGAATGGTTCGGGGCTTGAGTGGAGAAGGAGTTGAGAATTCCTCCGATTCAATTTTCGTGCTTCAGGAGCGTCTTATTTGCGACCAAGCAAACAATTATGATGATCTCAACTTCTTTTGAGTCGCCTTGACCCATTCTTGTTTCTGCCGAGTGAACTTTACTGCGATGTTTTGAGTACTGATATGGAAAAGATCTTCCATCTGACAGGTTGCCTTGCTGCGCGCGGGTATCGTGGGATTCGAATTTGGGGAAGCGCGCGGGATGGGGGAGGCCCCGGTAATCGGAGGGGATTAGGCAAGGCCGCCTCGATCACTGCACCACCTTTTTCGCCACATACCTCACGCACGACTGTTGCAGGATTTGACTGGATCTTCCGGACCCACAGGTCAGCCACTCGGAAGCGGCCTCATATAGAGTGCCAGATCGGGGTTTTGTGCGCAACGCGTCCCCATTCTCCTCCTTTCTCCTCTGCTTTCTCCGCCATCCCCATCTCCGCTCTCAGTGCTGCTGCTCCGTTCGAGCTTCGCCTACGACCATGGGGAAGGAGAAGACGGTGGCCCTGGAGGGCGCAAAGAAGGCGACGCCGAAGGCGAAGGGGAAGAGGTACAACCGGGGCGGATCCTCGTCAAGATCCGGCCTGCCGCGCAGCTGGATCCAGGGCGACTGGATCCGGTCGACGATCAGCCAAGACGACATCGATGATATGGTCGAGGGGGGCTGATTCCCCATGAATCGGCGCGGCTCTCGGAAGGAGAGACCGAACCGCATCCGCGAGACGGTGAGTGCGTTCTCCTCGCAACTCATGTTGACCGTGGATTTTCTCTGCCTCCCCATCCTTTTTTCCAGGGATTCTTGAACTTCTTAGGAGCACAACTTCACCACTTCAATCCCAACTCCATCGTATATCTTGCCGCCTACGTGTCCATGTGCGAGAACTTCTTAGGTTGTAGGCCACAGTGGGGTCTTTTCAAGCACATTTTCACTTGCCGTTCTCAGTTGGTCAAGAAGGCCAATCCGAGTGACGAGAGGACGCGCGTGATTCAGATGTGCAGGGGTCTTGGGATTCAGATGAGAAGTAAAAGCACTTTCCCAGCCATGATCCTTCCCGAGTCGGTCCGAGCTTGGCAGTCGACCTGGTTTTATTGCAAAGACCAGCCGACTCCAGGTCAGTCGACCGGGCTCCCTGCTTTTTCCATGGCTCGGGTCGAGAAGCCCTCCGCATTGAAAGTGATCCTAGAGGAGAGAGCGCAGGTGAAGATGTTGGTCGAGCGGGTGGTCCGGCTCATCCGGGACGGCGTGACCGGTATGGATCTGCTGGAGGTATTCTCAAACGACGCATCCAGCCACTCCAAGCTCGTGATCATCCAATGTGGATGTATTTGGGCATTGAGGATTCCACTCGGATCCACCCAGAGGAGGTCGAAAAGGACACGGTGGAGAAGTGGCTGAGAGGCATCACAGGCAACAAGGATAACCCCAGGGGGTCCAGGAGGGTCGCTCCATTCGACCATTCGCGCCAGGTCAGACTCTGGATTGCCGAGTACTTTTTTGATTAATCATGTAACGGCATGTTGACAACTGACTATTTTTTTGCTTTGCTTGTTATCTTTCAGGCTCTTACTGAGATGTATTCAATGCCCAACGGAGAGCAGGAGCAGGACTCGGAGGAGGAGGCGAGCGGAGGCGATAGCAGCGAGTGGCACTCGGACGAGGAGGAGGGCGAGGAGAGCGGCGACCCAAGTGATGAAGAAGAGGTCGACTCGCCTCCTCGCAGAGAAAAAAGGTCCAAGCACGCTCACGACTCGGTAAGCCTCCATGACACGGCGGCCGCACCGACTGGGCAGTCTTCGAAGCGTCCCCGGACGTCCTCTCCACTGCCGACTGAGAGGACACCGAAGCAATCTAAAGTTGCACCTCCTCCAGCACCGAAACCACCGAAGGCTGCATCATCCAAACCGACGAAGGCTTTGCCCAAGATCAAAGTGGTCATTCCTACTATCTCTGGGTAATAATCTGACCTGACCCTTTGGTTGACTCGGTGTAACAAACGTGACCGATTGAATATTGAAATTTGTAGAGCTTCTACCTCTGGGACTTCCACCCGCCAGTATGAAGACGAGGAGATGGAAGATGCAGTCACCTCCAACCCAGGTACAACTCTCATGATCTTGTCCTTGATTACATGGTCGATTAAATTCTGGTGACTCATCTAGGGTCGACTGATTTCTTTGCAGCCCCTCCCAATGTCATTGAACTTCCGGATGATGAAGAGGACGTGCTGCCGAGGCCCAGGAGGAAGAAGGCAATAGGTGGCAAGACATCCCAGTCGGAACCGGTGGCAGAGCCAGTAGTTCAACAGCTCGAAGATGCGAGTAAGGTTTCTGTAACCTTTGCTGACCCAGTGTCGAGTGCGCGCCCCGCATCGTCGACTGCACCAGTGCTTGCTTCAACCATCCAACTTCATGCCTCGGAGCTCCAAGCCTCTGCGTCTGGACCGTCCATCCCCTTCTTCGCCACTCATCATGTTCCAAAAAGCCAGTCGGACGCCGCTGTAGAGGCCATTCGTCAGGCTGGCATAATGATGGAGCGGGTGAAGGCGGTGCACGAAAGCAGTCAGGCTGCTTATGACGCCAGCGCGGCTCTTCGAGCCAATGTCCAGGTAAGTTGACTTCCGACTGAACTTGTTCTATTAGGATATGCTACCCGAATATTTTCCTTCGCTCAATCTCTCATTGTCTTGCACTTCGAGACTGTACACCCACTGGGTGTTTTGTCATCTTTATTATTTTCACTCTTCCACTCAGCCTGGTCGAGTGGGATCTGAACCAGTGGGGGCACGCTAAGTGCACCCACTGGGTGTAGTCCCTGAGACTGCATTCGACTATTGGCAGTCGATTGGGGTCTGAGCACTACTTTCTCCTCTCTTTTTTACACTCGGTCTGGGCGGACCATGTCGAGTGGGGTCTGAACCAGTGGGGGCACGCTAAGTGCACCCACTTGGTGTAGTCCCCGAGACCGTGATCGACTGCTGGCAGTCGGTTGGGGTCTGAGTACTTCTTCTTTCTTTTTTTACACTCGGTCTGGGCGGACCATGTCGAGTGGGGTCTGAACCAGTGGGGGCACGCTAAGTGCACCCACTGGGTGTAGTCCCCGAGACTACTATAGAATGTTTGATTCTGCAGTAGTCTTAAAGTTTTATTCACTTGGAAGTAAATAATCTTTGATCTTGTCTGTTGACATGTCTTTTACTCACTATAGAAATCTTGTGCCCTCATCTCCAAGTTCGCTGAATTTGAGGAAAAGCAGAGGCAACTCAATCTTGACTTGGAGTTGGCCCAACAGAACTTGAAAAAGGCTCAAGATGAAGTTGCTGGTACGGAAGGTAACGGCCTGTCGACTGCTTATCTCGACCATCCTTCGAGTTATCCCCTCGTTCTTCTGTTTGATCTAAATGTGTATTTTGCATAGAAAATGAGGCTGGCTCTGGAGAAGAAGGACCTGGACCTTGCGGCTGCACAAAAGGAAGCTCAAGAGAAGACTGCTCTTGTTGACAAAAAGCTGGCTTCAGTCGAAGCGCTGGAGGAGGAGATAACCAAGCTGAAGTCGTCTCTTACTGAGTCCAACCGAGAGGCGACTCGTCTGAAGAAGGATAAGGTGGCTCTGAACGACCAACTGGAAAGCATGTCTCGTAGGAGAAACGACTTGGAAGCTTATCTGAAGGCCATTGCCAAGAAGCTCTTTATTATGCTCGAAGGTACCCCTTTTATCCGACTGCTTTACTATTTGCAAGTTAGTCCTGATCAGTTGACTCACTAAATCCTTGAATTTTCAGAATTCTGTCAAAACTTTGAAGAAGAGACTGGACGGATCGAGACGGGCTTGGATCCTATCCTTTCTCCAGTCGGCGATGAGGCTGCCATGAATGTGCTTCGACTAGAATCTCGTGTTGCCAGTGTTACCAGCTATCTTGCTCGTCTGAAGGTGGCGGTGTCGCACATTGATGGATCGCTCTGGCCAAGGGCAATGCTTCAGAATGATCTCGAGTCTCTGATTACTCGACTTAATGAAGTCCCCGGTCGAGTGCAGGAATGGAAGAAGTCCTCTGCCCGATGCGATGCTGATGTGGCTCTGTCTCTAGTCAGGGTCCACTGCAAAGAAGCTCGAGAAGAGAAGCTGGCAGCGATCAAGGTCACCAACACCAAAAGGCACAACTTCCAATCCTTCATGGAGACTTTCATTGCTGTTGCCACTCGAATCGTGGACGGAATTGATTTGGACGAGTTCGTCAAGCCTGCAAGCCCTCCTCCTGCTGAGTGAACAAACTTGATACATAAACTTGCTTTAAATTTGCCTCGGAATGCTGAGTGGTTTTTGTAACCGTTAAACTCCTTCGGGCCTAATGCCCGAGTACTTTTATCTTCGTCCTGAAACTTTTGAGGTTTTATCCGAACTTGGTTTATCTTCTGCATGTGCTTGCATTTGCCTTCAAGTGGAACTTATTCTTCACTCGGAATATTTCTTGAGATGCAGCTCTGAGGGAGATACCCTAGTCGACCTGCGCCTCGCCATCCTTGCAGATAGGGATGGAGCGCACGTTGTGCTTGTGGCACAGCTTCGAGGAGAGAGTTGCAGTTGACATGCACCTCGTCGTCCTTGCGGATAGGGATGGAGCGCACGTTGTACTTGTGGCGCAACTCCGAGGAGAAGGTTGCAATCGACCTGCACCTCGTCATCTTAGGCGAGTACTGGACTGCAGCTAAGCCTCCGAGTGTGAGGTTTGCTCATCACTCGGTAGGATTTTTAAAAACTTAGGCGAGTACTGAACTGTAGCTAAGCCCCCGAGTGTGAGGTTTGCTCATCACTCGGTAGGATTTTTAAAACTTAGGCGAGTACTGGACTGCAGCTAAGCCCCGAGTGTGAGGTTTGCTCATCACTCGGTAGGATTTTTAAAAACTTAGGCGAGTACTGGACTGCAGCTAAGCCCCCGAGTATGAGGTTTGCTCATCACTTGGTAGGATTTTTAAAACTTAGGCGAGTACTGGACTACAGCTAAGCCCCCGAGTGTGAGGTTTTCACATCACTCGGCAGGATTTTTAAAACTTAGGCGAGTACTAGACTGCAGCTAAGCCCCCAAGTGAGAGGTTTTCTCATCACTCGGTAGGATTTTTTAAACTTAGGCGACTACTGGATTGCACCTAAGCCCCCGAGTGAGAGGTTTTCTCATCACTTGGTAGGATGTTTTAAAACTTAGGCGAATACTGGACTGCAGCTAAGCCCCCGAGTGAGAGGCTTTCTCATCACTCGGTAGGATTTTTAAAACTTAGGCAAGTACTAGACTGCAGCTAAGCCCCCGAGTGAGAGGCTTGCTCATCACTCGGTAGGATTTTTTAAACTTAGGCGAGTACTGGACTGCAGCTAAGCCCCGAGTGAGAGGCTTGCTCATCACTCGGTAGGATTTTTTAAACTTAGGCGAGTACTGGACCATAGCTAAGCCCCCGAGTGAGAGGCTTGCTCATCACTCGGTAGGATTTTTTAAACTTAGGCAAGTACTGGACTGTAGCTAAGCCCCCGAGTGAGAGGCTTACTCATCACTCGGTAGGACTTTTTAAACTTAGGCGAAATGGATTCGCAACTAAGCCCTCGAGTGAGAGGCTTGCTCATCACTCGGTAGGATTTTTTAAACTTAGGTGAAACAGATTCACAGCTAAGCCCCCGAGTGAGAGGCTTGCTCATCACTCGGTAGGATTTTTTAAACTTAGTCAAAATGGATTCGCAGCTAAGCCACCCACTGGGGGATTTCAGAAACAAACGTAAGCAATCGACATTTATTTTAGAAGACTGTAAAACTCTTGTCTTTGATAAACAGCCTACAAATGTGCTTCTTATTACATCTCATCGTACTGAGTGCTTAAGTACAAAAGGGGCGGAGCAGTTCCGCATTCCAAGCGCGCGGCTCGTCTTTCTTGTGCTCGACGTTGTAGAGGTGGTATGCTCCATTGTGGAGCACTCTGGTGACAACGAAGGGGCCTTCCCAGGAAGGAGCAAGCTTGTATGGTTTCTGCTGATCCACTCGAAGAACCAAGTCTCCCTCTTGAAATGCTCGACCCCTTACGTTTCTGGCGTGGAATCGACGCAGATCTTGCTGATAGATGGTCGATCGGATCAAGGCCATCTCTCTTTCTTCCTCCAGGAGATCAACCGCATCTTGCCATGCCTATTCTGCTTCTTCTTATTCTGAGAAAAGCTCGACTCGGGGCGCATTGTGGAGCAAGTCACTCGAAAGTACGGCTTCAGCTCCATAAAGCAAGAAAAAGGGAGTTCTGCCAGTCGACCGATTGGGAGTTGTCCTCAGTCCCCACAATACCGATGGAAGTTCATCGACCCAGGCTCCTGCTGTGTGTTTGAGATCACGCATCAGCCGGGGTTTCAGTCCTTTGAGAATCAATCAATTTGCTCTTTCAGCTTGCCCATTCGACTGGGGGTGGGCGACTGAAGCATAGTCGACTCGAGTACCTTGAGAAGCACAGAAAGTTCTGAACTCATCAGAATCGAAGTTTGACCCGTTGTTAGTGATGATGCTGTGTGGAACACCATATCTGAATGTTAACTCTCTGATGAAGCTGACAGCAGTACAGGCTTCAAGGTTCTTTATAGGCTTGGCTTCAGTCCATTGGTGAACTTGTCGACTGCTACAAGCACATGAGTGAATCCACTCCTACCTGTCCTTAGAGGTCCAACCATATCCAATCCCCAAACAGCAAAAGGCCAGACGAGTGGAATGGTCTTCAGGGCTGACACACGCTTGTGAGACATGTTGGAGTAAAACTGGCAACCTTCACATTTGTCGACTATTTCTTTTGCCATCTCATTTGCTCGTGGCCACTAAAATCCCGCTCGGTATGCTTTGGCCACAATGATCCGAGAGGACGCATGGTGACCACAGGTATCCGAGTGAATGTCATTGAGGATCACTCAACCATCTTTAGGTGTTATGCATTTCTGGCAGCCTCCAGTCACACTTTCTCTGAACAACTGTCCTCTTATCACGGTAAAGGCTTTGGATCGACGAACGATCTATCGAGACTCTTCTTCATCCTCTGGGAGTTCCTTTCTAAGAATGTACGCGATATATGGTACTGTCCAATCGGGAGTGATGACCAAAACCTCCATGATCAAATCGACCACGGCTGGGACCTCGATTTTAGTCGGATCAGTGGCACTCTTTGGTTGCGGGGGCTCTTCAGTGAAAGGATCTTCTTGAACTGAAGGTGTATGAATATGTTTCAGGAACACATTGCTGGGAACGGCTTCCCTCTTGGAACCTATCTTTGCTAGATCATCAGTTGCTTGATTTTTCAGTCGGGGTATGTGATGGAGCTCTAATCCCTCAAACTTATTTTCTAGCTTTCTCACTGCATTGCAATAACCAATCATAGCTGGGCTTCTAATGTCCCACTCCTTCATCACCTGATTGACCACTAAATCCGAGTCGCCATAGACCATGAGGCGACGAACGCCGAGTGAAATGGCCATACGCAACCCGTATAGAAGTGCCTCATATTCGGCTTCATTGTTGGAAGAGTCAAAGTGAATATGGAGAACATGGCTAGGTTTGTCACCACAGGGGGATACCAACACCACCCCAGCACCGGAACCATTCAGCATCTTGGAGCCATCGAAGAACATAGTCCAATGCTCCGAGTGAATTTGGGCCGGAAGTTGTTGTTCGATCCACTCGGCGAGGAAATCTGCTATTGCTTAGGACTTGATAGCTTTCTTTGCCTCAAACTTCATGTCTAGGGGAAGGAGTTCAATCGCCCACTTTGCCACTCGACCAGTTGCATCTCTGTTGTTCAGAATCTCTGATGATAGGGCTGACGACTGTAATGGAATGATTGTCGGTGTCAAAACCGGCGGATCTCGGGTAGGGGGTCCCGAACTGTGCGTCTAGGCCGGATGGTAACAGGAGGCAGGGAACATGATGTTTTACCCAGGTTCGGGCCTTCTTGATGGAGGTAAAACCCTACGTCCTGCTTGATTGATATTGATGGTATAGGTAGTACAAGAGTAGATCTACCACGAGATCAGAGAGGCTAAACCCTAGAAGCTAGCCTATGGTATGATTGTATGTTATGGTTGTTGTCCTATGGACTAAAACCCTTCAGTTTATATAGACACCGGAGAGGGTTAGGGTTACACAAGGTCGGTTACAAAGGAGGAGATATCCATATCCGTATCGCCTAGCTTGCCTTCCACGCCAAGTAGAGTCCCATCCGGACACGAGACGAAGTCTTCAATCTTGTATCTTCATAGTCCAACAGTCCGGCCAAAGGATATAGTCCGGCTGTCCGGAGACCCCCTAATCCAGGACTCCCTCAGTAGCCCCTGAACCAGGCTTCAATGACAATGAGTTCGGCGCGCAGTATTGTCTTCGACATTGCAAGCGGGTTCCTTCTCCGAATACATCACAGAAGAATTTGAATACGAGGATAGTGTCCGACCCTGCAAAATAAGTTCCACATACCACCGTAGAGAGAATAATATTTTTGCAAATCCAATTTGCTGACTTGTTTTGGCAGCATGACGTTATGTCATGGCCCGGTGATTATTCGAACCGTTTTTCTTCAACCAGCTCCACACATAACGTGAGGCGGTTTCTTGACACGTCTTGTCAAAGCAGAGATCGTGTCCCCTTATTACGGGATTCTCATCAATACGGGCGTGGGTAACCCAACCGTGTCTAGGACTCCTCGATTATAGGCAAGTCCTAAACGGCTACGGAGAGGACGCTTGATATTCACCCTCTTTATAAAGGGACAAGGTTTTCGCTTTTTCCCTCTCGTGCTCAATCGAACCCTTCCCCCGCCTCGAGTTCCAACACCCAAAGCCCAGGTTAGGTGCTCCGAATCTTCAATCATGTCCGGATCCAGCCTTCCAGGCCGATGGATTCCCTCCTCCATGACGGAAGAGGACATCAAGAAGTTGAGGGAGGCCAGATACCTGACCGCCGAGGTTTCGCATTGGCTACCTGCTCGAGGGCAGGTCGTCCCTACTCCCGAACCCAACGAGAACGTCGTGTTCGTCTCCCACTTCCTCCGAGGCCTAGGCCTCACTCTGGATCCCTTCGTCAGGGGTTTGATGTTCTATTACGGGCTAGATTTCCACGATCTAGCTCCGGACTCCTTTCTCCACATCTCGACATTTATTGTCATGTGTGAGGCCTTCCTTCGCATTACCCCTCACTTCGGCCTGTGGCTCAAGACCTTTGAAGTGAAGCCGAAGATGATCGAGGGGCAACATGCAGCGTGCGGAGGTGCATCAATAGGCAAGATGGCAGGAGCTCCATGGCTGAAAGGTTCCTTTCCAGAGGTGTCCGAATTATGGCAACGGGAGTGGTTTTACGTCACGACTCCTAGAAGTGCCAAGTGGGCGGTTGCCCCCGCTTTCCGCTCGGGCCCCCCACCACAACTAATGTCATGGATTAGCAGAGGTCTGAGCTGGGGTCTAGCCAAGGACGTGCCTATATTGCAAAGCCGCATTCGAGATCTCTTCGAGGGAGATTTTAATTTGATCGTGGTAATACAAGTTATGTTGGTTCGTCAAGTCCAGCCTTGCAAACGCCGGCCCCTTCGCTTGTGGGAGTTCAACCCAGAAGGACCGTGTGCCATTCAAAGTTTCCTCGGCCTGACGCACGAGGAGATGTACAACTCTTTCTTCGGACCTCAAATAGAGTGTTCGGATATTACCGAGGACATGGGCCTGAGTAGTAACCGCGCTGCCAAACAAGTAAGAAATCCTCTAGCCGAACACACCGTCTTTTATTCATCATGAAGTTATTTCTGAGAGTTCGCTCTTTGACCAGGAGTGGCTAACAAAGGCGAAGATGATTCGGTGTTTGGCCCCCCTCCCTGAGGGTTTGAAAATCCGGTATTGGAAAAGATGCTCGATCTTGCACCTTGCCCGGAGCCCTCGAAGGAAGATACGGGGAGGATAATACGGGCGGACGCGGGCCCCCATCGCTGCCAGTTCCAACCGAGGGAATGAGCGTCTCCATGAAGGAGGATAACCGGGGGAGGAAAAGGACTGCTTCCGAGGATCCGGAAGCCGAGGCCTCCAAACGGGAGTAGAAGTCTCCCACAGAGGGTCCTGCCTCGGGGGTGCTTTTGCCGCACAAAGTCCATGGGGGGATCAGCCCTCCAAAGAGTCGTAAGTGATCCGAAATACTGTAATAGTGAAGGTATACTATCTTTCTTCTGAGAAAATAACCGCCGCATATATCTTGCAGTTCGGTCCTTAGCCCCTCTCAGCTGAGCTCGTCTTCGGGGGATCTTCTTCCAGAGATGATGGAGAGCGAAACGCATCCCCCGGACTCCTCCGCTCAAGAAGTGGGCGACCCCGAAGTGTCGTCATGGAGGGCCTCTCCAGATACGGTGAGGACAGAAGATAATCCCATAGACCCCCGAAGTCCCCAGCGTCCAGCTCCCGAAGAGAGCAAACAAAAGAGTCCGGCACCGTCTGGTATGCGCTCGGACGTTCTGAGGGAGCTGGTGGGGCGAGCGGCCATCTCAGAAGAACACCGTACGTTGATGGGTACGGTGATGGAGAGAATTTCGTCCGCCGAAAGCGGATTACATGAAGCCTTTATAAGTCTACTGACAGGCTTTGAGGTACATGAGATAATATGTGATAGTACCGCACATGTTAGGTGTGCCCTGTGTAGATAATAGCCCCTGAGACTCTGGTTGTCGTCGAGAACGGCGGCGAACAGAGGATCATAGTCCCAGGCAATAACCAGACTGCCCTTATGTGCAGGTGGTGGAAGCTCCGGTGGCTAGCCGGACTAGTGAGTTTGCCAAATTAAAACGACAACTGGATGCGGCAGACGCCGACATCGAGCTTGTTAACAAGAGGCTTGATGAGGCACAGGGTAAGTGTTATTATCTGGTGAACGCCACATAGTAAGAGCAGCATGATGCCAGTATCTTTAATATGTTGTGACTGCAGATGGAGCTGCCACCGTGGAAACCTTGCGGGCAGAACTTGCCCGAGCCAAGGAACAAGCGAGGATTAGTAATGCGGCTGCTTTGAAGGCGGCCGAAGAGTTGAAAGCCGAGAAGGCCGCACATTGCGAGAGCCAAGAGAAGATGGCCAAGATGGCCGTAGAATTAAAAGACAATGCCGACCGTTGTCGGCTCCTTGAAAAAGAAAACCGAGCGAAGGCAACGGACCTTGAGAAGGCCATGATGGCGGACAAATACACCCGCTCTGCTATGAGAGTGAAGAAGGAGGAGCTGCGGGAAGCTGGGGATATTGCGGCTGGGAAGCCCTTCATGCTATGGAGGAAGTTCGAAGATCCACGGTATGCCCCTCTGGATCGGCTGTGGAGTTCAGCAGATGCGTATATGGACTTGGCCGCGAGCGCCGCCGATGCGGCCAAATACTTCCAAGGTCAAACAGATCGTGAAGTGCACAAGCTGTTCTGGTCGCAATTCAACCTTCCAGAGCATCCGCTTCCATTGACTGATCAGCTAGCCGAATGTGCCGAACTAAATAGGTTGTCCGGACTCGCCATGAGGTCTATCGTGGATCAGCTATGGCCAGAAAAGCCAAAGCCGAACAGCTATTTTAGTTTAGTGCAGCGGTTCCTTGGTGCGGTGCTGCGCATTAATGCGATGAAGAGGTCAGTGTGCATAGAAGGCTCGCGGATGGCCCTTGCCCGTGTTAAAGCATACTGGGCGGAGATGGACGCTACCACTGTTGTGGCGCAGGATTCGGCCATAGGCCGAGTAGCTGTCGAGCACTATTTCGAGGAGGTTCTCGAGGGTGCTCGTTTGATAGAGGCCCAGTGCTCGAAGAATATTATGTTTGAGTGATATGTATTCTCACAATGCTTTTATGAAATTGTATAAGGCTATGTTTATACTTTTGCCTGAAAGTAGTATGATGCCTCATGTGCGGCTGTTTATGTATACATGTGTATAACCTGAAAGATTGCAGTCATCAGCTTCAACCCTCGCGCATATAATGCGGAGGTGCTCGCGAAAAACGCGTGTTCACACTTAACCCAACGTCTTGGTCCTATTAAGGAGGTGATAGCGTAGCGAATGAGGCAACCATACTATAATGCTTTAACACTTTCACTTAGCCATAGGAGTTTGACAGTGGGGCTACTAGATAGCCCCTGGTGGCTCCGCACTCTCCTGATCTCGAGGTGCGTACATGCCTGGCCGGAAAATGGCCCTTCGTTAAGGCAGAGGAATTCTAACATTCCGATAGGTCATCGAGTGGTTGACCAGTCTCAGGCTATATCATGACAGTCAGTTTTCGGCTTTCTCTATTGAGGTGCTCGTCCGGATGAACCAGGGCACAATCGCAGTAGTTCTCCTGGTGCTGCCTTAGCTGATAAAGCGGAACGTAAGGCACCAAAACACAGGAGCCGGGCAAAACCAACATTTGACCAAAGACAATGATTCGGAGCTGATGCATATAAGGCCAAACTCGCGACGCCGAACACTCCCTAAGGTATTCGGTCTTTATGGTATAAAACGGGCCTAAATAGTGCCCTTTGTAAGAAGCCCCTTGTGTCCAGGTACATGCATTATTCTGACGTGGCCACATGCCAAGACGTCAGCATCCTTCTCAATTGTGCTGAGAATTCGGTGGATGTGTATCAACAAGAGACAGTAAAAAACGTTTACACAGGGTCTTAATCTAAAAAGAATCCTTGGAGCGGGTCCCTGCTGCACGTCTGCGCCTGTGTCTCCGTTGTGCCGTATCCTGGACGGGTGTAGCACGATGGTCGTCTGTAAAAAAGAGGAACTTAGGTGAAAAAGTTG
This sequence comes from Triticum urartu, assembly GCF_003073215.2. NCBI lineage: Eukaryota > Viridiplantae > Streptophyta > Magnoliopsida > Poales > Poaceae > Triticum > Triticum urartu. Next base: position 403,432,218 of record NC_053024.1, read on the forward strand.
TCGTGCAAAAAGGTGGTTTTTTTAAAGAGACCATGTATAACTAGAAATGAGTAGAAATTGCCACTTGTCTGCGCGCGTTGAGCCCCTTGTATTTGTAATAGGGGTGTGTCCATCAATCCAGTATAAATTACATATAGCAGCGCTGGACTCGTCTAACCGCGTCCGTGGTCTTGACGACCTATCAAATACTTTAGTTGGCGAGGTCGTTTTTAGTGTGCGGCTGCCAAGGCAGTCGCATTCTCTTCGGCGCGCAAGGATCGCTTAATACTTCCGTTCACTGTAATGATGCCGCATGGGCCAGGCATCTTGAGCGTTAGGGAAGCGTAATGTGGTATTGCATTAAAGCGAGCAAAAGCTTCGCGTCCAAGTAGTGCTTGATAACCGCATTGGAACGGAGCAATGTGGAAGGTTAAATGTTCGCTACGGGAGTTATCAGGGAAGCCGAATATAACCTTTAGTAGCAGGGAGCCCGTGCAGTGAGCCCCTGGGCCTAGCATTACTCCTTTAAAGGTAGTGTTGCTATGGCAAATTTTCGTTGGGTCTATCCCCATTTCGCGGATTGTATCCTGGTATATCAGGTTTAGACTGCTGCCACCGTCCATCAGGACTCGTGTGAAGTGGTATCCGTCAATTATTGGGTCTAATACCAGGGCAGCCCATCCTGCACGCCGGATACTTGTTGAGTAATCACGATGGTCGAAAGTGATCGGTTGAGATGACCGGTGGCAGGACTCCGCGGCGATAGGCCCTTGGGCATATTTTTCTGGGAGTGTTGTTTTGTTTCTCCCCTTGATCACGTGTAACACGTTTACTGTTTTGACTTCTAGTGGAAATTTCTTTTGTTCCCCAGTGTCTTGCTTGAGAGGCTCATCCTCATCTTCGCTTGGTGTATCCTCCCCCTTGTGTACGGCGTTGAGCTTGCTGGACTGCTTGAAGACCCAACATTCTCTATGGGTATGATTAGCGGGTTTACCAGGGGTGCTATGGATCTTACATATTTGTTCTAGAATTTTGTTAAGCTGGACAATTCGTCTCTGGCGCCTTTAGAGGGCGGCTTTTGCTGACCTGGCCGAGAGCTTTTGAATCCGGCGTTTACTGCTGTGCTCTTCATGTTGTCTTCTTTATTCCGGCGTTTCTTATTGCTGTTGTGTCGTGATTTCCCGTTTCCATCTCTAACTTCGGATGTACTGGGGTCGCTGGTGCCGCATCTGGCTAGCCAGCTATCCTCACCCGTGCAAAAGCGGGTCATGAGGCTTGTTAATGCTGCCATTGTTCTCGGCTTTTCTTGGCCGAGGTGTCTAGCAAGCCATTTGTCACGGATGCTATGCTTAAAAGCTGCCAAGGCTTCAGCGTCCGGACAGTCGACAATTTGGTTATTTTTAGTAAGAAACATGTTCCAAAGCTTTCGGGCTGACTCTTCGGGCTGTTGAGTTATATGACTCAAATCATCCATGTCCGGAGGTCGGACATAAGTCCCTTGAAAATTTGCCCGAAAGGCGTCTTCGAGCTCTTACCAACTTCTAATGGAGCTTTCGGGGAGGCTCTTAAGCCAGTGCCGAGCTGGCCCTTTGAGTTTGACGGGTAAATACTTAATGGCGTGGAGATCATCTCCCCGAGCCATGTGGATATGGAGGATATAGTCCTCAATCCAGACCCCAGGGTCTGTTGTTCCATCGTATGCCTCTATGTTTACGGGTTTGAATCCCTCTTGAAATTCATGGTCCAGCATCTCATCGGTGAAACATAGGGGGTGTGCGGCACCCCTATATCTGGGTGTACCGCGTTGTTCGGATGTTTGTTGTGTTGCATCGTATGCTGGAGCACGCTTGTGTGGTCCATAGATGGGTCTGGTTTCGCCGTCCTTTTGATGTGAGCCCTCGCGTAGACCGCGTATTGGCTTATGTGCGGCGTTGCTTGCCGCTTTGTGTTGGCCGTGAGGTCGTCTATCCGGCTAGATGGCTGTTTTAATTTTTGGTTGTGGGGGGTCTAAGGCCTCCTCATCGAATTCAGGTAGCAACTTCCGCTTTGGGTAGCTCTTGGTGGGGCGATTGCCGCCGTGCTTCGCTGTTGTGTTGAGTACTTTACTACATCTGATTTGGAGTGTGTCCTGCACAGCCTTGAGCCTTTGCTTCTGCTTTTTCAGACTCCCCGCGGTGGCAACAAGCCTTTGACGGGCATTCTGCTGCTCCGGGTGCCTGTCCGGCGTTATGTCGTCCGGACTATTATCTTTGACAGAATTGGTTTGTTCGGTTTGATTCTCCGTATTGCCGTGGTCCGGCGGTGGTTCGCCCTGCTCCAACGCTGGGTCTGTATGATCGTTATTTCTGCCGAGGCGGGATTTGGGGCGGCGCTTACGCCGCCGCTTTGTCTGCTTCTCGAGGGAACAAGCCTTCGTTGTGTCCTTCCGTTCCTCATCGTTGTCTTCTTTTGGTGTGTCCACCATGTATACGTCATATGATGAGGTGGACGTCCAGCGCCCTCTGGGCGGTGGATCCTCTTCACTTCCCGCATCGTCGTCCATACCGTCGATGTCTTCGGAGTCGAAGTCTAGCGTGTCGGTTAAATCATCGACAGTGGCTACGAAGTGGGTGGTGGGTGGGCGTCGAATTTCTCTGTCGTCCACATCCCAATCCTGTTGGCCATAGTCCGGTCGGGGCTCTCCTGACAAAGAGAGAGACCTTGGTGAATTCAGAATGTCGCCGAAGGGCGAGTGCTGAAAGATATCCGCGGTGGTGAATTCCATGATCGGCGCCCAATCGGATTCGATTGGCAGGGGCGCGGACGGTTCGGAGTCCAGAAAAGAGTCCGGCACCTTGGAGTCACGGGCTTCGCAGAGGATTAGGCTGGTGTTCGGCTCGATCGCCTTTGAGACTGCAGCCCCTGAGGTGGTGTCTAGCCACCCGTCCTCGATTGGCGCAGTTGGCTCCGAGCTAAGGGTCAGAGCTGATGCGGGCGCGGCCTCTAGGATACTGTTTGGCGGCAGAGCTAGGTCATACCTGTCGTAACAGTGCGGCGTGCCCGGCTGTGGCTCGAATCCGTCGAAGATCAAGTCTCCGCGGATGTCGGCCGTGTAGTTCAAACTTCCAAATCTGACCTAACGGTCAGGGGCGTAGCTTTCAATCTGCTCCAGATGGCCAAGCAAATTAGCCCGCAGTGCAAAGCCGCCAAATACGAAGATCTGTCCGGGGAGAAAAGTCTCACCCTGGACCGCATCGCTATCGATGATAGTAGGAGCCATCAAGCCTAACGGCGATGACACAGAGGAACTCTCAATGAAGGCACCAATGTCGGTGTCAAAACCGGCGGATCTCGGGTAGGGGGTCCCGAACTATGCGTCTAGGCCGGATGGTAACAGGAGGCAGGGGACATGATGTTTTACCCAGGTTCGGGCCCTCTTGATGGAGGTAAAACCCTACGTCCTGCTTGATTGATATTGATGGTATAGGTAGTACAAGAGTAGATCTACCACGAGATCAGAGAGGCTAAACCCTAGAAGCTAGCCTATGGTATGATTGTATGTTATGGTTGTTGTCCTACGGACTAAAACCCTTCGGTTTATATAGACACCGGAGAGGGTTAGGGTTACACAAGGTCGGTTACAAAGGAGGAGATATCCATATCCGTATTGCCTAGCTTGCCTTCCACGCCAAGTAGAGTCCCATCCGGACATGAGACGAAGTCTTCAATCTTGTATCTTCATAGTCCAACAGTCCGGCCAAAGGATATAGTCCGGCTGTCCGGAGACCCCCTAATCCAGGACACCCTCAGTGTGCAACCTTCTTCGTGGTCATGTAAATCCCATAAACAAGCTTCTAATAGTGTGGATATCTTAGCTTCGATGGAGTCAGAACTTCAGAAACGTAATATACTGGGCGCTAAACTTTATAGGCTTTTCCTTCTTCTTCTCACTCGACCGTGAGTACTGTACTGACAACTTGTCCAGTGGCTGCAATATAAAGCAGTAAAAGCTCTTTGCTGATTGGTGCAGCAAGCACCGGCTGGGTGGAAAGCAAGGCTTTAAGCTCTGCAAACGCTGCATCAGCTTCGGGAGTCCACTCAAACTTATCAGACTTCTTCATCAGTCGGTAAAGAGGCAATGCCTTTTCACCGAGGCGAGAAATGAATCAACTCAAGGAGGCCAAACAACTAGTAAGCTTTTGGACATCGTGCACATGCATAGGGCGTTTCATCCGAAGTATAGCACCAACTTTCTCTGGGTTAGCGTCGCTCCCTCGTTTGGAAACGAGGAAACCGAGTAACTTTCCGCCAGGAACTCCGAATGTGCACTTTGATGGATTAAGCTTGATATCATATCTTCTGAGGTTGGCAAAGGTTTCAGCAAGGTCAGCCAGCAGGTCGGAACCCTTACGTGACTTGACCACAATGTCATCCATGTATGCTTCCACATTCCGACTGATTTGAGTGAGCAGACACTTCTGGATCATCCTCATGAATGTGGCTCCGGCGTTCTTCAGGCCGAATGGCATGGTGACATAACAAAAGCATCTGAATGGAGTGATGAAAGCCGTTTTTATCTCATCGGGTCCATACAGTCGGATCTGATGGTACCCGGAATAGGCGTCCAAAAAACAGAAACGCTCACACCCTGCAGTCGAGTCGACGATTTGGTCGATGCGGGGGAGAGGAAAATGATCTTTCGGGTAGGCCTGATTGATATGCTTGAAGTCAATGCACATGCAAAGTGAATCGTCCTTCTTGGGGACCATGACAACATTGACGAGCCACTCGGAGTGGTAGATTTCTCGGATGAACTCAGCTGCCAGGAGCCGAGCCACTTCCTCACCAATTGCTTTTCTCTTCTGGACGGCGGACCGTCGGAGATGTTCCTTGACAGGTTTCACTTTCAGGTCGACTCACAAACGATGCTCAGCCGGTCCCCTGGGTACACCCGGCATGTCAGAAGGTTTCCATGCAAAGATGTCCCAGTTCTCACGGAGGAACTGGGTGAGCGCTTCTTCCTATTTGCTGTCGAGTGTCGTTGAAATATGAGTCGGAGCAGCATTGGGATCGGTCGGGTGAATATGAATCGTTTCGTTTCTCCAGACGACTGAAATGCAGAGTCTGTGGCAGGCTTCTTAGCTCACAGCAAATCACTCGGATCTGCATTTTTCTGGTACTCTTGCAATTCTACTACTGCCATTTGTGCATCGGCAATTTTTTGAGCCCTTCTGGAAGCACTCTTCTACCTTTTGCCGATTGCCAGTGATAGTTATCACTCCTCTGGGGCCAGGCATTTTCAGTTTGAGGTACACATAACACGGTCGAGCCATGAAACGTGCATAAGCAGGCCTACCCAGAATGGCATGATAAGCACTCTTGAAATCCACTACTTCAAATGTCAACTTTCCCCTGTGGTAATTCTTGGAATCACCGAAAACCACTTCAAGGGCAATTTGGCCGAGTGATTAAGCCTTCTTGCCGGGTATAACACCATGGAAGCTCATGCTGCTTTCACTAAGCTTGGACATCGGAATGCCCATTCCCTTCAAAGTTTCAGCATAAAGAATATTCAAGCCACTACCACCATCCATCAGCACTTTAGTCAGTCGAGTGCCTTCAACAACTGGGTCGACTACCGGTGCTTGCCTCCCAGGGGTGGCTATATGTGCTGGATGGTCTGACTGGTCGAATGTGATGGCAGTCTGGGACCACTTCAGATAACTGGGCGTTGCCGGAGCAACCATGTTCACCTCTCTGTTAATAACTTTCAACCGACTTTTGCTTTCAACATCAGCAAAAATCATCAGAGTGGAATTAACATTGGGAAAACCATCATCATCTTCTCCCCTTTCCTCACCCTTTTCCAACTCCTTTTCCTTCTCCTTGGGTTGTTTCTCTCGGAACTGCTGGATCAGGAGACAACACTGTCGAGTGGTGTGCTTAGGGTAAATGAGATTCCCATCTTCATCTTTTTTGGTATGAATGTGGCATGGTAAATCCAACACATCATTCCCATCTTGATCTTTAACTTTCTTGGGAGTCCAGGGCCCTTTGGGCTTCCCCTTGAATTTCCCTTGGGCCACAACTAAAGCTTCACCAGGAGCAGCTGGTTCGGCCTTGCGCTTCTGTTTCCGACTGGAATTCCCTCCTCCTGTTTCTTGGGCGACTGTTTTGTGCTTGCCACTTCGGAGTCGGTCTTCCTCTTCACCATTGGCATACTTGGTGGCAATATCCATCATTCGACTCAGGGACATATCTCCTGTCCGATTGAACTTTAGGTTCAACTCCCTGTACTTAACACCTTCCTTGAAGGCACAAACTGCTTGGTGATCCGACACATTCTCCACTATATGGTGCAATGTGATCCATCTCTGGATATAATCTCTCAAGGTTTCATTCGGCTTCTGCACACAGGACTGCAACTCTGTCAACCCCGCCGGCCTTTTGCATGTACCTTCAAAGGTTCTAACAAACACTCGGGCAAGTTCCTCCCAAGTATATATGCTGCCAGGTGCTAACTGATTCAATCACGCTCTGGCTGAGCCCTCCAACATCAAAGGAAGGTGCTTCATGGCCACTTCATCATTGCCACCACCGATCTGCACAGCCACTCGGTAGTCCTCAAGCCAAGTGTCAGGCTTGGACTCGCTAGTGAACTTGCTGACTCCAGTCGCCAACCTGAAGTTGGGAGGAATCACTGCTGCTCTGATGGCTCTTCTGAAACACTCAGGACCTGAAACATGCATTCTACTTCTAGTCGGATAATCTCTATCATGGCCCTCTCTGTGTGCCTGTTCCTGTCAACCAGACCTTGAACGAGAATAGATCTTGCATCAAAGCCTAGCTCTCTGGGGTCGACTAGAATTCTTCGTTCGCCGCTATGGGGGCGCTTGTCCTCTTGTCGTCGATGCACGTATGACCCACTCCTCGGAGGAGGCGTGGGCACTCAATGACGGTCATCGTGGTCGAGTCGATGATCATACTGCTCACGGTTCCTGTACTAATCCTGCCGGTGCTCACGTCCCTCACGCCGCGGAGGCGATCTTGGGCTGTGAGCAGATTGGACAGTGTCTGCCACCACAATCTGCTATGAATCCTATTCCGTGACTGAGATACTGCTGTATTTTGCTCTCCTGCTGCCCGGAGTAAAGCCCGGATCTCCATCAAACCTCGGTCAACTTCCGACTGGGAAGGCTGAATTGACTCTGCTATTCGGGCTGCAGCTGTGAGATTCTGGATCAGAGTTCGGTATACCTGAGTCGGAGGCACAAAAAGTTGTCGTCGACTGGACTCAGGAATCCACTGCCGAGCACGCTCATCGAGTGCGTGCTGGAGGTTCTCCAGTCGAGTGCGCTCAGCCAAGTTGACCAGGCGCGCCTCCTCCAAGGCCCGGGCCTCGGGGGTTTCTCCAACGATAGGAGTGTGAAGTGCATCCATATTGCGGTGGCGAAGATCTTCTCTCTGCTGTGAAGAGAGGGGTTCGGGGTGGTACTCCTCATGGACGCGCGACGGATCGCCGACGCCATCGCCACCGTCGTCACGGGGGAAGCCAGGAGGACTACATGGTCCATTGACCATCAAGACTTTCGCCGCGGGGTCACTGCTGTCGCACTCGGATGCAGTCTTGACAAAGCCAGTCGACAGGTCGAACAGGTCGTAGAGAGTTTCATCGGGCTCGATCACCGCAATTTGTGGGATGGCCGATTGGCGGGCCACCGCATGCCTCACCACTGCTGAAGCCGCAACCGACCGGAACGCTTGCGTCGGCGAACAGCAGGGAGCGAGGATGCCGCAGGAATCGACTGATGCTGAGTCGGCGGTTGCTGAAGAAGGACGCCGCAGATGCGTTGCCCCACGGACGGGGAGCGCCTCGACGTCAAGTGGAGCTTCGTGGAGCCAAGCGGAGTCGTCGGTGATGAAGACGAGCGCGCCGAGACGGATCTCACGGCCCTCAGCCAATCCTCCGTCGGAAACCATGATGATGGGAAACGGAAAAATCGCAACTTCTCCAACAAGTCGCTAAGACACCGGCCCCAAGGTGGGCACCAATTGTCGTGGTTCTAAGACGGACAGTAGAATGGGGGTAGGTATGAGGAGGCAAGATCCTAGCTATGGAGTAGTTGTACACACGAGTTTACGAGTTCAGACCCTTCACAGAGGAAGTAACAGCCCTACGTCTCGGTGCCCGGATGCGGTCGACTGGATTGTGTATATGTGTGTGTTTACAAAGGATGCGAACCCTCGTCCCAAAGGAAGGGGTGGCTTATATAGAGTGCGCCAAGATCCCAGCTCCCCTCTGTTACATAGGTTTCAATGTACATTATGAGTGGAACATTACTGGTAACGCTAGCAATTAAGTGACTTAAATGATAATTAAGTCTATGAGTAAACGCCTGACCATTGTTGCATAGAGTGGCTTTAGATCTTCTGTACGTCGAGTGGTTTCTGTGACGGTCGAGTGTCATTGATTCTTTCGAGTGGAATGCCTCTGGTTGAGTGGATAATGGTACCCTTCGAATGCTTCTGGCTTTAGGGCGATGACCTTGGGGAGGGCGTCTAGGTCAGGCCTATGACCCTACCCTAGGTACATAGCTTCATCAGTCGGCATCACGGCCGGTGATCTACAGTTCTACACAACGCCTTCTCTAATAGTAGCGGCCGGATAGCTCAAGCCGTTTCCCGAGCTACATCTATCCCATTGGTTCAAGTAATACACTGATTTTTGACAACTTTTTGGTTGATTTTATTAACGCCAGCGCATGCGTTTCTAGAATAGTTGGATTTCCTTCTGATTGTTTGATTCGGTCAGAAACCGAGGACCGAACAAGATGCCAGTGCCCCGTATCCTCAGTTAGCAATATTTGGAAGGACCTATAGGTCATCGTTTTTAATAAACCGAAATTATTTTTACACTGAGAAACCAAACCAAACGGTTCGGTCCAACCGAATGCCCAGCCATACCTACGTCCACAACATAGGTGATGATTCTTGATGCTAGATTAAGTTTCGGGGTGTGTGAAAGAAGAGAATTGATTAAAACTCTCATCTCTCACACTAAACTTCGTCGAATACACATGACCACCTAGAAGATCATCCATCTTAGGCACCCTCTTGTGTACGTGACGGTTCACTATTCTTGGTGAAGCCAAAGCAACTGTTAGCAGATCATCGACAACCAGAGTCGATCGATTGTCAGAACCTTATAAAAAATGGCATCATGCCATCGATGAATTGAACCAAAGCAACACACGAGGGAAGCATAGCAAGAACATCAACCCTCACAATCACATGTGATCTAGATCGCAACCTGCACCTACTCATATAACTGCTCTAATACCACTATTGGGAAATGTCGTGGAAGTGTCACGGCAGATGTCCTCATGGAAGGACTTAGTTCTGGAGCCATTGCGACGAGGTTAGCTTAAAGGGGTTAAACGAGACAAAGGACACGGAGAGTTTATACTGGTTCAGCCCCTTGCGGTGAAGGTAAAGGCCTACTCCAGTTGAGGTGGAATTGCTAGGGTTTCGATTACCAGGGAGCAAACACGCTTTGCCTGGCTCTCGATTTGATGTTTCTTGCCCTAAACCGCCACCGGGTCATCCCCTTCTATACATGGGTTGACGCCCTGCAGCCTATAGAGTCCCGTCCGGCTCATACAACGTGTCCGGCTTGGTGACGTATCTTACATGCTTTACATTACAAGTCTACACATACATGTGAAGGAAATATGCCCTAGAGGCAATAATAAAGTTATTATTTATTTCCTTATATCATGATAAAAGTTTATTATTCATGCTAGAATTGTATTAACCGGAAACATAATACATGTGTGAATACATAGACAAACAGAGTGTCACTAGTATGCCTCTACTTGACTAGCTCGCTAATCAAAGATGGTTATGTTTCCTAAACATGGACAAAGAGTTGTTATTTGATTAACGGGATCACATCATTAGTTGAATGATCTGATTGACATGACCCATTCCATTAGCTTAACACCCGATCGTTTAGTATGTTGCTATTGCTTTCTTCATGACTTATACATGTTCCTATGACTATGAGATTATGCAACTCCCGTTTGCCAGAGGAACACTTTGTGTGCTACCAAACGTCACAACGTAACTGGGTGATTATAAAGGAGCTCTACAGGTGTCTCCAAAGGTACATGTTGGGTTGGCATATTTCGAGATTAGGATTTGTCACTCCGATTGTCGGAGAGGTATCTCTGGGCCCTCTCGGTAATGCATATCACTTAAGCCTTGCAAGCATTGCAACTAATGATTTAGTTGCGGGATGATGTATTACAGAACGAGTAAAGAGACTTGACGGTAACGAGATTGAACTAGGTATAGGATACTGACGATCGAATCTCGGGCAAGTAACATACCGATGACAAAGGGAACAACGTATGTTGTTATGCGGTCTGACCGATAAAAGATCTCCGTAGAATATGTAGGAGCCAATATGAGCATCCAGGTTCCGCTATTGGTTATTGACCGGAGACGTGTCTCGGTCATGTCTACATTGTTCTCGAACCCGTAGGGTCCGCACGCTTAAGGTTACGATGACAGTTATATTATGAGTTTATGCATTTTGATGTACCGAAGGTTGTTCGGAGTCCCGGATGTGATCACGGACATGACGAGGAGTATCGAAATGGTCGAGACATAAAGATTGATATATTGGAAGCCTATGTTTGGATATTGGAAGTGTTCCGGGTGAAATCGGGATTTTACCGGAGTACCGGGAGGTTACCGGAACCCCCCGGGAGGTATATGGGCCTTAGTGGGCCTTAGTGGAAGAGAGGAGAGGTGGCCAGAGATGGGCCGCGCGCCCCTCCCCCCCTTGGTCCGAATTGGACAAGGAGAGGGGGCCGGCCCCCCTTCCTCCTCTCTCTCCTCTTTCCCCCCCCCCCCTCCACGAATCCTATTCCAACTAGGAAAGGGGGGAGTCCTACTCACCAGAAGGAGTAGGACTCCTCCTGGCGCGCCACACCTTGGCCGGCCGGCCCCCCTCCCTTGAACCTTTATATACGGAGGCAGGGGCACCCCTAGAGACACAAGTTGATCCACGTGATCATATTCTTAGCCGTGTGCGGTGCCCCCTTCCACCATAGTCCTCGATAATATTGTAGTGGTGCTTAGGCGAAGCCCTGCGACGGTAGTACATCAAGATCATCACCACGCCGTCGTGCTGACGGAACTCTTCCCCGACACTTTGCTGGATCGGAGTCCGGGGATCGTCATCGAGCTGAACGTGTGCTAGAACTCGGAGGTGCCGTAGTTTCGGTGCTTGATTGGTCGGGCCGTGGAGACGTACGACTACATCAACCAAATGCTTCCGTTGTCGATCTACAAGGGTACGTAGATCATACTCTCCCCTCTCGTTGCTATGCATCACCATGATCTTGTGTGCGCGTAGGAAAATTTTTGAAATTACTACGAAACCCAACAGTGGCATCCGAGCCTAGGTTTTATATGTTGATGTTATATGCACGAGTAGAACACAAGTGAGTTGTGGGCGATATAAGTCATACTGCTTACCAGCATGTCATAGTTTGGTTCGGCGGTATTGTTGGACGAAGCGGCCCAGACCAACATTACGCGTACGCTTACGCGAGACCGGTTCTCCCGACGTGCTTTGCACATAGGTGGCTTGCGGGTGACAGTTTCTCCAACTTTAGTTGAACCGAGTGTGGCTACGCCCGGTCCTTGCGAAGGTTAAAACAGCACCAACTTGACAAACTATCATTGTGGTTTTGATGCGTAGGTAAGATTGGTTCTTGCTTAAGCCCGTAGCAGCCACGTAAAACATGCAACAACAAAGTAGAGGACGTCTAACTTGTTTTTGCAGGGCATGTTGTGATGTGATATGGTCAAGACATGATGCTAAATTTTATTGTATGAGATGATCATGTTTTGTAACCGAGTTATCGGCAACTGGCAGGAGCCATATGGTTGTCACTTTATTGTATGCAATGCAATCACACTGTAATGCTTTACTTTATCACTAAGCGGTAGCGATAGTCGTGGAAGCATAAGATTGGCGAGACGACAACGATGCTACGATGGAGATCAAGGTGTCGCGCCGGTGACGATGGTGATCATGATGGTGCTTCGGAGATGGAGATCACAAGCACAAGATGATGATGGCCATATCATATCACTTATATTGATTGCATGTGATCTTTATCTTTTATGCATCTTATCTTGCTTTGATTGACGGTAGCATTATAAGATGATCTCTCACTAAATTATCAAGAAGTGTTCTCCCTGAGTATGCACCGTTGCGAAAGTTCTTCGTGCTGAGACACCACGTGATGATCGGGTGTGATAGGCTCTACGTTCAAATACAACGGGTGCAAAACAGTTGCACACGCGGAATACTCAGGTTATACTTGACGAGCCAAGCATATACAGATATGGCCTCGGAACACGGAGACCGAAAGGTCGAGCGTGAATCATATAGTAGATATGATCAACATAGTGATGTTCACCAATGAAACTACTCCATCTCACGTGATGATCGGACATGGTTTAGTTGATTTGGATCACGTAATCACTTAGATGATTAGAGGGATGTCTATCTAAGTGGGAGTTCTTTAAGTAATATGATTAACTGAACCTAAATTTATCATGAACTTAGTACCTGATAGTATCTTGCTTGTTTATGTATGATTGTAGATAAATGGCCCGTGCTGTTGTTCCGTTAAATTTTAATGCGTTCCTTGAGAAAGCAAAGTTGAAAGATGATGGTAGCAATTACACGGACTGGGTCCGTAACTTGAGGATTATCCTCATTGCTGCACAGAAGAATTACATCCTAGAAGCACCGCCGGGTGCCAGGCCTGCTGCTGGAGCAACACTAGATGTTGTGAACGTCTGGCAGAGCAAAGCTGATGACTACTCGATAGTTCAGTGTGCCATGCTTTACGGCTTAGAACCGGGACTTCAATGACGTTTTGAACATCATGGAGCATATGAGATGTTCCAGGAGTTGAAGTTAATATTTCAAGCAAATGCCTGGATTGAGAGATATGAAGTCTCCAATAAGTTCTATAGCTGCAAAATGGAGGAGAACAGTTCTGTCAGTGAGCATATACTCAAAATGTCTGGGTATAATAATCACTTGATTCAAATGGGAGTTAATCTTCCAGATGATTGCGTCATTGACAGAATTCTCCAATCACTGCCACCAAGCTACAAGAGCTTCGTGATGAACTATAATATGCAAGGGATGAATAAGACTATTCCCGAGCTCTTAGCAATGCTGAAAGCTGCGGAGGTAGAAATCAAAAAGGAGTATCAAGTGTTGATGGTCAACAAGACCACTAGTTTCAAGAAAAAGGGCAAAGGGAAGAAGAAGGGGAACTTCAAGAAGAACAGCAAGCAAGTTGCTGCTCGAGAGAAGAAACCCAAGTCTGGACCTAAGCCTGAAACTGAGTGCTTCTACTGCAAGCAGGCTGGTCACTGGAAGCGGAACTGCCCCAAGTATTTGGCGGATAAGAAGGATGGCAAGGTGAACAAAGGTATATGTGATATACATGTTATTGATGTGTACCTTACTAATGCTCGCAGTAGCACCTGGGTATTTGATACTAGTTTTGTTGCTAATATTTGCAACTCGAAACAGGGACTACGGATTAAGCGAAGATTGGCTAAGGACGAGGTGACGATGCGCGTGGGAAACGGTTCCAAAGTCGATGTGATCGCGGTCGGCACGCTACCTCTACATCTACCTTCGGGATTAATATTAGACCTAAATAATTGTTATTTGGTGCCAGCGTTAAGCATGAACATTATATCTGGATCTTGTTTGATGCAAGACGGTTATTCATTTAAATCAGAGAATAATGGTTGTTCTATTTATATGAGTAATATCTTTTATGGTCATGCACCCCTGAAGAGTGGTCTATTCTTATTGAATCTTGATAGTAGTAACACACATATTCATAATGTTGAAACCAAAAGATGCAGAGTTGATAATGATAGTGCAACTTATTTGTGGCACTGCCGTTTAGGTCATATCGGTGTAAAGCGCATGAAGAAACTCCATACTGATGGACTTTTGGAACCACTTGATTATGAATCACTTGGTACTTGCGAACCGTGCCTCATGGGCAAGATGACTAAAACGCCGTTCTCCGGTACTATGGAGAGAGCAACAGATTTGTTGGAAATCATACATACAGATGTATGTGGTCCGATGAATATTGAGGCTCGTGGCGGATATCGTTATTTTCTCACCTTCACAGATGATTTAAGCAGATATGGGTATATCTACTTAATGAAACATAAGTCTGAAACGTTTGAAAAGTTCAAAGAATTTCAGAGTGAAGTTGAAAATCATCGTAACAAGAAAATAAAGTTTCTACGATCTGATCGTGGAGGAGAATATTTGAGTTACGAGTTTGGTTTACATTTGAAACAATGCGGAATAGTTTCGCAACTCACGCCACCCGGAACACCACAGTGTAATGGTGTGTCCGAACGTCGTAATCGTACTTTACTAGATATGGTGCGATCTATGATGTCTCTTACTGATTTACCGCTATCGTTTTGGGGTTATGCTTTGGAGACGGCCGCATTCACGTTAAATAGGGCACCATCAAAATCCGTTGAGACGACGCCTTATGAACTATGGTTTGGCAAGAAACCAAAGTTGTCGTTTCTGAAAGTTTGGGGCTGCGATGCTTATGTGAAAAAGCTTCAACCTGATAAGATCGAACCCAAATTGGAGAAATGTGTCTTCATAGGATATCCAAAGGAGACTATTGGATACACCTTCTATCACAGATCCGAAGGCAAGACTTTTGTTGCTAAGTTTGGAAACTTTCTGGAGAAGGAGTTTCTCTCGAAAGAAGTGAGTGGGAGGAAAGTAGAACTTGACGAGGTAACTGTACCTGCTCCCTTATTGGAAAGTAGTGCATCACAAAACTATTTCTGTGACACCTACACCAATTAGTGAGGAAGCTAATGATAATGATCATGAAACTTCAGAACAAGATACTACTGAACCTTGTAGATCAACCAGAGTGAGATCCGCACCAGAGTGGTACGGTAATCCTGTTCTGGAAGTCATGCTACTAGATCATGATGAACCTACGAACTATGAAGAAGTGATGGTGAGCCCAGATTCCGCAAAATGGCTTGAAGCCATGAAATCTGAGATGGGATCCATGTATGAGAACAAAGTATGGACTTTGGTTGACTTGCCCAATGATCGGCAAGCAATTGAGAATAAATGGATCTTCAAGAAGAAGACTGATGCCGACGGTAATATTACTGTCTACAAAGCTCGACTTGTCGCAAAAGGGTTTCGGCAAGTTCAAGGGATTGACTACGATGAGACCTTCTCACCTGTAGCGATGCTTAAGTCTGTCTGAATCATGTTCACAATTGCCGCATTTTATGATTATGAAATTTGGCAGATGGATGTCAAAACTGCATTCCTGAATGGATTTCTGGAAGAAGAGTTGTATATGATGCAACCGGAAGGTTTTGTCGATCCAAAGGGAGCTAACAAAGTGTGCAAGCTCCAGCGATCCATTTATGGACTGGTGCAAGCCTCTCGGAGTTGGAATAAACGCTTTGATAGTGTGATCAAAGCATTTGGTTTTATACAGACTTTTGGAGAAGCCTGTATTTACAAGAAAGTGAGTGGGAGCTCTGTAGAATTTCTGATATTATATGTGGATGACATATTACTGATTGGAAATGATATAGAATTTCTGGATAGCATAAAGGGATACTTGAATAAGAGTTTTTCAATGAAAGACCTCGGTGAAGCTGCTTACATATTAGGCATAAAGATCTATAGAGATAGATCAAGACGTTTAATTGGACTTTCACAAAGCACATACCTTGACAAGATTTTGAAGAAGTTCAAAATGGATCAAGCAAAGAAAGGTTTCTTGCCTGTGTTACAAGGTGTGAAGTTGAGTCGGACTCAATGCCCGACCACTGCAGAAGATAGAGAGAAGATGAAAGATGTTCCCTATGCTTCAGCCATAGGCTCTATCATGTATGCAATGCTGTGTACCAGACCTGATGTGTGCCTTGCTATAAGTCTAGCAGGAAGGTACCAAAGTAATCCAGGAGTGGATCACTGGACAGCGGTCAAGAACATCCTGAAGTACCTGAAAAGGACTAAGGATATGTTTCTCGTATATGGAGGTGACAAAGAGCTCATCATAAACGGTTACGTTGATGCAAGCTTTGACACTGATCCGGACGATTCTAAATCACAAACCGGATACGTGTTTACATTAAACGGTGGAGCTGTCAGTTGGTGCAGTTCTAAACAGAGCGTCGTGGTGGGATCTACGTGTGAAGCGGAATACATAGCTGCTTCGGAAGCAGCGAATGAAGGAGTCTGGATGAAGGAGTTCATATCTGATCTAGGTGTCATACCTAGTGCATCGGGTCCAATGAAAATCTTTTGTGACAATACTGGTGCAATTGCTTTGGCAAAGGAATCCAGATTTCACAAGAGAACCAAGCACATCAAGAGACGCTTCAATTCCATCCGGGATCTAGTCCAGGTGGGAGACATAGAGATTTGCAAGATACATACGGATCTGAATGTTGCAGACCCATTGACTAAGCCTCTTCCACGAGCAAAACATGATCATCACCAAGGCTCCATGGGTGTCAGAATCATTACTGTGTAATCTAGATTATTGACTCTAGTGCAAGTGGGAGGCTGAAGGAAATATGCCCTAGAGGCAATAATAAAGTTATTATTTATTTCCTTATATCATGATAAAAGTTTATTATTCATGCTAGAATTGTATTAACCGGAAACATAATACATGTGTGAATACATAGAAAAACAGAGTGTCACTAGTATGCCTCTACTTGACTAGCTCGTTAATCAAAGATGGTTATGTTTCCTAACCATGGACAAAGAGTTGTTATTTTATTAACGGGATCACATCATTAGTTGAATGATCTGATTGACATGACCCATTCCATTAGCTTAGCACCCGATCATTTAGTATGTTGCTATTGCTTTTTTCATGACTTATACATGTTCCTATGACTATGAGATTATGCAACTCCCATTTGCCAGAGGAACACTTTGTGTGCTACCAAATGTCACAACGTAACTGGGTGATTATAAAGGAGCTCTATAGGTGTCTCCAAAGGTACATGTTGGGTTGGCGTATTTCGAGATTAGGATTTGTCACTCCGATTGTCGGAGAGGTATCTCTGGGCCCTCTCGGTAATGCACATCACTTAAGCCTTGCAAGCATTGCAACTAATGAGTTAGTTGCGGGATGATGTATTACAGAACGAGTAAAGAGACTTGCCGGTAACGAGATTGAACTAGGTATAGGATACCGACGATCGAATCTCGGGCAAGTAACATACCGATGACAAAGGGAACAACGTATGTTGTTATGCGGTCTGACCAATAAAAGATCTTCGTAGAATATGTAGGAGCCAATATGAGCATCCAGGTTCCGCTATTGGTTATTGACCGGAGACGTGTCTCGGTCATGTCTACATTGTTCTCGAACCCGTAGGGTCCACACGCTTAAGGTTACGATGACAGTTATCTTATGAGTTTATGCATTTTGATGTACCGAAGGTTGTTCGGAGTACCGGATGTGATCACGGACATGACGAGGAGTCTCGAAATGGTCGAGACATAAAGATTGATATATTGAAAGCCTATGTTTGGATATCGGAAGTGTTCCGGGTGAAATCGGGATTTTACCGGAGTACCGGGAGGTTACCGGAACCCCCCGGGAGGTATATGGGCCTTAGTGGGCCTTAGTGGAAGAGAGGAGAGGTGGCCAGAGATGGGCCGTGCGCCCCTCCCCCCCTTGGTCCGAATTGGACAAGGAGAGGGGGCCGGCCCCCCTTCCTCCTCTCTCTCCTCTTCCCCCCCCCCCCTCCACGAATCCTATTCCAACTAGGAAAGGGGGAGTCCTACTCCCAGAAGGAGTAGGACTCCTCCTGGCGCGCCACACCTTGGCCGGCCGGCCCCCCTCCCTTGAACCTTTATATACGGAGGCAGGGGCACCCCTAGAGACACAAGTTGATCCACGTGATCATATTCTTAGCCATGTGCGGTGCCCCCTTCCACCATAGTCCTCGATAATATTGTAGCGGTGCTTAGGCGAAGCCCTGCGACGGTAGTACATCAAGATCGTCACCACGCCGTCGTGCTGACGGAACTCTTCCCCGACACTTTGCTGGATCGGAGTCCGGGGATCGTCATCGAGCTGAACGTGTGCTAGAACTCGGAGGTGCCGTAGTTTCGGTGCTTGATCGGTCGGGCCGTGGAGACGTACGACTACATCAACCAAACGCTTCCGTTGTCGATCTACAAGGGTACGTAGATCATACTCTCCCCTCTCGTTGCTATGCATCACCATGATCTTGCGTGCGCGTAGGAAATTTTTGAAATTACTACGAAACCCAACAACATGGCGGTTTATACTTACGGGCCTTAAGCCGCCTCTGGGCCTGGGCCTCTTATAAGCCTAACTATGAACCACCATCTTGTATACTCTTGGGCTTCATTTAGATGAACCGCCATTGTGGTTGACCCGACCCATCCTGGGCGGGTCATATCTGATAGTCATATCCCCAACATTAGGCCCCAGGTTGATTTGAACTTGTTCATGTCAATCTTCAACACTTAGAAAAAATCCTTCTTCCTCTGATGTGAAACATTGTAACCCGCCATGACGTCATCTCTAGAAATTTTGGAAACCCGCCACAACATCAACTTTAACAGATCTGTTATCTTTAATGACCTTCCAAAAATCGAGGCGTTCAATTAATTGGATAATCATCATTTGGCCTCCTCGTTTTTCGCGCCTGCCTGTTACTCCTTTCCTTATAAATAGGGTCAAACCGCCCCTTTCTCATTCTCCTCTCTTCTCCTTTTCGTCTTCTTCCTCCTCGCGATGTACCAGCCCGCACGAGCTCCGCCACCATCGACCTTCGTCCTCTTCATCAACTCCGGCCGCCGCATCACTCTGAACTAACTAGAAACGCCGCGGTGCTCCTCCGCTGTCCGTTAGCGTCAGTAAGTGTTCCCCTTTTCCCTTCATAGATCTGTTCTTAGGATTTCGCTGTTCATCGGTGTTCATCACCATTCTTCCTTTTCTCCTTTCTTGATTGCGTAGTTTGATCTAAAAATAACATAGGTCCTGTGCGGTAGCAGTTTTAGCACCCGTTCTTGATATTAGAACACATCCTCATCGCGACAGATCTCCTCTGGGGTACCTCCACTTTTTTGCTGCCGCCTCTATAGGTTCAAAATTTATTTCCTTTTTCTGAATAGTTGCATATTCGAATTTATAGATTTAACTTGTGGAACCTGTTTGTCCCAACACCTTAGCAAATTTTGCTCTTGTTAGATCTTGAATATCTTAGTCATGGCGGCTTACTTTACCGGCTTACCGTTACTTCATATATCATTAGCCCTCGCTTAAGCCGCCATTCTGAATGTACACTACAATTGTTAACTTGTGATTTCACCAACTGACTTGAACTGGCAAATTATTCCCTTCTTTTAGGTTGTCCTTCTTTCACAACACCGCCAAAGAGAGTTACCACATGTAACTGGGTTCCTTCCATCATTACTGAGGGTACCTTAAAAGATTTTGTCAAGGTTGGATATCTACCAGAGAAGAGTGACATGCATTACCGCGCTCCTGACCCAAGCGAAGAGAAACCTCTGCCAAAGGATGGTGAAGTCACTGTATTCACTGATCATATGAAGCGGGGATTTTCACCGCCTGGCTCTAAGTTTTTTCGAGATGTTCTGCACTTCTTCAAACTCCATCCTCAAGACATTGGACCAAACTCCGTGTCAAACATCTGTAACTTTCAAGTTTTTTGTGAACTATACCTTCAAGAAGAGCCTAGTGTCGAGCTTTTCAGGGAATTCTTCTATCTGAACCGCCAAAATGAGTTCACAAACGGGCCCAGCTTGGAACTTGATGGGATCTCAATTCAACGCAGAAGAGACGCCATCTTCCCTCAAGCAGCTCTACCAATTCACCCCAAGGACTGGAATCAGACGTGGTTCTATTGTAAAGATATCTCGCCGGCTGATGAAAATCACTTACCGGGTTATTGTGTTAAACGTCTTGACCCAAAACATCAACTCCCTAAGAAACTTATCGCCGCCGAACATAAGAAACTCGCCCCTGCTATCAGAAAGGTCCAAGCCTTGCTAGGAAATGGTTTAACCGGAGTGGATTGGGTCCGATGCTGGGTCTCGTGGCGGATCATACCCTTAAGCCGCTGATCCGGCTTGATGTGTACCTATACCAGAGAAAAAGATGATCCATTACACCATAGCTCTCTGCGTCTGTCTGGAGAGGGCATTGTTGAAATGGCAACAAGCCTTGTAAATGGAAAATTCAAAGACTGCAGCAAAGTGGGTCTGAACCCTTTCTGCAAGCTTAACCCGCCGCCAGATGTAAGTCTCTTGATTTCCCTTACTTTATCGCTTCGTCCAAATATTATGTGAGCTCAAGTATGTTACTCTTCCGCAGGCTAAGTCTGACTTCTGGAAGGCAAAATATGATTACGAAGCCGCCAAAAAGGCTAGGGCTGCCGCAAAAGCCACCAGAAAGACCAGCAAGAAACCTAAGAAGAAATAAAGCACCTCTGATCTGCTTAAGCTGGATGACACCTCTGAGTCGGAGGTGGCCCTTGACTCTCTTGGCTTGTTTTTCAACCATCTTATTGACACTGACTATTACTAGGATGACACGGGAGCCAGCCAAGCAGTTGAAGAAGAGGTAACTATTATTTCCTCCGACTCGGACCCTTTGCCAAGACAGAAACTTCAGCGAGTAACCCGGAAAGTAAGGTTTTCACACCCCTTGGATTATTTAGATCCTCATTTTCTTTTGAAACGACAACAACACGAGAATCGCCGCCAGACCCGGATCAGTGGAGGTGAAGAATTATCCTCTGGTTTACCAAACACTCCTCGAAAACGCCAAAATGAGGTTCTTTTTAACCTTAACTCTTTTATTTACTGGCGGGTCTCTTTCACCAGCCACTCAATTCCTTTGATTCAATCTTGCAGGAAATTTCTCGTTCTTCCTCTGGCGATTCATCTCAGACCCAGCTGGCGGCTTTCAAGACTGCCCATGGGTAAGAACAATTACCTTTCTCCTGTACTTTAATATCCTCATCATTATGCTGAATTGTCTGAATTCTTTTAGTGGTCAAGCAAAGCCCAACAAGAAGGAGAAGGTGACAAAACCGGCTGAAGACCCTAAAGTTGCTGAACCGGACCAGCAAGCTTCTGCACCAGAAGCCTCTGAACAACAACCAGAAGATCCTGCTTCCAACACTCAAACTGGAATGCCTGAGTTGTCTGTTGATCAAACCAACATTGACCCTTCAACTACTGAACCGTCCAGCTCACTTAACCCGCCAGAGACTTATGCTGATGACATTCTGATCACTGGCACTGGTTGTACTGAACCGGGGAACCCAACTGTGTTAGCCAGACATTTTGCCAAGCAAGAAGTCATGGATAGACGGAAAGTGAGATTTGATGTCTCCCACTATGCTCAATTGAGAAGTAGTGAAGTATTGTCTAGTTATCTCAATCAAGTACACTCCAGCCGTGATTTGGAAATTGAAA
Source organism: Triticum urartu (assembly GCF_003073215.2). NCBI lineage: Eukaryota > Viridiplantae > Streptophyta > Magnoliopsida > Poales > Poaceae > Triticum > Triticum urartu. The sequence continues at coordinate 403,453,816 of NC_053024.1, forward strand.
TGGTGAAACAGATGCACCAGAAGTATGAGGTATGTCATCCGGCTTACATACGTTATGTATATCCTGCTAGCCCCCAAGTCTTCGGATTATGATAAAAATGAATAATATGTAGACTTAGAAGAATCATAACCTTCTGTCCTAGACTACCTCCAAGTCCGGTTTAAAACTAAACCGGATGCTAAAATAGCACAAATTTTCATTCGTAGTCCCCAAGGGCCGATTTAATCAGTATGAATGAGCCGGTCCTATTGATCATTGTGTAAAAGAATAGAGCTTAACTGCATAGCCCCCATGGATTGGCTGAGACTGGTTACAGCACATCCGGTTCATCATTACTAAGATACGAGCAATATGCATTAGCCCCCAAGTGCCAAGACCCGACTAGCGACTCAAGAAAATGAAACCCGGAAGGCTGAGTCGAAATTCTAGTTTAGTGTGACTGAATCAGAAAAGTTGAAGACCAGCTTTAAAGCGGAGAAAAGGACTTGGGTTGAAGAAAGGACTGCTTTAACGCAGCGGGCCGAGAAAGCAGAAGCAACTCTTCAGGAGGTGACCACTTAGCTCTCCGGCTTAAAACAACGTGTGTCTCAGATGGTTTATGCTATCTTCAGTGAGTCGCCTTGTTATTCATCCAAAGTGAGTACTTGTCGCCATAATGTAAGTCACCATTTAACCGATCTGTATTTTCCTCAGGCCCGAGGAGTAGCAATCTTCATCAGGATATACTTGTTAAGCTCAAGGCAGTTTATACCCTTGTTGAACAATTGTACACCGGAGCTCAGCAGACTCTTGCTACTATCTCCCCAACGAATCAAGGACCAAACCTTTTAAGTGATGTGTTGAAGAAATTGTCCATCTTGCCCACTAGACTTCAAGAAATCAAATGGTCTTGTGTGAGAGCCGGAGCTGTAACAGCCTTGAGCCGTGCCAAAGCATGGGTACCGGAATTAGACCCGACAGATGTGGCCAGTGGGTATCCTAGCTTAAAGGAAGATGGAACCTCTTTCGACCAGCAAGACTTTGTCGCCTCTGTCAAAGAGATTCATCCTCATGCAATGGTCATCGCTGAAGAGACCAATCTTTCCAAATATCAGTCGGCTTACGATGTGGATAATCAGAAGATGTCTACCCCAACATATAAAGTGATGGATCTGATTCCTCTAATTCGTAAGCACACCTTCGCCCCTGAAATTGACCCGTCCAATCTTGTTGATGACAAAGCTGAATTCTATGCCTTGTGCAGCTTTGACTGGTCCAAACCAAACTTCCAGACGGTGGAGGAGGACGAAGAACCGCGAGGGATGAACCGGAGGCCCCCCATCGGCAAGGCCAAGAAGATTGAACCGTCGGGCGGTTTAGAGACTTAATCTTTGAAAAAACACTTGACCTCATTTTGGCTCATGGAGCCATGTAATAGGATAGTTAAAACTTGTCTTTGTCGTGCCATCGTGCACGTTTCTGTTTTGCGTAATACTGCTGATCCACCGGTTTAAAAAACCATTATGGGTATGATAGTCTTTGATTTGGGCAGATTTGAATGATCATTATTATCATGTACAGAAAGAAAACACAAAGGCCCTAGCGGCTTACCGCCTAGCGGGTCATGATACCCAATTAAAGCCGCTGGGGATGAATAGTCCATAACCAGAGCCGGTCTGATAACTGCTAAGTAAAAGAACATACCTGTGGTATATACTTAAACTGCCGGCTTATCAGCTCCGTGTAATTTAGAGGTGTTAGAACTATAACTCCAACCATAGTATTCATCACTCTTTGGTGATTTAGAGTTTTTCCTCTTGACGGGTTGTATTAACCCAAAGTGTGCTTCCAATATGAGCCATAAACAGGGCAGCTGGGACCGACTTATAAAAAACGGAAGACAGCAAAAAACTCAAATACGAATAAGAAATCAAAAGAAATTCGAGGCTTTTGTAGACTGCCAAACTAAAGTGTCTTCTTTAATGAAACTAGCCCGAGCCACTGGATTGTTCGTCCTGCCGTGATCCTGACTCACAGTGTGCCCAATCGACATTTGAACCCTGGAATAAGTCTGGTCTTACTCAAAGACTTATCAGGAATACGCGGGGCCAGAGTAACAGTATCATGGGCCGATTTATCCAAGTTCCAAGGAAGGCGGCTTATGAAGCCTGGATCCATCTGACTCTGTAAACCGTGCTCTCGCATGACAAGCCATCCTTTGAACCTTAATCGAGCTCAAATCTTGGTCGAATGCGACGTAAAGACTGATCGTTAAGAGTTCGGCGGGTCAATCAGGATGACCTGATGGAGTTGAAGCAGCTAGTGTACAGGTAGGATGACCCGGTCAGAGTTTGTTCTCTTCGGTCGAATACGCCTATGTTTGAACAAACCTGGTCAAGAGGGTAGTAACTCTATGTTCTCTTTGGTCGAATACGCCTATGTTTGAACAGGAAGCCCCCAAGTGACATACTTACAAGTGTGGCGTTGAGACGATCAAAAGGGTACCGACAGCTATGTTCTCTTTGGTGAATACACCTATGCTTGAACAGGAAGCCCCCAAGTGACCACATATAAACTTTTGGCCTTGAGCCAATCAAGAGGGTGCCGACAGCTATGCTCAATGAGCGGGAAGCCCCCAAGTGATTACATGAACTTTGGCATTGCGCCGTTCAAGAGGGTACCGACAGCTATGCTCGATGAGCAGGAAGCCCCCAAATGATCATATGAACTTTGGCATTGCATTGATCAAGAGGGTACCGACAGCTATGCTCGATGAGCAAGAATCCCCCAAATGATCATCAAGGACCTATGTTTGAGTTGTGCTGTGCATCCAACTCTCTTTGGTCTTTGAAGTTGTGGGCGTCGAACCTCTTAAATGATGATAAAGACTCGGCTTTGAAAAAGTGAAACGACAGAGGCCCTGAATTGTCAGGGATGTCGGCTTTATTATACTGCTTATAATATATACATCAAATAACTATGTACATCATGAGAGCCGAGGCTCAAGTATAGTAGGGCCGAAGATGAGCAATGTTCCACGGTCGACGGGTCTCCTCCTCCAATGTGCGTGAGTCCTTGTTGTCTCAAACATCGATAAGGTAGTATGACCCATTATGTAAGTTCTTGCTGACCACAAAAGGTCCTTCCCAAGGTGGTGATAATTTGTGCATATCTGTCTGATCTTGGGTGAGCCAGAGCACTAAGTCGCCCTCTTGAAAGGTTTTGGTTTTGACCCAGCGGCTGTGATAACACCATAAGTCATGCCGGTAAATTGCCGAACGGGCCGCCGCAAGATCACGCTCTTCATCCAATAAGTCAAGTGTGTCTTGACGCGCCTTTTCATTATCAGCTTCAACATAAACCGCCACCCTAGGTGAGTCGTGATGGATGTCACTAGGGAGAACCGCCTCTGCCCCATAAACCATGAAAAAGGGTGTGTAATCGTAGATCTGTTGGGGGTCGTGTTGATGCTCCATAACACGGAGGGTAATTCCTCCACCCAACAACCCGGCGTTCTTTGTAAAGCAACCATAAGCCGGGGCTTGATACCTCGTAGAATCTCCTGATTTTCTCGTTCTGCTTGACCATTGGACTGAGGGTGAGCTACAGAGGAAACGCCAAGCCGGATATGCTCCCGTTGACAAAATTCTTCCATAGCACCTTTAGAAAGATTAGTGCCATTATCTGTTATGATGTTGTGCGGAAAGCCGAAACGGAAGATCACCTTGTTCATGAATTGAATCGTCGTTGCCGCATCACATTTACTAACCAGCTCTGCTTCAATCCACTTAGTAAACTTATCAACCGCCACCAAGAGGTGGGTTTTCTTATGTTTGGACCTTTTAAAAGGCCCAACCATGTCAAGCCCCCAAGTTGCAAATGGCCAGGTAATTGGAATCATCCTCAATTCTTGTGCCGGCACATGAGCTCGTCGTGCAAATTTCTGACAGCCATCACATCTGCTTACCAAATCCTCAGCATCAGTGTGAGCCGTTAACCAATAAAACTCATGACGGAAAGCCTTGGCTACCAGAGATTTAGAGCAGGCATGATGACCATAGTCTCCTTCGTGGATCTCTCATACTCACAGCCTTCTTCAGGAGAGACACAACGTTGAAACGCCCCTATAACACTGTGATGGTGCAACTCCCCATTGACAATCGTCATTGACTTAGACCGCTGGGTTATCTGTCTGGCCAAGACCTCATCCTCTGGCAACTCACCCCGGGTCATGTAAGCCAAATACGGAACCGTCCAATCAGGAATAGCATGGAGAGCCGCCACCAATTGTGCTTCCGGGTTAGGAATAGCAAGGTCCTCCTCTGTAGGCAATTTGACAGAAGGATTAAGCAAAATGTCCAACAACGTGTTAGGTGGCACCGGCTTACGCTGAGACCCTAGCTGGCTTAAAGTATCAGCTGCCTCATTCTTCCTGCGATCAACATGATCAACTTGATAGCCCTTGAAATGACCTGCAATGGCATCAACCTCTCGGCGGTAAGTCGCCATGAGCGGATCTTTAGAATCCCAAGTACCAGAAACTTGCTGAGCCACCAGATCTGAATCGCCAAAGCACCTCACTGGGCTTAAGTTCATCTCCTTAGCCATCCGAAGGCCATGGAGTAAGGCCTCATACTCAACTGCATTGCTAGTCAATGTTGGGGATATCGCTTATCGGGAACTTATTGGTCGACCCATGATAAGGGGTAAATCGGCCAGTTTGTTGGCATATCGGCCAATTTATCACCATATCGGCTGATTTATCGGTCGATTTATCTTATTGGTCAGACAACGGTAAGCGATAAATCGGTCGATTTATCAGAATATCGGAAGATATCTTGAACAGTGTTGCTAGTACAGGGGAACATTAGCTGGAGAACATAGGAAAAATTGTCACCTCATGGGGAAGTCAAGACGACTCCAGCCCCCGAGCCCTCCAACTGTCTGGATCCATCAAAGTGAATAATCCAATATGTGTTATCCGGCTTTTCCTCAGGTGCCTGTAACTCTGTCCAGTCATTGATGAAATCCACAAGTGCTTGGGATTTGATGGTTGTTCGAGGCACATATTTTAAATCGTGAGGCCCCAGCCCAATGGCCCACTTAGCAACCCGGCTTGTGGCTTCCCTGTTTTGGATGATATCTCCAATGGAGTAGAACTAACCACAATGATAGGATGTCCTTGAAAATATTGCTTAAGCTTCCGGCTTGCCATGAACACCCCATAAACAAGCTTCTGCTAGTGTGGGTACCTCTGTTTAGACTCGATAAGCACCTCACTGATGTAATAAACTGGCCGTTGGACCGGGTACTCCTTGCTTGCCTCCTTTCTTTCCATCACAATGGCTACACTGACAGCCCAGCTATTAGCAGCCACATATAACAACAGAGGCTCTTTATCAACAGGGGCAGCAAGCACGGGCGGCTCAGCTAGCTGTTTCTTCAAATCCTCAAATGCTTAATTAGCAGCATCACTCCAAACATAGTGATCTGTCTTCTTCATCATCTGATAAAGAGGAATAGCCTTCTCACCCAGCCGGCTTATGAACCGGCTCAGAGCCGCAATACGACCCGCCAGACGCTGAACATCATTAACACACGCCGGCTTAGCCAATGAAGTAATGGCTTTGATCTTCTCCGGGTTAGCTTCAATGCCTCTGTTAGAAACCAGGAAACCCAAGAGCTTGCTAGCTGGCACACCAAAGACGCACTTAGCCGGGTTGAGCATCATCTTGTAGACCCGGAGATTGTCAAACGTCTCTTTCAAAACATCAATCAGGGTCTCCTTCTCTCTTGACTTCACCACAATGTCATCTACATAAGAATGAACGTTGCGCCCAATTTGATTGTGAAGGCAATTTTGCACACACCACTGATAAGTTGCCTGGGCACTCTTGAGCCCAAAAGGCATAGACACATAGCAGAAGGCTCCAAATGGAGTAATGAAGGCCGTCTTCTCCTGGTCCTTAACTGCCATCTTGATCTAATGATAACCAGAATAAGCATCCAAAAAACTCAAACGCTCACAACCCGCCGTAGCATCAATGATTTGATCAATACAAGGGAGAGCAAATAGATCAGCCGGACAAGCCTTGTTTAAGTCCATGTAATCCACACACATTCGCCAAGTGTCGTTCTTTTTGAGTAATAGCACCAGATTAGCCAACCACTCGGGATGAAAAACTTCAATGATAAACCCAGCCGCCAAAAGCCGGGCCACTTCCTCACCAATGGCCTTCGCCTCTCCTTGTTAAACCGGCGAAGAAATTGCTTGACCGGTTTAAACTTCGGATCAATATTAAGAGTGTGCTCAGCAAGTTCACTCGGTACGCCCGGCATGTCCGAAGGCTTCCATGCAAAGATGTCACGGTTCTCAAGGATGAACTCGATGAGCGTGCTTTCCTATTTCAGATCCATATTAGCGCTGATGCTGAACTATTTAGATGATTCGCCAGGGACGAAGTCAACCATCTTAGTATCGTCCATCGATTTAAACTTTAACGAAGGATCATGCTTTGTGGTTGGTTTCTTCAAGGACGTCATGTCTGCCGGGTCAACATTGTCCTTGTAAAATTTTAGCTCCTTTGTGGCACAAACTGATTCAGCATAAGCCGCATCACCTTCCTCACATTCCAAGGCCACCTTGCGACTCCCATGCACTGTGATGGTGCCTTTATAACCCGGCATTTTAAGCTGCAAGTAAACATAGCAGGGCCTCGCCATGAACTTAGTATAAGCCGGTCGCCCAAACAGAGCATGATAAGGGCTTTTGATCTTGACCACTTCGAAGGTTAACGTCTCAGACCTAGAATCGTGCTCATCTCCAAAGGCAACTTCTAACGGTATCTTCCCCACTGGGTAGGCTGACTTACCCGGCACGACACCATGGAAGACAGTGTTTGACAGCTTGAGATTCTTATCTGTCAGTCCCATGCATCGGAAGGTCTCATAATACAGTATGTTAATGCTGCTACCTCCATCCATGAGCATCTTGGTAAACTTATAACCCCCAACCTGAGGTGCCACCACCAAAGCCAGATGACCCGGATTATCGATCCGGGGTGGATGATCCTCTCGACTCCATACAATAGGCTGTTCTGACCATCGTAGATAACGTGGGACCGCTGGCTCAACAGCGTTCACAGCTCTCTTGTGAAGCTTCTAATCCCGTTTACACAAACTAGTGGTGAAAACGTGGTACTGCCCACTATTCAATTGCTTTGGATTGCTCCGGACTGTTGCTGCTGTTGATTCCCCTGATTATTCTGCTGATTGTAACCACCCTGGTTACCGTGACCTTGAAACCCGAAACTTGAACCGCCGCCACCATGACCCGGACCGTGGGAGCCGGACCCTGATCTGCCATTTGGGCCATGGTGGCGCTAGATGTATTCCCGAAAGCTTCTCATTATGCTGCAATCCCTCCACGAATGAGTAGCCAGCTTACGACCCGTTCCGTGTTTTGGGCACGGCTGATTTAACATTGCCTCAAGGTCGAATCATGTCCTCGGAGCCGGCGGCCCCGTCTGTCCCCTACGGTGCTGGTTATCATTGCGTGCACCTGTGTTGGCCACAAAGTCATCAGCTTTGTGCTTATCGTTGCTGCCTTGATTGGTAGAGTTGTACTGCTATCCCTTCATGTTGTTACTCCTCTTTCCCTTTCCCGATCTTTTGTCCTCTGAGTCGGGGTCCTTGGTACCATCAGAGTCGGCATATTTAACAAGAGTCGCCATCAGCTCCCCCATGTCGTTGCAATGATGCTTGAACCGCCCAAGCTTCTGCTTGAGTGGAATGAACTGGCAATTTTTCTCCAACATCAAAACCGCCAAGCCAACGTTGATGTTATCTGAAGAATGTATGATGGTTGAGACCCGGCACACCCAGCTCATCGTTGGCTCGCCCTCAGCCTAAACGCAAGAAACCATATCCACAATCGACATAGGCTGCTTGCACGTGTCTTTGAAATTCTGTGTAAACCGGGCCTTCAGCTCCGCCCATGACCCAATGGAATTAGCCGGCAGCCCCTTCAACCAGGTACGAGCCGTCCCCTCCAACATCATGGTGAAGTACTTAGCGTATGCAGCCTCACTAACATCCAGCATCTCATGGCCATCTCATAACTTTCCACCCACACCTCAGGGGGTTGATCGGCTGTATAATTAGGTACCTTATGAGGGCCTTTGAAGTCCTTAGGCAGGCGCTCGTTTCGTAGAGCAGCCGTTAGACACGGCACACCGAAGGCCTTCGAAGTTACCCCTGCCTTGATTGAAGCTATCGGGTAAACCAGCGTGTGTTGATGAGCCGCCAGTTGAGCCACCAGCTCAGCCTCCCGACGTGCTCTGGCCTGGTCCACCAGATCCTATGCATTGACTCCATTATGTGCCAGGTCTTGTCCGTGAGGTTGGTTACGGCGCCATTCAGTACTTGAGACTGCTGGCGAGTCAATGTGCCTGCTATAGCTCCGGCTTGGGCGAGGGGTCGCATCAATCCGATCATGACTATAAGAGTAAGCCTGCTGCTGCACCAGAGCTGTTTGAAGAAGCTCTCTGGCCCTTCGGGTTTCAACCACTGCTGGAGTTTCACCCTTGATGGGTAGAGCCGCCAATCGGGTGGCTGCAGCAATCATGTTGTCCAGGGGGTGGAGTAATGACCTGGTGGTAAGTCACCACACGCTGAGGTGGAGTGTTTTTTATATGCGGCTGGCCTGGCGGTTCAACTATCCGATTCACCACCAGCGGGTTACTGGCCCCAGCTCCAAGGGTGTTGAAGAGATCCCTCGACTCGTAAACCAAGGGCAAACGACTCCGGTGCTTCCTCCTCAAGACTTCGTGTGAAGCATTCTGATCTACCCTAAGCCGATATGAATCTTCCTAAATCCGCTATGCTTGGGCGTCCAAAATGGCTTGTTCTGCAGCCATCCTAGCGTTCTCTGCCGCTAAGTCTGCTTTAGCTTGTGCTATTCCATCACGTAATTTAGCCACTTCTACCTTCTGTTGCTCCTGGTTTTCTGGGGTTACCTCAACCTCCATCAGAGTCACCAGAGCATCCAATAGATCTGTTAAGACTTGAGCCGGCGGACCAGATGAACCGCCAGCCCGGGCTTCCGTAACCGCAGCTGCACTAGAAGTCATAGCCGCCGCGGCTGTTGAGCCAAGAACCGGCTATGTGCCAGCCATGAAGATCGCCACCCTGTTCGGCGGCTCACGGGGGTCCGGAATACTATCACCATCGGAACAGCCCCCAAGCCTTCCATCTTGCAGCTGATACATTGAATTGGTCTCACCCGTGGACTCGTCATCAGAGCGGATTTCCGTCTCACTGCCGGAGACAGAGCCTTCCAACTCATCCCCATGGGTGAATCCAACGAAGACATGCTTTACGGCGGGCTGAGCCCGGGCGGGTCGTGCACGCTGAGCCGTCTCGATGATGTCGGTGCAGATGTCCGGCTCAGGGCCCAGCTCGCCAATCTTACCGATGAAGACGTGGATTCCATCGAAGGGGAACCGGTACCCGTACTCAATTGAGCCGGCCTCGGGGCCCCAGCCTGCATCGTCGATGTAGAGGTTGTCGCGACGACTTGGTCATCCGATCCACAGCGTATCCCTTGAGCCCTTCGAAGCTGCCCTTCAAGAACTCAAAACCACCATGCGTTGGCCCCACGGTGGGCGCCAACTGTCGTGGAAGTGTACGGCAGATGTCCTCATGGAAGGACTTAGTTGTGGAGCCATTGCGACGAGGTTAGCTTAAAGGGATTAAACGGGACAAAGGACAAAGGAGAGTTTATATTGGTTCGGCCCCTTGCGGTGAAGGTAAAGGCCTACTCCAGTTGAGGTGGAATTGCTAGGGTTTCGATTACCAGGGAGCAAACACACTTTTCCTGGCTCTCGATTTGATGTTTCTTGCCCTAAACCACCACTGGGTCGTCCCCATATATACATGGGTTGATGCCCTGCGGCCTACAGAGTCCCGGCCGACTCATACAACGTTTCTGGCTCGGTGACGTATCTTACATGCCTTACATTACAAGTCTACACATACATGGTGGTTTATACTTACGGGCCTTAAGCCGCCTCTAGGCCTGGGCCTCTTATAAGCCTAACTGTGAACCGCCATCTTGTATAGTGTTGGGCTTCATTTAGATGAACCGCCATTGTGGTTGACCCGGCCCCTCCTGGACGGGTCATATCTGATAGTCATATCCCCAATAGGAAACGTAATAGAAAACAAAAAATTGCACCTATGATCACCCAAGATCAATATGAAGATGCATAACGGGTTGGGATCATGATCATTACTGTCACCGATTTGCAGCGGAAGAAGAACGTGTCAGTGTAGATCGTATTTGGAGTCCCTCAAACCTTCGATGAACGACCCCTTGTACCGCCCACGAACAGTCCCTTGAATCGAAGATCGAAAGCACGACCTGTCTTCACGATCTGGCAGCGCTTCGCCGTCCAGAATTAATCGTCGCCGGAGACTTAGAGGGAGGAGATTAGAACCATAATGGGTTTCTAATTATGAGGACAAGAGGATTAGCTAGCTCTAATTAGTCAATTAGGACCAGCTAGAACTAGAACTAGAGGAGGCTCCGAGACTTGTATATCAAAAGAGCAAAAATCCTCATGTATATATAGGTTGGAGGGGAGAGGGAGGGTTGCCACCAAGGGGAAGGAGTCCCCCTTGGTGCGCCATCTAGGGGTAAGAGGAGTCTGACTCCTTCCCTTCCCCAATTCGGCCTCCTTCCTTAGGGAAGGTGGCGCCTCCCCCACTTGGGCCTTCGTGGCCCAAGTTGCCTTCCACCTCTTGACCTTTTAAGGCCCGTTGATATTAATTTAAATATAAAATTGTTCTAAATACTTTCAGACCATTATATATATATAATTTAACATCCTTAGAAACATTTTCCACCTATATTACCCGATACTCTTCAAAACCCTTCCGGTGAGCCTGAAATGCTTTCGAATCCTCTAGGAACTATTCTGTATATTAATGAAACAATTCCACAAATATATTATCATTACTCTCATCCTACCAACACTTAGCAGATCATGGTTGCCTTAAGCTTATGGCCCCATAGATTTGGTAACACATAAACATGAACGAAACCGTTCGTTCAATAACCGACAGCGGAACCGCGGACATCCATATCAATCCTTATGAGCACACGAATGATATTCAAGTGAGCCTTTGTTATCATGTGATGTTTCCTTTGCTTCATGATACTTCACAAAACCTGGGATGCATTGATATCTCCTGAGTCATCACCATGCTCACTATACTAAAATCCTCGTTACCGGTTTTGTTATTCTTTCTCGTTATTGTGTTTCGAAATCCCTATGACGTAGTCACCTGTGTCTAGCTAGACGATGATGGATGTTGTCACACCGAGAGGGCCTTAAGAATATCTCTCCATCACCAGAGGAGCAAATCCACTCTCGAGCTATCTAGTCCCTTGTCAAACTTTCCGATGAACCTCTAAGTTGTCGTTATGATCATCGTGTTACCGGTGACATTTGAGCAACCCCAAAGGCCATCATACGGTAAAAAGTGACTACGATACTCTCATGGTCTAAGGAGAAAAATCACATATTAACACTATGTGTCATTAGAATTGATTACAGACAATATTATCTCAATTCATAACAAGCAAGTTTGGGTCGATTTAATATGATCATTCTTCCAACGCCATAATCTCAATGTTCTTTTAGGACTATCGTTACACTTGATGATATCCTAAGATCCGAAAAACGTGATCATCAATAACACTTGAGCTAGTCGTGGAGGGGAGACTAGGAGTCTTTATTTTATCCATTTATCATTTCACACGTGCATATGAGGTTTCCTCTAAATCGCATATTCCAGGATCATAGCAGTTATAGCATGAAATGTAAACACTTAACTATGACTATGGAAATATAATAATACAATAGTATTGCCTCTAGCTAGGGCATATTTCGAACAAGGACACCATCCTGAAGCAGCACTGCCAACCTCTAGCATCTTGGCCAGAAGGAATGAAATAGGTTGCCTTTCGACCAAAAAATGTAATGACTCGTCAGAATAAGCCAACCATATTCCATGAAGGGTGTCGAAGCTCCTCCAAATCCACTATCGTTTAAGCTCTTGAACCCCATCTGCTACATTCAGAGTCCTTTGTAACCAGCCCTACCTTCTCATCATCGCAATGGGATTAGCAACTGCTAGCAGTCTGGAGGCCCTCCACCAGAACAAGGCACATCTAGCTCACTAGAATGATAGATCCAACAAGAGCATGCATCAGTAGCCCGAGCCATGTACAAATCTCATTCCAAGTTCCCTTCTATCTCCATGATGACAAGAAGAAAGGAAAGAAATTCCCTTCTGTCACCATGTACATCAAACCTAAATTTGCTCCGTACAAGATCTACCCCACTCTTCTCCCTTACCATCTCCAACGGCAACGCCGTTAGAGAGGAGAGGGGCCGGAGTCAGGCCTTGGCTTGTGGCGACTCTCAATGAGAAAGGAGGTGGGACGAGAGGGGGAAAGGAGAAAGGCCTTGGGTAGTTTTGTTCCCTTACTGTTGATTTTCTTATTGTTGTTCGTGTTGCGCTACTCCTTACTTGGGTTGGAAATATGCCAAAGACGCAATAATATTGTATCATTATATTTTTCATGTTCATAATTAAGAGTTTATATTCTATGCTATAACTGCTATGATCCTGGAATGTGCGATTCAGTGAAAAACTCATATGCACGTGTGGAATAATAAATAGTAAAATATGATTCCTAGTCTCGCCTCTAAGACTAGCTCAAGTGTTGTTGGTGATCATGTTTTCTGGATCTTAGGATATTGAGTATATAGCAAAAAAAACTACCACATTACGGGCTATGTCTACAAAAAACTACCACTTTTTTAATCTTTCAAAAAACTACCACAAATTTGGTTTGCTGTTCCAAAAAACCCAAGTGACTGAACCATTAAGTTTTAAGCGAAATTCTGACAGCTTGGGTCCACTCGTCAGGTTGATCGTTATCTTTGACCGTTAGGTTGACCATTAACAGGTTAAGACAGGTGGGCCCCACATTTTTTTGAAGTGCATTCAGGTCCCTATAGAAAAAATAAAAGCAATCAGGTCCTTGTAAAGCAATCGGGTCCCTGCAAAAAAGTATAAAAAGCAATCGGGTCCCCGCCGGCGAGCTCATCGCCGGAGCCGAGGAAGGGACCCTATGCACATTGTCCGGCCTTGCTTTGGACGCGGAGCTCGAGGGCGTTCCGGCCGCTGCACACGGCGGAGCCGCTACTCCTGCTACTGCACGCGGTGACTCTCGCTTCCCCCGCTCTTCCGTTGTTCATGGCTGACCATGGTGGGGCAGCAGTAGTAGGTGACAATGGTGCGGCGGGGAATGGTAGAGTGAAGGGAGGCGGTGGTGGGTCAGGCACACCCTGCGATGACGCGTTCGCGTCGCCGGCGCTGGTGGAGGCAGCTGTGGCTTCGGCGGTGCCGTCACCGATGCAATGGCATCGTCAGAAGCAGGTGGTACACGGGGGTAATGCTAATGTCAACAACGGCGACGGGTCGTCTTCGTCTAGCTCGGCGTCACAGAGCTTCACGCAATGGCGGCAGCCGGTGCACCACCGGCCGCACGCAGCCTCGTCTGCGTCAGCGGCGGGAGGTGGCGGCCACGCGGTGGCTCGCGGCGCGGAGGAGAAGTTCCCCGTAGGGAAGGTGGTGTCAGGCATGGCTGCTTTGGTCTTGGTTCTGCTCAGCCGTGGCGGCGCCGGCTGCCTCGGGAGAGAAAGAAGAAGGTAAGGAGAGAAAGAGGAGATGAGAGGAAGAAGAGATGGCTTACATGTGGGCCTCACTTGTAAGATAACGGTCAAACAAACAGACAACAAATGGTTTGCTTAGGAGTGGGGCCGACCTGTCATAATTTGAATTAATTCTAAATCACATGATAATTTGGGTTTTTTGAAACAACAAATCAAATTTATGGTAGTTTTTTGAAAGATTAAAAAAAGTGGTAGTTTTTTGTAGACATAGCCTGTAATGTGGTAGTTTTTGCTGTATACTCTAGGATATCCTTAAGTGTAATGATGGTCCTAAAACAACTTTGAGAATATGATGTTAGAAGAATGATCATATTGAATCGACCCAAACTTGTTTGTTATACTTTGAGATAATATCATCAGAAGTCAAATGTTATAACACGGAGAGTTAACGTTGATTTAGTTCCTTAGACCATGAGAGTATCTTAGTCACTTCTTACCGTATGATGGACTTTGTGGTTGCTCAAACATCATCTATAACACGGCGATCATAACGACAACTTACAGGTTCATCAAAAAGTTTGACAAGGGACTAGATAACTCGAGAGTGGAATTTGCTCCTCCGGCGATGGAGAGATATTCTTAGGGCCCTCTTGGCATGACAGCATCCATCATCGTCTGGCTAGACACATGTGATTATGTCATGGGCATCTGTCATCATACCTAAGAGTATAGATGGTCGATGTATACTTATCACCCTAAGAATATGTAAAATGGTTGATGGAGTGTTGACATCATCCTTAGGACTAAGCCGGTGCAAGTTACTTTTTCGGCATGCAAGCTCTGCCGAAAAACAGGAGGGCATATGTTGACATCAAACTTTGGCATGGCAAAACCGTAGTTAAGATGGCTTCAAATGAAAATGTTTTCAACATGAAAATGTTCCATATCGTCGAAGCAGACAACTTTTATGTTTAGGTCATTGCCATCCAACCTCATCTCAGGGGCCGAAACTGAGTTCGAAGTATTGAGATTTAGGGTTCTGGAGTACTGTTCGATCAATTACCCCTTCAAGATGACCTCAGATGAAAGAGTTCTCTACATAAAATGTCTTCATCTCATCGAGCCGATTGATTCTGATATATAAATCATTTCGATCCGAGGTCGTATGTGACCTATGGAGGCAAAACAAGATCAAGCTGAAAAATCCCGTTGAGCAATCCGAGGTCATGTGCAATCCAAGATCATAAAATTTTAGGTCCCAAAATCCGAGGGAGGTGACATGGAACTCTAAATCCGACTACGTCAGTTAAACCCGACCGGAAGTTGAAGATGGACCCGTAAAGACATCTAGATGGCCTCAGATGAAAAGGTGTTCAACATGGAAGTTGTTTGTATCGTCGAAACGGCTGAATTTTCTTTTGGGAACGTCTTCATCCGACATAGTATATGGCCTGTAAAAACCAAAAACAGAATTGTTGTCTCGGGCATACCTAAATCCGAGTTCGGTTAAGTTAGGAAGTTGAGAAATTTGAAGTCCTTTTGTACGGGAAGTTCAACCGCCTCTTATATATGTTGAAGGTGATGGCCGATTGAGCAACACACAATCGAACAAATCAATCTACGACTTTTTCATATTCTCCTACTTTTTATCCCTCTCCCTTGTATCTTGCTTCTCGTTTTTCGTCGTTCTTCAAAATTGAAGAGCAAAGATCCACGAGGCCCTAAGGAACGGTCGGATCAACCTAAGGCAGATCATAGTCATCGTACGTCCAAACGAGTTTCTTCTGGGCGAGCGGAGCTTCGGGTCTACAAAAGCGGCCGCTGAATTGCTTGCGCACTGCACTTTCGGATGGGTCTTGTTCGACGTGAGCCGTGGTGCACCATCCCTGATGTCGAGAGTACACAGTTAAGTGTTCGTGTGCGAACACCTAGGTCAAACATTCCCTAAGAAACCAACTCGCTCTGTTACAGTACCCCAATCAAACACACAAATCACCCCAAAATCTGGAACCATTTGCACCTCATGACCTGAGTTAAACACTCAATCCTGACAGACGAACGGTACGAAACACTACTATCTCAAATCCAACTGGACATAACCACAACCAAACACTCCTAATCCCTACAGACTAGTGATCTTAACGCTTTTATATTTCTTTACAGAGGGAGTACAAAACATCACTGCTAAACTTCTCGACACATGATACATCACTTCCAGAATCTACTAGTACTTCCTTCATTCCAAACCAATCCAAGAATCCAAATAATTTAACCATCTGAAGTCAAACTTCTCGATATTTGGTGAAATATAGATAGAAAAAAATTGTTGATAGCGACGTCAAATCTATACGGCACAAAAATATATCGTATGATTAACAAAAATATATCATATGATTAACGTAATGAAACTAATTTATTATTTTATATGTTACTAATAAATTTTTCCTATAGGCTTAAAATCATGCAAGGCACTATAACAAAGCAGTCAGATACATCATATCAAGTTATTTGTGCAAAAAGCACAAAACTGCGTCCAAATACAAAGTGCTGAACACCCAAATTCGCTTACATCTCAACACCAGCTCTCGAAACAAATACAACGTCCAGCCTTTCCTTTTTCAGATATACAGCACAGAAACTCTTCTTACCCACTTCTGTTGTCTTGTTACAGAAATTAGTAGAGAA
Organism: Triticum urartu; assembly: GCF_003073215.2. Taxonomy (NCBI): domain Eukaryota; kingdom Viridiplantae; phylum Streptophyta; class Magnoliopsida; order Poales; family Poaceae; genus Triticum; species Triticum urartu. The sequence goes on from NC_053024.1 coordinate 403,470,231, forward strand.
GAAGCAAACCACTCGCACGCAGATCCAGCTCGGTTCTTTCACTAAAAACCACCGAACGAGCACAATCCCCTGCAGACAGTCCGCATCGAGTACAGAACTTTTTCTTCCTCGAGCGACCATGGTAGCTTAGCCAACCACGACAAAACTGATGCAACAACTGCAAAAAATGTAAAAAGGGTGAGAGCATCCTTGAGCTAGCTAGGCATGGACACCATTCCCATTGGGATGGTATGTTCCATTCGCTAGACCATTGGCAAGCTTCTTCGCATGCCCGTTTGCATTTTGGTGTGCAGCCAGCGTGTATGGACCATTGCTGAACTGATGTTTGGCAGGAAGCACATGGCCATTGGAGCAGCTTTGTAGCACCTTGTCCAATTGCCCAGATGAGGCGGCGATTAGCCCTAAAATACAAACGAGGATTAACATATGGTTTTTAAACACCTGTTTCCATTTCGTAGCATGATGAAGTAAGTGTTTCTCAACAGGTGAACAGACAGCAAACAGCTTACCAACAAATAGTGGAGAAGGTTTCGCAGGTCTTGACTTGAATTCAGGATGAAACTGTGCGCCAACGAAATACTGGTGATTGGGTATCTCGATTATCTAGAAAAATAGCAACTTGATCAAGGCGTGAATTTTTCTGAATTGAAAGATTTCCAAGCGAGCAAGTCGTGGTTTTAGTCAAACCTCCATTCTCCTGTCACTCTCATCTTTGCCAACAAACTTAAGTCCAGCATTTTCAAACTCTGGCACCATATCAGGATTCACCTGTGAAGATGAACATGTTACAGACCCCCGTGAACAGGCAAGAACTTAATGTACTCATATCCTCATCGCAGCTATGAACGCAAAATTATTAAAGCCAGACCTCATATCTGTGCCGGTGCCTCTCATCAACATAATCCACATTGCCATACCTAAAAAAAGTGAGAAAGCCCATGATTATGTAAGGAGAATGCTGATAAAATGACACCTAGGCTTAAGGAAATGATTATACTCACAATTTAGCTGACTTGCAACCAGCAACCTTGAAGAATGTCCTCCTTGATCCTAGGCGCATTGTGCCACCCATATGTGTTTTGGAACCCTAAAACAAAAATGAATAGAAATCTAACTCCGAGGTATGCATGGGACTGACAAAAAGTTGCTTTGTTACCATTAATTTTTATGGCAACCAGCGCGATCATTAATAACACAAGTTATGAATTTCACAAACCTCAGGCATAAAAATAACACATGGGGCCTTGGCATTGCGATCAAATTCAGTACTGTTTGCATCAGAGAGATTCATGACATTCCTAGCAAACTCTACAACAGCCATCTGCATTCCAAGACATATACCAAGATATGGTACATTATTTTCACGGGCATACTTAGCAGCCAGAATTTTTCCTTGAACACCTCTATCTCCAAAGCCACCAGGTACTAAAATGCCATCAGCACTCTGAAATGAAAGACCATTAGATAATCATGATGGAAATTAAAATTTTACACAAATCATACACGTGGCACCATTCAACTTCGAGTGTAAAACATTTTCGGTGGTGAAAAGTCCTCACCTTCAATAAATTCCAAGCTGCTTTGTAAGCATCAGGTGCCTAAGAAAAAAAAAGGTCGTGTAAGAAAAGAAAACAGCCCAGATCGAGCAGACAGAACAATAGGAGACTGCCAAACCTCAATTTTGGTAGAGTCCTCAAGATCTGTAGAAGCAACCCAATCAACAACAAGCTTTCTGTGGCAATAAACTGAAGCATGCAAGAGAGCCTGCAATTGTGCAATTGCATCGGATTCAACTGTTAGACACTAGCAATCATTTAGAAGGCATAAAAGACTAGTATAGCTGTGCAAATCAAACTCACTTTCAACACAGAGAGATAGGAATCAGATAGACCAGTGTACTTCCCAACCATAGCAATGCGTACCTGAAATGAAGCCATTAGTCACTTGGAACTAATAGGAATAAAAAGAGTTGAGGGCAACAGCCAACAATCAAAGTGGAAAAAACTAACAGTATCCTGAAGGGTGTCAAACATAGTAGCTCTTGCAACCCATTCATCCAACTTTGGCTCGCGAGGAAAGCTGCAAATGTGTACACATAAATATTTATTGCACCGACACACTACAGCTTGAACAAAAACGCACTGACTAGATATGTAGGCAAACCTTTCAAGGTTCAGAACTTTAAGAATAGCTTCATGCGCCTTTTGGTCCTATGGGACAAAATACGATTCAGCACTACACAGAAATGTTGAGGAACCAAAAATGAATTACTACAGAGGATGAGATGTGCTATACCCGTAGCAACAAAGGAATACGCCAAATATTGGAAACATCATACAGAGTGACAATGTTTGTTGCCTACAGAACAAATTTGTTCATGAGCTATCAGGGGAAATTAGCTACCAAGAATATGAAGCAATCACTAACAATAACATTTACAGTTCAATTACCGGCACATGGCAGAACTGGGAGAGTTTCTCTTTGACATTTTCTTCCAGTTCCTGTCAAATACAAGTGCGAAAAATGAGATTAAGAATACAAACAAATATAAGTAACATACAACATCAAAGTAAATAAGGGCTAACTAACCTTTGTACTGCGACAAGCTAAAATATTCGGGGTGAGGCCAAGTCCCCTTAAACCACGCACACTGTGTTGAGTCGGCTTGGTTTTCTATAAAAGTAAATAAAAAAATGACAAATATTAGGCAGTGATATTAAAATGATTTTTTTCACATATTAAGATGTACTACCTCTGTAAACTTTTATAAGACGTTTTAGGTCATTTAGTAATTTAAAACGTCTTATAAAGGTTTACAGAGGGAGTAGATCATAAAACAATAAACCAGGGAATTTGGCTACCTGTTCACCAACAACATTCAGAACTGGAACGAGACTGACATGCACCAAACAGAAGTTGCCAGGTCCTGGCAACCAAAATAATATCCAAAAGAAGATAAGTTTCCCCTAGCCCAGGAAAGACAGTACAGTTTTTTATGTATTAATATAAATTGTAAGTTCCTCACCAACACGATACGAGAATTGACCCAAAGCTTCAATAAATGGCATAGATTCAATATCACCTGTAGCAGTAGTGACAACATAATCAAGCTACAGACATCAGCTAATCAACATAAATAAACAAATAAAATAACTAATTATCTCATGCCCACCAATTGTTCCACCCAGTTCGATCACACAGACATCAGCTGGTCCGTCCATGCCATCCACCGGTATCATAGCAACACGCTCGATCCAGTCTTGTATGGCATTTGTAATGTGTGGCACAACCTTGATGATTGATTGGTTTAATGATAAGCACTTGAAGAAACATACATACAGTAGTTACCAGGAAAAAAATGGTGTGCATAATGTGGTCCTCACCTGCACAGTCTTTCCCAAGTATTCCCCTTTCCTCTCCTTGTCAATAACAGACTGTCATGAACCAAAAAAAAGCAAATAAAAAATTTCAGAACAGCTTGGCACGAGAAGCTTTAGCTTCAGATGTTGTAATAAATTACTCTGTTATCCCTGGCTTTCTGACTGAGATTATTCAACCGGAGAAGCTTTTGCTTAATGAATAAAAGCCAAAAGGCGAAAGCTCTCCAAAAAAAAACTGTATTCACGATGACACATATTATACATGTTAGTACCCGTATATATCCTTGTTAAATAGCACTCCCTCCATTCACAAATATAAGATGTTTTGGATATTTCAATATGGACTACATATGGACTGAAATAAGTGAAGAAACACACTAAACCGTGTCTGTATACATCCAATTCAGAAAAAAGTTACTAGAACATCTTATATTTGTGAACCGAGGGAGTACTATAAATTCTCTTCATTCTTATGTACTCTACACTCTAGTGACATAACACAACAAATACATCCTTTTCCTTCCTATGGTACAAGTATATCAACGTCAACATCGACTGAAACGTTTCACAATTGTTGAATGTTTGGATGCCCAAGAAATGAGGGTGGGGCTTTAAATACGCACTGTTCCTGATTGCAGACCCGAAAGCCATATAGATAAAGTTTTAGAATGAGAAAATAATTAGCTTACCTGGTAGATCTTTCCAGTAGTTATATTATTGTCCCGGGTGAGTTTAATATCAAGAAACCTCTCATAATTCCCAAGATCCAAGTCCACCTGCAAGATGCACAAGACAATACTTGATGAGGTGAACAAACATTCCCTAGCCATTGTCCCACTTGGACTTGGTCCTATGACAGTACCTCACCACCATCATCTAACACAAACACTTCACCGTGTTCGAACGGGGACATAGTCCCGGCATCAGTGTTGAGGTAAGGATCTGCATATATTGAGATAAAGCAAATATAAAATGTCAAGCTCATGAGGCCAAAAGCAAGCGACTAGGAGCAATCGAGCAAGTATTAGCTGGCCTGCCGCCACCAGTTCTACAAGGCAACAGGAACAATCAAGCCCCAAGTGCCGCAATGGTACAGGAAGCCACAAGGCTACAAGATTACAACAGCAAAAACAAAGCAGTGTTTAGGTGATACTGGATAAGAATAACTAGGAGCAAACAAAACATGTAGTATGACAATGAATCAAGTCAAAGATTCCAACACACTAAGCTGGCATCTAATGGTTCGTGACACGGCCATATCAAAATCAGCATATTCTAAACAACATCAGTGAGGCCTGAAGAGCACGAGGCATCTCAAAGACAAATACGAGGGGAGGGGAAACCCAGTCTTTTTCATACCACCTGTTCCAACTTCCTACCACGGACACAAAAGGATGAAAGCATATCAGCTAATCTGAGAGTTTGTTCAGATACTTGGGAACTCACCCAAGTAACTTGCACAGATCATTGTCCGAAAATATTGGCCACAGATTGCACGGGTAAGTGCTAGACAATAAAGGAAAAATCAGAAGCTTTCTTTCATGGACCACCATTGTTCAGTTGAGACCTCAAACATTTATTCCTCGCCCCAAATCAGCACCGCGTAAAAGATCTTAGTAGCCCCCCGAAAATGGTCTGCTACTAAAGTAGAAACCGGGGCCGAGGTTTCCCTTTGCTGGTCTAAAAGCTCTCTCCCACTAGGCCACTAGAAGCAATCTCTTCAAATGGAAGATATAATAAAATCTGTCTCACACGCGCGCAGAAGCCAAAGATTGGCAAGGTAATCAACATCACATATCCACTCCTACACCACGACCCCTAAAACCCCGGGCGGAATGTTCGAACGAGGGGCTTTCCACCAGACCCAGCCAAGAATCCCGGGGCGGGGCCTCCCTGCACCTACTCCCACCCGCATCCTTGAGCCGCACGAATCGCTCCAAAAAGGGAAATGGAATCGTAACGAAAGCAAATCAAATCTTTCCCCGGAAATCGGATCGAGGGCGGGCGCGAGAACCACAAAGCCAACACCCCCCCCCCCCCCCCCCCCCCCCCCCCACCCCCCCCCCCCCCCCCCCCCCCCCCCCCCCCCCCCCCCCCCCCCCCCCCCCCCCCCCCCCCCCCCCCCCCCCCCCCCCCCCCCCCCCCCCGCGGTAAACCCCAAACAGCGCCTTTTCAGGAGCCTGAAAAGGCGGTTTCTTGAACACGAGGAAGGAAAACATCGCACGGCCGGCGGCGGGCACGTACCGATCTTGATGGACGTAATGCGGAGACCGCACGCCTTGAGGACGACGCCGATGCTGCTGGCCGTGACGCCCTTGCCGAGGCCGCTCACAACACCACCGGTGACCAGCACGTACTTCATCTCGCCGGGAATCTCTGGTCAATCCGCCGCCGCCTCCTCCTCCTCCCGAATCCTTCTGCACCCCAAGCCCGGCTGGCGCGCGTGCTCTTGGGCTGGGCCGGTTTGGTGTTTATGAGCGCTCGCGCGCGGACAGTGGAGAAGGTTTTAGCAGGCGACTGGGGTAGCGCGCAGCCGTTTGGTAGGGGAGGAGGAAGGAACCGGGGGGAGGCAATGGAGGCGCAGGGGATAGAGAGCCACGAGGGAGAAGGGCTTTGGACTATATATATTCCGTCATTTTTCTAATTTACTTTCCTCCCCCTCTCGTTTACTTAATCTTCCATTTGTCGGGGTTATGTTTACGTGTGATCGCTTTGGAAAGAATAAGAAAGGAGAAATGAAGTGCTAAAAAAAGAAACGCGAAATAGAACTTTAAAAAAAAGGTAAAATGGTGATTTCTTGCATAGTAATGTGTAGGCATTTTTTTATAGTTTTCATATGGATATAACACGCCCATAACCATGTCTCGGGACCCAAATAGATCCACGACTCCACGTGCATCCTATGTGTGTTGTTGTTTATCCTGCTTCCCACCCTCGCTAACGGTGGACTCAATGCTCACATAATTACAACGCGTTCGTATGTTATCAGTTATAAGGTGTTTTCCTCTCTCTCTGCATAAGATAAGAAATTTGTTTTCCGTACATGCGTGGTATAGACAGTTTCTTTCGTCACCAATTTGATTTTGCTGAAGTGTTCATTTTCAATCCGAATCGATACCGGTACAAGAAAAAGACGGATCGTATGCTACTGATAAAGGTTGCATCTTAAATAGCATTCTAAAAATGGTTAACGAGTAAACAATATCATATTCAGATTGTACACATTTTTAATCAGATTTCATGCATTATATATCAAAATTGAATTTAGGGTTTAAAAGATATGAATATTTTCTAAATGCACCCAAAATAGCATTCTAGAAATGGTTAACAGGTAAAACAACATCATATTCAGATTGTACACCTTTTTCTAATCAAATTCCGTAAATAACATGTCAAAAAGATAGGATTTTAAAAATATGAGTATTTTTAAAAACCATTTGAATGTGCCCAAATAATATATGTAACATTATTCTTAAATGGACTGCGGGTTGATTAACCAAGACATCAAGGGATACTCTACAAAAAGTGAAACGTTTTCCTTGACTCGCTTAAAAACAGGTTGATTAACCGATATATTATGGGATTCTCTACAAAAAATGAAACATTTTTCTGGACTCACTTAAGATGGGGCTACAAGTTGATTTCCATAAATAACAAGGGGTTTTATGCAAAAAAGTGTGACAAATGGGCAGGAAAACACTTTGTTTTTGTGGAAACCCCCTAATATTCCGTTTAATCAATCCGTTGTCCTGTTTTAAATGAGTCCGCGAAAAAGTTTTAGTTATTACAGAAAAAACCCTGATATTTTGGTAAATTTAACCCACAATCTAGAAAATAACATTATATTTTTTTACGCAGATTCAAAAGCTTTTAAAAAAGTATCCAGCTGCATCACAAATTGAGAGGGGGAGAGACGAGTGGGTAGTCGTGCTGGTTTGGGGGTGGGTGCGAGTAGAGGGAGAAGAAAGCACGAGATGCCCTGCATCATCTTGCCAATTTGGAGGAATGACCACGTTCGACATATCTAATCTATATCTATAGCTAATAATAAAGGAAGGTGTGTTTCTCATATCTTTTAAACCCCGAGTCCAACTTTCATATGTTACATATGGAATTTGATTAGAAAAATGTGTAGAATTTAATATGATATTGTTTTACCTGTTAATCATTTTTTAAATGCTATCTAGGGTGCAATCTTTATCAATAGCGCATGATCCGTCTTTCTTTCGCATGTTGTCTATCTAGATTGGAAATGAACACCTCGGCAAGACAAGAATGGAGACGAAAGAAACCGTCAATAACCATGCCCGCCTCGGCAAAACCTCACAGTAAGGGAAGCAAGCAAATTTCGCATCTTATGTCGAGAGAGAAAAACACCTTAGGATTGAGCACATTCAAACGCGTTGCGATTGTGTGAGCACTGAGGCTACCGTCGGCAAGGGTTGAAAGGAGGATAAGCGGCAACATAAATGGGATGCACGTGGACCTACTTGGGTCTTGAGTCATGGTTATTGGGTTAGGGGCGTGTGGTATTTGTTTCCCCCGTTATAACACACAAGCTCTAGTTCGCGCCTAAACCAACTCTATCTCAGCTATTGCCCACATGCATTGAGATGAACTTGATGAAAAGGGAAAATCATCCCATCGATCCCGTTTTGCATAGTGCGTCGGAGTACAACGGGGCAGTAGCCTATCAGCTAGACAACAAGGGAGAGAGTGTCATCTCATCGGCTTCTTCCCGGGGCATCCATATCCCTACGTCGCCTTGTCCATCATCTCTCTCTCTCTCATTCCTCTCCAAATCCAAATTAGGACATCTTTCCCCTGCACCACCACCAGCAAGTGCCCTTGCTCCTTTTCCACCACGGCTCCTCCAAATCGAGTTGCCATTCTCCTTGTGGCTCATTGCCCCTGCTTCTCACAGACGAGAGCCACCCCTCCCACGTCTCTCTCCTCCCCTAGATCCTACTTCACATCATGTGCCCCAGATCCGACCCCCATACCTTATTCCTACCCCACAGGTTGCACAAGCTCGCAATGGCTCCTACCAACCAAGGATCAAGGTCGCCTTGATCCTAGAGAGCGTCGCCAGCATGGCTACCTCGAGGTCAGTATGCTCTTCATGCTAACGTGCTCAAGCCCTAGCGGAGGCTGACAACAATGATGCGTGCGATCCTGCCTCCTCTCCTCATCAGATCAACGATAGTTCCAAGGTCAATGACCACCGGGGCGCACCACTTGGCCTCCGGGGACGATTATCACGTGGTCTGCGCTCTCCCCATCCGTCTCCTCTTCTCTAGAGCGTGGGGTGGATGGATTTGTCCAAGGCCGGCCAAATTCAGTCACAACAACCCCCTACCATTTGCGTCGGCCTTCATGGTGCCAGATGAGCATTAGTCTCCACAGGGTGACCGACAACAGTCTCCACGACACCACGCCCTCCTGGGCCAAATGAGCAGCAGCAAGGCTCCACCAGTCTCCATGTCAAGATCGTCGATGACGAGCGATTGATCTATAGCGCCAAGGAGCCGACGGCGAGGTGGACGGTAGCACGAGGCAGGTATTTACTAATATTTTCCTACCCCCCCCCCCCTCTCCGACTTACTCCTCTCTAACAAGTTCTTTCATGTTATTATGTCCCTATTGCCTAGATGTCTGGTTGTTGCATAGAGTTTAGTTAGCAATCACTAATTCACCATATATAACCCTGGGCAATGCATTCACATTCGTGAACGTGAGTGCCGCTGAAAGTGCATGTAGTCCCCATGTGTGATTTTGGTAATTAATGACAATTGTTACAGACTAATGTTTTAGTTAAGATGTATTTGAAGGGAAGTTCCATAGGCAATGCATGAAGCGTATGTGATGAATTGATGAAAGCCATCAAGATAAATATATGCATTGAGGTACATGAAATTGACAATTTTCTTGTTATTAAACAACATCACTTTCATATGGATATGCAAATGCAATTTAATAATGATTGTGTAGCTATTAAATACCCGCAAGAATATATTGAAAGAACTTCTACTGATGTTGAAGGTATTGTTAAACATTGTGATATGATACAATTTCAACTTAAACAAGTGGTGAGTGCTCAACAAGATTTATATGCCATATGGTTAATTTTTTTAGGAAATGTGATGCTTATGTTTTTACTAGAGGAGGTGTTTCTACTCAAGAATATCCTGAAGGACATTCTACGAGAGTAGAACAAGATTCTCAAAATATTGATAACCATGTTGCCCGTTCCTCTAGAAAGAAGGAGAAAAGGAAGTCTAAGGCCCTGTTTGGTTCAGCTTTTATCGACGGATTCCGCTGCCGAGCAGCAGAATCTGAACCAAAGGGCGAACCCAGCAGAATCCGATTCCAGAAATCCGCTGCCAAAATCCGAACCAAAAACGGAAGCAGCTCAGGATGTGCTTTTCCAAAATCTGATTTCGTTATGGGCCAAAATCTGAAAATGATGTATCAGCTGATTTGCCAAATGACCTACATCTTTTTCACATCAGATTTTTCACAGTTGTTTTTTCACAGCAATTTTTTCATAGCTGCTTTTAGAAATCCACAGCCGAACCAAACAGGGCCTAAACATGTTACACCTGTTAGTGATAGTTCTAGAGAACCTGAAATTGTTGAGAATGAATGCCAAGAGAATCCTAATTATGTTTATATTTCTAATGCCAATACTAAAGGTGGGGAGGAACAAGAACCAATTCAACTTGATGGTAATAATGATGCTATTGAATCTGATAAGTAAAAATAAGTAAAATAGAACCTGATATTGTGCAAGATGTTCCTGTTCTAGCTAAAAACATAGTAAAAGAGATAAGGTAGATACAAAACATGATAATAAAGAGAACCATGAGTCCAAAAACCTATGCATTTTCCTAATTTAGAAACATTACAACCGAGCACTTTCCCAGCCCTCTCAGGCCATTAGCATCCGTAGCCGTCCGATCATAACTCGAGGCGTTTTTTGGCCGTCCGATTGTCCGACAGTCCCACATTCGCTCCCTTCGATCGCTACCAACGAGCGCTCACCTTTGCTGGGCCGCTGCTCTGGTGACATTTTTGGGCCTCTGGTATTAAACTAGGCCTAATGATAAGTAGCAGTCACCTGAGTCTGTTTCACCGTAGAGAGCCCATTACCTGGTTGCTCTGCAAGACCAGAACGACTCGCCGGTCGATGTTGTCGCCTGGGCGAAGAGGGCGATGTGTGGTCGCACAACGCCACAACCTGAGCGAGGTCGTGCAGCTCGGGCCTCCCGGACCGCACGACGATCCAGAAAAAGGCAAAGTGACTGTGCAACTATTTGGTGAATTAGACATGGGGATGAAATTCAGTCGCGGGATTGAAGGAAGCAATCAATCATCAGTTTCTGGAAGCATTCATCATGGTTGAATTGCGCCACTCGTCGGTGGCCATTAATAGAGGTGTGTGTTTCCGTTTTTCCAATCTACATACAAGCTCCTATATATACTTCATCACCGGAACCCTTCTTCCTCCAGCAACAGAAGCTAAGCACGCATAGTTGTCAGCCGCGTTGCCCACCGCTGGCGTCTTCCTCCTGCTGGCGTCCTCCTGACCCAGCCGACTGTCACTCTCCTTCGCCTACTCGATACCGATGACAGCCGGGGCAGCGAGATCTGTGCGGTGGCGATGATTAGGGAAGTAGAAGGGGCAAGAACTGGACCACCATCCTCACCCAGTGTCTGCGGCCAAGCACCGCAGAAACCGTCGGTCAAGAACAACAAGATGCCACGGTTGTGTCTGCTACCTTTTCTTCAGTGTGGTCTCTACTCCGTTGCCCAATACCTTGGTCACAACCCTTCCACACACCCTTTAATTTCGTAGCTTAATTATTTCATTTAAGTTTGAGGTTGTGGCGTTGACGGCGAGGAATAAGTGGACATGTTCTCTAACCTTCTCATGTAATATCTAGCAATTGCCACTTCAAAGTTTGCCATGTAGACTACCTTTTCCATCACGATGCATTTTGTGAGTACTCTCTCAAATTACAGTTCCGTGGGTGCAGCTTCGGCCATACACTCCAGCCACCAGAGGTCTCCATGATTGATGCTCCCTGATATATCGCTACTTGCATGCCATGGTGTAGAGTATGCAATGTTTTGGAATCAACATATGAAATTGGTTGAACTTTTGATTTGATTGGACTATCCATGCATATATAGGACTATAGTTGAGTAATTGGTCTCCAACTATTCCATGTTCCAGTTGACCTAATACTAAATTTTGTGTTGTTTGTAGTGCTGAATTGTGATTCGAGATTATAAGAATACAACTGATGGAAGATTATGTGTCTTTTGTAATTTCTCACCACTATGAGGCTCCCTTGGGTTAGAGATAATATTAAAGAATAACATTGCTCAATAATGTGAGGTAAGTCAAAGAAAAAGTATTTTTCATGTATGTTCTGGAAAGTGCAACGTCATTTCTTTAGCATCATGACTACATGAAAAATACTTTTAGAGCTTGTCTTCAGGTTCACTACACGTGCCAGATCTCCACTTAGAAATACAGTTGGTGTGTTTCTGGTTTGGAAAACGGATGCTATCTTTCTCTATGCTTTTACACTTGAAACGTCCAGTGGCACGGTGACCATAACGGCCAATGGCGCAACAGCCGAAATGACGGACGGCCTGCATCCTGCGACGGAAACGTCAGAGGCCACCAACGCCATGGTAGCGACGACCATCCTCACGGATCAAGCGGAGAAAGAAGGAAACGAGGCTCGGCATCTCACCGGCAGTGAGTGCTCTTTCCCTCCTTTTCTTTTCTCTTTCGCTCTTCGCTGGTTGTTCTACGTGCTCATAACGTGTTTGAGATCGAAAGTAAAAATCTCTGTCTCGATTGATGCTTACATGCGCTACTTATACCATCTGGAGAGACACGATCGAAGGGAGGCGTCGGTTCCAGAGGGCATGAGCGAGAAGGCGTCTGTGCAGGACAAAACGCACGACGGTTTGGGCAAGGGGAGATTTTCCCTACTTACAAATTCTAATTAATTCTAACAAATTGTTCACATTATATTAAATGGATGCGATCAGATTCCATATTTGTGCTAGAGATGGATTTCTGGGCATGAACGAATGCTTATCTTCCTGGAAGAAAAAATTGCACCTATCAGAAATATCAAGTTTCTTCCTGCTCTTCATGAGGTAGATCATTCCCACATTTTGAAAACCTAAATGTAGTACCACTAGCTGGATGTATGATGCTCTTGCACAAATTGGTTTGAATATTTTTCTGGGTCCGCTCATCGATATAGTAGACTGTGATATTTAACTTTCATGTTTTATAATAATTTATGTACAAAATTTAATATCAACTTATTGTCAAAATAGACGGGCGCGGCAACGCGCGCCATCATTGATCTAGTGGACTTTCTAAAACTAGGGATGAAGAACACTTTGCTAAATTTGTTGATTTTCTTAGATCTCTCTACTTGCAAACTCCTTTGCCTAATGATATTGAAGTTCCTCCTTATTACAAGTATATGAAAGTTATTGTCACAAATAAAAGAAAGATTGCAAATGCTAAAATATCTACTATGCTTGCAAATTATTCTTAAGATTCCTAAAAAACTTGGAGATCTAGGGGTACCAAGTATACCATGCACCGTTAATAATACTTATGTTAAGTTTGTTTTATGTGGTTTAGGTGTAGGTGCCTTTTTACTTTTATAAAAGACTTAACTTAGTTAAACTTATACCCACTGATATATCATTGTAATTGGTTGATAAAACGACTATATACCTATATGAATTTGTGAGAATGTGCCTGTTATGGGTTATAATCTTTTGATTTTAACGGACTTTGTTGTACCTGAGAAGCCTGAGGATGACAACCTATCTGTCATCATTGGGAGACCTTTTCTTAGTACTACATGTGCTATTATCGATTGCAACAAAAAGAAGGTTACTTTTCATGTCAATGGGAGCATACAATTTATTTTCCAAAGAAAATAAACAAAAAAAATGTTTCTTAAAAGGCTGCAAAAATTATGACCATCACTATTGGAGATTTTGAATTTCCTGATATTCCGGTTAAAAGGGAATATCAAACTATTATGATTGGAACCATACCTATCCAAGTTGAGATAGCATAAGTGTTATTTGAAGCTTGTCGGTTTTGTAAATTATTTGTTAATTAGGACTGATCGCCCTAGTTATCAAATATTGTTTAAAAGTGCAAATATATAAACTTCGAAACCTTCTTACTTTCCCTTAGGGGAATAGGTCTAGTGAGTGTGTTCGTTCACTGGTGGAGGTTGCATCGAGCGAACCATTGCACATCCCCCGCTCTAGTGGGATCTCCATGCGATCCTGAGTTGACCCAACACAACGCACCGAAAAACACATGATAGGCCTAGTTAAGAGCATCTCCACTTCTCCCAACATGGCCCCCAAGGCCCTTTGTTATTGCCAACGCTAAAAACGGCTCATTCGCGTCCCAGAAGTCCAATTTTCACCGGTTAGGCCCGAATTTGGCGCCGGCGAACCCAGGCCGAACCCGGCGCGCTGGGGGGCGCCCAGGGGAGCCCGAGGAAACATTTTTGACGCGAAAGCTCAGTGGACCCGCCGAGTCAGCGACCAGCCGTGTCTCCTCTTCCTCGTCGCCTCGTTTCCCGTGGGGAATCAATGTCAAGGCTGCCGGCGGTCAGTCTTCCATTGATTCCTCACAGGCGGCGCAGTGATGGCGCGGCGACACGGCCCGCCACGCGTACACACATCTGTCGCCCCCTCTCTCATCGGTGGACGCACTATCCTTCGCCCGCAGTCCCTCTGTCGCCGCCAACGCCCCCATCTCTTCTCTCTCTGTTCCTGTCTACAGCCACCGCGTCTACAACCACCGATGGGAGAGCGATTCCCCGGCAATGGAGCGGCGGCCAAACGGCTTCGGCTGCCGCCACCTGCATGAGTGAGAGGCCTACCTCCTCCACGAGGCCAACTACCCGACGCTGCCTGACATGCGTGTCCTGGGATGGTGGAGGCTCAGCGCCGGAGGCGTCCCCATCCACCCGCAGCTCGACGCCAACCGCTTCCACGACGAGATCGCGCGCGTTCGGGCCTCCTTGCCAGAGGAGGTGCGGGGCCACCCAGAGTACGCCACCAGCAACCACGCGCACTGGGCGGCGTACTTCCAACGCCGCCACGAGGAGCAGCTCGCCTCCACCAACAATGGGCCGATGAGGGGGCGCCACAACACCGACGGCCGTCGCCTGTGGTGGGGCATCCCCAGGCGCACGCTCCACTTCATCCTTGAGCACCTAGAGGGCGGCAAAGAGCCGCCGCTCGAGTACCCGGTGGCCCCGACCCCGGTCCCCTGCCGGAGCGGCGGCCCTTGGTTGTCGAGGCGCATGGCAGGCGGGTCCTCTTCCTCCCCCTCCTCCCACTCCTCTGGTTTGCCGGCGCTCGCCAACGTCAAGGACGAGCCCGTGGAGACATCGCTCGGGCGGCGCACCCGCGGCGGCGCCCTCGTCATCAACGAGGGCGGCCGTGGCTCCTCTACTCCCTCCTCCCGCATCGTCAAGCTAAAGACAGAGCCGGGGCTCGTAGTTGTGAAGAGCGAGAGCAAGGACATGGCCGCTGCCGGCGAGTCCGCCCTCAAGTCGGCGCGCGAGGACTACGTCCGGCTGGAGATGGAGCGCCAGCGTCGTTCCCTCGAGGAGATCGCCGCTCGGCGCCGCGATCGCGACGAGGGCGGCGTCATCGTCCTCAAGGACAACAACGACGAGGCACCGCCGCCAACCAAAACCGTCCGCCAAGGCAACTCAGGGCAGGGGTGCGGCAAGGACGGCGACAGCATGAAGAAGGAGGAGGAGGACGACGACGGCGACGACTACAGCGCCATGGTAATTTTATGTCTATTCCTAGAGCTAGCATGTCCCCATTAAATGTTATTTATAGCAATGTCCATAGTAGATGAAAAAATGGTGATTCTTATGTCTAAGGCGGACAAATTTGGCACAAGAATAGACTTGTTGGAAAAAGTTTAACACAAGTCCAAAATTACCATATATATCAAAATGGCCATGCTCTAAATAATCAAAATGCCATGCTGCCTAAATTAAAATTGCTATGGTCTACTTATAAAAATGCCATGGTCTAATTATTAAAATTGCCATGCTCAAGAGAAATAAAAATGTCATGCTACCTAAATGAATATGCCATGGTCTACTTAATAAAAATGCCATTGTCTAATTACTAAAATTTCCATGGCCGCTAAAAAATTACCGTAGTATACTTAATAAAAATTGCCATGAACTAAAGAATAAAAATATCATGCTACGTAAATTGAAACTAGCATGGTATACTTAGTAAAAATGCCAAGTAATAAATACTAAAAAGCTAAAGTGCCTATAATACAATTGCACATGGAAAGGCTAGGAAACAAAATGTTCTCTATGAAATATCATGCTCTAAAGAATAAAAAAATTTGAATTTGCATGCTGCTAAGGTAGAAAAATTACATTTTCTGTTAAATGCAAACAGAAAATGACATGATGTTTTTTTGATAGAAAATAAATAAAAATGCCATGACAAAAAAGTTATGTATATTCCATGGCATTTTTATTCAACTTAACATGGCAAATTTTAAAAAATGCCATGTTAAGTTCAATCAAAATGCCATGCAACACACAAGAGAAGTGACATGATATAGTCTTACAAAATTGTCATGGTGTAGTATATTAAAACCAAATTTAGGGAAAATATTTAATTTGTCCTGCTCATTGGAAAAAATGCCATGCAAAGACTTAAGAACGTCACAAAAAACATGGCAATTTAGCCATGCCAACTATGCAAGAACAAATTTTATGTTTATAAGAGCATTTCCATGTCAACGCCAGATTTACGAGGGTACATTGTTTTTTGCCGAAAAGAACTAGAACAAAAATAGATTGTAAAGTTGCCACGTGTAAGCACCGACAAAATGCCATGGTGAGTGCTTAAAACCTGAATTTTCACTACCTATAGTTCAAAATTATGGCATGTTGTAGTCAAAAAAGTCACTAAAAATGCACGAAAAATAGTGTATACTCATACTGAAAATGCCATGTTCAATGAAAAAAATACAATGGCACTATGTTCAATGAGTTGACATGATTATATTTGAGTTTCCATCGCAAACATATCACTTTTACAGGAAAAAATGCCATGTACCCACGACAAAAATTCTGTAAAAATGCCATTGTACTATATGAAACAATTATATGATGCCCCGCGTATTGCGGCGGAATATGATATTTCAGTAATATTTGGTTGTACGAAAGATCTCGATTAATAATATATGAAAAAACTAAGAATAACTATTATATGTTGTATTGGATTATTATATAGTTGAAAATATTTATTGAATATAGGTAGTACAATCCCATGCATGTTGGGTGCGCCTTGGATGAGGTGACATGTGTGCATGGCTTATGTGTACATGTTGAAATAAATAGAAATTTGTCAAAATCAACTAATAATGACAAATAATTCTAATGCATGTTGTTGTAGGCCTTTGATAATGTCGCAATGCGTGCATGTTAAGATACTAAAAGTAATGGGGATGAACTATTTAGGTATATATATGACACTACAATTTGCCATGACAATAAAAATGTTTTTGGTGCACACCACCTTGGCTCAAAAAGTCATTTATACTAAAATCCCCTAGAAAACTGCCATATCATCTTAATTAGTACCGCGTCTTAATCATTTAAGTTGGCACACACACATCCCAATGAATTTGACATTATTTTATGAACTGTATGAAGTAGAAAATCAAATATATATGTGTGGCTAAGAATGCGAAATTCATCTCTAGAATTCAACATGGATGGACTAGGCTCATACCCGCACCATGAGGTCGCTCAAGGTGGGGATGCGGGTGCGCCGATGATTAGCTCGCCTTGAGTTTCCCATCTCCGGAGCTGCTCGCCCTGATGAGGACGAAGACGACCTAATAGACGGTGCATCAGCACAGATTAGCCTACGACACTCTCGTGGAGATGGCGTCATCGGGCGAGGGCCTTCCACAACAACGGAGAAAGCCGCCTCGGCCCCGACAGCGGAGGGGGGGGGGCTTGTCACTGTCCGGGTTTGCCACCAGCATCGTGTGTCACGAACTCATGGAGGTCGAGCATGAAAACGATCGCTGGCATCACTGAGATGCGGCGAGGAGGAGCTTCCCTAGCCGGGCGCAAAATCCGGTGGTGTTCGGCAACACAGGCGTTGGGCACGTCCGCATCGCGGTTGCCAGAATCTTCTCTCTCTGCTATGCTCTGCTCTCACTTTCCGCGGGTCAAACAAGGGGAATGGGGATAGCGAGTACGGGGCACTGGTGTTGAATGGAGTGGGCGCGGTTGCGTTCGCAGCGAGCACGTCTCAGCGAACGTGTTCGACTTTCTCATGTGAAAATCTACAGTGCTTTAGGATTCATGTTTTTTATCCAATGGTTGACAAGGTAGTTCGCCGGGATTTTCTTTTGTTATTTTACCGAGAAAACTATTTCTAAGGGTCCGATCCCTTTCTTTAGAGTCATACATGTACAAAGTGATAAAAATCTTCATCGTCGAAGGGAAGTTGGTCGTTGTACATTCACCTTCGCCTCTACCCCTTTCCCACATCGCTATCCCGATGTCTTGTATTAACTTGATCAAATCAAATAGTACCACAAGCTCAAATTGAATAAAAAAACCCTTGTCCTCCCCTACCCATACCAGAATTAAATCAAATCTTATCAAAACATCAGCTAAACTATACCAGTCTTCCCCTATCCATATGCAAATCAAATCAAATCTTATAAAAACTAGAATATGATTGGTGTAAGATTTATGTCAGACACGATTGATCTTCAACCACTAGAATATGTGACGGTGTCCCAGCCAAGGGGCCTCTCACCATGATGGTTCCCCGCCTGGTGCGTCGGGCCGAGGACCCCTTGTCGGTTCTGTCCCGGGTCATTGTGGGCGGCCCATGGAAGATAACAGGAAGACTCCAGAAGACTTCGCATACCAGACAAGAAGCCGGATTCATGGAGTATTCTACCTCCTCTTACGCAGCCGACTAGGATCCATGTACCCTAGGACCCCCGATATGTTATATAAACCGAGGGGCTAGGCTCCTAGATAGACACGCTGAAATCTCTCGGTACTTTGTACTCTCGATAAACTCCAACGAAATAACACAAAAGCAAGACGTAGCATTTTATCTACTCTGGAGAGACTGAACCTGGGTAAATCTGGTGTCATTGTTACCATCGCATCAAGTATCCTAGCTTAATATACCCTATCGAGGAATCTGCCAGGTTAGCTCTGCCGATATGTATACCCCCATTGCAATGCTCGCACAATTAGCTAGTATCTAAGCACAAAATGCTGATTGAGAAATAATTAATTATTTGTAATCAACTAAGAAATACTATGACGGGCCAAAGACTGACATGTTTCCCTCTAACATTTTTTGTTCTGAAAACACCTCCACTTAGACAACATATGTCATGTAGGACGGAAAACTAAATTTAGCAATCTCGTGAGCCACCATATTGGCTTGACGCTTAATCCTCAGAAGTTTAAAAATATGGAGAAGCTTAGAAATGCTCAATGCTTCCTTCTTAAGATCAACAAGAGGGGATTTGTCAAGATTTTCATTTGAAAGGAAAGAAGCCACAAACGCATAGTCAGTCTTTAAAATAATAGGCGAGTGAAGAGTGATACCCATATAGAGACCGACAATAGATGCCCTAAGGCATCTCCAACGACAACCCGTAAATCCCCCCCCCCCCCCCCCGCATCTGACCGTGGACCGGGGAGGGGGGAGCGAGTCCGGGGACACGGATGCGGGAGGCTGCCATCCAACTGTAGTTGCATACATCCGGCCTTTCTCATTTTTTAAGTCCGCGTGATCAAATAGCCGCATACATAGGGCACAGACGTTTAAATAGCCGCATGCAACAGTTGTTCAAATTTTAAAAAGTTTAAATATTACATCCCAACAATGTTTTCCTCTTTAACCGCCCACTGATGCTCAATCATATCTTTCTTCGGCTGCTCGTGAGTTGGTTGATGCTGAATTTGTTGATGCATTTGAACAAACTCTTCAAACGTGGTCGGATTCTGGTCTGGAAATTGGATAGGATCACCCATGTTCTCAAATTCTAGAGCTACGACAGCATCCTCATCTCATCTTCGACGATCATGTTGTGCATGATCACACAATATGTCATCACCACCTGCATCATCGTCATCTCATCGGAGTACTCCTCCTCGTCTGGCGAGCCGTCAGACGACTCAACATATTGCTCGTATATGTAGTCCAAATCAGAATCCATTGCTAGGAAGAAGAAGGGAAAACTGTTTTTTAGCTCCGACGATTCATCAAACAGTTGCCGGGCATGGTGAGCATAACAGTAGCGGATGGTACCTGACGGGGCGGTCGGAGGAAAGGGGTTGAACAACGACGGAGGAGAAGCGGGGTGGAGCCCTTCTGAAGGGTTGGAGGTGACGGAGACGTAGAGTTCCAACAGGGTGTAGCGTGGCGACCGGGGTGGTGGAGCGACGACGAAGACAAGAGAGAAACAAGGAAGGAGAGAAAATGGGGAGGATGGAGGCTCGGGGTCCGGAAATGGTTTTGGATGATGTTCGGACTCCCGCAAAGCTCTCCCGCGTTGGATGGCTTCGACGGTCCGGATAGCGCGGTCCGGACTAATGCAGACAGTTTGCGGGTCCGTCTTGAAGATGCCCTAAGCACCACTTCATCTACACTGGAGCATCGTCCAATAAACCTACGACGAGATGACTACGTGACGCGAAGAATTCCTCGCAACGACCCTACACTTGATATATATAAGGCGCACGTGTCATACTGTATATTTGCTTTTACAGCAAAACTTTGAAGAACATCTTATTCATAATTACAGAATGTCAACTGTCGGAAAATGCTTCTAAAAAGTTCTAAAATTTGTTTCACGCAATAATTGATAATTGTTGGCCGAAGAATAGACCTTGGAGTGCCTTGCATGTAAATCAATAGACGGCCGAGTATTGTATTGACGGCCGAGTATTGTAAATCAATAGACCCTACACTTGATATATATAAGGCGCGACATCGAGCGCATTAATTACTTGTGTTGGACTTCTTTTTGGATACCCAAACTGCGTGGCTCATCGTTGGAAATCTTATCATTCCTAGTCACCAACAGCGCATCTTGACACACGAGCTACAGACACCTCTCCTACCTGGCATCATTATGGACAAGTCGATTTTAATGTCGTAATGATCAGCATGTTCTCGATAAGATATGATTTCCCGTTTTTGTAGCTGCGACACCAATGCATATCATCGTGTAACATTTTAACCCGCCATTCCGCATCATCCATGGCGACTTGACTGGGTCAATAGTCAGGTACTATTCGGTATCTTAAGAGCAACTCTAGCAAACCCTTTAAAACATGAAACTGAGTTCGCTTGTTGCTTTGGATATGGGTCAAAAACATTCGCGAAAGAACAGAAACCGAAATTATGCCTCTAAATTTTGAAATTAGGACTTCGCGGAAGAAATAGAATGACTTCATATTTCTTGATCATAATACGTACTTCATACACAGACTAAATTTAACTAATAGCTAGGAGGAGAGGCGGCCACCGCAACCCTACAGCCAAAAATTGGCTCACCGGAGCCATCCGGGTGCGGTGGCGACGCTGCGACGGAGGACTTTAGTCGTCATCGGAGTCGGGGATGAGGTTGATGTACATGTTGTCCCGTGCCTTGGCTTTGCGGTGCCATGCTTCTTGGTTGTCGATGAACTCCTTCTCCTCCGCGAGCCCCTGCTTGAGGAGGATGTCGTCAAGCTCGGTTGCCCGTCGATGGCGCTCCTCCGCCGCCTCTCCTCCCGCGTACTGCGCGTGACGATGGCACACTCGAAGATGTCCGTCTCCGCCGGGGGGAGGAAGTCCTCCGGCCAGATGACACAACTGCTCGCCCGCACCGGCTCCGCCTCGAACTCCCGCTTTAGCGCGCGGAGGGCCGGGAGCTCCTCCGGCTCCCTTTTCACCGGCATGAGGAGCGGCGTACCACGGGAACTCGACCCCCCCCCCCCCCGGCGGAGGAGCTGCCCTGCCAGCGGCGGAGGTCGTACTCCTCCGTCTCGTGACGGCGGCGGCTGTAGGCCGCGGTTGGTGTACTTCTTCGCCGTCCGCTATAACACACCGTTGTCGCTCGGGGTCGTCACTATCGTCGGATCCGCGGTCGGAGCTCCACACCCCATGCCACATGGTGGCTTGCGGCGGCGGATTCGACTCACCGGCTGCGAGAAATGGGGGAGGGGATTGGGGAATCGTGACGGCGGAGGGATAGGGTTTCGACCCGTATCGGCGCTGCGAACCCGTAGATATACCACGTGCGGGGGGGGGGGGGGGGGGGGGGGCGGTTTGCGGGTCACCGTATTAACTTTTACGGGCCGGAGGACTTTACGGGCTCTGTTTTGGGCAAAAAAACGGTCGAGTCCATATAATCCCCAGAATTTTACAGTTTTGTGCGTTTTAAGGGGTCTACTAGAGTTGCTCTTACATTCTTAAGAAGTTGGTCCCGTTTCTCTTAAAATGTAAAGTGTCCACCTCAACATCCCATCAGCATTCTCTTAGTGACTTACAAATGGACCGGCCACTACATCAGTCCTGCCACTTAAGCATTCATTTAATGGCTAAAGGACCCTCCTTCTCGACCCACAAAAGTGGAAGCGGACCTTCGCTTCCTGGCGTCGGAATCCCTCCTAATAAGCTGGCCGTTCGGTCTTCTGTCCCCTCATCTATCTCTCCCCAACGACACAATCCCCACGCGGCGTAAGACACATTAGAATACACCCCCCTCTAGGGTTTGCGACCATAGTGGGGTAGGACTGGCTGCTACGGCTGCGATGGCAGGAATGCAAGATGATTGATCTGGAGGGGATGGGTGAAACTTCATGCAGAAGGGCTCAACATACTTGAGGGCAAGCCAGAGCCGCAATTCAGCTCTGAAGACTTCTTGATCCTCCTCCCTCCGCGCCTTCCTCCAACCATGCCTACGCTTGGCCCGATTTGACATGATCTGGTGCTGATCTAGGGTTTCTGCCCCTATTAGGAGTACATCCAAGCCACAGTGAGCTGATACGCCCGCTCCTCTCGCTAACACACGCATGTTTATTGTGTGTCCAAATTATCCACTATTTTTTGTGTGTGTGCTAGTGTTGCTGGTTTTCAGGTCCAATGGAAGAAGGCAATATGATTGTGTTTTTTCGTGAATACGCTCTAAGGCGTATCATTCCATTGATAGAAGAGGGTAGAATACAGAGTTTGAGTTCCCGTATTTTCATGCATAGAGAGGCGACATTAGGGAAATCCTTGAGCCGGAGAAAGGGGGTTGCTCAACCCCAAATTACATAAGTCAGGCTATAGTAATGATCCTATCAAGTCCCTTTGCGCCAGCCCGAACCCAGCGCTTGGCCTCGACCTTGATCGCGTCTAGTAGCTCGCAGTCGAGGGTTGAATGCCATCGAAGATAATGGCGTTCCTATGCTTCCAGATGGCCCAAGCGCTGATGATGGCGAGCGAGGCAAAACCCTTACAAATGTGGGAAGGGGCCACAATGGTATTGTCCGACCACCAGGCGAAGAACTCCATCGTGCCATCTAGCGGCAAGATCGGTAGTCGGCACCAAGAGAGGACCTCATGCCAGGTGATGCGAGAGAAGATCTAACCAGCCATGATGTGGTGAAGCGTTTCGTCCTCCTAGGAGCACAGTCCACAGGCAGGCGAGTGCTGCAAGCCTGTGCGCGCCAACTGATCAGCGGTCCAACAGCGATTCTGCGAAGCAAGCCATAAAAGAACTTGACATTGAGTGGTGCCCAGCTCCGCGAGATATGCTGCCAAAACGGCGCCGTGGTGGAGCCAAAGAATAGGGCTGAGTAGCAGGAGCTAGCGATGTAGGTGCCCTTTGAAGACCAGCGCCAGGTTAGGGTGTCTAGTGTGGGTGAGAGAGAGACTTGCTAGATGCGACGCCAGAGGTCAATGTGAAGGAAATATGCCCTAGAGGCAATAATAAAGTTGTTATTTTATATTTCCTTATTCATGATAAAGGTTTATTATTCATGCTAGAATTGTATTGATCGGAAACTTAAATACATGTGTGAATACATAAACAAATACCGTGTCCCTAGTAAGCCTCTACTAGACTAGCTCGTTGATCAAAGATGGTGAAGGTTTCCTCAACATAGACATGTGTTGTCATTTGATAATGGGATCACATCATTAGGAGAATGATGTGATGGACAAGACCCACCCGTTAGCTTAGCATATTGATCGTTCAGTTTATTGCTGTTGCTTTCTTAATGTTAAATACATATTACTTCGACTATGAGATTATGCAACTCCCGGATGCCAGAAGAATACCTTGTGTGCTATCAAATGTCACAAAGTAACTGGGTGATCATAAAGATGCTCTACAGGTATCTCCAAAGGTGTTTGTTGAGTTGGCATAGATCAAGATTAGGATTTGTCACTCCGAGTATCGGAAAGGTATCTCTGGGCCCTCTCAGTAATACACAACATAAGAAGCCTTGCAAGCAAAGTGACTAAGAATTTAGTTGTAGGACGATGTATTACAGAATGCGTAAAGAGACTTGCTGGTAACGAGATTGAACTAGGTATGAAGATACCGACGATCAGATCTCGGGCAAGTAACATATCGATGGACAAAGGGAATTACGTATGTTGTCATAAGGTTCGACCGATAAAGATCTTCGTAGAATATGTAGGAGCCAATATGGGCATCCAGGTTCCACTATTGGTTATTGACCGAAGATGTGTCTCGGTCATATCTACATAGTTCTCGAAATTGTAGGGTCCGCATGTTTAATGTTCATTGACGATATAGTGTTATATGAGTTATATGGATTTGGTGACCGAATGTTGTTTGTAGTCCCAAATGATATCACGGACATGACGAGGAGCTTCAGAATGGTCTGAAGGTAAAGATTGATATATAGGACGGTGATATTCGGACTCCTGAAGAGTTTCGGAGTGCACCGGGTAGTCATTGGGTCGCCGGAAGGGGTTCCGGACACCCCGGGTAGGTGTATGGGCCTAATGGGCCAAAGGGGGGATAGACCAGCCCACAAGGGGGCTGGTGCGCCCCTTCCCTGGCCGGCTGACCCTAGGGCAGGAAAGGGGAGGGGTGGCCCCTCCTGCCTTTCCCTCCTCATGTGAGAAAGGAAAGGGGGCGCCACCCTCCCCTGCCTTCTGCTACCTCTTGAGCATGCGTTGGTTTTCCCTTTGAAGAGGAAAGGGTGATGAAGCAAAGTAGCGTAAGTATTTCCCTCAGTTTTTGAGAACCAAGGTATCAATCCAGTAGGAGACAACGCACAAGTCACCTAGTACCTGCACAAATAATCAAGAACCTCGCAACCAACGCGATAAAGGGGTTGTCAATCCCTTCACGATCACTTACGAAAGTGTGATCTGATAGAGATAATAAGATAAATATTTTTGGTATTTTGTTGTATAGATGGGAAAATAAAGATTGCAAAATAGTAAACGAGATGCGATAATAAAAGATATGCAATATGATAAGAAAGAGACCCGGGGGCCATAGGTTTCACTAGTGGCTTCTCTCATGATAGCATGTACTACGGTGGGTGAACATATTACTGCCAAGCAATTGATAGAAAAGTGCATATTTATAAAGATACCTAAGGCAATGATCATGAATATAGGCATCACGTCTGTGCCAAGTAGATCGAAACGATTCTGCATCTACTACTATTACTCCACACATCGACCGCTATCCAGCATGCATCTAGAGTATTAAGTTCATAAGAACAGAGTACCGCTTTAAGCAAGATGACATGATGTAGAGGGATAAACTCAAGTAATATGATATAAACCCCATCTTTTTATCCTCGATGGAAACAATATAACACGTGCCTTGCTGCCCCTACTGTCACTTGGAAATGACACCGCCAGATTGAACCCAAAGCTAAGCACTTCTCCCATTGCAAGAAAGATCAATCTAGTAGGCCAAACTAAACCGATAATTCAAAGAGGCTTGCAAAGATATCAAATCATGCATATAAGAATTCAGAAAAGAACCAAATAATATTCATAGATAATCAAGTTCATAAACCCATAATTCATCGGATCTTGGCAAACACACCGCAAAAGAGTATTACATCGAATAGATCTCCAAGAATATTGAGGAGAACTTTGTATTGAAGATCAAAGAGAGAGAAGAAGCCATCTAGCTAATAACTATGGACCCGAAGGTCTGTGGTAAACTACTCACGCTTCATCGGAGAGGCTATGGTGTTGATGTAGAAGCCCTCCGTGATTGATTCCCCCTCCGGCAGATCACCGAAAAGGTCCCGAGATGAGATCTGACGGGTACACAAGGTTGCGGCGGTGGAGTAGTGGTTTTGTGGCTCCCCCTGATGTTTTTAGGGTATAAGAGTATATATAGGCGAAAGAAGCACGTCGGTGGAGCTCCGTGGGGCCCACGAGGGTGGGGGCACGCCTACCCCCTGGGCGCGCCTTCCTATCTCGTGGCCGCCTCACGGAGTTCCAGACTTCCACTCCAAGTCTCCTGGTTTGCTTTCGGTCCAAGAAAGATCATCGTGAAGGTTTCATTTCGTTTGGATTCTGTTTGGTATTCCTTTTCTGCGAAACATTGAAATAGGCAAAAAAAACTGGCACTGGGCCTCCGGTTTATAGGTTAGTCCCAAAAATAATATAAAAGAGCATATTAAAGCGCATTAATCATCCAAAATAGATAATATAATAGCATGGAACAATAAGAAATTATAGATACGTTGGAGACGTATCAAGCATCCCCAAGCTTAACCCCTGCTCGTCCTTGAGTAGGTAAATGATAAAAACAAAATTTTTGATGTGGAATGCTACTTAACATATTTATCAATGTAATTTTATTTAATATGGCATGAATGTTCATATCCGAAAGATTAAAGACAAAAGTTTATTGACATAAAAATAATAATACTTCAAGCATACTAACAAAGTAATTATATCGTCTCAAAATAACATGGCCAAAGAAAGCTCATCCCTACAAAATCATATAGTTTGGTCATGCCCCATCTTCGCCACACAAAATACTCAAATCATGCACAACCCCGATGACAAGCAAGCAATTGTTTCATACTTTAGTAATCTCAAACATTTTCAACTTTCACGCAATACATGAGCGTGAGCCATGGAATAGAGTGGTGGTTGTGGAGTGGACAAAAAGGAGGAAGATGGTCTCTCATCAACTAGGCGTATCAATGGGCTATGGATATGCCCATCAATAGATGTCAATGTGAGTGAGTAGGGATTTCCATGCAACGGATGCACTAGAGCTATAAATGTATGAAAGCTCAACAAAATAAACTAAGTGGGTGTGTGTAACATCCCAAAATTCTAAATTTTGGAATGTTGTATTAAATAGATAGTTTTGATTGTTCGTTTGATTGTGATGTGTGAAATTGATTGCAAATTGAAACTTTTTGAAAGTTAAATGAGAGGGAATGAAATGACTTTCCCAAACTTCCACCTTGCATTATGATCTCCATGAATTCAAATTCTTTTCATTACAAAACCCTCGAGAGAAGATAACATCACTTCTTCCATTTTTAAATAAATGAAAAAGGGGTTTTGAAAAGATTTGAATTTCATTTGGAAATATTTCAAATTCAGAAACTTTAAGCAACTCAATGATTTTCATGAGAGAAGATAAAATGACTTCTTCAAAACATATGAAATATGAGTTGGAACTTTAAAAAAATCAAATTTAAAGTCCCTTTGAAATTAATTTCCAATTTGGAGTTATTTGGTTTTTATTCAAATTATTTTTCTCCAAAAATAAAATATATGGAAAATAAGGTAAAATGATCCCTACATTAGAAAAATGGAGAGAAATAAATTTAAAATTATTTTGGTATTTTAAAATATTTTTATCTAGTTTTTAAATAAATTAGTGGCACCGTTTGCTTTATTTAAATTTTTGTGGATTTTATTTGATTCTAGAAAAATGGGCATGTTGTAGAAAATCTTTTTCTGAAAATTTTGATATATTATATGCCTATAGTATATTTTGTTTTTATTTCTCTTTGTTTTATTTCTTTGTTTGTCTGTTTTATAAAAAAAATCCTCCGCCGACTGGGCCGGCCCAGCTCCTCGCCCGCGTCGCCCCCGACCGCGAGGCGGTTTCCCGCCACTGCACGGCGGCCGCCGCCGACGCCGTGTCCGACCGGGACACGCGCCATCCCGTCGCCTTGCCCCCTCCTTCAAGGCCGCCGCACCTCCCCTGGCCCCCTTAAATATCGCGCCTGGCCTCTCTCTCCCCTTCGCATCGCATCGCCGCCGCCGCCGACGCCGACCATCGCAGTGCCTGGATCCGTCGTGCGCCGCTGCTGCTGCCTTGCCTAGTGTCGCGCCGCCTCGCAGCCGCCTTGCCCCGCGCCGCTCGCCTCCTCCCGCAGCCGCACACCGCATGCCAGAGCCGCCGCCGCCGTCCGCCGACTCGCCAGAATACGCCGACCTCGCCGGAGTATCGGTAAACCCTAGCCCCGACCCGTTTGTCGGATCGAGATCCGACGACGTTTACGCGTTTGCTGTTTTCCTAATCTAATGAACGTTCGTTTGTTAGTTCTGTTTAGCGAACTATTCGTTCGTTACGGCTCCATAGCGAGCGTTCGCTCGTTACACTTTTCATTTTTATTTTTATTTTCTGTCAGGGACCTATTTGTGAATAATTTATTCACAGATTAGCCCCTACCTTTCAAAACCCTCACAACTTTTTACTCACTTGTCCAAATACAACGAAACCAATGCCCACTTCTTTGTTATGATCTCCTTTATCCAGATAATCAACTTGAACATGTTTTTGAAAATTTAAAATTTGAATCCAAACAGTTTCGGATTTGAACTTCTTTTGTTCATAACTCGAGTTTTATAACTCTGATTCAGTTGATTCTTTTTGCAAATCGAAGCTCTTGACCTAAAATTTATGATAAGTACAAATTCACCCAATTTTGGTTATGTTAGAAAGTGTTTTCTGTTGCTAGAGTTAATTGCTTGTTTTCAAAGTTCTCCGAGATCTTTTCTTCGATTCTTTTGCATGATTGCTTATGTGTGGTTACTATTGCTTGCTTACGATAGATTGACCAGAGTGTGACGAGTAGAATTATCGGGAGTTATGAGTGTGAATCATCTTCATCAACAGTACAAGGCAAGTTCACACTTTGATCATACTTTTCATACCCAGTTTTTATGCATTAGTTTCAACCCTCAAACATTGCATGAGTAGGATTGGTACACAGCTGGGTATCGGGAAGTAGTTGATGAGGTAGAACATATTGTCTTGCATTCAAACCCTGGGTGTTGCTATGTTATGCTTATACTACTTTGCTATGCTCGTAGACGTGGATTGGTTTGTGAGATTCATAAAAGATGTGAGAGGTTTTAACTAAGAGAAACTTAAGGTGGTTACTTTAATACACATCTGGGTGGATTGGTTGGGGCACCCTGGAGAATCCAGTGGTTTGCCCAGGCACCTGGAGAACCCAGTGCTTGCCCAAGGGGATCCCGGAGTACCCGTGTGATCACCCTATGGAATGCCACCCAGGCTCAAAGAGATCATGAGATTATTCATGCTAGAAACTTCTGTGTGCAGCCACAAGCCATTATGGGCTCTGGCATAGTTGATTATGTTGTGTGACCTCTTTCAGTGGCAGGCTACCAGATGTAGGAGGAAAGTAGGTGGTACTGTCTACCCAGAGTAAAGAGTTAATGCTTCGGAAAGACTGTGTCTCAACCATCCGTTTCTCAAACAACATGTAGTGCGAGAAATTCAATGGAGGAGATCGAGTCTTGTGGGGAAAAGTGCGCAAACCTCTGCAGAGTGTACATACTAATCATGGTTAGCCGTGTCCTGGTTACGGACATCTTGAGTATCTGATACTTGAATTATTGGTTTGATCTCATCACTTTACTTAATAAACTTGTTGGGTTGTTACTGTTAACTTGGGATTGAATTGGAGGAACCTTCTCAATAATTTTTCAACCAACTTGGTAGTTAAATAAAAATATTCCTTTGTTGTAGGGAAAAATAGCTTTATGCAAATGTTAAACTTAGAGCCTCCACCAGCCAAATATGCATGTAGTGATAGCCATTTTTCAGCATTGCTCTATAGTGTGAGATTGCCAGTACATTCAATGTACTGACCTACATGGCTGCAACGTCTCATGTTGCAGGAATCTTACGACGAGTAAGTGATACGTTAGGGTTACGATATCTACACTCAACTTTGTCGTTGGTGTTGATGGGAAATCCACAACCTTGTTGTTACTTCCGTTATATGGATTGAGGTAATAGTATTTATGTTACTTTATACATGTGATTTACCTCTGTTATAAATCCTCGAGTACTGTGTGTGTCAGCATACCGATCCAGGGATGACACTTAATCACAGAGACTTCGATCCATTCGGGCCGGGTTGCTACAAGATGGTATCAGAGCACATGTTGACCGTAGGACGTGATCCCTAGAAACTGGCAAGCCCATAGGAAATATTTTCTCCAAAACTTATTTTTTTCAAAAGGATCTTTTACCTCTCTTCTCTTCTGAGATTTATCAGATATTCCCTTTTAGTTAGGCTATACCCCTTTTCTCTTTTGACCACACGAAGATTCGACTGATGAGACCAGTCCAAGAAGTATAAGATATCGGACAACTAAGACCACTTCGGAATGAAGAGGATTTTACCATGCATTATAATAATGGAAACTACAATAGTTGAAGACTTTCAAGACTAGGAGAATTTGAAGGCTCTAAAGAATTCCCTGAGTGAAGTAACTTGGAAGGATCTAAATAGGATCCACTTAAGTTATTCTCGTACCCTTCTGAATTTCTTTACTGAAGAACCCATGGCTTACATATTTTAGACGAAGAGCTTCACCCTGAACCAAAGACAACACTACGAAGACTTTTCCTATGATCCAACCTTATGGAATTTGTCAGACTGTTGAAGTTGCCGATAGCTGAGATGAAGGTGCGTTAAATACCGGAACATGGAGCGTTAAAACTCAAAGTTTTTGTCAAGAAAACCCCAAGACAGGAGATATCAACTATGTAATGATAGCTCATGACAGAGACATGGGCATAAACACGACTATCCATGATGTTATCGCCCGCTTATGCTATTGTCACCGTGCTAAGTTAAGCATACATTTCTTCGGAAGAATTGGATGACAAAAGGGCTAAAGGAGCACCTATCAGCAAAAGATGAAGTTTTAACCTTAGCTGGTGTATAGCCAGGATCTGGAGTATTACACCAAGAATTTTAAGATGGACCTTCAGGAAGCCATATTTGACAAGGAAGCATTTCATGAAGAACTTAGGAACTAGAAGCTAAAAGTAGCCAAGCTGGAGGATCAAAACCTCGAGATACAGGAGAGTCATCAGGAACTGAAGGACAGTCGGACCATGGTTCATGCCAAGGAAGTTGAAACCCAGAAGTTTGGAACGCAACTCCAGAAATATTAAAGGACGTCACGAGAAACTTCACGTCAACAGAGATGAACTGGCAAAAGAACTTGAGAAGGACAAGCACGACTGGAAGAAGCCATCAGAGACATAAACAAGACTTGAAGAGTTTGGCGACTTTGAAGATTTATTGACCTTTAGAAGACCAAACCCCTGTTATATACCTACGTTAGATGCGATGATTGTGAGCTATCATTTGTTTGATGTTTTTCTGGCATCCACAAAATAAAACTCTGTCTTTTCAAAACTATTGTTTGTATTGTGTGTACCCCTCTCTTTCTCTATTATCTCACCCCAAAACCCTTGGACCCAATAGAGGATGGATGGACATGAACTCATATCCGATGACTCAATTGGAGACGGACCGATGGATTCAGAACATGGAAGATCACATGAAGAATAACCCTATAGCCAGAAAGGATATGACCCAACATGCTCCTCAGTGCTTTGAAAGAGGTGCTGCTACTTGGTGGAGGATGTACCAAATCATCAATGGATGGCAAGGAGTAACCACTTGGGAAGAATTTAAGTTAACTCTGCTAAAGTCTCGTCTTGTGTCCCCGAGTTTGAAGCCTTATGGAAATGATATGAAGAAAGCTTGTGCATGCAAGCTCTATGGAGAAATAGGACACAACCATGAAGAACACAAGGATGAATGCTCTAATTGTGAAGAAAGTCACCCAACTGAAGAATGCCCAACTAGGCAGATTACTTATTTCTTATGTGAAGGGACTACCCACTACCCTGCTCAGTGTCACATTTACCCCATGGTACAAAGAACCATTCATTAGAAGAAAGAAGCAATGAAAGGAGCCCTCATGGAAATTTTAGAAGAACCTGTGATGAAGGAAGAGGTGGAGGACACACCCGAAGAAGACCCAATTAAACCCTGCACCAAGTCATGCTATTCATGTGGAGAAGAAGGACACCTTTTCCAAAATTGTCTGAATGGGTACCTAGTAGAATTACTGACAGAGGAAGTAGAGTATGACCCATAGGAAATAGAAGCCCTGATTGGAACGGAAAAATCCAGGAAGAGAAATAGATTGGATTTCAGGAAGGACCTGAGTCATATCACCTGTTTCAGGTGCAAGGACTCTCGGCACTACTTCAGCGGTTGCCCAAAAAGGAAGCCGAGGACCCAAGAAGGCTTTGAAATCACAAGGAAACCTCGAGACATGTTAGAAGTAATATGTTTCTGCTGTAATGAAGCAGAGCACTTTGCCAGAGATTGTCCCAATGAGGATTTGCGTGTTGAATAGTTGAGTCTGTGAGAAAGATAGTAGTAGTAGTGGGAACATTATTTTATATATTGAGGTGTTGAGTTGAGGCATGTAATGGAAATACAGGAGATTGTGATAATTTGAGAATCAATAAAGTTAGCATCATTGGTACTGATTTGGATTTTAAGAGTAGTTACTCTATGAAGAAAGATTTTAACTATTTTCGAGGATATGAGAAATATGGTCTATGGAAGATTTGTGCATTTTAAGGGTGGTAGTACCCTGTGAGGACACTTGACCCCTGGAAAGGATTATGATATTCCACGGAGTGGACTTTGGACACAATAAGTACGAGTTTTATCTCGATATGTGGGATATCCCAAGAGTATGAAGGGATGAAGTACTATTGGATATAAAGGAGGTATAATGTTGGTAATATGGAGCAAGTGTAACCCCACGATGAGTCTGAGTAATCACGTCTTAATTTGGTACAAATAGAAGGAAAGGAGACAGTACAATTGGATGGATTTAAGAATGCTAGGAAGCTGGATGTTGGGGTAATGATCAGTTGCCTCCAATGATGATTTCAAGGTTTGCAAGTGATGAGATGGGCCATAACCCACAGGCCCCAGGACCTGGCAAGAAGCAAGCACACTCTTGCTGAAGGAAAAAAAACCTGGAAGAGGATATGCCTTTATCAACAGACGATCTTATAGGAGTAACGCAAAACCTGAGAGTTGTGAAGGAACGATAGATGTTTGTTTGCCTTGCAGAATCCGTGGATTTATCCGAACTTAGTTCATCGACAAGAGAAATTCTGCAATGCTTGTGAGGATGACCGAGTGTTAGAATG
Organism: Triticum urartu; assembly: GCF_003073215.2. Classification (NCBI taxonomy): domain Eukaryota; kingdom Viridiplantae; phylum Streptophyta; class Magnoliopsida; order Poales; family Poaceae; genus Triticum; species Triticum urartu. The sequence continues at coordinate 403,503,270 of NC_053024.1, forward strand.
CGAGATTCGCTAAACCATATACAGGGTAATGATTTGGGTGCGGGACGGATCGATCACCATACCGACTTACTCTTATTATTCGCCTTGCTATATGGGATGGTAACTCTGAGTGACTTACCCACAGTAGGGAGACGATGATCAAAACCTTGTTTAAACCTTAAAATGGTATGACAATTTTCCCCCTTGTACAAGGCAGATGTTGCCAACCGTAGGTCATACGGTGAGGTTCAACCTAGACCCGTTTTCTGCAGGGACCCAGTAAAAATGTTTGATAACCACCATGAGATATCAATAGTTGTTTAGTATTGGCGCCAGACCCGTCAGCTAAGAAGACCCAGTCATGGAATAACCTTGCCAAGATGAAGCGACAGGAGAACTGAGGAAAAGGTTATGCCACTACTGGAAGAGCCAGAGTAGGAATTTTCCCGAGAATCTGAGGAGACTGACACTGTCAAGAATAAGGATGTATGACCTGAGTTTTGATGGAACTGTAACCATGCTTCTAAGGGTGGTAGCACCCCAGACCCGTGTGACGATCGATGGATTTTGAGAAGACCCCCGAACCTAACCTATTTCTTGCTAGCCTCTCTGAATCTCGAGGACGAGATTCATTTTAAGGGTGGTAGGTTTGTAACATTCCAAAATTCTAAATTTTGGAATGTTATATTAAATAGATAGTTTTGATTGTTCGTTTGATTGTGATGTGTGAAATTGATCGCAAATTGAAACTTTTTGAAAGTTAAATGAGAGGGAATGAAATGACTTTCCCGAACTTTCACCTTGCATTATGATCTCCATGAATTCAAATTCTTTTCATCACAAAACCCTGGAGAGAAGATAACATGACTTCTTCCATTTTTAAATAAATGAAAAAGGGTTTTTTAGAAGATTTGAATTTCATTTGGAAATATTTCAAATTCAGAAACTTTAAGCAATTCAATGATTTTCATGAGAGAAGATAAAATGACTTCTTCAAAACATATGAAATACGAGTTGGAAGTTAAAAAAAAAAATCAAATTTAAAGTCCCTTTGAAATTATTTTCAAATTTGGAGTTATTTGGTTTTTATTCAAATTATTTTTCTCCAAAAATAAAATATATGGAAAATAGGGTAAAATGATTCCCTACATTAGAAAAATGGAGAGAAATAAATTTAAAATTATTTTGGTATTTTAAAATATTTTTATTTGGTTTTTAAATAAATCAGTGGCACTGTTTACTTTATCTAGATTTTTGTGTATTTTATTTGATGCTAGAAAAATGTACATGTTGTAGAAAATCTTTTTCTGGAAATTTTGATATATTATATGCCTATAGTATATTTTGTTTTTATTTCTATTTGTTTTATTTCTTTGTCTGTCTCTTTTATTAAAAAAAAACTCCTCCGCCGACTGGGTCAACCCAGCCCCAGCAGGCCGCGGCCCAGCTCCTCGCCCGCATCGCCCCCGATCGCGAGGCGGTCTCCCGCCGCCGCACGGCAGCCGCCGCCGACGCCGTGTCCGACCGAGACACGCGCCACCCCGCTGCCTTGCCCCCACCTCCAAGGCCGCCGCACCTTCCCTGGCCCCCTTAAATATCGCGCCCGGCTTCTCTCTCCCCTTCGCATCGCATCGCCGCCGCCGCTGCTTCTCCGCCGCCAATGACGCTGACCGCCGCCGTGCTTGGATCCGCCGTTCGCTGCCGCTGCTGCCTCGCCTAGTGTCGCGCCGCCTCGCTGCCGCCTTGCCCCGCGCCGCTCGCTGCCTCCCGCAGCCGCATGCCGCACGCCAGAGCCGCCACCGCCGTCCACCGACTCGCCGGAATACGCCGACCTCGCCGGAGTATTGGTAAACCCTAGCCCCGATCCCTCGATCCGATGACGTTTACGCATTCGCTGTTTTTCCTAATCTAACAAACGTTCATTTGTTAGTTCTGGTTAGCGAACAGTTCGTTCATTAGGGTTCCATAGCGAGCGTTCGCTCGTTAGACTTTTCGTTTTTATTTTATTTATTTTTCTGCTAGGGACCTGTTTGTGAATAATTTATTCACACATTAGCCCCTGCTTTTCAAACCCTCACAACTTTTTACTCAATTGTCCAAATCCAAGGAAACCAACACCCACTTCTTCGTTATGATCTGCTCTATCCAGATAATCAACTTGAACATGTTTTTGAAAATTTAAAATTTGAATTCAAACAGTTTTGGATTTGAACTTCTTTTGTTCATAACTCGAGTTTTATAACTCCGATTCAGTTGATTCTTTTTGCAAATCGAAGCTCTTGGCCTAGACTTTCTGATAAGACCAAATTCACCCAATTTTGGTACTGTTAGAAAGTGTTTTCTGTTGCTAGAGTAAATTGCTTGTTTTCGAAGTTTTCCGAGATCTTTTCTTCGATTCTTTTGCATGATTGCTTATGTGTGGTTACTATGGCTTGATTACGATAGATTGACCGGAGTGTGATGAGTAGAACTGTCAAGAGTTATGACCGCGAATAATCTTCATCAACAATACAAGGCAAGTTCACACTTTGACCATACTTTTCGTACCCAGTTTTTATGCATTAGTTTCAACCCTCAAACATTGCATGAGTAGGATTGGTACACAGGTGGGTATCGGGAAGTAGTTTATGAGGTAGAACCTATTATCTTGCATTCAAACCCTGGGTATTACTACGTTATGCTTATAATGCTTCGCTATGCTCGTAGACGTGGATTGGTTTGTGAGATTCATGAAAGATGTGAGAGGTTTTAACTAAGGGAAACTTAAGGTGCTTACTTTAATACACATCTGTGTGGATTGGCTGGGGAACCCTAGAGAACCCAGTGGTTTGCCCAAGCACCTGGAGAACCCAGTGCTTGCCCAAGGGGATCCCGGAGTACCCGTGTGATCACCCTATGGAATGCCTCCTAGGCTCAAAGGGATCATAAGATTATTCATGCTAGAAACTTCCGTGTGCAGCCACAAGCCATTATGGGCTTTGACATAGTTGAGTATGTTGTGTGACCTCTTCAAGTGGTAGGCTAGCAAATGTAGGAGGAAAGTAGATGGTACTGTCTACCCAGAGTAAAGAGTTAATGCTTCGGAAAGACTGTGTCTCGATCATCTGTTTCTCAAACAACATGTAGTGCGAGAAATTCAACGGACGAGATCGAGTCTTGTGGGGAAAAGTGCGTAAACCTCTATAGAGTGTACTAATCATGGTTAGCCATGTCCCCGGTTACGGACATCTTGAGTATCTGGTACTTGAATTATTGGTTTGATCTCATCACTTTACTTAATAAACTTGTTGGGTTGTTACTGTTAACTTGGGATTGAGTTGGAGGAACCTTCTCAATAATTTTTCAACCAACTTGGTAGTTAAATAAAAATATTCCTTTGTTGTAGGGAAAAAATAGCTTTATGCAAATGTTAAACTTAGAGCCTCCACCAGCCAAATATGCATGTAGTGATAGCCATTTTTCAGCATTGCTCTATAGTGTGAGATTGCCAGTACATTCAATGTACTGACCTACATGGCTGCAACGTCTCATGTTGCAGGAATCTTACGACGAGTAAGTGATACGTTAGGGTTACGATATCTACACTCAACTTTGTCGTTGGTGTTGATGGGAAATCCACAACCTTGTTGTTACTTCCGTTATATGGATTGAGGTAATAGTATTTATGTTACTTTATACATGTGATTTACCTCTGTTATAAATCCTCGAGTACTGTGTGTGTCAGCATACCGATCTAGGCATGACACTTAAGCACAGAGACTTCGATCCATTCGGGTCGGGTTGCTACAGTGTGCATCCAACTTGCTTGCTCACGAAGACCTAGGGCATTTGAGGATCCCCATCGTTGGAATATATAAGCCAAGTTCTATAATGAAAATTTCCCACTAGTATATGAAAGTGACAAAATAAGAGACTCTCTATCATGAAGATCATGGTGCTACTTTGAAGCACAAGTGTGGAAAAAGGATAGTAGCATTGTCCCTTGTCACTTTTTCTCTTTTTTGGGCCTTCCTTTTTTTATTTGTCCTTTCTCTTTTTTTCCTCACATGGGACAATGCTCTAATTACGATGATCATCACACTTCTATTTATTTACAACTCAAAGATTAAAACTCGATGCTTAGAACAAAAATATGATTATATGCGTGCCTCCGGCGGTGTACTGGGATGTGCAATGAATCAAGAGTGACATGTATAAAAAAATATGAACGATGGCTTTGCCACAAATACGATGTCAACTACATGATCATGCAAGGCAATATGACAATGATGGATCGTGTCATAATAAACGGAACGGTGGAAAGTTGCATGGCAATATATCTCGGATTGGCTATGGAAATGCCATAATAGGTAGGTATGGTGGCTGTTTTGAGGAAGGTAAATGGTGGGTTTATGATACCGGTGAAAGTTGCGTGGTACTAGAGAGGCTAGCAATGGTGGAAGGGTGAGAGTGCGTATAATCCATGGACTCAACATTAGTCATAAAGAACTCACATACTTATTGCAAAAATCTACAAGTCATCAAATACCAAGCACTACGCGCATGCTGCTAGGGGGATAGATTGGTAGGAAAATACCATCGCTCGTCCCCGACCGACACTCATAAGGAAGACAATCAAAGAAATACCTCACGCTTCAAATTTGTTACACAATGGCTACCATACGTGCATGCTACGAGACTTGCAAACCTCAACACAAGTATTTCTCAAATTCACAACTACTCAACTAGCATGACTCTATTATCACCATCCTCATGTCTCAAAACAATCATCAAGTATCAAACTTCTCCTACTATTCAACACATTTTATATGAAAGTTTTTATTATACCCATCTTGGATGCCGATCATATTAGGACTAGTTTTATAACCAAAGCAAATTACCATGCTGTTCTAAAATACTCTCAAAATAATATAAGTGAATCATGAGAGATCAATAATTTCTATAAAATAAAACCACCACCGTGCTCTAAAAAGATATAAGTGAAGCACTAGAGCAAAATCGTATAGCTCAAAAGATATAAGTGAAGCACATAGAGTATTCTAATAAATTCTGATTCATGCGTGTCTCTTCCAAAAGGTGTGTACAACAAGGATGATTGTGGTAAACTAAAAATCAAAGACTCAAATCATACAAGACGCTCCAAGCAAAACACATATCATGTGGTGAATAAAAATATAGCCTCAAGTAAAGTTATCGGTAGACGAAGATGAAAGAGGGGATGCCTTCCGGGACATCCCCAAGCTTAGGCCTTTGGTTGTCCTTGAATTTTACCTTGGGGTGCCTTGGGAATCCCCATGCTTAGGATCTTGCCACTCCTTGTTCCAAAATCCATCAAATCTTTACCCAAAACTTGAAAACTTCACAACACAAAACTCAACAGAAAATCTCATGAGCTCCGTTAGTATAAGAAAATAAACCACCACTTTAAGGTACTGTAATTAACTCATTATTTATTTATATTTATGTTAAACCTACTGTATTCCAACTTCTCTATGGTTCATACCCCCTGATACTAGCCATAGATGCATCAAAATAAGCAAACAACATGCGAAAAACAGAATCTGTCAAAAACAGAACAGTCTGTAGCAATCTGGATATTCCGAATACTTCTGTAACTCCAAACATTCTGAAAAATTAGGATGATCAGGACAGTTTGTATATTGATCTACTGCAGTTGGAATTGGTATTTTATTGCTCTCTAGTAAAAAATGAAAATTATTTTCGTGAGCGCATACTTTCTGTTTTTATCAGCAAGATCAAACAATAATCACCCAAGAAGATCCTAAAGGCTTTACTTGGCACAAATACTTATTTAAACATAAAAACACAATCATAACAGAGGCTAGATAAATTATTTATTACTAAACAGGAACAAAAGGTAAAGAACAAAAATAAAATTGGGTTGCCTCCCAACAAGCGCTATCGTTCAACGCCCCTAGCTAGGCATAAAAGCAAGAATAGATCTAGGTGTTGCCATCTTTGGTATTTATCTTTTTAATGGGGTTATGCTCAAATCCGGGAGGTTCCTTATGTTTCCCTTCATAGTTGGAGATTTTTAGATCTAGAGCATGCAACCGTTTATTGCAAAGAGTGATCAACATATTCATGCGGTTAAGGTTCCCACTAACATTTCTAAGAGGTTCAAGAGATTTTTTATATTTTGCAAAGTTTCTCAAAAACTTGGGTTCCTTCCTGAGTATGATGTAGTCCCTTTTGTGGGGGTAGTACTCCTACTATTCCCTCTATAATCTCATGTGCAATACTGGGATCAATTTCGATAAAATTCCCTTTGGCGGCAAAATCCAAGAGTTGTCTATGGGACATGGTTAGCCCAACATAAAAATTACAAAGTAAAATCTTGAAATCTCCCTCTATAGTGCAATTACGATAAGATCCTATCATCCTGTACCAAGCATCTTTTAGGTTTTCTCCTTGTCTTTGTTTGAAGTGAAGAACTTCAAAATCGGGAGACAAAGGAAGGCTAGCCGTGAGGGCAAACAAACGATCTAACACACAAGCACACAAGAAGCAGGAGAAAAGAGACAAATAGAAGAGGAAGAATAAAACGGCAAAGGTGAAGTGGGGGAGAGGAAAACGAGAGGCAAATGTGTAGGATCGAAAGTATGTCTAGAGGGGGGGTGATTAGACTACTTGACCAAATAAAAGCTTAACCTTTTCCCAATTTTAGTTCTTGGCAGATTTTAGCTATTTTAGGACAAGTCAAGCAATCATCACATAATTCAAGCAAGCATGCAAAGAGTATATAGGCAGCGGAAAGTAAAGCATGCAACTTGCAAGAATGTAAAGGGAAGGGTTTGGAGAATTCAAACGCAATTGGAGACACGAATGTTTTTCCCGTGGTTCGGATAGGTGGTGCTATCCTACATCCACGTTGATGGAGACTTCAACCCACGAAGGGTAACGGTTGCGCGAGTCCACACAGGGCTCCACCCAAGGGTAACGGTTGCGCGAGTCCACACAGGGCTCCACCCACGAAGGGTCCACGAAGAAGCAACCACCCACAAAGGGTCCACGAAGAAGCAACCTTGTCTATCCCACCATGGCCATCGCCCACACAGGACTTACCTCACTAGCGGTAGATCTTCACGAAGTAGGCGATCTCCTTGCCCTTACAAACTCCTTGGTTCAACTCCACAATCTTGTCGGAGGCTCCCAAGTGACACCTAGCCAATCTAGGAGACACCACTCTCCAAGAAGTAACAAATGGTGTGTAGGTAATGAACTCCTTGCTCTTGTGCTTCAAATGATAGTCTCCCCAACACTCAACTCTCTCTCATAGGATTTGGATTTAGTGAAAAGAAGATTTGAGTGGAAAGCAACTTGGGAAGGCTAGAGATAAAGATTCATATGGTAGGAATGGAATATCTTGGTCTCAACACATGAGTAGGTGGTTCTCTCTCAGAACATATGAGTTGGAATGGTGTGTGTGTTCTGATGGCTCTCTCACCGAATGAGAGGGAGGTGGAGGGATATATATAGCCTCCACACAAAATCCAACCGTTACACAGTTTCCCAATCTCGGTGGGACCGAATCAATAAACTCGGTCGGACCGAAAATGTAAACCTAGTGGCCGTTAGAGATTTTCGGTGGGACTGACATGCAACTCGGTAGGACCGATATGGTTAGGGTTTGGGCATAACATAATCTCGGTGAGACCGATTACACAAACTCGGTGAGACCGAATTTGGTAATTAGCTAACCAGAGAGTTGGTCAAACAAACTCGGTGGGACCGATTTGCTCTTTCGGTGAGACCGAAAAGTTACAAAGGGGAAACACTGAGTTTACATTGCAATCTCGGTGGGACCGATTCGCTCTTTCGGTGAGACCGAAAAGTTATGAAAGGGAAACAGAGAGTTTGCAACCTCATCTCGGTGAGACCGAGATCCCTATCGGTAGAACCGAATTGCTAGGGTTTGGCAGTGGCTAATGACGAGTGAAACTTGGTGGCGCCGGATAGGAAGAATCGGTAGGACCGAGTTTGGCTTAGGGTTTAGGTCATATGTGGATATGGGAAAGTAGTTGAGGGTTTTGGAGCATATCACTAAGCACATGGAGCAAGAGGCTCATTAAGCAACACCTCATCCCTCCTTGATAGTATTGGCTTTTCCTAAAGACTCAATGTGATCTTGGATCACTAAAATATAAAATGAAGAGTCTTGAGCTTTTGAGCTTGAGCCAATCCTTTGTCCTTAGCATTTTGAGGGTTCCACTTTCACATCCATGCCATGCCAATCATTGAGCTTTCCTGAAATAATCATCTTGGAATAGCATTAGCTCAATGAGCTATATGTTGTTATGAATTACCAAAACCACCTAGGGATAGTTGCACTTTCAATCTCCCCCTTTTTGGTAATTGATGACAACATATAGATCAAAGCTTCGACAAATGATAATAAGCATGAAATATATCGTCGCTTTGAGAAGTATGTGATAAGTAAGAGCTCCCCCTAAATTTGTGCATATTTAAAATTTGCTTTGGACTGCAAATGCACAAGGAGTTAGAGTCATGGGTTACTCTTCCATGTCACATACATCTTGGTGGAGCGCTTAAAATGATAAGAATGAAATACATGCACTCATCACCAAGAATAGTGAATGATCACATAAGATAGATAAGATACGAGCATTAAGCAAACATTAAGTGTAGCTTATGATCAAACACATGATCATCAATGTCTCACAAGCATAGTATCTCAAGCACTCAAAAGCAAACAAGTTTGAAAAACCACCAAATAAAGCAAGAGAGAAAAGCAACTCTCTCTCTCTCTCGAAGCCTATGATCTATACATCTTTTCCCCCTTTGGCAACAAGTTACCAAAAAGTTCCTAGAAAATGCATAGCACTAGATCGAGGCTCAGGCTTGATCTTCAGGTGGTGGTGGAGTTCGGATCACTCCAAGGACGAAGGCTTCGGTAGACGCTGAAGTAGACGCTGGAGTTGGAGCTGAAGTAGATGCTGGAGCTGGTGGAACTGAGGCTGTGGCTGGTGCTGAGGTGGTGGCTCTTGTGTCAGCAACTGGCACGGCAGAAGACCTCGGACCTCTTGGCACTCTGGCAAAGGCATGAGTGGTAGTCCTGCCTCTCCTCTCCTGCATGTCCTCCTGGAGCTGCTCCACTGCAGACTGAACTTCCGTTACTTTGACATCCAAGTCATAGAACTTCTGTTCCATGATTATCTCTAGGCTCTGCTGATTTTGAGTGTGGGTGGCCAGACTTTGCTCAATCCTCAGCGTGGATGCAATCAAGTAACCAAGCTGCTCTTGTTTGGTCTTCAAGAAGTACTCAGATGCCTCCTCTTGAGTTGGCATCTTGGCAGCTTTCTCCTTCCTCGCCTTCTCCTTCTTCGCGTATGCTTGGGCAGATGATGGCTCGTTCTCAGTCATGACCACTTGGTTGTCCTCGAAATCTGGACGGATGGGCAGGTGTTCCTTGTCCAATAAATATATGCCCGTGCCCATCTTGGAGTTGATGAGCTCCTGAATCTGAGGGGCATATCTGCAACTCCTCTTCTGGTCTGCTGCAGTCCTCTTGATTGTTTCCACTATGAGGCTCATCACTTTGAACTTCTGGGGCACATCAAACACATGCAGCAAGTTGATAGCATGGCCTCTGATCATCTTGTGATCACCTGACTTGGGCAACAAGGTGTGCCTCAAGATCCAATTGATAGTTGGGAGCCCTGACAGAAGGTAATGTACTGAGCCAAACTTGAAGGTATCAAGTGCTTCATTTGGGATCTCCTTGTACATATTGGACATTGAGTTGTGGTCCATCTTCTTCTTGGCATATATGTCCATGTCATCATCATGCTCCTCTGGGGCATTAATGATCTGTGCCCACTCAGCAACTGTGGATTGGTACCTTGTACCCTCAGACATCCATGTGATCCTCCCATCTGGGTAGAAGTGTGCCGTGGAGTAGAACTGCATGATAAGCTCCTCATTCCACTTTGTGAGCTTCTGCCCAACAAAGTCAGCTACTCCACAAGCTATGAAGCTGTCTTGCACTCCAGGATAGTGCTGTTCGTTTTCCTTGATATATTCCCAGTCGACCCATCTCATATCACATACAATGGGCTTCTTATCTAGCAGCACAGTCTCATAGAAATCTTGCTGCTCCTTGGTGTGAAATCTGTAGTCAACTGCTGTCCTTCTCCTTGAAGCATACGGGTCTGCTTCTCTCCACTTCCTCAGCCCTGAATCTCTCCTGAGCTTCATATCCTCAGCCACAGGATGAGCATCGTTGTGGTCTGGGATCTTGGGCTTTAGCTTCCTTAGGACATTCTCTTCCTCTTCTTCTGCAACAGTCTCAGGCACTGGGGCCTTGTTCTTCTCAGCTGCAGGAATGCTCCTTGTATTCCTCTTTGGTTTTGGCTTTGGAGCTGGCTTGGCCTTGGAAGCAGCTCCCCCTGATTTTATGGCATCTCCCATTAGCTTGGGTGCCTTGGGTGCTGGTGCAGCTACTTCTTCTTCTTCCTCTTCCATGATGGAAGCTTTGCCAAGCACTCTAGCCACAGTCTTTTTCACCCTTTCCTTTCTTTTCTTGACCTCAGCTGCAACTGGCTCTATGGGCTTCTCAGTTGACATTCTGGCCTTTGACATTGGCTGCCTGCCTGCTGGCCTTTTGATTTTCAGGCCTGGCTTAGTGCCTTGAGCTGGCTCAACTCTCTTGGAAGTGGCCTCTTCCTCTGCCACATAGTCCTCATCTTCAGAATCTGAAGTCCTCTTCTTCCTCTGTCTCGTGGCAGCCTTTGGCAAATTGCTAGGGGTGCTCCTGCTGCCTTCATCAGAAGAACTGGAAGGACTAGTGCCCTCACTCATCACCACTTGCTGTTCTGACACATTCTGGCTATCACTTTGATCAGACATGCTGCAGACTGACTGCTGACCTTGTGAACAGTTTATAGATGAGGTAGAAAAGAATGAGCTTCACAAAATGCAGAGATTTTTGCAAAAGAATGATCCAAAAACTTAGTTTTAGTTTCCCACTGAAATCATCTCGGATCTACCGATTTTCAAACTCGGTGATACCGAAGCTGTTTTGGAACCTAAACTAGTGAACTCGGTAGGACCGAGTCACAGTTCGGTGGCACCGAGACTGCTAGGGTTTCACAAAGTTCCAAAATCGGTCACACCGATAAGTAATTCTCGGTCAGACCGAGTTTCACTTGTGCAATGGCATAAGCCAAATCGGTGGGACCGAGTTTTTCAACTCGGTGGGTCCGAGATGGTTTCGGCGGAAACCTAAACCTAGAATTTTCGAATCAAAGCTAATCTACGGGCGTTTTGACTAGATAGGAGTGTTTCAATCGTGGCAAGAGTCATGAAGAACACAATGTGCTAGAAATCAGATTGGAGAATAGCACAAGGATCAAGTCCATACCCTAGTTCGGCGGGGACTTGCTACGGCGGCAACAGCGGGGCAGAATTCCCATTGACGGCGACAGAGACCAGCTACCGGAGGCGGCTGGCGGCGAGAAGACGATCTAGAAACCACGAGGGCAAAGCAGGCTATCGCGCGGGCGAAGGGGTTCGGAGAAATTTCCAAAATTTTGCCCGTGACTATATATAGCCCGACCCTGTCGGTGTGACCGAGTGGAACAACTCGGTGGCACCGAGATTCATAACTGCAGGCAGTTACTGAAACTCGGTGTGACCGAAAGGTTCAAATCGGTTGCACCGAGATCGAAAACCTAGATCAACTTAGTGATCTCGGTAGGACCGAAAGTGGGGTATCGGTCAGACCGAGAACCAAAAAGAGGCTTTGGAAGTTTAAGTCTATGACGAATCGAGGACTCCGAGCGCTCCTCACACAGAGTGGTTCGAATCTGACTTGATCAAATTTTGTGATGCAGCATGAATAGATTTTGAGACGAGAAAAGCATAGATAGCTAGAGGAGGTACTTAGGCATTCTTGTCCATCCACTTGGCAAAAGAAAGATAAAACCAAACAATCAAAACAACAAGTGGATGTCCTCGAATGAGTAAAATATGCAACCAGCATGCTCACACAATAAGATGGCAAATGAAATATGTGGCAAGGCATGCACAACCAATTCTAGCATCTACCAAGCAATTTGCGATGACTAGGTCATCTATATATGAGTATATTGACTTAGGAGTCAAGTGAGAGCACTTGATCATAGGTCATACTCATCGTTTAAGCTCAAGTGGGGTTACCACTTTTACATAAAGCATTGTTGTGTTCACATCTTTAGAGTTGCTTTGGCTCAAGTCTTAGAGTAGAGCTCCCCCTAGATGTGATATCCCCCCTAAGAGGGATGAACTAACCTTGGGTTTTGTCGATGATGACTTCATGTAGATGTTGAAGATGTGGATGCTCAATGTTGATGTAGATCACTTGGAGCTATCCATTTGAGTGAATTTGCACTTTCAATACCTACATGGGTTAGTCCCACAAGGAATAAACAAGGATATCCATAGACATAGAGTGATGCACACAAAGGATGATGTCCATGAAAACTTTTAGGTTACCTTGTCCCTTGTCTTACCAACAAGAGGGTTTGTGACTCCTTGAACTAGTGCAAGATGTGGAAGTTGATTGCACTTGTTCTTGCCAACATGATAAGAGTGAGGTATGTTGGCGGAGTCACCCTCAAGAACTCTCTAGTTCTTCTTCTTTTGGATCCACATCATCTTGATGGGAATCCTTGGAGTTGTAGTCGTACTCGATGAAGTGGAACTTGAAGTAGTCTTGGGAATCCACTTGACTAAGGTCTTAGGAGCTTGTTCAAATGCATCAATTTCCTCTTGAAGCTTGTCCTTGCCTTTTTGCTTGTAGTCTTGTGGTGGAAGATCATCTTGAGCTTGTGTCCCCTTGAAAGAAGCATCATACTTCTCTTGCTGAGGGACAAACTTTGTCTTGGGGTATTGATCTTCTTCCCACTCAACTCCATTGGCATTGAACTTTCGTTCAAAACCAACACCTTGATTCTTCCGGTGCATTCCTTGCTTGCGCACAATTTCCTCGAATTGCTTACTCCCGGTAAGGCTTTTGTACACTCCTTTCTCTATAATTCCCTTCAATAAGCTATTTTCTTGCTCAAGTGTAACTTGGCTAAGAGAATCATTAGTGGAATCAAGAGAACTACTAGAAGCAACAATATTGGATTTAACATGATCATTGTTACTGCTAGAGGAAGAATCTTTCTTGTTCTTGTTACTAGACTTGACTTGAGGCATGTAAGTGGATAAGAGTAAACGCTTGGCAATGTAAGAAGAGCTTTTCTTGCGGAGATCATCATTGATTGCTTTTAAGAACTCATGCTCTTGCTCAAGATTAAGCTTTTCAAAGCGTAATTTCTCATGAGCTCTTAAAAGTTCTCGATGATCTTCGAAGATAGTTTCATGAGCTAACTTAAGAGTGTTTAGTTCTTTAGTTAGAGCCTCAATCTTCTCCTTATCATTGTCATACGTTTTATCTTGAATAGCATGTTTAATTGACGTTTCATCATAGTATTCATCACTAGAGTTGTCAACAAGCAAATCATCACCTAACAAGTCATCTTCATCACTATTGAAATCAACATACTCGGGGTGTGTTACCTTAGGACCTTTGGCCATGAAGCATCTTCCAATTCCTTCATTTGGCGAGTTAAATATGTCATAGGAGTTGGTTGACACAAGTGCTAGACCGGCAACACCTTCATCTTGAGTATCTTCGGAGTCGGAGTGATAACTTCTCTCGGAGTGGCTGTCGGAGTCGGAGCCGGATACCCATTCACCAACATGAGCTTGATGTCTTCGTCTTGTGTAGCTCCTTGATGATTTTTCCTTTCTTTCCGAATCCTTGCTTCTCCATGAGTATCTTCGTTCATAACGATCATCTCTACTCCTTATCTCTCTTGGTGGTGATTCTTTGCTTCTTCTTCTTGGAGAATCTTCTCTTCTCTTGTAGGGAGCCGTACACTCATTGGAATAGTGTCCGGGTCTTCCACAATTGTAGCAGTTTCACTCTCGACTAGAAGATCTTTTGTCATTGTAGGACCTTGACTTGAAGCTTCTATCTTTGCTTCTACTCTTGTAGAACTTGTTGAAGTTCTTCACCATTAAGCTCAATTCTTCATTGAAGTCTTGTTTCTCACTTGATGATGTAGGGGCTTCACATGAGGCTTTATAGGCACCACTTGATTTGTTGTGAAGTTCCTCTTTATCCTTAAGTGACATCTCATGAGCAACAATTCTTCTAATCACCTCCGTTGGCTTGAGATCTTTGTAATTGGGCATCATTTGGATCAATGTGCACACGGTATCATATTTTCCATCCAAGGCTCTTAGAACCTTCTTGATGATGAATCTGTCGGTCATCTCTTCACTTCCTAAGCCGGCAATCTCATTTGTGATGAGAGCAAGCCTAGAGTACATTTCAGCGACACCTTCACCATCCTTCATCTTGAACTTGTCAAGTTGGCTTTGAAGCACATCCAACTTGGATTCCTTGACGGAGTCGGTACCTTCGTACATATCAATCAAAGTGTCCCAAATTTTCTTCGCATTGTATTGCAACATCTTCAACTCATCCGCGGTAGCTTCACGGTTTGGTTCTCTCCCATCAAAGAAGTCACCTTGCAAGCCAACACACACAATAGCCCAAACAGCGGGGTTATGTCCAAGAATATGCATTTTCATTTTATGCTTCCAACTAGCAAAATTAGTACCATCAAAGTAAGGACCTCTACGGTGATAATTTCCCTCGCTAGACGCCATACTCTCCTAGGTTGTGAAACCAAGGCTATGACCACCAAAAGCTACGGAGATCAAAGCAAATGGAGACCAAGGCTCTGATACCACTTGTAGGATCGAAAGTATGTCTAGAGGGGGGGTGATTAGACTACTTGACCAAATAAAAGCTTAACCTTTTCCCAATTTTAGTTCTTGGCAGATTTTAGCTATTTTAGGACAAGTCAAGCAATCATCACATAATTCAAGCAAGCATGCAAAGAGTATATAGGCAGCGGAAAGTAAAGCATGCAACTTGCAAGAATGTAAAGGGAAGGGTTTGGAGAATTCAAACGCAATTGGAGACACGGATGTTTTTCCCGTGGTTCGGATAGGTGGTGCTATCCTACATCCAGTTGATGGAGACTTCAACCCATGAAGGGTAACGGTTGCGCGAGTCCACACAGGGCTCCACCCACGAAGGGTCCACGAAGAAGCAACCACCCACAAAGGGTCCACAAAGAAGCAACCTTGTCTATCCCACCATGGCCATTGCCCACACAGGACTTGCCTCACTAGCGGTAGATCTTCACGAAGTAGGCGATCTCCTTGCCCTTACAAACTCCTTGGTTCAACTCCACAATCTTGTCGGAGGCTCCCAAGTGACACCTAGCCAATCTAGGAGACACCACTCTCCAAGAAGTAACAAATGGTGTGTAGGTAATGAACTCCTTGCTCTTGTGCTTCAAATGATAGTCTCCCCAACACTCAACTCTCTCTCATAGGATTTGGATTTAGTGGAAAGAAGATTTGAGTGGAAAGCAACTTGGGAAGGCTAGAGATCAAGATTCATATGGTAGGAATGGAATATCTTGATCTCAACACATGAGTAGGTGGTTCTCTCTCAGAACATATGAGTTGGAATGGTGTGTGTGTTCTGATGGCTCTCTCATCGAATGAGAGGGAGGTGGAGGGATATATATAGCCTCCACACAAAATCCAACCATTACACAGTTTCCCAATCTCGGTGGGACCGAATCAATAAACTCGGTCGGACCGAAAATGTAAACCTAGTGACCGTTAGGGATTTTCGGTGGGACTGACATGCAACTCGGTAGGACCGATATGGTTAGGGTTTGGGCATAACGTAATCTCGGTGAGACCGATTATACAAACTCGGTGAGACCGAATTTGGTAATTAGCTAACCAGAGAGTTGGTCAGACAAACTCGGTGGGACCTATTTGCTCTTTCGGTGAGACCGAGTGGAACTCGGTGAGACCGAAAAGTTACAAAGGGGAAACACTGAGTTTACATTGCAATCTCGGTGGGACCGATTCGCTCTTTCGGTGAGACCGAAAAGTTACGAAAGGGAAACAGAGAGTTTGCAACCTCATCTCGGTGAGACCGAGATCCCTATCGGTAGAACCGAATTGCTAGGGTTTGGCAGTGGCTAATGACGAGTGAAACTCGGTGGCGCCGGATAGGAAGAATCGGTAGGACCGAGTTTGGCTTAGGGTTTAGGTCATATGTGGATATGGGAAAGTAGTTGAGGGTTTTGGAGCATATCACTAAGCACATGAAGCAAGAGGCTCATTAAGCAACACCTCATCCCTCCTTGATAGTATTGGCTTTTCCTAAAGACTCAATGTGATCTTGGATCACTAAAATATAAAATGAAGAGTCTTGAAATTTTGAGCTTGAGCCAATCCTTTGTCCTTAGCATTTTGAGGGTTCCACTTTCACATCCATGCCATGCCAATCATTGAGCTTTCCTGAAATAATCATCTTGGAATAGCATTAGCTCAATGAGCTATATGTTGTTATGAATACCAAAACCACCTAGGGATAGTTGCACTTTCAAAATGGCAAATAATGTAATGCGAGGGAGAAGAGTTTATGATGGGTACTTGGTATGTCTTGAATTGTCGTAGATCTCCCCGGCAACGGCGCCAGAAATCCTTCTTGCTACCTCTTGAGCATGCGTTGGTTTTCCCTTGAAGAGGAAAGGGTGATGTAGCAAAGTAGCGTAAGTATTTCCCTCAGTTTTTGAGAACCAAGGTATCAATCCAGTAGGAGACTACAAACAAGTCACCTAGTACCTGCACAAACAATCAAGAACCTCGCAACCAACATGATAAAGGGGTTGTCAATCCCTTCACGGTCACTTGTGAAAGTGAGATCTGATAGAGATAATAAGATAAATATTTTTGGTATTTTGTTGTATAGATGGGAAAATAAAGATTGCAAAATAGTAAACGAGATGCGATAATAAAAGAGATGCAATATGGTAAGAAAGAGACCTGGGGGCCATAGGTTTCACTAGTGGCTTCTCTCATGATAGCTTGTATTACGGTGGGTGAACAAATTACTGCCGAACAATTGATAGAAAAGTGCAAAGTTATGAAGATATCTAAGGCAATGATCATGAATATAGGCATCATGTCCGTGTCAAGTAGATCGAAACGATTCTGCATCTACTACTATTACCGCACACATCAACCGCTATCCAGCATGCATCTAGAGTATTAAGTTCATAATAATAGAGTAATGCTTTAAGCAAGATGACATGATGTAGAGGGATAAACTCAAGCAATATGATATAAACCCCATCTTTTTATCCTCGATGACAGCAATACAATACGTGGCTTGCTGCCCCTGCTGTCACTGGGAAAGGACACCGCAAGATTGAACCCAAAGCTAAGCACTTCTCCCATTGCAAGAAAGATCAATCTAGTAGGCCAAACTAAACCGATAATTCAAAGAGACTTGCAAAGATTTCAAATCATGCATATAAGAATTCAGAGAAGAACCAGATAATATTCATAGATAATCAAGTTCATAAACCCACAATTCATCGGATCTCGGCAAACACACCGCAAAAGAGTATTACATCGAATAGATCTCCAAAACATCAAGGAGAACTTTGTATGGATATCAAAGAGAGAGAATAAGCCATCTAGCTAATAACTATGGACCCGAAGGTCTGTGGTAAACTACTCACGCTTCATCGGAGAGGCTATGGTGTTGATCTAGAAGCCCTCCGTGATTGATTCCCCCTCTGGCAGATCACCAGAAAAGGTCCCCAGATGGGATCTCATGGGCACAGAAGGTGGCGGCGGTGGAAAAGTGGTTTCGTGGCTCCCCCTGGTGTTTTTAGGGTATAAGAGTATATATAGGCGAAAGAAGTACGTCGGTGGAACTCCATGGGGCGCACGAGGGTGGGGGGCGCGCCTACCCCCACTAGGCACGCCCTCCTATCTCGTGGCCGCCTCACGGAGTTCCAGACTTCCACACCAAGTCTCCTGGTTTGCTTTCGGTCCAAGAAAGATCATCATGAAGGTTTCATTCCGTTTGGATTCCGTTTGGTATTCCTTTTCTGCGAAACACTGAAATAGGCAAAAACCAGAAACTGGCACTGGGCCTCCAGTTAATAGGTTAGTCCAAAAAATAATATAAAAGAGCATATTAAAGCCCATTAATCATCCAAAATAGACAATATAATAGCATGGAACAATAAAAAATTATAGATACGTTGGAGACGTATCACCTTCCTCCCTCACCTATACATGGCACGGGGCGTGGCTTGGGGCAGGACCCCAAGTGGGATTCGGCCCCACTTGGGGCGCCTCCACGCTGCCCCCTCCTTCTCCCACCTATATATATGTGGGAGGGGGCGCCACACATAACCACGACAATTTCTTAGCCGTGTGCGGCGCCCCCCTCCATAGTTTAGTCCCTCGGTCATATTTTCGTAGTGCTTAGGCGAAGCCCTGCGGAGATAGCTTCACTATCATCGTCACCACGCCGTTGTGCTACCAAAACTCATCCACTACTTCGCCGTCTTGCTGGATCAATAAGGCGAGGCCGTCATCGATCTGAATGTGTGCTGAACACGGAGGTGTCGTACGTTCGGTACTCGATCGGTTGGATCGCGAAGAAGTTCGACTACATCAACCGCGTTACTAAATGCTTCCGCTTACAGTCTACGAGGGTACGTAGACACACTCTCCCCTTTGTTGCTATGCATCTCCATGGATAGATCTTGCGTGTGCGTAGAATCTTTTTATTTTCCATGCAACGTTTCCCAACAGTGGTATCAGAGCCAGGTGTATGCATAGATGATATACACGAGTAGAACACAAAGAGTTGTGGGCGGTGATAGTCATATTGCTTACCACTGATGTCTTATTTTGATTCGGCGGTATTGTGGGATGAAGCGGCCCGGACCAACCTTACATGTCCACGCACATGAGACCGGTTCCACCAATTGACATGCAACTTGTTTTGCATAAAAGGTGGCTGGCGGGTGTCTGTTTCTCCTACTCTAGTTGAATCAAATTTGACTACGGCCGGTCCTTGAAGAAGGTTAAAACAGCAAACTTGATAATCATCGTTGTGGTTTTTGTGTAGTTAAGAATGGTTCTTTCTATAAGCCCGTAGCAGCCACATAAAACTTGCAACAACAAAGTAGAAGACGTCTAACTTGTTTTTGCAGGGCATGTTGTGATGTGATATGGTCAAGATATGGTGTGATATATGTTGATGTATGAGATGATCATCTTTTGTAATATAGACAACCGACAGGAGCCTTAGGGTTGTCTCTTAATTATTGTATGAAATGCAAGCGCCATGTAATTGCTTTACTTTATCGCTATGCATTACCAATAGTTGTAGAAGCAATAGTTGGCGAGACGATCCCGACGCAACGATGGAGATCATGGTGTCGAGCCGGTGGCGATGGAGATCATGACGGTGCTTTGGAGATGGATATCAAAAGCATAAGATGATGATGGCCATATCATGTCACATGTTTTGTTTGCATGTGATGTTTATCCTTTATGCATCTTATTTTGCTTAGAATGGCGGTAGAATTATAATATGATCCCTTCACTAAATTTCAAGATAAAAGTGTTCTCCCCGAGTATGCACCGTTGCCAAAGTCTGTCATTTTGAAGCACCTTGTGATGATCGGGTGTGATAGACTCTACGTTCACATACAATGGATGTAAGACAGTTTTGCACATGCAGAATACTTGGGTTAAACTTGACGAGCCTAGCATGTACATACATGGTCTTGGAAGACTGGAGACCAAAAGGTCGAACGTGAGTCATATAGTAGATATGATCAACATAGAGATGTTCGCCATTGATGACTACTCCATCTCACGTGATGATCGGACATGGGTTAGTTGATTTGGATCATGTATCACTTAGATAACTTGAGGGATGTTTATTTAAGTGGGAGTTCATTTGTAATTTGATTAATTGAACTTAATTTATCGTGAACTTAGTCTTATAGTTTTGCATATCTATGATCAATGGCCCGAGCTACCGTTCCCCTGAATTTTAACGCGTTCGTAGAGAAAGCTAAGTTGAAAGATGATGGTAGCAACTACATTGACTGGGTCGGTAACTTGAGAATTATCCTCATTGCTGCACAAAAGAATTATGTCCTTGATGCACCGCTAGGTGACAAGCCCACTCCCTCTAATCTAGACATTGTGAACATCTGGCAAACGCGGTCTGATGGCTACTCAATAGTTCGGTGTGCCATGCTTTACGGCTTAGAACCGGGACTTCAAAGACGTTTTGAACATCATGGAGCATATGAGATGTTCCAAGAGTTGAAGTTAATATTTCAAGAAAATGCCCAGGTTGAGAGATATGAAGTCTCCAACAAGTTCTATAGCTACAAGATGGAGGAGAACAGTTCCGTCAATGAACACATACTCAAAATGTCTGGGTATCATAACCACTTGACTCAGCTGGGAGTTGATCTTCCAGTTGATAGTGTTATTGACAGAGTTCTTCAAACACTGCCGCCAAGCTACAAAGGTTTCATGATGAACTATAGTATGCAAGGGATGAATAAAACGATTCCTGAGCTCTTAGCAATGCTTAAGGCTGCAGAGGTAGTAATCAATAAGGAGCATCAAGTGTTGATGGTTAATAAGACCACTAGTTTCAACAAAAAAGGCAAGGGAAAGAAAGGGAACTTCAAGAAGAATGGCAAGCAAGTTGCCACTCCCGGGAAGAAACCCAAAGCTAGACCCAAGCCTGAAACTTAGTGCTTCTACTGCAAAGGGAATGGTCACTAGAAGAGGAACAGTCCCAAATACTTGGCGGATAATAAGGATGGCAAAGTGAACAAAGGTATATTTGATATACATGTTATTGATGTGTACCTTACTAATTCTCGTAGTAGCGCTTGGGTATTTGATACTGGTTTGGTTTCTCATATTTGTAACTCGAAACAAGAGCTGCGGAATAACCGAAGATTGACTAAGGACGAGGTGACGATGCGCGTCGGGAATGGTTCCAAGGTCGATGTGATCGCCGTCGGCACGCTACCTCTACATCTACCTTCGGGATTAGTTTTAGACCTCAATAATTGTTATTTGGTGCCCGCGTTGAGCATGAACATTATATCTGGATCTTGTTTATTGTGAGATGGTTATTCATTTAAATCGGAGAATAATGGTTGTTCTATTTATATGAGTAATATCTTTTATGGTCATGCACCCTTTATGAATGGTCTATTATTATTGAATCTCGATCGTAGTGATACACATATTCATAATATTGATGCCAAAAGATGCAAAGTTGATAATGATAGTGCAACATACTTGTGGCACTGTCGTTTAGGTCATATTGGTGTAAAGCGCATGAAGAAACTCCATGCGGATGGACTTTTGGAATCACTTGATTATGAATCATTTGATACTTGTGAACCATGCCTCATGGGCAAGATGACTAAAACTTCGTTCTCCAAAACAATGGAGCGAGCTAATGACTTATGGAAATAATACATATCAATGTATGCGGTCCGATGAGTGTTGAGGCACACGACGGGTATCATTATTTTCCGAGCTTCACAGATGATTTGAGTAGGTATGGGTATATCTACTTTATGGAACACAAGTATGAAACATTTGAAAAAGTTCATAGAATTTCAGAGTGAAATGGAGAATCATCGTAACAAGAAAATAAAGTTTCTACAATCTGATCGCGGAGGCGAATATTTGAGTTACGATTTTGGCCTTAATTTAAAACAATGTGGAATTGTTTCACAAGTCACGCCACCTGGAACACCACAACGTAATGGCGTGTCTGAACGTCGTAACCGTACTTTATTGGATAAGGTGCGTTCCATGATGTCTCTTACCGATTACCACTATCATTTTGGGGTTATGCGTTAGAGACAACTACATTCACATTAAATAGGGCACCGTCTAAATCCATTGAGACGATATCGTATGAACCATGGTTGGCAAGAAACCTAACCTATCATTTTTAAAGTTTGGGGTTGCTACACTTATGTCAAAAGGCTTCTCCTGATAAGCTCGAACCCAAATAGGAGAAATGCGTCTTCATAGGATACCCTAAGGAAACAATTGGGTACACCTTCTACCGCAGATCCGAAGGCAAGATCTTTGTTGCCAAGAATGGAACCTTTCTAGAGAAGGAGTTTCTCTCGAAAGAAGTGAGTGGGAGGAAAGTAAAACTTGATGAAGTAATTGTACCTTCTCTAAATTTGGAGAGTAGCACATCAGAGAAATCCGTTCCCATGATGCCTACACCAACTAGAGAGGAAGCTATTAATGATGATCATGAAAGTTCAGATCAAGTTACTACCGGACCTCGTAGGTCGAACAGAGCATGTTCCACACCAGAGTGGTACGATAATCCTGTCCTGGAAGTCATGTTATTAGACCATGGCGAACCTAAGAACTATGAAGAAGCTATGATGAGCCTAGATTCCAATAAGTGGCTTAAGGCCATGAAATCTGAGATAGGGTCCATATATGAGAACAAAGTGTGGACTTTTGGTGGACTTGCCCGATGATCGGCAAGCCATTGAGAATAAATGGATCTTCAAGAAGAAGACATACATTGATGGTGATGTCACCATCTACAAAGCTCGACTTGTCGCGAAAGGTTTTCAACAAGTTCAAGGGGTTGGCTACGATGAGACCTTGTCACCCGTAGCGATGCTTAACTCAGTCCAAATCATGTTAGCAATTGACACATTTTATAATTATGAAATCTGGCAAATGGACGTCAAAGCTGCATTCCTTAATGGATTTCTTAAAGAAGAGTTGTATATGATGCAACCAGAAGGTTTGTCGATTCTAAAGGTGCTAACAAAGTGTGCAAGCTCCAGCGATCCATCTATGGACTGGTGCAAGCATCTCAGAGTTGGAATATACGCTTTGATGAGGTGATCAAAGCATATGGTTTTATACAGACTTATGGTGAAGCCTGTATTTACAAGAAAGTGAGTGGGAGCTCTGTAGCATTTCTGATATTATATGTGGTTGACATATTATTGATCGGGAATGATATAGAATTTCCGGGTATCGTAAAAGGATACTTGAATAAGAATTTTTCAATGAAAGACCTCGGTGAAGCTGCTTATATATTGGGCATCAAGTTCTATAGGGATATAGACTGAGACGCTTAATAGGACTTTCACAAAGCATACCTTGATAAAGTTTTGAATAAGTTCAAAATGGACCAGTCAAAGAAAGGGTTCTTACCCGTGTTACAAGGTGTGAAATTGAGTCAGACTCAAAGCCCGACCACTGCAGAAGATAGAGAGAAAATGAAAGTCATTCCCCATGCCTCAGCCATAGGTTCTATCATGTATGCTATGTTCTGCACTAGACCTGATGTGTGCCTTGCCATAAGTTTTGCAGGGAGGTACCAAAGTATTACAGGAGTGGATCACTAGATAACAGTCAAGAACATCCTGAAATACCTGAAGAGGACTAAGGATATGTTCTCATTTATGGAGGTGACGAAGAGCTCGTCGTAAATGGTTACGTCGATGCTAGCTTTAACACTGATCCAGATGACCCTAAGTCACAAACCGGATACGTATTTATATTGAATGGTGGAGCTATCAATTGGTGCAGTTCCAAGCAGAGCGTCGTGGCGGGATCTACGTGTGAAGCAAAGTACATAGCTGCTTCGGAAGCAGCACATGAAGGAGTCTGGATGAAGGAGTTCATATCCGATTTGGGTGTAATACCGAGTGCATCCGGTCCAATGAAAATCTTTTGTGACAACACTGGAGCAGTTGCCTTGGCGAAAGAATCCAGGTTTCACAAGAGAACCAAACACATCAAGAGACGCTTGAACTCCATTCGTGAAAAGGTCAAGGATGGAGGCATAGAGATTTGCCAAATACATACGGATCTGAATGTGGTAGACCCGTCGACTAAGCCTCTTCCGTGAGAAAACATGACCAGCACCAAGACTCCATGGGTGTTAGATTCATTACAATGTAATCTACATTATTGAGTCTAGTGCAAGTGGGAGACTGAAGGAAATATGCCCTAGAGGCAATAATAAAGTTGTTATTCTATATTTCCTTATTCATGATAAAGGTTTATTATTCTTGCTAGAATTGTATTGATCGAAAACTTAAATACATGTGTGAATACATAAATAAATACTATGTCCCAAGTAAGCCTCTACTAGACTAGTTCGTTGATCAAAGATGGTGAAGGTTTCCTAACCATAGACACGTGTTGTCATTTGATAACAGGATCACATCATTAGGAGAATGATGTGATGGACAAGACCCATCCGTTAGCTTTGCATATTAATCGTTTATTTTATTGCTATTGCTCTCTTAATTCAAATACATATTCCTTAGACTACCTGGATGGCAAAGGAATACCTTGTGTGCTATAAAATGGCACAATGTAACTGGGTGATCATAAAGATGCTCTACAGGTATGTCCAAAGGCGTTTGTTGAGTAGGCATTGATCAAGATTAGTATTTGTCACTCCGAGTATCAGAGAGGTATCTCTCGGCCCTCTCGGTAATACACATCATAAGAAGCCTTGCAAGCAAAGTGACGAAGAAGTTAGTTGTTGGATGATGTATTACGTAACGAGTAAAGAGACTTGTCGGTAACAAGATTGAACTAGGTATGATGATACCGATGATCGAATCTCAGGCAAGTAACATACCGATGGATAAAGGGAATTACGTATGTTGTCATAAGGTTCGACCGATAAAGATCTTCGTAGAATATGTAGGATCTAATATGGGCATCCAGGTTCCGCTATTGGTTATTGACCGGAGAGGTGTCTCGGTCATGTCTACATAGTTCTCGAACCCGTAGGGTCTGCACTCTTAATGTTCGTTGACGATATATTGTTATTTGAGTTATATGGATTTGGTGACCGAATGTAGTTCAGAGTCCAAGATGAGATCATGGACATGACGAGGAGCTCCAAAATGGTCCGGAGGTAAAGATTGATATATAGGACGATGATATTCGGACACCAGAAGAGTTTCGGAGAGCACCGGGTAGTCATCGGATCGCCGGAAGGGGTTCCAGACACCCCATGTAGTTGTATCGGCCTAATGGGCCAAAGGTGGGGACAGAACAACCCACAAGGGGGCTGGTGTGCCCCTTCCCTGGCCGACCGTCCCTAGGGGAAGGAAAGGGGAGGGGTGGCCCCTCCTGCCTTTCCCTCCTCATGTGAGAAAGGAAGGGGGGACGCCACCCTCCCATGCCTTCGTCCCACACCTATACATGGCAGGGGGTGCGACTTGGGGCAGGACCCCAAGTGGTATTCGGCCCCACTTGGGGGGCGCCTCCAGGCTGCCTCATCCCTCCCCCACCTATATATATGTGGGAGGGGGCGCCACACATAACCACGACAATTGCTTAGCCGTGTGCGGCGCCCCCTCCACAGTTTAGTCCCTCGGTCATATTTTCGTAGTGCTTAGGCGAAGCCCTACGGAGATAGCTTCACCATCACCGTCACCACGTCGTCGTGCTGCCGGAACTCATCCACTACTTCGCCATCTTGCTAGATCAAGAAGGCGAGGACGTCATCGAGCTGAACGTGTGTTGAACGCGGAGGTGTCGTACGTTTGGTACTCGATCGGTTGGACCGCGAAGAAGTTCGACTACATCAACCGCGTTACTAAACGCTTCCGCTTACGGTCTATGAGGATACATAGACACACTCTCCCCTTTGTTTCTATGCATCTCCATGGATAGATCTTGCGTGTGCGTAGAATTTTTTTTGCTTTCCATGCAACGTTTCCCAACACAATGTACTCGATCGTTGCAATCGGGGTTAAGGTACCGAAGATATCAGATATCCAGTTTCACTCCAAGAGGCCGTCGTAGACTAGGTGTGTAT
This sequence comes from Triticum urartu, assembly GCF_003073215.2. Lineage (NCBI taxonomy): Eukaryota > Viridiplantae > Streptophyta > Magnoliopsida > Poales > Poaceae > Triticum > Triticum urartu. The sequence goes on from NC_053024.1 coordinate 403,529,125, forward strand.
GCCTTTCTTCCCCGTTTGACCATGGTGGCAATCGGCGGAGCAATATCTGAGATAGAGTGCTAATGTCTACTTCACAACTTGTTCTTGTAGACTCGTGTTGGGCCTCCAAGCGCAGAGTTTTGTAGGACAGTAGCAAATTTCCCTCAAGTGGATTACCTAAGGTTTATCAATCCATGGGAGGCGTAGTATGAAGATGGTCTCTCTAAAACAACCCTGCAACCAAATAACAAAGAGTCTCTTGTGTACCCAGCACACCGAATACAATGGTAAATTGTATAGGTGCACTTGTTCGGCGAAGAGATGGTGATACAAGTGTAGTAATCATAATAGATATTGATTTTTGTAATAGTAACAATAAAAAAAGCAAGGTAACAAGTAACATAAGTGAGCACAAACGATATTGCAATGCTTGAAAATGAGGCCTAGGGTTCATACTTTCACTACTGCAATCTCTCAACAATGCTCATATAATTGGATCATATAACCATCCCTCAACGTGCAATGAAGAGTCACTCCAAAGTTCTTATCTAGCAGAGAACATAATATAGAAATTGTTTGTAGGGTACGAAACCACCTCAAAATTATCCTTTCCGATCGATCTATCGAGCTATCCCTATAAGTGTCACAAACAACCCAAGAGTTCGTACTAAAATAACACCATATGATACACAGCAACCAACTCTAATGTCACCTAGATACTCCAATGTCACCACGAGTACCCGTGAGTTGATTATATGATATGCATCAAACATTTTCAGATTCATAATACTCAATCCAACACAAAGAACTTCAAAGAGTGCCCCAAGATTTCTACTGGAGAAACGAGGACGAAAATGTGCATCAACCCCCATGCATAGATTATCCCAATGTCACCTTGTGAATCCGCGAGTTGAGTGCCAAGACATACATCAAGTGCTCTCAAATCCAACAAAGTATTCAATTTAATAAAAGTGAAATATCAAAGGTAGAACTCAATTCATCACAACAAGATAGAGAGGGAAAAACACCATATGATCCAACTATATTGACAAAGCTCGTGATACATCAAGATCATGCCAAATCAAGAACACGAGAGAGAGATCAAACACATAGCTACTAGTACAAACCCTCAGCCCCGAGGGTGGACTACTCCCTCCTCAACATGGTGGCCACCAGGATGATGAAGATGGCCTCCGATGATGATTTCCCCCTCCGGCAGGGTGCCGGAACAGGGTCTAGATTGGTTTTTCGTTGCTATAGAGGCTTGCGGCAGCGGAACTTCCGATCTAGGGTTATTTCTGGGGGTTTCTATATTTATAGGATTTTTTGGTGTCGGTCTCACGCTGAGATGGGCCACGAGGTGCCCACTACCCACCAGCCCACGACCAAGGCCCCTGGCGCGCCCTGGTGGGCAGTGGCCACCTTCTTCACCTTCTAGTCCTCCCATGAAGCTTCTAGTGCCTCTTTTGTTCCAAAAAAATCCTCAAAAAGTTTCGTAGCATTTGGAGAACTTTTATTTCTGCACAAAAAACAACACCACGGTAGTTCTACTAAAAACAGCGTCAGTCTGGGTTAGTTCTAATAGTCCCTAGTTGATAAGGTTATGCGAACACATATCCTTGACTAGTATATGACTCGGTTGATGACTATGTTTCGCAAGTCATGTGCATGGAGATGCTAAACCGGTAGTATGGACTCGGGGATGGAGATCACCGAGTCGGACAGACCCACTTTGAGACGCAGCGAGATATAGTCATCTATTAGTCTCAAGTACAATGTCTATGCCATGTCCTAGACCTGAGGTCCTCACATGTTCTTCGGATGAGGATCGACTCACTTAGGTTCTATCAAACGCTACTCCGTAACTGGGTAGTTATAAAGGTAGCTTTCGGGTGAGTCGTGAGACATGCCACGAGACATGGTTGACCAAGATGGGATTTCCCCCTCCTATTTGGAGAGATATTCTCTGGGCCCTCTCAAGTGATCAGATTCAGAAAGCATGGCCATGTGACTTGGATTAAGTGTTAACCCAGTTCGGGAATCTGTATCACGATTTCGAGAAGAGAGGTCAAGCTATCACAAGGGTGACAAGTACTCGCCTTGAGCTCGACAACAAATATCGCGAGGCAAAAGGAATGTTGCATATGACACATTGTCGAGGTTCGTCAAATGACTATACACACACATGGGAGTTGGCACGTTCTGCTAGGATCCGCTACCAACTATCGACTTGGTCGTGTCCATGCACACGTGAACCTATAGGGTCGCACACTTAAGGGACTTCATCCCATTCGGATTGGATCCGAGTGGAAAATGGATGTGGACCCCTAGTGGGCTCAAGTGTTAATCCCACCTCGGAGGTCTATATAAAGGGGAGTGGGCACACCACTTAGGGTTAATCTTTTCTCACCCTGGTTAGCCACCGCCACTCCCCACGCCCATGCCGCGCGACCGGACCTAGCAGTCCGCCGCTCGACGTTGCTCCCCGTACGTGTGGATACCTTGGAGGCATCGCATCTGCGGTGCTTGGATGAACCGTTCGTGGGAACCGTGAGGTGCCGTTCGCGGGAGATCACCGTTCGTGGGTCTTCGCTGTTCATGGGAGATCGGCAACACGAGGAGGAGACGGGCCGAGAGATCGACTACACGCATCACCATCACTATGCGTCTAGTGGTAAACTCGATCACGTAATCTATGTCCAGCAGCAAGATCTTGGGTGCGCAGTAGAAAATTTTATTTGGCGCTAGCATAGCTTTCCGCGTGTTCACTGTTACGCGTCGGTGCTATACAAACGGTTTTTAACCCCTTTCCGCAACGGCATTTGGAACCGTCGCCTAGTGAGTGACGGTGATAGGGGGGTCCTTCCCACACAACCCAAAAACCATCGGGGATATGCCCTCCTGGCACACACGCTCGGCAAAATGAGTTCGTGTGCGACCGACGAGCGCTCAAATACGGAAATACGTACAACAGAGCTAAAAAAATATACAATTATACAAGCGAAATTGTTTCCAGTCGCAAGTACATCCCACACAGGCAGTCCCCGCTAAACGTTTCCGTTCATATCTACATCCCACACAGTCGCTCCAAGGAAAACGTTTTCGCTCACAGGTACATCACACACAATTTTTCCCGTTAAATCATTTGTGATAGCGTTGCCATTGCAGACGATATTAACAATTTTATCGTTTGCGTTATTGAATGTATCACACACGGTCCGTAGAAGAAACTGTGTGGCAAAGGCTGTCCATCACACATAGTTTCTATGTGGTAAACGTTTGTGCAAGGTGGCCTAATGCAAACAGTTTTCAAGAGAAAGTCGTGTGTGATTGTTCATTGATCCAACATGGTTTATTCCTAGAAACTGTGTGCGTTGCCTAAGGTCATCGCCCACGGTATTTTTTCAATAACCGTTTGCAATAGCAAAACCCAATTAGCAGGCTAATTGCCCTATTATTAATAATCCATTTATTAATATAATTGACATTCATATTAAGCACATAATATATTTCATTTCCATATTAAGGAAGCATAATTTCATAATTGAAATACATCAGAGTACAACATGATATAGCTTCAGCACTCAGCTACCCCATTACACAACTGCACCAGCACCAAGTTTCACATGCAACATGTAGAACCTTTCAAAATTAGCATCATAGACGGTATATAGATAGATGCATCTCATCTGGAAAACTGCTGAAGCGGAAGGCGAATATTGATCCTTCATTCATGTTGAAGGTCTTTACAACTTTAGGCCAGTGTCTGTGGATGATTGACCGTCCTTCCTTCGTCCTCTTCAGAAACACTTCAATATTGAACCGTGGGTGTTGTATGAAAACCTTCCTCGCCTCCTGACCATAGAGGTGGTTTGAGAGGTAATCATCAGTGAACTGCTTTGGAAAGGCCTGAAAATAAGGATGTGCATAAATATCCTCTCTATATTGGAAATGGTGCAAAGGAATAAAAAAGGCAAGGTATAATAGTTAGTACCATCTTGTAGTGAACTGATGTCTTCTTCATTGTGAAGACAAAGATCTTGTTGTTTTTTGTCGCTAATTTCATTATCCTAACAATCTTTTTGAGTTTCTTGACTTGATTGATATTCATGGACAACTCATTTCCCCATATGCAAAAAGGGTCAAATAGTGGGTCAAAACCTCTAACAGCAAGACCTACACGTGCAAGACCAAATTGTTAAAAACCTAAATATTAGATTGGTTCCTGCAATTGCACAATAATGTGCTATTAGACAACGAACCATGCACATGCAGTTAACTAAACACCACAACAAATGAACCAAACGTTAACTGGGCACCACATTGCACAATATAACATACTCCTAATAGAAGATCAGATAGTTAACCAAACCAAGCATGCTTAACAACTTGGAAATATATCAATTGTATTTGTTTCTCATGTATTTAGTATAGCCAAATTCGATTTATTTCTCACATGGTATATAATAACAGAATGCAGCCACAACAATTGAACATCGCATTGCAGAATTGAACCAAACAGTTAACTAAACACAACAACAAATGAACCAAACGTTAACTGAGCACCACATTGCACAATATAACATGCTCCTAATAGAAGATCAGATAGTTAACCAAACCAAGCATGCTTAACAACTTGGAAATATAGCAATTGTATTTGTTTCTCATGTATTTAGTACATCCAAATTCGATTTATTTCTCACATGGTATACAATAATAGAATGCACCCACAACAATTGAACATCGCATTGCAGAATTGAACCAAACAGTTAACTAAACACCACAACAAATGAACCAAATGTTAACTGAGCACCACATTGCACAATATAACATACTCCTAATAGAAGATCAGACAGTTAACCAAACCAAGCATGCTAGGCAACTTGGAAAAATTGCACCCTGAAGAATAGAACATCACATTTGCAGAATTGAACCAAACAGTTAACTGAACACCACATTGCACGACATATAGAACATATACTCTAGAGCAAAAGATTGCATGGTAAAAGTAGATAGCACAATTCACTAGAATTTGTGAAGTAAAGGCAGTAGCTAGCAAACTGAACATGGATCCTTATAGTGAGCTAATAAGACAAGCTACTCCTCATTGTCAAATATATCGATGACGATTGGCTCCTTGGACAGGGAAGAGGGTGAGGCCTCCGCTTCATGGATTCCCTTGTCGTAGTGGTGAGTTGCCTAAGCCGCTCCGGGCACCAACCTGCTGGCTCTCTAGATGAGGTAAGCACGTGCACGCTGAGAAAACACCTCGTAGTCTTCGTCGAAGGCACCGAAAGTGGCCTTGAGAAAACTCCACGAACTGTCGTTTAAAGTAGCCAATCGCGTTGCAGCGTCAGTGCACGAGGCGTCGACGATGGCCTCGACAGCGAGGTGCTCCTCCAAGATCTGGAGGTTGGCACGAATGGCAGCCATCACAACCTCATCCACGCGTGCGGCCGCGATTTGCTTCTCCGCTGCCAAATGCTCCTTGAGATCCTGGCTATACTGCGTGCACCATGGCTTAGGGCGGCGCTTATTTGGTGAAGGGGTCGGTGATTTGGGTGGAAGGTGTCACGCTCGCACCGGCGGTTGGGGACGTGGGATGTGGAAGGAGGAGGAGGATGGGGGTCAGGTGTGGATTACCTGCCTGGATAGGCGAGGCCGAGCATCGTTAAGGAGGGTCACCGACGAGGAGGCGGCACTGCAAGCAAGGAGTGAATGTTTCAACTTGGAAAGGAAGGCAGAAACAGGGGAAATGTGGCTTTGGGTAAGGGGGAGGGGGTGGGGAGGTAGATATTTCTGCGGAAGCCAAAAATTTGGAATTGCTTCAGTGAAAAAATTGGTGCGCAAAATGTCATCAGACACGGTCCCTTATTCAGAAATGTGTATGATATGTGAACATCACAAACGATCCAGATAGCTTAACAGTGGTCATCCATGTCATTGCATAATTTGGGTACACAAAGGAGACTACAACACACCCACACTTCTTAATCGAGCAAGTCCAGCAATTAAACAGAGCTAGCTGACCTAAACATTACTCTAACAAATTAAAGACCGACGCTCTTAATTAAACAAAACAAAGAGTACTACTACGGCTCGTGCTCATCGATCTCCGCCGCAGCCTCCATGTCCAGCTCACGCCCGACGGTCTCCTGGGAAGGGGCTCCATGGCATCCATTGCACCATACTCGACAAGCATCTCGCCATCCGCGTCCGCCATCTCTTTGGAAAAGGCCGCCACGAGCTGGGCGTGGGTGGCCGCGATCTGGGCTTGGATGGGCTCCGTCGTCACAAGGTATGCGGCAGAGGAACGAACGGCTGCTCAAACGCTCTCGGCGATTGCCAACTCTTCGGCCGTGGGTTGCCGACCGTTGTCGGAGAAGCTTCGTTCGATTTGTGCGGTGACCGCCAGGAGCTAGGCGTGGGCGGCCTCCATCAGGGCTAAGGCCACCGCTGCGGAATGGACAACTGCTGTGCCGCTCTCGCCAGTTGCTATCACCGAGGCAGATGTTGCTGCCGCCACCTGAGAAGCAACAACAGCCGTTTGGGCTGCCTTGGCCGCCCGGTCACAGATTGCGGCCGCGCTCATGCACCTTGTTAGCACGTGCATGGCGGCTGCGGCTGCGCTCTCACCAGAGTGGGTCACCGAAGTTGCCCTCACGACACGGGTCCACGTTCCCATCTTTCACCGGCGATGATTGAACAGTGAAATGATATTTGGGGAGCGAGCTAGTGTGCTTGAGACGCCGGCTGTGGACTGTAGCCGACACGCCTTCTCACGTAAGCCATAGGCGTACTATACACCGACGGTGCTCCAGGATATTTTGTGCTGCATCTCACATAGTTGGTGATAATAAACTGTGTGCGATCTACTTGATTTTTCATCTTGATTTGAATTACATAATGGGGTCACAGCGGCAATGGACGGTGTTTGAATTGCTAGACCTTTTATCTGTAGTGAACATGCAACAATATGTGTGTCATAAAAGAATTGGAATTAACTGAGTTTTCTATGCATTCATGTGCATAATTCAAATTTGAACTATAGGCACATGCTCTAATGCATATAAATTAGTTGAAAATTCAAATCTATGTCCTCGGTTGCCTGCTTAGGTCCCATGCAAGAAATGGGAATGAATGTCAAACACCCTGCCACGGTCACTCGGCCGGAAACATTGAGATACCTCGTTTTCAAATTCTAGTAAATCCAAAGCTCATCTAAAATTCATGAAACTTGGCATGCTATCATGGAGCGGCATCAACATGCCGTGGTAAATTTTTTGTCCCATTTGGGGCAGGTTTGGGGATATGCTTCTCACAAACCAGAGCTTCTCACAACAAGCGTGATGGTTTCGGTAGGGAACGTCCCACCTTTGGGGATGAAACGATATCCATTGCTTATTGCTTTCAAAAAATTTCTCGTGTGAACATAGAACAACAGGAGTGTTGTGTCAATTTTTGGGATTTTTCGGGGTTCATTTGGACATTTTTATTCATTAATTGAGTTTTCAATGCATTTATGTGCATAATTCAAATTTGAACTACATGCACATGCTCTAATGCATATAAATTGGTTGAAAAATCAAATATGTGTCCTTGGGTGCATGCTTAGGTCCCATGCAAGAAATGAGAATGAATGTCAAACACCCTTCCACGGTCACTCGGCCGCAAACATTGAGATACCTGGTTTTCAAATTCTAGTAAATCCAAAGCTCGTCCAAAATTCATGAAACTTGGCATGCTATCATGGAGCGGCATCAAGATGCCGTGGTAAAATTTTTGTCCCATTTGGGGCAGGTGTGGGGATACGCTTCTCACAAACCAGAGCTTCTCACAACAAGCGTGATGGTTTCGGTAGGGAATGTCCCACCTTTGGGGACGAAACGATATCCATTGCCTCTTATTGCTTTCAAATTTTTTCTCGTGTGAACATAGAACAATAGGAGTGTTGTGTCAATTTTTGGGATTTTTCGGGGTTCGTTTGGACATTTTTATGCATTAATTGAGTTTTCAATGCATTTATGTGCATAATTCAAATTTGAACTACATGCACATGCTCTAATGCATATAAATTGGTTGAAAAATCAAATATGTGTCCTTGGGTGCATGCTTAGGTCCCATGCAAGAAATGAGAATGAATGTCAAACACCCTTCCACGGTCACTCGGCCGCAAACATTGAGATACCTGGTTTTCAAATTCTAGTAAATCCAAAGCTCGTCCAAAATTCATGAAACTTGGCATGCTATCATGGAGCGGCATCAAGATGCCGTGGTAAAATTTTTGTCCCATTTGGGGCAGGTGTGGGGATACGCTTCTCACAAACCAGAGCTTCTCACAACAAGCGTGATGGTTTCGGTAGGGAATGTCCCACCTTTGGGGACGAAACGATATCCATTGCCTCTTATTGCTTTCAAATTTTTTCTCGTGTGAACATAGAACAATAGGAGTGTTGTGTCAATTTTTGGGATTTTTCGGGGTTCGTTTGGACATTTTTATGCATTAATTGAGTTTTCAATGCATTTATGTGCATAATTCAAATTTGAACTACATGCACATGCTCTAATGCATATAAATTGGTTGAAAAATAAAATTTGTCTCCTTGGGTGCATGCTTAGGTCCCATGCAAGAAATAGGAATGAATTTCAAACACTAGGGTACCGTTGATTGCCGGCAAAACGTTGAGATACTTTGTTTTTAAATTCTAGTAAATCCAAAACTCGTCTGAAATTCATGAAACTTGGCATGCTTTCATGGAATGGCACCCGACATGCTGTGGTATTTTTCGCGTCCATTTTGAGAGAAGGCACACTCGAATAACAACCAACAAAGGCATTTTGAAGAAATAGCTGCCACTTTAATATCTCAAACGGTTGTATAATTCAAATCGTGTGCATTCTGTTAACCATTCACGTGACGCCACGTGTCTTCGTTTTAATGGCTATAGGAGGTGCCGTGCGGACATCTGCTTGACCTTGACTGAACGGGAGGCGTGCGAGCGGAGTCTGGTGCACATGCTAACCGAGAGGCGTGCAAGCTGTCCTCCAATGCGTAGGCTCATTAGGAAGCGTGTGAGCTGTACGTTGCGCAGGCTCACTGGAGAGAGCCCTTTGACTTCCATGGCCGCCCGCCTTCCTCTCCATTAATGGCGCCCGAGTCGCTGTTTAATACGGGTGGCCTTATTGTTCGCCTCGCATTCCCCTCCCTCCCATTGACCTCCACCAACGCCATGGCGTAGAATGATCATCTGCCACTAGTCTTCAAGTTTGGTGAAGTCGACTTCGAGCCGGAGGAGATAGAAAATAAGGAGGAATGGGGCCTCATGGACATGGCCTAGAACGAGCTGGCTGCGGTAGTTGCTGCCCTCGCTCCCGTCCCAGCTTACATCCCCGCGCCCACGCTAGCGACCATCCCCGTAGCATTGACGGACTGGTCGACGAGCACTATTGTAGAGCTGGAAGCCGCGGGCGTCAGCGAGGTCTCTGCGGACCCGCGCGAGCTTGTGTACATGCCAGCGCCAGCGCCCGTGCCCGTGTGCGCCCCTCCACCCACCATGGCGCTGCCCCCCACGCATTTGGCTGCACCCGCCATGCCCGTGCCCCTGCCCGTGCGCGCCCCTCCACCCACCATGGCACCGGTCCCCATGCATTTAGCTACACTCACCGCGCCCGTGCCCATGCGCGCGCCCCTCACAGCGGCATGGGATGCTGCCGTCGACCACTACCTCTCAGCGGTGCCAGTTGCCGTCCTCCCGCGCCCCGCCCGTTGATCGCACGATGACATGATGTTTGATTTACAACTGAAGAACATTTTGTGCTGCCTTGAAGACTTCGACAACAGCGTCCCAGAGGACGACAACGACAAGGACGGCGCGGCATGCCGCCTCCGTCGCCGCTGGAAATAGTTTTTTGGGGTTTAATACTGTATCTCGAATTCTCAATCATATGAATATAAATTCATAGTGTGACCGAATGAAAGATATGGTTTGAATGAACTTGCATTTTTCTCTCTTAATGTACAAACTTATTAAACAATTTTCTTTTGAAAAAAACGTCAATGGTATTTAAATATAAAACACTCATCACAAACGTTTTAGTTCGAACACCCATATGCAAACTGACAGCTTCCCCAAGAAGCCAAGGGAAAATGTGCCGAACATGATTTCTGCAGCTCTTGATCGCAAATGTTTTAGATAGAACACCCGTATGCAAAGTAAGAGCTATAGTATTCCCTCGCAGTGCGAGTGCACCCCTTCAACACAAACGATTGTTTTGCATGACCCGTGTGCAACCACATAGAAACGTTTGGGTAAGATTTGCATATGTCATTTTGGGTATGTTGCCATTTGTCAAACTGGAAAGATTGACATTTGTTTATCTAGTAACACTGCCATTTGTCAACCTTGTAACACTTCGATTTGTCAAAATATGCAGCTAAAAATCACTAGCACCATCTAATTTTTGCAACTAAAATCACCAGCACTGTTCATATGGACACCACTAGCAGGCGTGAGTTGATGGACGCATATGCAAATGTACCATTGATTACATAAAACAAGTCATCAACCCACAACGACAACGAGGATACACGTTGGATTATAGATCATTTCCAACAAAACATTCTAGTAAAGTAAAGTTTTTCTCACACAACAAATAAAAAAGCTATGAAATGAACTCCAGCTCAACCACTCGTCGGCATTGGAAACGCTTGCTTTGAACCAAAAGTGATTCTCTAGGAAGGGCCAGCTACTGTCAATCTTGAGACCAACGCAGGACTGATCATCCAGGCTGAAGCGGGCTATGTCAGGACCCGTATTGTGATGGTAGGGAAGCATAGCAATGACCGAGGTATAGATACATTTGCTTCTCATAAATGTAAGTAACGTTGTGTCAACAGTAGCTGGATCGCCTTTCACTATCATTGGATAGTTTTGTCCAAGGAAGAGCGACTTTCCTCCAAGACTTTTAATACTGAACCAGGGAGAAGGTGTTGGCGCTAGTACACTAGTATCCATCCCGAATACCCTGCAGCGAATGTTGGAATAGATCCGGAGAGTGCTACCATGCAAGACAACACCTACTTCCTTAGTAACATCAGCAGTGCCCTATATATAGACAAGAAGAGGTGATCCATCGGAATAAGTTGCCAAGCGCCACCGAGTATATGGGTCATGCTTGTCCTCATGCTCATGAACATCAGCATCGTGATCTCCCCCTTGGTTATAATTTTTTTCAAGTATAGGTGGTGGAATGTTCACAGGACCTTGGAAACACAAGAAGGTTAATTAGTAAAGGGAAACTAGCTAACCCGCATGCATGTGGATGAAACAATTATAATTACGGTGGAAGAAAAACGTACCGAAAGCATGATGATTGCATGCAAAAACAGTGCCACAAGTGGTGGCAGCAAACACAAGACCCTCGTATTGAATTGCATCACAGTACTCATCCGTGTACGGAAATTGATTTTTGAGCAATATCCATCGAGGCGTGGAAGTAAGGAAGGCAACAAGCTTGTCGAAGATAGAAACGACTTCGTAGTTCGTGTAATCCCAAGAGCGGTTGGGAACTCAACAAATTGCTATCTTCCGTAGACGACAATCACCATGATCGTATTTGAACTCACATAGATCATTTGTGTGCTCAACCTCTGGGTAGTCTGAGATTTTTGGAAGTGGAACCCGGTGACGAGTTACACATTCACAAGTTCCCACTCACAGTTGTACCTAATATAAACAACCCAATCTTCATTTGCACTTGCCCAAGCCTTGCCCTCAAGCGATGGCATCTTAACATCACACATATGATTATCAAGCGGTATCAACTTGCACAAGGTGAGGCTTCCGTCGTTCCCGCGCCAGTCAGTAGGGTCACGACGAAGAAGATAGGGGAGATCAAACCGCTCCTGGACCCTTGGGTTGCTTGTAATGATGTTATTAGTTGACTTGAGAATGGTCTTGAACAAACCTGCCATGCTAGCCGAGGTGATGACGTCGCACCGATCAATGAGTTCCTCCACCACGTCATCTTTCAGATTGGGGCAAGAATAACGGGGTCGTTTTCGGACTATTCCCTCCATGGAGAAGATGATCAAACAATGGCAGAAGGAAGGGTGAAGGCAAATGGAGGGAGGAAGAGCGTGCGATAGCAGTTCCAAATCGAGAGGGAAAGGCGAAGAGGCGGTGGATGGTTTCCACGGTACAAGAAGAGGCTACTGGGGAGCGAACGGTTGCCGTAGAGGTCACATACTGACGACAAGGCCGAGTGAACCACATGCTGAATATCGCACACACCTTGATCTGGCTGACCGTTTCTTTTGTGTTGCCTAATCACAAACAGTTCATCTGAGTGAATCGTATGCTGTACATCGCACACACCTTCATCTGGCTGCCCGTTTCTTTTGTGTTGCCTAATCACAAACTGTTCATCCGAGTGAACCGTATGCTGTATATCACACACACCTTCATCTGGCTGCCCGTTTCTTTTGTTCCTCCTCACCGCAAATAGTTAACTGAACTGAACCGTATGCCCTGCATCGCACATGCAACTAAAATCTGAACCATGTTTGATGCATCCGTCATCGCAAACGTTTTGCACCTTTTTGACGGTTTTTACACCACAGTCTGTGATTATTGCATCGCACACAGTTTTGTCGAAAGGTCTCTGATCGTAGTGTCACGTTAGCAGCATCCTGAAGTAGTGGTTCCAACAAGTTCAATTCAAATCATACCAAAACCATATATAATTTTTTTAAATATATGAATACTTCATAAATTATGGATATGTCGGAGATGTATCAGCATCCCCAAGCTTAATTCCTACCCGTCCTCGAGTAGGTAAATGATAAAAGAAATAATTTATGAAGTGTGAATGCTAGCATAGTGCGTAAGTTTGATTAATGATAATTTCAATCACTTTTCCTAGCATCATAGCAGCACCTCTTTCTCATAAAACTCATCATGATAAAGTAGCAATTTAAAACAGAATTTTTGTTGTGGAATGCTACCTATCATATTCAACATATACACTTTTCTTTTATAGCATGGACATTTGGACTTGAATGATTCAAAGCAATAGTCTATAATTTGACATGAGGACATGAATACTTAAGCATATCAACAAGCAACCATGCCTTTCAAAATATCAACACTAAAGAAAGCTATCCCTAGCCCATTATGCCCAATCATTGATCCATTCATGAAATACACTTGAATATTAACTATGCCCAACGCACAAGTATGACAATAGTGTTCCCTAGTTGGTGCTTTATAAGAGAAGATGGAGAATCAATAAAAAAATTGCAAAAAGTAAATAGGTAAGCCCTTCGTAGAGGGAAACATAGATTTGTAGAGGTGCCAGATCTCAAAGCTTAAATTTAGAGGTAAAATTGTTTTGAGAGGCATGCTTTTCCTGTCAACGAAAACGATCGAGAATTCCCAATACTTTCCATGCAAGATACATCATAGGTGGTTCCCAAACATAAAATAAAGTTTATTCCTTTTTCCACCATTCTTTCACAATCCATGGCTAGCCGTATCCACGGGTGCCTTCCATACCAACACTTCCAAGGAATTTATTATTAACAACATAAATAAAATTTCTTTTCATTTCGGGATTGGGCATCCCTATTACCTGCCACACTCTCGTGCAATGATAAGTGAATAAACACTCATCTTGAGAATAACACATCTAGCATGGAAAATATTGGCCACCCCCTGCCGCTTCATGAGCGGTAGGGGCACACAAAAAGGAAATTCATTTTGAAAATTAGAGTTGACACATACAAATTTACTTGGAACGGCATGGAAATATCGCATATAGGTAGGTATGGTGGACTCATTTGGTGCGCCCCCTGAGCTTGTCGCCTCCTCGTGGCCCATCTGGACTCCTCCTGAAGCTTCCAGGGTGTCTTTTGGTCCAAGAAAAATCGTCAAAAAGTTTCGTTCCATTTGGACTCCGTTCGATATTGATTTTCTATAAAGACAAAAACAAAGAAAAAACAACAACTGGCACTGGGCACTAGGTTAATAGATTTGTCGGCGCTCTGGGAATGGGGGTCCCCAGACTTGCCTGCCTGCGGCCTGCGGCGTCGCTCAAAAGGGGGCCCAACGCGGCCCATCTTCATCAACACAGACCCAAGACCCTCGCGAGGGGCCAAGCCTCGCGGGGCGGACGACACGGAGCTTCCTCAAGCACGGCCTCGTCAGGCTGGCTCGCGAGGAGGCAGAGAGATCAAGGCGGGGTACCTCACGAGGTGCCCGTGACGCAAGCCATGACGACCAAGGGTGCCAGGCGGGCGCCAGCCCGCGCAGTGTCCTCCTTTCCTCTTTGGTGCAAAGGGAGCAAGCGCAGGCGAGAGCATCAAGCAAAGGCACCCGTTTCGGTCCAACGAGACCAAGACCAGTCCAACGGCAGGGAGGAAGTCATTGTGGAGCCCAAGCCAGCGTCACCACCAGAGCCTTTGGCAGGCGAGGACCAACTTTAGTCAGGATAAGTGTACCAGATGTTCCCCTTCAAAATGGCCAATTGTTGGCGCCCTTCCCGCTCAATATTTGGGAAGAGGCCTAGGGCCTTTGCCTATAAATAGGACTAGCCACCCCCAGGGTAGGAGGATCGGAATCAAGAAGGGAGAATCTAGAAGCCAAGAGAGAAACTAGCTAGGATCGAGATCGGAGAGAGAATCGAGAACAGAGAGAGAGAGAACGGTGACTGAACTCCTCCTAGCAGTTCATCCCCCCAGCCAAGAATAGACCCTCGCGAGGCTGTTCTTCCTTGTATTGCTCATCATCATCAGCCCAAGAGGCAATCCACCACACCACACACTGGAGTAGGGTATTACACCACAACGGTGGCCCGAACCAGTATAAACCCTGTGTCTCTTGTGCTGTTCTTTCCATAGCTTAGATCTTAGCGAGGCGGAGGGGCGCAGGTAGGTAGAAGGCGAAATCTCCGTGTGCACCCGAGTGTTTGAACCTCAAGGGTCTGCCGGAACCCGAAATCCGACATTTGGCGCGCCAGGTAGGGGTGCGCCGGAATTCGTCTTCCACCACCCCGTTCTCCTCCGACCATCGCGTCCATGTCTGACGCTCGTCGGGCCCGCGCCGAGCGCCGGGCCGCTCTCGCTTCCCGCGTTGCCCAGACGGCTCCTGTCGGCGGGCGTCCTCGCCGTTCCCCATCACCTGCCGTCAATGCCGCCACCGGCCCGGCGGGGGATGAGCAGCAAGCATCGTCTCAGCATCCGTCCGTGCGGCAAGACGGCCGCACCGCTACTCCCTCGCTCACCCCAGCTGGTTCTTCGTCCCGCGCGCTCCGCGCACCCATGGAGGCTCGAGCTACGCTCATCGCGGCAAACGAGCTCCTGCGCTACTGTCCCGTCGACGACATCTACGAAGAATGGCTCGACCGCATCGCCGAGCTTGTCCGCACCGCACCCCGCCCCGCGCGGGCGACGAAGCTCCGGCGGCGCCCCAGCCGCCTCCTCCTCAAGAAGGTGCCATGGCTCCAAGGCGCGTGGCCCCTGGGCGGAACCCGCTCCGTCAAGTGCCAGCGCGGCAAGAGCAGAGCTGCCAAGAAGTCCCTCGCCGGCAAGAAGCTGCCCGGGCGCTCCCTGCTCCAGCACGTCGCGACCATGCTCCTGCTCCCGCGCATCAAGACCCCGCGCTGCTCCCAGCTGCAGGGCGTGGGGACATGCAAGACCAAGCTCTTCGCCACCCAAGGCCTCCCGTGGCCACAGCAGGCTGCCGTGCCTTCACCACCGAGCTACGCAGCGTCGCGTGGCCCGGCAAGTTCAAGCCAGACCTTCCTCCTTGTTACGACGGCATGGCCGACCCTGCGGAGTTCCTCCAGCTCTATGAGCTGGGCATCAAAGCTGCCAACGGAGACGAGAAGGTCATGGCGAACTGGTTTCCCATGGCGCTCAAGGACGGGGCCCGCACCTGGCTCATGAACCTGGCTCCAGGCACGATCTCCTCCTGGGACGAGATGCGCACCCGCTTCATCGCCAACTTCCAAGGTACTCACGACCGGCCACCCGCCGTGAGCGACATGCGCCGCATCAAGCAACAACCCGGAGAGACCTTGAAGAAGTACATCCAGCGCTTCAACAACGCACGCCTCAAGATTCCCAAGGTGACCGAGGAGGCCATCATCTCAGCCTTCTCCGATGGCGTGCGCGATGTCAAGATGAAGGAGGAGCTGGCGATGCATGAAGACCTGTGCACTTCCTTGGAGCTGTTCAACTTGGCAACCAAGTGCGTCAGGGCTGAGGAAGGGCGTCTCTCCCTCCTCGAGCTGCCTGCCGCAGACCCAGAAGAGAAGAAGCCCAAGGCCAGGGATGTGAAGCGCAAGGGGGCTGCCATGCTCGCGGCAGAACCAGACACCAAGCGGGGCAGAGATCAGCCCGAATCTCCCAAGGGCAGTCGGTACTGTGTGTACCACGACCTCCACACCCACAACACCAATGAATGTCAAGAGCTCCGAGCCGTGCGAGAAGGAAGGATCGGCCGTCGCCCCGACCGCGGTGACCGGGGCTACGGTCGAGGAGGAGGAAGGAACGCAGGGCGCTGGGAAGACCGCTGCCCACGCCAAGGGTGGCGCGATCGACCTCACGAGGATCGCTGGCAAGACCCGCCTTGCAAGGGAGACTAGAGGGATCAGCCTCGCGAGGATCGCCCACAAGGCAACGCAGGCCTCCCTCCGCTGTCGCCGCAGCCAAGGAGAAACGAGGACCGCCATCAGGACGAGGGGGCTGGGGGCTTCCAGGAGCCGCGTGCGATTGCCTGCATCCTGGGCGGGGCTCAAGCCCCAGCCTCTCAATGCATCTTCAAGCAGTTCGCCCACGAAGTGAATGCAGTCCTCCCCAAGGTCAAAGCCACGCGCCCTCTCAGGTGGTCGGCATGCGCCATCACGTTTAGCTCAGCAGATCAGCTCAAGTGTGCGGCTACAGTCGGAGTCCTCCCGCTGCTTTGTTCCCCAATCATCAGCAACGTGGTGGTCACCAGGACCCTCATCGATGGCGGGGCAGGGCTCAACCTCCTGTCCGTGGAAACATTCAACAATCTCCAAGTGCCCTACAACCAGCTTCAGCCAACCAAGCCTTTCTCCGGAGTCACCGACGGCTCCACGGTCCCGATTGGGCATGTCCACCTCCCTGTCACCTTCGGGGCACGCGACAACTACCGCACCGAGCTCATCGACTTCGACGTCGCTCACATTCGCCTGCCGTACAACGCCATCCTTGGGTACCCAGTGCTGGCCAAGTTCATGGCCATAACTCACCACAGCTACAACGTCCTCAAGATGCCAGGAAGTGGCGGAGTCATGACGGTGCCCTGTGAAGAGAAGGACGTGGTGTGTTCCCTGGAACGAGCCTTTCAGGCCGCGTCACTGGAAGACCCGGATCGCGGAAGCAGGAGGCTTCCCGAGACCACCCCCAAGAAGAAGAAGACATCATCCGGCCCGGCCCCTCAGGAGGCAAGCCCCTCAGGGCCCGCGCCTGCCCAGGGGGAACCTCCTTCCATCGCATAGGAAAGCACGCCCGGTGCCCTCCTCAGGCAGGGCTCGGGGGCTCTCCCCTGGAGGGCCACCGACCTGGCTAAGGTCACGAGGGAGGTGCTTGGGAACCACATGGAGGCGTGTTTCGAAGCACGTTTCCCTCAAGGAGTAAGGCAAGGAGAGCCATACCCTCAGGAGTTCGTCAGCAAGGCCATTCAGGAGCTACAGGAGTCAAGAGTCATGAAAGGCGGCCGCCGCCTACCAGCTGTGGCTCCCCATCCAGGCGAGGATGGTGGGCTGTGCGTCTGCATCGACATACCAGGGCTCAATTGAGTCGCCTCTCTGGAGCGCCTCTGGCCCTCACGAGTGGGGCGCTGCGAAGGTCCTCGCCATAGCTACGTTCGCATGCCTTATGGCTTGCCGAACGCGGCTGCCATGTACCAGCGCCTCATGAGTGGTATCATGGAGGCTCAAGAGGCCAGGCGTTCCGCAGCCCTGGCGGAGATGGAGATGGTCCGCGAGGAGCCACCAGCGCCTCCGGAGCCTCCCGAGGCCCCTGGGCCTGGGGGCTCGTGAGGATCGGCTTCCGCAGCCCACCGAGTCTGCTACACCAACACTCCTTCGTCCTCAACATCATCAGGTGACATCTTTCAAGTTTCATTTCCAGCTGGGAGCGCCCCCCAGGGCTGCATTATTCCCAGGCCGTGTGGGTCCGTCCCTGCGGCATGTACCCCTTTTGTGTCATGTTGTTAGCTTACTTTGTTGGGGGCGCCCCACGGGCCGCATCATCCCCAAGTCGCTCGGGCCAGACCCAGCGACATGTATCCATTTTGCGTTTATTTCCGGCTATGCGTTCGACCCACCATGCTTGATTATTTGATGCCTGTCCATGGCACCTCTTCTTCTCCGTGCCGACCACTTGCACATTAAAGGGGGGGTACCTGAGCATCGCGACTCAGGGCTCTTACTGGCTCTCCAGCCCTCACCCTCTAGCCTTGTCCACGGCATCGCGACCTGGCATACCAGCGACGGCTGAGACCAGCTCGAGGGCCAGGACCCGAGGACGTAGAGTGCCGGCATCTAACCAAATTTGCAGGGACACATCACAAGATAAGGCCCAGTGCTAGACGCAACCCGCCTAGAGGTAGGGCCCCGTGAGTCCCGCGCTGGCTCACGGGTGCCCAGATACACCTCGCCAGGCCCTACCGTGCCAGACACGTGTCAGGGCGGGGCTATACACGCCCCGGGGGCTCCTCCCGGAGGGGAGCCCCCTCCCACGTACCAGTGGAAGCACCATGCTCCGCGCTGGCTGACGACACTGCCGAGGAGCGGCTATGCCCGTACACATACGGAAGCGATATGCTCCGCACTGGTGATAAACAACTGAGGGCGGCCCCCGGGCCGCATCAACCTCAGGGAGCCCAGAGCTCAGTGTCTAGCCTCATCGTAACGCCTCCCCCCAGGAGTGCCGCGCGAGGGGGCTGGGCATGGGGGCTGCGCCTGGGTCACGCCCAGATGCACGCCACCCAGCCAGGCCCCCATGGGCCTGGTTCGTCGCGCGTCTCTCCCTGAGCGGAGCCAAGGTACGAAGGCCGTTTGAGCGTCAAGGGGGACTCCTGAGCATCACGACTCAGGAGCCTAACTGGTCACATAGCCCCTCACTCCTTAGTTCCGAAAGGCTAACGGCGGTTGAGGTATGCGCGCGGCCGGGCTCTGCAGACGTAGAATGGTAGATCCACCCACATCACACCTCCCTACTTGATGTTCGTGTGCCAAGGGGGACTCCTGAGCATCGCGACCCAGGAGCCTAACTTGTCACGTAGCCCCTCACTCCTTGGTCCCGTCCCGGTTTCCGGTCGGGGCTAACGGCGGCTGAGGAATGCGCGGGGCCGGGCACTGCCGGCGTAGAACATAAGCAAGTAGGAAGGAAAAGCGTAAATTTCAAGGAATTGAAAAGAAAATATTACAGTCCACACTATTATCTCAATGCCAAACGCAAGTTTAAACGCCTCCCCGAGGCATGATACATGTGCAGGAATTAAAGGCAGGACAGGAGCCACAACAGAGTCACTTGTCGGCGGTGGAGCAGCGCGGAGTGGGTTCGCCTCATGGAGCAGCGGGGTCGGCAGCGCCTTGCTTCGGCTTGGTGCTGAAGGCCCGGAACTTCCCCAGCAGAGCCTCTGCGCGACCCTTCACGGCCTCGGCAGCGGCAGCAGCACGCTCGCCGCTTACTGGCTCCAGCAGGCTGTCGAGGTCGACGCCGGGATCACGAAGGTAGATGTGGGTGAGGACCAGCGTCAGCGCTGCAGAAGACAGGACACGCGCCTCGGCCTCGGCCGTGGGGCCAAGGCCAAGGGCAACATCTTCAAGAGCGCGAACCAGGAAGGGAAGCAGCTTGGCGGGGCCGTCCTCGGCGCCAGCCAGCGGGCTCTCCAGGCCGCTGTCGTAAAGCGTCCTCAGCGAGGAGCGAGCCTTCGCCTCCATCTCCATGAAGGCCCCGCGGTCCTCGGCAAGAACCTGGGCCTTGTCGTCCATCTCGACCTTCCTCGCCCCCAACTCCTGCTCCAGCGCGCCTAGGCGGTCACGGCGCCTCCTGAGCTTGACCTCCCTCTCCTTGACGGCCGCCCCGCGAGCCTTCACGCCTTCTTCCTGCTCTTGGCGAAGGCGGGCCTCTTTTGCGAGCTGGTCCCGCAGGCCTTGCAGCTCGTCCTCCAGCGCCTTGCAGCGACCACGGACGTCGACCACCTCCCCCAGGGCTACGTCACGAGCAGCCTTCGCCTCAAGGACGGCCTGCCTCTCCTCATCGCAAGCCGTCGAGGCCTGGACCAGCGCCGCCCTAATCAAAGCGTCGGAGTGAATCCATCCTGAAGCCAGCTCCAAGCGCCCGGCCACCAAGCGAGGGTCGGCGCCAAGAAGATCCAGCCGCAGCCAGTCCAGCTCAGCAGCAGCACGATCTAGAACGGCAGGAGGAGTCAGAGAGACAGCAGTCGGCGGAGTAGGAGGAGAAGGCGGCAGCGCGACCACAACATCTTGAGGCAGAGCCTGCTGCGCCCCAACGGCTGTAGTGGCGGCAGCAGGCAAAGGCACCTCGGGAGTCACTTGGGCCATGGGGGCTGAGCTCGCCCCAGCCGGCTCAGCCAGGCCTCGCGAGGACGACCGGGCAGGAGAAGCTCGTGCGTCGCGGTCACCTTCCTTCGCGGGCAGAGGCGCTGCCACGGATGGAACCTCAGGAGCTCCCTTCGGCTTCTTTGCTGCGGGCGCCAGCCTGTCCAAGAGATGTGGATGTCAAGCCTCCGCAGTAGAACAAGAAATAAAGACAAGAATCAAGCGCTTACGGGTCGTCGCCAGTGAGCTCAAGCAGCCTCCGGCCAAATTTGAAGCCTGAAAGCCGGCTGGAAGGGTCAACCTTGGGAAGCTCGGGAGCGGAAGGCGCGTCTGCGGTCCGCCTCGGGGCCGAGGCAGACCCGCGGGAGATCAGTGTAACGCCCCGGACACACCCGCCGGTGGTTGTTACTCCTGGCGGGATCTAGACTGGCCCCACATATCAATACTAGTCTTTTCTGCGCACTTTGTCCTCACTCATGCGCACCCGGGAGCAACTTCCCGGTCAGTCACCCATCCTGACACTACTCCAAGCTGAGCACGCTTAACTTTGGAGTTCTGTCCAAATGGGCTACCAGAAAAGAAGGAATTCCTTATTGATATGAGTAGTCTATCATCCCTAGTAAGCCAGGCCATCACATACACCCCCACTCAGAGGAACCGACGTCCTCGTCGGACCACAAGAACGTTCCCTCTTGGCACATACGTCTGTGCTTCCAGTCCAGTACATGTGCCATGCCGTGTGCCACGACGGGTCACAAATGTCATGAACAACATGACCACGCACCTGTCCGCAACCATCCGTGTAACCGCAAGGGTCGGCTCTGATACCAACTTGTAACGCCCCGGACACACCCGCCGGTGGTCGTTACTCCTGGCGGGATCTAGACTGGCCCCACATATCAATACTAGTCTTTTCTGCGCACTTTGTCCTCACTCTGCGCACCCGGGAGCAACTTCCCGGTCGGTCACCCATCCTGACACTACTCCAAGCTGAGCACACTTAACTTTGGAGTTCTGTCCAAATGGGCTACCGGAAAAGAAGGAATTCCTTATTGATATGAGTAGTCTATCATCCCTAGTAAGCCAGGCCATCACAATCAGCCCGGTCCTGTCCTTCTTCAGGATCGGGGGCAAGCTCCCGCCGCCCTGCTCGTCATCATCCTCGTCATCATCGCTCGGAAAGAGGCGGAGAGCGCGGGACCTGCGCCGAGGGAGGGGAGCCCTCGACTCTCCGTTAGTCGCCTCGGAGTCAAGCCCTTTTTCCCGCTCCCCTCCTTCCTCCTCTTCGCTGGAGTCGTCGGAGGACACGTCCACCGATTCCCCGGGAGTTTCCATGGGCACGGGCCCGTCCCCGTTGAAGACGGGCATGGACTCCACTACCTTCTCCCAGTCGTTACGGAGGAACAAGGGCGTAGGAGCACCCTCCAACCTCGCCACATCGCCCCCGACCAGAGATTGGAGGACCGCAACCAGATCTTCGTCGGCCAAGGCCGCGGGGCTCGGATGGGGCCTCCACATCGGAAGTGAGTACTGCCGAAGCGGAGCCAGCTGGTGCTCCAGGAATTCCCTCAGCAGCAACGCGCCGGTCAGCTTCGCCGCTGCCATGTTGGCCGGCCTCAGATCTGCGTCCATCTTCTCCAACACCAGCTTCGCGCGGGGGTCCGCGAGCTCCACTCGACCCCAATCGCTGGAGCTCGTGGGTTGCTCCATGGGCAAGATCAGCCGAGGGTGGATGCGCCCAGCATCTGCCAAGACCCACTTGCTCCTGAAGCCCTCAATCCTTTTCTCGGGGTTCGAAATGGCAATGGTGCCACCGTACGCGATGAAGCTCGCGCACGCGGAAGCAGGACCGCGAGAGGTCCGGAGGTAGAAGTAGTGGCGCAGCAAGGCCACTGAGGGCTGCACCCCTACGTGAGCCTCGCAGTAATAGGCAAAGATTGCCAGGAGAAGGACGGAGTTGGGGTGGAGATGCAGAGCCTGTAGCTTATAATGGCGGAGGACAGAGAAGAAGAACTCGAAGAAGGGAGGCACCAGGCCAGCAGCAATGGCGCTTACAAAGAACGGATAGAAGGTGCTCCCTTGGCCCTCAGGGGTGGCGGAGCCGGCCTTGAACACCTTCGCCCCGTCGATGCCCTGCGCTGCCGCCATCCGGCGCAACCGGGCGAGGCTCGCCTCCGACACGTTCGGCGAGTCCAGGGCAGACGAGTACCAAGCTCCGGCCGGGGACTGACGAGGCGCCATGGCTTCCTAGGTCACGCGGTCGGAGTAGATCTGGAAATTTTGGAGGAAGGAAGGAGAGGCGCAAGAAAGGGGATCTGAGCAGCAACCGGAGAAAGCAAAAAAGCAAAGCCTAGGCAGATGCTACTCCTTTATCAACTCGCGCGGTTGCTGAGGCGCTCACGTCCAATCAACCGCCACACGGCGCCCAAGGCCGCAGGCTGTTAGGGCCCGCGGTGCTTCGCCCTTGCCCTTTCGCCTCCTTGCACGGCCAAGTCCGGGCGCGCCTTGGGCTCGGGGGCTACTGTCGGTGCTCTGGGAACGGGGGTCCCCAGACTTGCCTGCCTGCGGCCTGCGGCGTGGCTCAAAAGGGGGCCCAGCACGGCCCATCTTCATCAACATAGACCCAAGACCCTCACGAGGGGCCAAGCCTCGCGGGGCGGATGACACGGAGCTTCCTCAGGCACGGCCTCGTCAGGATGGCTCGCGAGGAGGCGGAGAGATCAAGGCGGGGTACCTCACAAGGTGCCCGTGACGCAAGCCATGATGACCAAGGGTGCCAGGAGGGCGCCAGCCCGCGCAGTGTCCTCCTTTCCTCTTTGGTGCAAAGGGAGCAAGCGCAGGCGAGAGCATCAAGCAAAGGCACCCGTTTCGGTCCAATGAGACCAAGACCAGTCCAACGGCAGGGAGGAAGTCATTGTGGAGCCCAAGCCAGCGTCACCACCAGAGCCTTTGGCAGGCGAGGACGAACTTTAGTCAGGATAAGTGTACCAGATGTTCCCCTTCAAAATGGCCAATTGTTGGCGCCCTTCCCGCTCAATATTTGGGAAGAGGCCTAGGGCCTTTGCCTATAAATAGGACTAGCCACCCCCAGGGTAGGAGGATCGGAATCAAGAAGGGAGAATCTAGAAGCCAAGAGAGAAACTAGCTAGGATCGAGATCGGAGAGAGAATCGAGAACAGAGAGAGAGAGAAGGGTGACTGAACTCCTCCTAGTAGTTCATCCCCCCAGCCAAGAATAGACCCTCGCGAGGCTGTTCTTCCTTGTATTGCTCATCATCATCAGCCCAAGAGGCAATCCACACACCACACACTGGAGTAGGGTATTACACCACAACGGTGGCCCGAACCAGTATAAACCCTGTGTCTCTTGTGCTGTTCTTTCCATAGCTTAGATCTTAGCGAGGCGGAGGGGCGCAGGTAGGTAGAAGGCGAAATCTCCGCGCGCACCCGAGTGTTCGAACCTCAAGGGTCTGCCGGAACCCAAAATCCTACAAGATTAGTCCCCAAAAATGATATAAAATAGCATAATAATGCATATAAAACATCCAAGATTGATAATATAATATCATGGAACAATCAAAAATTATAGATATGTTGGAGACGTATCAAGCATCCCCAAGCTTAATTTCTGCTCGTCCTCAAGTAGGTAAATGATAAAAACAATTTTTTGATATGGAATGCTACCTAACATGTTTATCATGTCATCTTTCTTAATGTGGCATGAATATTCAGATCCATAATATTCAACAAAAAAGTTTAATATTGACATAAAGCAATAATATTTCAAGTATACTAAAAAGCAATCATGTCTTCTCAAAATATCATGGCTAAAGAAAGTTATCCCTACAAAATCATATAATCATGTCATGCTCTATCTTCTTAAGACAAAGTATTTATAATGCAAAGCTAGTGATAAGCCAAGCAATTGGTACATACTTTTTAACGCACTTCAGCCTTTTCAACTCTCATGCAATATATGAGCGTGAGCCATGGATATAACACTGTAGGTGGAATAGAATATGATGTTGGAGGTTGTGTGGAGAAAAAAAAGGTGAAAGTCTTGCATTGATGAGGCTAATCAATGGGCTATGGAGATTCCCATCAATTGATGTCAATGCAAGGAGTAGGGATTTCCATGCAACAGATGCACTAGAGTTATAAGTGTATGAATGCTCAAAAGAGAACTAAGTGGGTGTGCATCCAACTTGCTTGCTCATGAATACCTAGGGCATTTGAGGAAGCCCATCATTGGAATATCAAGCCAAGTTCTATAATGAAAAATTCCCACTAGTATATGAAAGTGACAAAGTAGGAGACTCTCTATCAAGAGGAACATGGTGCTACTTTGAAGAACAAGTGTGGAAATGGATAGTAACATTGTCCCTTATCTATTTTTCTCTCATTTTTCTTCTTCTTTTTCTCTCTTCTTTTTTCTTGGTCACTTTGGCCTTTTTTCACCTTTTTATTTAAGTCTGGAGTCTCATCCCGACTTGTGGGGGAACCATAGTCTCCATCATCCTTTCCTCACTGGGACAATGCTCTAATAATGAATATGATCATCACACTTCTTTTTACTTACAACACAAAATATTACAACCCAAAAATATGACTCTATATGAATGCCTTCGGCGGTGTACCGGGATGTGCAATGATCTAGCGTGACATGTATAAAAATATGAACAGTGGCGGAGCCACAAATACTATGTCAACTATATGATCATGCAAAGCAATATGACAATGATGATATGTGTCATAATAAAACGGAATGGTGGAAGTGGCATGGCAATATATCTCGGAATGGCTATGGAAATGCCAGAATAGGTAGGTATGGTGGCGGTTTTGTGGAAGATATAAGGAGTCTTATGTGTGATAGAGTGTATCAGTCTTATGTGTGATAGAGTGTATCATATCACAGGGTTTGGATGCACCGGCGAAGTTTGCACCACAACTCAAGGTGAGAAGAGGCAATGCACGGTACTGAAGAGGCTAGCAAATTGCGGAAAGGTAAGAGTACGTATAATCCATGGACTCACATTAGTCATAAAGAACTCACATACTTATTGCAAAAGTTTATTAGACCTCGAAGCAAAGTACTACTACACATTATAGGAACGAAGTATGTCTACAAGAGGGGGGGGGGGGGAATGGGAGTTTTAAAATTTTCTTTGGAAATGTCAAAACTCTCGGAACCTAGCAGCGGAGCGAATGAAAACACAGTATAGCGATCAAGTACGCGAATGAATGGAAACTAAAACATGCATCGAGACAAATCACATGATGAAACAGTTCGAATGTAAAGAGGAGAAGCAGATGTAACCAGTGATGCTCGATGGCGACAAGGAATTTGGTAGACCAGTTCGTCCTTCTGCACAAGGACTACGTCTGGTTGGAGGGCTTGTGACTTAAGAGCATCTCCAGCCGCGCCCCCAACAAGGCCCCCAGGCGATTTTTTGTCCGCCGGTGCCGAAAAATGAAAACATAGTATAGCGATCAAGTACAAGGGAACGAATGGAAACTAAAACATGCGTCAAGACAAATCACATGATGAAACAGTTCAAATGTAAAGAGGAGAAGCAGATGTAACCAGTGATGCTCGATGGCGACAAGGAATTTGGTAGACCAGTTCGTCCTTCTGCACAAGGACTACGTCTGGTTGGAGGGCTTGTGACTTAAGAGCATCTCCAGCCGCGCCCCCAACAAGGCCCCCAGGCGATTTTTTGTCCGCCGGTGCCGAAAAATGAAAACATAGTATAGCGATCAAGTACAAGGGAACGAATGGAAACTAAAACATGCGTCAAGACAAATCACATGATGAAACAGTTCAAATGTAAAGAGGAGAAGCAGATGTAACCAGTGATGCTCGATGGCGACAAGGAATTTGGTAGACCAGTTCGTCCTTCTGCACAAGGACTACGTCTGGTTGGAGGGCTTGTGACTTAAGAGCATCTCCAGCCGCGCCCCCAACAAGGCCCCCAGGCGATTTTTTGTCCGCCGGTGCCGAAAAATGAAAACATAGTATAGCGATCAAGTACAAGGGAACGAATGGAAACTAAAACATGCGTCAAGACAAATCACATGATGAAACAGTTCAAATGTAAAGAGGAGAAGCAGATGTAACCAGTGATGCTCGATGGCGACAAGGAATTTGGTAGACCAGTTCGTCCTTCTGCACAAGGACTACGTCTGGTTGGAGGGCTTGTGACTTAAGAGCATCTCCAATTGCGCCTCCAAAGGCCCTTTTTTGCCGGCTCAGGCCGAAATTGGCGCTGGCGGATCCAGGCCAAACCCGGCGCGCTGGGGGGCACTTGGGGGCGCTGGCCGAATCATTTTTGGCGTGAAAATCGGCGGCCCCTCCTTGGCGGCAACTCGGATGTTCTCGTCGCTTCGTCGTCCTCATCGCCTCGGTTTCCCACGGGGGAATCATTGCCAAAGCTGCCGCACGCTGCCGCGCTGATCAGCCTCCATTGATGCCTCACAGGCGGCACAGTGAAGGTGGGGCGACGCGTGTCCCTCGCCCGCCATGTGTACACACGACGGCCACGCGGGCGCCGCCTATATAAGCCGCCCCACCGCACCGGTGAGCCACGCACAGACCTTGCTCTCCACTGCTGACGCCCCCGTTCCTCCCTCTCTTCTCGCCTCACCCAATGGACGAGCGCTTCCCACGCGATGGCGCAGTGGCGAACGGCTTCGGCCGCCACCACCTTCGCGAGGACGAAGCTCGGCTTCTCTATGAGGCCGAGTACCCGGTCCCACCGGACATGTGGGTGCCCGGGGCGTGGTGGATAAGCGTCAGCAGGGTCCCGGTGCCGCCGCCACCCACCGAGGCGGCCAGGCGTTCAAAGATCACCCGTATCCGTTCCTCTCTGCTGCAGGTGGAGAGAGAAGGGTCGAGGTACACCCCGATAGCACGCTGTGGGAGCCGTACTTCCGTCGCCACCACGCCGAGCAGCTCGAGGCCACCAATGGCATCGTGCCCTCCGGGAAGCACAATGCCGACAGGCGCCGCTGATGGTGGGGCGTGCCCGGCCGCACGCTGGAGGCCATCCTCGAGTACATTGAGGGCGGCAACACGCCGAGGCTGGAGTACCCCGCTCCCCCACCTTCTCCCGCCGGTGTGGGAGCTCGTGGACGCCGAGACACATGGACCCGGCCTCCTCCTCCTTGTTCGGCGCTCGTTCGGCGCTCGTACGGCTCTCCCTCCCTCCTCCCCGTCAAGCCGGAGCCCCAGGACGCGCCGATCAGCCGGCGCACCCGCAACTGCGGCGTCCGCATTGGCGAGTCCTCCCCACCTCTGCCCAGCTCGTCAGACCGAAGGTGGAGTCTGGCCTCCCTGCGGAGTACGAGGCCATAGCCCGGTCTGGCTTCTTCGACAAGGCCTCCCTAAAGTGGGCGCAGGATGACTACCTCCACAACAAGATGGTCCGTCAGTGTCGAGCCCTGCAGGAGATAGCCGCCCACCAGCGTGGGCGCGAGAACGAGAACGGCGTGGTGATCCTCGACAGCGACAACAACGAGGACGCCCCCGGACCGTCCAACCCGCCGCGCGTCGGAGACCCTGGGCAGGGGAGCAGCAGGGACGACAGTCGTGGAGGAGGCGATGACGACGACATTGACAATGACGGCGGCGACTACACGTAGTTCTACAGGCTCCTCGGCATGTAGAGCTTCAGGGCGGCGGGCGGCGAGGAACGGTGAGGGCGACGGCGGGTCTAGTAGTGTATTTTTTCTTTTTTTGTAAAATATTTGATGAACTCACCGAAGTTTGGTTAAATTTGTGCCTTGTTTCTGCGCATGTGGGGCCGGATTTTGTTTTTAAAAAAACAAAATGCGACGTGTGGGCGGCGACTGGGGAGCATCACGCCCCCAACACGCGGTTTAGTGTCGGTTTGCCACCAGGCGATGATTTTACGCGCCCCTGGGGGGCCAACGGCTGGAGATGCTCTAACATAGGAGATAAACACTCTTTGCCATATTCTCCTCGACAATTGGTTCGTCAACCAATGTCGATCACTCGTGGTAGATACTTGAGGCGGTCTCCGAACCTTTACAGACTTCTTCGAGAACCACAATTACTCTTGGTCTCTGAAGAAATTGACACCTAACCGTCGAGAGAGTTTGCATCTCTCAAGAGTAATAGGCGGAGCGTACTGGACTTAGTTCGAGTGATGCTAAACCACTATCTAATTTTTCGGCTCTAGGGGTTTTCTATCGGTGGATTTTAAACTCAAATCACTCTAGAGAGGGGGTTGCTCAATAATCTTCTCACAATCTAATGGAGTAGGCACCGGACAACGCTGGTGCGGGGTGGCTATTTATAGCCGCAACCTTCCCTGGTGGAAAATGACCATTTTGGACACGCGGTCCAGCCAATGGCCAACCGACAAGTTCACAACGGTCCGATTTTGGAGCAATGGTAACATTACTTGAAGGCTAAGTAATGCTAACTCCTCGGTCTAAGACAAATCTCTCGCAGCGAAGAAGATCACCGTCTCTTGCTGGGAAGTATTTCCTCATAACACAAAGAGATTTCTCTCACAGCTTTCATAGGATATGGGTTTAGCATCAGAGAATTAAAGCTTCCAACGCTACACCCCTCTTAATAGTGCGGTGGTCCTATGACTCAATAAAGAGAAGAGAAACAATGAAATAAATGTTATGTCTTCAATTCATCTTCAAACTTCTCGGTCATAGTCACTTCCTTTGGACGAGCACCGAACTAATTGCTTTGCGTCAGCAATTTGTTGAGGAGTCATTCTTGTTATCATAATCTTCGGTGATAACCTTCACTGCTATGCAAGGGATTATCTTCATCGTTTGAATTAAACTCCTCTTGATTCTAGGGACCTGTTACTCTGTGTGTACTAGCAAACAAATAAGTCCCATACTGTTTATGTCAACAAGCTCCAAAACATATGGAGGCAAATTATTGCACCAACAATCTCCCCCTTTTTGGACAATTGTTGACAAAACAGATAATCATCAAAGTGAAGATAGATAAGTGAACAATAATTCGAACAAGAGTGAATATAAGTGTTACTTTGCTCGATGATGAAATAGACTCCCCTAGATGTATGCAGGGAAAAAATATATGAGACTAATTCTCCTGCAAATATTGAAGTATATAGAGGAAATTTCACTCATTCGAGACAATGATTCACATTGATGACATATAATCCATCGAGATCGTAGTGCTATCATTCATAACTTCCGATAACAATCCACCTGCAAAACAAATGCTTTGAGAGAAATCATGCAGCAGGTGGGGTTATTAACATTACAACACATGAGTTTTACAGCATTGAGCAGATAGGCTGAAATCTGAAGCTTCAACAGACACGAAACCAAACCAAGGGAAAACAGAAATAAAATCTATCGGGACTAGATGTAATTCCCCCTTGTTGTCAACTAGTGTCAAAAGGTGACAAATAACATGAGTGCAAAGCGCATAACTAGGTTCACTTAGCGGCATCTCCAAAAGAATTGTCCGAGGTCATTTCATCTTTGGAAGTGACTGGAATGGCTTCGTCTTCAGCAGACACAGATTTTCCTTCAGGAATAGCAACTTGGGATTGAGAGGACGAGGGCATATTTGGGTCAGCCACATGAGGAACATAGGATAGCACATTGCCTTCGGTAAGTTTCTTTGTTGGTGAGGTGGCTTGATACGTCTCCAACGTATCTATAATTTTTGATTGTTCCATGCTATTATATTATCTATTTTGGATGTTTTATATGCATTAATACGATATTTTATATTATTTTTGGTACTAACTTATTAACCTAGAGCCCAGTGCCAGCTTCTGTTTTTCCTTGTTTTTGACTTCTATAGAAAAGGAATACCAAATGGAGTCCAAACGGAATAAAACTTTCACGATGATTTTTCTCGGACCATAAGACACACATAGGACTTGGAGAGGAAGGCAAAAGAGTCCCGAGGAATCCACAAGCCACAAGGGCGCGCCCTGAGGGCTTGTGGGCCCCACGAGAGTCCTCCAACCCTAATCTTTGGCCTATAAATTCAAAAATATCTCCAAACCAACAGAAGCGTCCACCAAAATACTTTTTCGCTACCGTAACCTTCTATTCTCGTGAGATCCCATCTTGGGGCCTTTTTCGGCATCCTTCTGGAGGGGGATTCGATCACGAGGGGCATCTACATCAACTCTATTGCCCTTCCGATGAAGCGTGGGTAGTTTACCATAGACCTACAGGTCCATAGCTAGTAGCTTGATGGCTTCTTCTCTCTTTTTGATTCTCAATACCATGTTCTCCTCGATGTTCTTGGAGATCTATCCGATGTAATATTCTTTTGTGATGTGTTTGTTGAGATCCAGTGAATTGTGGATTTATGATCAGTTTATCTATAGATATTATTTGAATCTTCTATGAATTCTTATATGCATGATTTCATATCTTTATTTCTCTTCGAATTATCGGTTTGGTTTGGCCAACTAGATTAGTTCTTCTTGCAATGGGAGAGGTGCTTAGTTTTGGGTTCAATCTTGCGGTGTTCTCACCTAGTGACAAAGTAGGGGTAGCGAGGCACGTATTGCATTTTTGCCATCAAGGGTAAAAAGATGGGGTTTTCGTCATATTGCTTGAGTTTATCCCTCTACATCATGTCATCTTGCTTAACGCGTTACTCTGTTCTTATGAACCTAATACTCTAGATGCATGCTGGATAGCGGTCGATGTGTAGAGTAATAGTAGTAGATGCAGGCAGGAGTCGGTCTACTTGACATGAACGTGATGCCTATATTCATGATCATTGCCTTGAATATCATCATAACTTTGCGCTTTTCTATCAATTGCTCGATAGTAATTTGTTCACCCACCATATTATTTGCCTGCAAGAGAGGAGCCTCTAGTGAAACCTATGGCCCCGGGTCTATTTTTCATCATATATTTTCAGATCTACAAACCAAAAATCCCCAAAATACCTTTCTGCAATTTATTTACTTTTACTTTGTTTTACGTTTTAGTAATCATTTATATCTATCTCTATCAGATCTCACCTTTGCAAGTGACCATGAAGGGATTGAAAACCCCTTTAACGCGTTGGGTGCAAGTGTTTGATTGTTTGTGCAGGTTGCAGGATCGAAAGTATGTCTAGGGGGGTGATTAGACTACTTGACCAAATAAAAATCTAGCCTTTTCCCAATTTTAGTTCTTGGCAGATTTTGGCAACATAGCACAAGTCAAGCAATCAACCTACACATGCAATTCTAAGAGTATAGAAGCGGAATGTAAAACAATTGCATATGAAGGTAAAGGGATGAGTTTGAGGGAGCTAACGCAATGTTGACACGGAGATTTTTCATCCGTGGTTCCGATAGGTTGTGCTATCATACATCCACGTTGATGGAGACTTCAACCCACGAAGGGTAACACTTGCGCGAGTCCATGGAGGGCTCCACCCACGAAGGGTCCACGAAGAAGCAACCTTGTCTATCCCACCATGGCCGTCGCCCACGAAGGAATTGCCTCACTAGGGTAGATCTTCACAAAGTAGGCGATCTCCTTGCCCTTACAAACTCCTTGGTTCAACTCCACAATCTTGTCGGAGGCTCCCAAGTGACACCTAGCCAATCTAGGAGACACCACTCTCCAAGAAGTAACAAATGGTGTATTGATGATGAACTCCTTGCTCTTGTGCTTCAAATGATAGTCTCCCCAACACTCAACTCTCTCTCATAGGATTGGATTTGGTTGAAAGAAGATTTGAGTGGAAAGCAACTTGGGGAAGGCTAGAGATCAAGATTTATGTAGTTGGAATGGAAAATCTTGACCTCAACACAAGTCTAGGTGGTTCTCTCTCAGAAAATATGTATTGAAAATGTAGGCATGTTCTGATGGCTCTCTCCACGAATGAAGAGTGGGTGGAGGGGTATAAATAGCCTCCACACAAAATCTAACCGTGACACACAAATCACCAAACTCGGTGGGACCGAATCATGAAACTCAGTTAGACCGATTTAGTTCAAAATGTGAACGTTAGGATTCTCGGTGGGACCGATTTCGTTAGGGTTAGGGCATAACGTAATCTCAGTGAGACCGATTACACAAACTCGGTGAGACCGATTTTGGTAATGGACTAACAGAGAGTTGGTCAGGCAAACTTAGTGGGACTGATTCGCTCATCTCGGTTGGACCGAAGTGTTACGAAAGGGAAACAGAGAGTTTACATTGCAATCTCGGTGGGACCGATCGCTCATCTCGGTTTGACCGAAACGTTACTAAGGGAAACAGAGAGATTACAATCCCATCTCGGTGAGACCGAGATCCCTATCGGTGAGACCGAAAAGACTAGGGTTTCTGGCAGTGGCTATGTGAACTGAACTCGATGGCGCCGGATAGAAAATTTTGGTGGGGCCGAGTTTGACTTTTGGTTTGGGACATATGTGGATGTGAGAAAGTAGTGGAGGGTTTTGGAGCATATCACTAAACATTTTGAGCAAGCACCTCATTAAGCAACACCTCATCCCTTCTTAATAGTATTGGCTTTTCCTATAGACTCAATGTGATCTTGGATCACTAAAATAGAAAATGTAGAGTCTTGTGCTTTGAGCTTGAGCCAATCTGTTATCCTTAGCATTTTGAAGGGTTCACTTTCTAATCCATGCCATGCCAACCATTGAGCTTTCCTGAAATATTCATCTTGGAATAGCATTAGCTCAATGAGCTGTATGTTGTTAGGAATTACCAAAACCACCCAGGGATAGTTGCACTTTCAATCTCCCCCTTTTTGGTAGTTGATGACAATATATATATATCAAAGCTTCGACAAATGATAAATAAGATTGAAAAGACATCGTAGCTTTGAGAAGTATGTGATAAGCAAGAGCTCCCCCTAAATTTGTGCATTATTTAGAATTTGCTTTTGAATGCAAATGCACAATCGATTAGGATCATGGGTTACTATTCCATGTCACATACATCTTGGTGGAGTGCTCAAAATGATCGAGATTAAAAGCATGCACTCATCACCAATCAAGTGGATGATCATATAAGAGATATAAAAGATAGCATTATTCAACCAAACATTAAGGGACATGCCATCAACTTGCTGCAGATATTTGATGTCCCACAGGTGACCAAACTTCTGTGGGACATCAAATATGTGCAGCAAGTTGATGGCATGTCCTATGATCATCTTGTGATCACCTGACTTGGGTAGCAGTGTGTGCCTTAATATCCAGTTGATTGTTGGCAGACCAGACAACAGGTAATGGACAGATCCAAACTTATGTGTATCCAAGGCAGCATCTGGGATCTCCTTGTACATCTTGGCCCTTGTGTTGTGGTCTTTCTTCTTCTCAGCATATACATCCAAGTCATCCTCACTTTCTTTTGGGCATTGATCAACTGAGCCCATTCATCAACAGACGACTGGTACCTGGTACCCTCAGACATCCAAATGATCTTCCCATCTACACAGATATGGGCAGTGGAGTAGAACTGCATGATCAGCTCATCATTCCACTTGGTGAGCTTTTATGCAATGAATTCATCAACTCCACATGCCTTAAAACTGTCACACTCCAGGATAGTGATCTTCATTCTTCTGGATGTACTCCAGTCTACCCATCTCATATCACACACAATGGGCTTCTTGTCAAGCAACACTGTCTCATAGAAGTCCTGCTGTTCCTTAGTGTGAAACCTGTAGTCCACAGCAGTTCTTCTCCTGATAGCATATGGATCAGACTCTCTCCATAGTCTCAATCCTGCATCCTTCCTGATTTTCATGTTTTCTGCAACTGGATGTGCATCATTGTGGTCAGGGATCTTGGGTTTCAGCTTCCTTAGCACTTGAGTTTCATCTTCTTCAGCAGCTTCAGGCACTGGGGCCTTGTTCTTTTCCTCAGCAGAAATGTTTCTAGTGCTTCTCTTGGGCTTCTGAGCTGGAGCAGCTGCCTTGGGAGCAGCTTTGGTCTTAGATGGAGTAGCCCCTACTTTGATTGCATCTCCCATGAGCTTTTGAGCTTTGGGTGCTGGTGCAGCATCCTCTTCCTCTTCATCACCATCTCTCATAATTGATGATCTGCCAAGCACTCTGGCAGTGGTCTTCCTGACCCTTTCCTTCCTTTTCTTGCCTTCTCCAACTGCCTCTTCAGATGGCTTGGAGGTTTTAGCAGTGGATGCTCTGGCCTTAGACATGGGGACTCTCTTTGCCGGTGCCTTCTTATGCATCCCTGGCTTGACTGTAGCAGCTGAGCCATACTCCTTTTCAGCACCTTTTTCTTGGAGCTGACTTCTTCCTCAATAGCCACATAATCCTCATCCTCTGAATCTGAGGTCTTCTTCTTTCTTGTTCTGGTGGCTGCCTTTGGCAAGTTACTTGGTGTGCTCCTGCTGCCATCATCAGATGAACTGGAGGGACTAGTGCCCTCACTCAGTTGAACCTGCTCCTCAGAGTTGTTTTGTCTGTCACTTTGGTCAGACATCATCTAGGCAAACTGCCAACAGACCCCGTGAATAGATTATAGATGAGGTAGAGTAGATGAGCATCACAAAGTACAGGAGTTTTGCAAAACAATTGACTCAAAAACTTAGTTTTATTTCTTCACAGAAAGCATTTCAGATCTACCGATTTGTAAACTCGGTGATACCGAAGCAGTTTTTTGGACCTAAACTAGTGAACTCGGTCAGACCGCGTCACAGTTTGGTGGCACCGAGACTGCTAGGGTTTCACAGAGAATTGAACTCGGTCACACCGATTTGCAATTTTTGGTTAGACCGAAAACGCGTGTGCTGTGGCTTAAGCCAAAACCGGTGAGACCAATTTCTACAACTCGGTCGGTCCGAGATGAATTCCACGGAGACCTAACCCTAAATTTTCAAATCAAAACTAATCTACGAGATGTTTTCGCTGGACAAGATGATTTCAATCAAGGCAAAGATCATGGCAAAGCAATGTGCTAAGAATCGGAGTTAAGGATTAGCACAATGATCAAGTTCGTACCCTAGTTCAGCGACGAACTTGCTACGGCAGCAACGACAGTGAAGATTTCCGTTGACGGCGGCGGAGACCAGCGGCGGGAGGTCGCTGGCGATGAGAGGACAATCCGGAGACCCGAGGAGGCAGAGTAGGTTATGCGTGGGCTAGGAGGTTTGGAAAATTTTCCAAATTTTGGTCGTCAGTATATATAACCTGACCCTATAGGTGTGACCGAGTGGAACAACTCGGTGGCACCGAGATGCAAAACTGCAAGCAGTTACTGCAACTCGGTGTGACCGAAGGTTCTAATCGGTTGCACCGAGATTGAAAAACCCTAGATCAACTTAGTGACTCGGTAGGACCGAAAAGGATGAATCGGTCAGACCGAGATGCACAAAGAGGTTTTGGAGGTTTAAGTCTATGACAAATCGGGAACTCCGAGTGCTCCTCACACAGAGTGGTTCGAATCTGACTTGATCAAACTTTGTGATGTAGCATGAATAGAGTTTGAGACGAGGAAATCATAGATAGCTAGAGGGAGTTCTTAGGCATTCTTGTCCATCCATTTGGCAAAAGAGAAAGAGCCAAACAATCAAAACAACAAATGGATGTCCTCCAATGAGTAAAATATGCAACCAACATGCTCACACAATAAAATGGCAAATGAAATATGTGACAAAGCATGCACAAACACTCTAGCATCTATCAAGCAATTTGGCGATGACTAGGTCATCTATATATGAGTATATTGACTTAGGAGTCAAATGAGAACATTTGATCATAGGTCATACTCATCGTTTAAGCACAAGTGGGGTCACCACTTTTACATAAAGCATTGTTGTGTTCACACCATTAGAGTTGCTTTTAGCTCAATTGGTTAGAGTAAAGCTCCCCCTATATGTGATATCCCCCCTAAGAGGGATGAACTAACCTTGGGTTTTGTCGATGATGACTTCATGTAGGTGTTGAAGATGTAGATGCTCAATGTTGATGTAGATCATTTGGAGCAATCCTTTGGAGTGAGTTGCACTTTCAAAACCTACACGGGTTAGTCCCACAAGGAACAAACAAGGATATCCATAGACATAGAGTGATGCATACACAAGATGATGTCCATGAAGGCATTAGGTTACCTTGTTCCTTATCTTACCAACAAGAGGGTTTGTGACTCCTTGAACTAGTGCAAGATATGGAAGTTGTTTGCACTTGTCCTCGCCAAAATGATAAGAGTGAAGTATGTTGGCGGAGTCACCCTCAAGAACTCTCTAGTTCTTCTTTTTTTGGATCCACACCATCTTGATGGGCACCCTTGGAGTTGTAGTTGTACTTGATGAAGTAGAACTTAATGTGGTCTTGGGAACCCACTTGACCAAGGCCTTGGGTGCTTCTTCAAATGCATCAATCTCCTCTTGAAGCTTGTCCTCGCCTTTTTTGCTTGTGGTCTTGTGGTGGAAGATCATCTTGAGCTTGTGTTCCTTTGAAAGAAGTAGGATCATACTTCTCTTGTTGAGGAACAAACTTCGTCTTGGGGTATTGATCTTCTTCCCACTCAACTCCATTGGCATTGAACTTCCGTTCAAAACCAACACCTTGATTCTTCTGGTGTCTTCCTTGCTTGCGTACAATTTCCTCAAATTGCCTACTCCTGGCAAGGCTCTTGTAAACACCTTTCTCTATAATTCCCTTCAATAAGATATTTTCTTGCTCAAGTGTAACTTGGCTAAGAGAATCATTGGTGGAATCAAGAGAACTACTAGAAGCAACGATATTGGATTTAGCATGATTGTTGTTACTACTAGATGAAGAATCTTTCTTGCTCTTGTTGCTAGATTTAACTTGTGGCATGTAAGTAGACAAGAGTAAACGCTTGGCAATGTAAGAAGAACTTTTCTCGTGAAGATCATCATTGATTGCCTTTAAAAGCTCATGATCTTGCTCAAGGTTGAGCTTTTCAAATCATAGCTTATCATGAGTCTTCAAAAGTTCTCGATGATTTTCCAAGGTAGTTTCATGAGCTAACTTAAGAGTGTTTAGTTCTTTAGTTAGACACTCAATCTCCTTCTTATCATCATCATTCGTTTTATCTTGATTAGCATTATTAATTGATGTTTCATCATAGTTTTCATCACTAGGGTTGTCAACAAGTAAATCATCATCACCTAGCAAATCATCTTCATCATTATTGAAATCAACATACTCGGGGTGTGTTACCTTTGGACCTTTGGCCGTGAAGCACCTTCCAATTCCTTCATTTGGTGAGTCAAATATGTTGTAGGAGTTGGTTGACACAAGTGCTAGACCGGCAACACGTTCATCTTGAGTATATTCGGAGTCAGAGTGATAACTTCTTTCGGAGTGATTGTCGGAGTCGGAGCCGGGTACCCATTCACCAACATGAGCTTGATGTATTCTTTTTGTGTACCTCCTTGATAACTTTTCTTTCCTTTCCGAATCCTTGCTTCTCCGAGAGGGTTTTCGTTCATAACGATCATCTCTACTCCTCCTTTCTCTTGGTGGCGATTCTTCTCTTCTACTTCTTCTTTTGGGAGAATCTTCTCTTCTTTTGTAGGGAGTCGTACACTCATTGGAGTAGTGTCTGGGTCTTCCACAATTGTAGCAATTACGCTCACGACTAGAAGATCTTTTGTCATTATAGGACCTTGACTTGGAACTTCTTTCTTTGCTTCTACTCTTGTAGAACTTGTTGAAGTTCTTTACCATTAGGCTCAATTCTTCATTGAAGGTTTGTTTCTCGCTTGATGATGTGGGAGCATCACATGAGGCTTTGTAAGCACCACTTGAATTGTTGTGAAGCTCTTCCTTATCCTTGAGTGACATCTCATGAGCAACAATTCTTCCAATGACTTCCGTTGGCTTGAGATATTTGTAATTGGGCATCATTTGGATCAATGTGCACATGGTATCATATTTTCCATCCAAGGCTCTTAGGATCTTCTTGATGATGAATTTGTCGGTCATCTCTTCACTTCCTAAGCCGGCAATCTCATTTGTGATGAGAGCAAGCCTAGAATACATTTCAGCGACACCTTCACCATCCTTCATTTTGAACTTGTCAAGTTGACTTTGAAGCACATCCAATTTGGATTCCTTGATGGAGTCGGTACTTTCGTGCATATCAATCAAAGTATCCCAAATTTCCTTTGCATTCACAAGACGGCTGATTTTGTTGAATTCTTCGGGGCACAATCCGTTGAAGAGAATATCACAAGCTTGAGCATTGTATTGTAGCATCTTCAACTCTTCCGCGGTAGCTTCACGGTTTGGTTCTATCCCATCAAAGAATTCACCTTGCAAGCCAATACACACAATAGCCCAAATGGCGGGTATATGTCCAAGAATACGCACTTTCATCTTATGCTTCCAACTAGCAAAATTTGTACCATCAAAGTAAGGACCTCTACAGTGGTAATTTCCCTCGCTAGACGCCATACTCTCCTAGGTTGTGAAACCAAGGCTATGACCACCAAAAGCTATGGAAATCAAAGCAAACGGAGACCAAAGCTCTGATACCACTTGTAGGATCAAAAATATGTCTAGAGGGGGGGTGATTAGACTACTTGACCAAATAAAAATCTAGCCTTTTACCAATTTTAGTTCTTGGTAGATTTTAGCAACATAGCACAAGTCAAGCAATCAACCTACACATGCAATTCTAAGAGTATAGCAGCGGAATGTAAAACAATTGCATATGAAGGTAAAGGGATGAGTTTGAGGGAGCAAACGCAATGTTGACACGGAGACTTTTTATCCGTGGTTCCGATAGGTGGTGCTATCGTACATCCACGTTGATGGAGACTTCAACGCGCGAAGGGTAACGGTTGCGCGAGTCCACGGAGGGCTCCACCCACGAAGGGTCCACGAAGAAGCAACCTTGTCTATCCCACCATGGCCGTCTCCCATGAAGGACTTGCCTCACTAGGGTAGATCTTCACGAAGTAGGCGATCTCCTTTCCCTTACAAACTCCTTGGTTCAACTCCACAATCTTGTCGGAGGCTCCCAAGTGACACCTAGCCAATCTAGGAGACACCACTCTCCAGGAAGTAACAAATGGTGTGTTGATGATGAACTCCTTGCTCTTGTGCTTCAAATGATAGTCTCCCCAACACTCAACTCTCTCTCATAGGATTGGATTTGGTATAAAGAAGATTTGAGTGGAAAGCAACTTGGGGAAGGCTAGTGATCAAGATTTATGTGGTTGGAATGGAAAATCTTGACCTCAACACATGTCTAGGTGGTTCTCTCTCAGAAAATATGTATTGGAAGTGTAGGCATGTTCTGATGGCTCTGTCCATGAATGAAGAGTGGGTGGAGGGGTATAAATATCCTCCACACAAAATCTAACCGTTGCACACAAATCACCAAACTCGGTGGGACCGAATCATGAAACTCGGTCAGACCGATTTAGTTCAAAATGTGAATGTTAGGATTCTCGGTGGGACCAACATGTCAACTCGGTGGGACCGATTTCGTTAGGGTTAGGGCATAACTAATCTCGGTGAGACCGATTACACAAACTCGGTAAGACCGATTTTGGTAATGGACTAACGGAGAGTTGGTCAGGCATACTCGGTGGGACCGATTCGCTCATCTCAGTTGGACCGAAGTGTTACGAAAGGGAAACAGAGAGTTTACATTGCAATCTCGGTGTGACCGATCGCTCATCTCGGTTTGACCGAAACATTACGAAGGGAAACAGAGAGATTACAATCCCATCTCAGTGAGACCGACATCCCTATCGGTGAGACCGAAAAGACTAGGGCTTCTGGTAGTGGCTATGTCAACTGAACTCGGTGGCGCCGGATAGAAAATTTCGGTGGGGCCGAGTTTGACTTTTGGTTTGGGATATATGTGGATGTGAGAAAGTAGTGGAGGGTTTTGGAGCATATCACTAAGCATTTTGAGCAAGCACCTCATCCCTTCTTAATAGCATTGGCTTTTCCTATAGACTCAATGTGATCTTGGATCACTAAAATAGAAAATGTAGAGTCTTGTGCTTTGAGCTTGAGCCAATCTTTTATCCTTAGCATTTTGAAGGGTTCACTTTCTAATCCATGCCATGCCAACCATTGAGCTTTCCTGAAATATTCATCTTGGAGTAGCATTAGCTCAATGAGCTATATGTTGTTAGGAATTACCAAAACCACCCAGGGATAGTTGCACTTTCACAGGTGCATAGATTGCAGACTTGCATGTATCTCCTACTAGATTTATACATTAGTTCTTAACTGAGGGAAATACTTATCTCTACTTTGCTGCATCACCCTTTCCTCTTCAAGGAAAAAAACAACGCAAGCTCAAGAAGTAGCAGGAAGAATTTCTGGCGCTGTTGCCGGGGAGATCTACATCAAGCCTATCAAGTATCCCACCATAAACTCTCATCTCCTGCATTACATTATTTGCCATTTGCCTCTTGTTTTCCTCCCCCCACTTCTAAAAGGATTTCAGAAAAACACAAAAATATTTGCCTTTTTAGTCTCTCTTTTCCGTCCAATATTTTGTTTGCTTGAACTCATCATTATGAGTGACTTTGGTATGGCAGAAACAAATGATGGCCTAACTCCTAAAATTGGATGAACATGCAATCTGGATGCTAAATTTTTTGTTTTGGGACAAGGGAATTTCATGGGAAAAGAACATATACATGAATTTTTCAGTTGTGTAGGCAATCTGCCTCTAGCGGATACTCCCATACTTAAAAGAACTAAAACCTATGCAGAAGCTATTTCAACACTAGTTCTGAAATTTGAAAGTAGATTTATCTGTACCCATCCTACCTTGCAAAGATTGTTTTATGAGTTACCCATTATAAAGGATCCTAAAGCTAAAAAGATAGCTACCCAAGTTCGTAAGAATGAATTTGATCATATAGTGCGGGAAGATAGGGAAATTTTTGATCATTATGGTATAAACCGTGAAAAACTGGTGATAGATGAGACCCTTTACAATAGTGACTATACTTTGAGACATTTGTTTGGAAATAATCAATTTTTTTATGAAAACCTTAAAAAGAAAATCCCCATTTTAGATATGATCCAGCAAGTTTTCAACGATGTCAATCAACAATATTCTTGGATTGTAGCCGGAAATCAAAGGGGACACGTAGATGGGTAGCTTAATGATGCCAAAATTTCTATGGATAATGTGTTCCAAGTTATCTTTGCAAAATCTTCCGACGAGAACACATCTGTGGAAAAGAATACCAAAGATGACAATACCTAGATCTATGTTTTATGCCTAGCTAGGGGCGTTAAACAATATCGCTTGTTGGGAGGCAACCGAATTTTATTTTCATTTTTTGGTTTTTGGTTCTGTTTTTCAATAAATACACATTATTACCTCTGTAGTTTGTGTTTTGGTGTTTTAATTAGAGTTTGAGCCAAGTAAGACCTTTGGGATGGCTTATGGTGATAGTTGATTTGATCTTGCTGAAAAATAGAAACTTTTGCGCTCAGTAAAACAATTTTGGAAAATCATAGAAGCATGCTTTTGATCTGAATTCTTTACAAAAGATTGATAGGAAAATCTCCCAGCTTGTCCTAATTTTTCAAAAAATTTGGAGTTACAGAAGTATACAAAGTTTTCAGATTGCTATAGACTGTTCTGTTTTTGACAAATTCTGTTTTCTATGTGTTGTTTGCTTATTTTAATGAATCTGTGGGTAGTATCGGGGGGTGGGGGGGTATGAACCATGGAGAAGTTGGAATACAGTAGATATTACAACAATATAAATAAATAATGAGTTCACAACAATACCAAAAAGTGGTGATTTATTTTCTTATACTAACGGATCTCATGAGTTTTCTGTTGAGTTTTGTGTTGTGAAGTTTTCAAGTTTTGGGTAAAGATTTGATGGACTATGGAATAAGGAGTGGCAAGCGCCTAAGATTGGGGATGCCCAATGCACCCCAAGGTAATATTCAAGGACAACCAAGCATCTAAGCTTGGGGATGCCCCAGTGAAAGGACCACAATGTCGCCTAGAGGGGGGGGGTGAATAGGCGTTTTAACAACTTCTACGAATATGTCTTTATCCTAACACAGAAATAAACCAAGCGAATACTTTTCAAGAATAAATCCTAAATATACTTGGCTCAACTAAGTGCACCAACAACTTAATGTAAATGAGGTGAGCACAACAAGGATACTAAACAAGCACAAGTAAGTTACACAAACTTACTTGACAATATCACAAGATATGTAAGTGTATGACACAAGTTGGCAATTCACACTAAACACAAGATATATCAACAGTAGCAAGTATGAATTGCGGGATATAAAGTGTAGGCCTAAATAATCTCTTCAAGGAAATGGCCAACACAATATAATGAGGACAATAATATATAGTGAATGCAAGGTCAAGAGACCAAAGTAAACCACAAGTAGTGGCTAGGGTTAGAGATAACCGAAGACACGGAGACGAGGATGTATCCCGATGTTCACTTCCTTGGAGGTAAGCTAGTCACCGTTAGAGAGGTGGATGTTACCACGAAGGCACACCAACGCCACGAAGGCTCACCCTATTCTCCCTTTGAGACAACCGCAAAGGCGTTTCTCAACCACTAGTGGTAGACCTTGAGGCGGCCTCCAAACCTTCACAAACTTTCTGGGGGCAAAGCACAAGTTGATTCCTCACCGGAGCACTCCTACCGCCTAGGAGTCTCCAACCTCCAAGAGTAACAAGATCAAGGGGAAATGCTCAAGACTTGCTCAAATCACAAATTCCTTTGGTCACAAGAGGGAGAGGGAGATGATCTATCACTTGATTGGAAAATCTCTCAAGAACTCTCACGAATCTCTCTGGGATCTAAGATTTAGTGTTGGAGAAGTGAGAGGGAGCCTTCTTGTGTTATAGGGTTCATATGAATGTATTGCTCTCCCTTCTCCAGGGGTGGAAGAAGTCTATATATAGTGGTAGTGCAAATATGGCTGTTGGAGTGTAAGTGGCTGTGTCGGGCCGGACATCTGGCGGCTGAGAAATGTGAACACGTACATAGAAAACATAGCCAATGTACAGGTCCCAGACATCTGGCCAAAGTTGGGGCTCTAGACATCCGGACAAGTGTCAGACATCTGGTAGACACAACCAACATTTCAACATGCTCTCTGGATATCTACGGCTGGATTTCCGGGAGGATCCCGGACATCCGGGGCGTCCTCGGAGCCCGGACATCCTACCAAGTCCTAGACATCCGGCCAACACAAAAACTACAGTCGCCCCAAAAGTAAAACACGCATAACTTTCTCATCCGGACTCCGATTTTGATGATCTTAGGCTCGCTCTAAAGCTAGTGAAAAACTCCAGGTCCTCACATAGATAACCACCCAAGGTAAGCCAAAATGGAGGGTGCAAAGTATGCAAAGGTTAGACATATACTTTGGGGAGCCTAGTTGGCTTTGGATTTTCTTTGATAGATGTGTAGGCATTTTGTATTTGCAAAGTATAGGAGTGAAATATGCCTATGTTGAAATATGATGTGAGGAAGAATAGAAATAGAAG
Source organism: Triticum urartu (assembly GCF_003073215.2). NCBI lineage: Eukaryota > Viridiplantae > Streptophyta > Magnoliopsida > Poales > Poaceae > Triticum > Triticum urartu. Next base: position 403,573,163 of record NC_053024.1, read on the forward strand.
ATGTCGACTTGAGAAAATCCATCACTAACCCCCTTGATCCCCTCTTAATAGTGCGGGATCCCTATAACTCAAGAATCATAAAATAACTATACTAGATAGCTTCCAGAAACTCATTCTTGAGCATATATCCATTTTGATGGCATTGATCCTCACATCTAAAGCCAAAGGAACTAATATCTTTGACTAAAGCATTCCAATTAAGCTTGATGTTGACATCTATGCTTGGCTCAATTTGGAACAATGATCTTGATCATGAAACTTGTTGAAGGCTTCAAATAGCTCCCCCATAAGCCATGTAGGGGGCATCGCATTGTATTCATCTCCATACGTTCATGTTGAGATCATACACAAGCTTCAAGAATGCAATCCTTTGAGGTGGCTAGCTTGAACTTGCCCTTTTCAACCATGAACATCAACACTTGATGTCATCCTCTCATGGGCACTTGAAATCTTTCTCTTGATGTAAGTCCATGAGAATCACCATACCACAAGATATCATGGGGCAATGATTTGCGCTTGTGTGGTGACCATCTTTGAGTTCAATCTTTGATCTTCATCTTGGCCAACATTTATATTTGCTCCATGACTAATCTTGGTGTCTTAAAGGCCCTATTGACCTCTTCACTATGATTCATTGCTTCAAGACATGATCACCAATATCTCAATTCACTATGTACGTATCAAGTTTCTCCATGAATGTCATATTGGACATCATTTGCTCGTTTTCATGCTCCACCATAGTATCTTGAGAGGCACAATGAATTCTTCACTTGAATTACTTGCTTCAAGAAATAATCATCCATGACTCAACATATGAGCTCATCATGATCCTATATTCAAGCCACATGCAGAATTCTTCTCTTTAATCATTCTCTCAAGATCATGATCCATCATGGCTCACCCCATAAGCCAAAGCATGAAGACCTCCGAGATCCTTCAATGAACTCCATATAGATCACATCTTGTTCGTCACATGGAATTCATCTTGATCATATTCGATTCAGTCATTGAGCTCAATCTTGATGCGCAACTATATGTATATGGCATTCATTCCGAATCCATTCAATATTCTTCTTTCATTAGCCAAGGAACAAGCCTTCATATGTAACTTGATGCCATTGTTTATTCATAGGAATTGTCATTCATTATCAAGTAGCAATGCATATATTTGTGTTGATGGATTTCATCCTTCAATTCATCCAGTACTCTTCATGCATTTACAAATGGAAATTTCCTTCACATGTATATCTCAATTCAAACATTAGTCCATAATGATTGTCATTAATTACCAAAATCACACATGGGGACTACATGTACTTTCACCCCGAATGGCATCCCCTCTTTCATCTTCGTATATCGGTAAATTTACTTGAGGCTATATTTTTATTCACCACATGATATGTGTTTTGCTTGGAGCGTCTTGTATGATATGAGTCTTTGCTTTTTAGTTTGCCACAATCATCCTTGCTGTACACACCTTTTGAGAGGGACACACATGAATCGTGAATTTATTAGAATACTCTATGTGCTTCACTTATATCTTTTGAGCTAGGCAATTTTCTCTAGTACTTCACTTATATATTTTTAGAGCACGACGGTGGCTTTATTTTATAGAAATTGTTGAACTCGCATGCTTCACTTGTATTATTTTGAGAGTCTCTCTAAAAAGCATGGTAATTTTCTTAGGTTATGAATTTAGTCCTAATATGATGGGCATCCAAGAGGGATATAATAAAAACTTTCATATAAAGAGCGTTGAATACTATGAGAAGTTTGATTCCTTATGATTGCTTTGAGATATAAAGATGGTGATATTAGGGTCATGCTAGTGAGTAATTGTGGATTGGAAGAAATACTTGTATTAAAGTTTGTGATTCCCGTAGCATGCACATATGGTGAACTGTTATGTGATGAAGTCGGAGCATGATTTATTTATTGATTGTCTTCCTTATGAGTGGCGGTCGAGGATGAGCGATGGTCTTTTCCTACCAATATACCCCCTAGGAGCATGCGTGTAGTACTTTGTTTCAATATCTAATAGAATTTTGCAATAAGTATGTGAGTTCTTTATGACTAATGTTGAGTCCATGGATTATACGCACTCTCACTCTTCCACCATTGCCAGCCTCTCTAGTACCGTGCAACTTTCGCTGGTGCATTACACCCACCATATACCTTCCTCAAAATAGCCACCATACCTACCTATTATGGCATTTACATAGCCATTCCTAGATATATTGCCATGCAAATTCCAATATTCTGTTTATTATGACATGCTTCATCATTGTCATATTGAGTTGTAAGTAAATAAAAGTGTGACGATCATCATTATTAGAGAATTGTCCCATGTGAGGAAAGGATGATGGAAGCTATGATTCCCTTACAAGTTGTGATGAGTCTCCGGACTTTACAAAAAATAAAAGAGGCCAAAAGAAGCCCAAACAAAAAAATGATAGAAAAGAGAGAAGGGGCAATGCTACTATCCTTTTACCACACTTGTGCTTCAAAGCAGCACCATGATCTTCATGATAGAGAGTCTCATATGTTGTCACTTTCATATACTAGTGGGAATTTCTCATTATAGAACTTGGCTTGTATATTCCAATGACGGGCTTCCTCAAATTTCCCTAGGACTTCGTGAGCAAGCGAGTTGGATGCACACTGAGGGAGTCCCGGATTAAGGGGGTCCTCGGGTGTCCGGCCTGTGTGACATGGGCCGGACTGTTGGGCCATGAAGATACAAGATAGAAGACTTCCTCCCGTGTCCGGATGGGACTCTCCTTTGCGTGGGAGGCAAGCTAGGCGTTCGGATGTATTATTTCCTTTCTCTATAACCGACTTTGTATAACCCTAGGCCCCTCCGGTGTCTATATAAACCGGAGGGGTTAGTCCGTAGAGACAATCACAATCAGAAAAGCTAGACCTCTAGGGTTTAGCCACAATGATCTCATGGTAGATCAACTCTTGTAATCCTCATACTCATCAAGATCAATCAAGCAGGATGTAGGGTATTACCTCCATCAAGAGGGCCCGAACCTGGGTAAAACATCGTGTCCCCTTCCTCCTATTACCATCGACCTTAGACGCACTGTTCGGGACCCCCTACCCGAGATCCGCCGGTTTTGACACCGACATTGGTGCTTCCATTGAGAGTTCCACTGTGTCGTCGAAGTTAGGGTTGATGGCTCGCCTTGTTATAAAAGATAGTATCACCTCCGGAGGAGCTCTGGCCCCAGGAAAAACCCTCCAGCTGGATGGCTTTACCATGACTGCCCGTTCGGCCGTTAAGCTAATGATGACTTCTTAGGTCATCAAAAATCACCTCCGTGTTGACTCCGAATACTCCAGACAGATGGATCCGGTGGAGTGCTCATCTTTAAATAATCTCTTGGATTGCATCACTGCCATGGGGGTCGCTACTGACTATGATCAGATTGAGCTTAAACCCGATCAGAGAGAAATCAAATCTTTGCTGATCACCCATCAGATAGCGGTCGTAGAAGAGCAAAACAACAATTCTTCCCATATGCTGAAGACGAACTATGTCCGGATTTCTGAGCTCGAAGAGCTGGATACCCATCTGCGGAATGACACTCCCAGTCCCCCAAACTTGGATTCAGGCGTTGGGCCCGGAAAATCATTCGACACCCCGGAGCCCGAACTTTCGGATTTCGGGTTCCGGCAAAACCCTTGAGGTTCGAACACTTGGGTGTGCACGAAGATCTTTCCCCCCAGCTCACGCTCTCGCAAAAGTCTCAGAACCTAACCCGCCGAACCCGAAGAACAAAGGACACATGGTTTATACTGGTTCGGGCCACCGTTGTGGTGTAATACCCTACTCCAGTGTGGTGTGGTGGATTGCCTCTTGGGCTGAGGATGAACAAGTACAAGGGAAGAACAGCCTCCTGAGGAGAGGTGTTCTTGGGCTCGGTGAGGTTGTGTGGTTGAGGATGGAGTGGACCCGATCGAAGATGAGTTGCCTCCTACTATGGTGGCTAGTCCTATTTATAGAGGCCCTGGTCCACTTCCCAAATGTAGGCGGGAAGGGATCCAACAATGGACAAATTTGAAGGGAGACAACTAGTACAATTTATCCTGACAAAAGGTGGTCTTCGCCTGCCAAAGGCTCCGGTGGTGAAGCCGTCCTGGACTCCACGGTGACCTCCATCCTGCCGTCCTGCTGGTCTTGGTCTTGTTGCACCGATATGGAAACCTTTCCCTGATGCCTCGGGACTCCTCGCCTACGCCTGCCCCTTTAGCACCAAAGAGGAAACAAGGACACTGCGCGCGCTGGCGCCCGCCTGGCCTTGGTCATCATGGCTTGCATCACAGGAACCTCGCGAGGTGCCCCTCGCCTTGATCTCTCTGACCCTCGTGAGCCAGCCAAGTGAGGCCACCCCGAGGAGGTCTTGCATCATCCGCCTCGCGAGGGTCTTGAGTGTTTGCTTGTGAAGATGGGCCGTACAAGTCCGTTGGTGGAGCCACGCCGTGGGCCGCTGGCAGGCAAGTCTGGGGACCCCCATTCCCAGGACGCCGACAGTAGCCCCCGGGCCCAAGGCACGCTCGGACTTGGCTTCGAGGCGAAGCCAAGGGGCAAGTGCGGAGCGCCGTGGGCCCCAACCGCCTACGGCCCTGGTTGACGCATGGCGACTGACGAGACATGGGCGTCCCCGCTTCCCCACGCAACCTTGATATTCGCCTAGCTAGGCGGCCACCACGACCTACACAGTTACTCCCTCGTCGCTGGTGACGTACTCCCCCAACTCTTCTGCCTTCCCGCAATGATAGCTTCTTCTTCCAATCTGTCCTAGGCTCTGTCCTCTCCATCGCCATGGCGCCTAGCCAGACAAGGAAGGATAAGAAGAAGCCCCAGTCCTCTGCCGAACCACCTCCAGCCTTCGGGCCAGCCGTCGGATGGTCAGTGGTGCTCAACCAGGAAGCCATGGACAAGGCCCGCCTTGCGCTCGCTGCTGATTTCAACGAATGGGGGAAGACAGTGGCCTGGCCCGCATCCCGTGCCTCCATTGACAGGACAATCACTGAGGTCCATACTTTCCTTGATGCCCTATGGGCCGGCCTGATCCCCCCTTTCTCCACCTTCTTCAATGTAGTGCTTTCTCATTACCAGATCCATATGCTACATCTAGATCCTCAATCCATCGCCCTCCTTGCTGTCTGCGCCTTCGTCTGTGAGGCCATGGTGGGCATTGCTCCTTCCGTGGCCCTACTTCGCCACTTCTTCTCACTGCACCCGACCAACCCTCAGCAGTGCTCGGGATGTCTGAGCTTCCAGGACGTGGCTATGACGGCCGTCTCGGGGATTGATTTCGATCTCCCGCCATCAACAACTGGGTTCCGGAAGCGGTGGGTATTCATGGACGTCGGCGTGCTCAGCCCCCTGCTCTCGCTTCCATCGGCACCCGCCGTTCCCAGCTCTGGCTGGGGCCACTAGAGGCTCGCTGACCCGCGTCTTGCCTACGTCTGGCTCCGGTTGAAGAGGCTAAAGGATCTTGGCGTGTCTGCACCCATGGTGGTGAAGCAGTTCATCCGGCACCATGTTGCCCTGCTTCAGCGCCATTCTCGACCAATGTGGACCTTGTCCGGCAGCAAGGACCACATGAGGCTTCACGAGTCCGGGCTTCCCCTTGAGGCGCAGAAAACTGTGCTTGAGATCTTGACGGGCGACCCGTCGCCAACCAAAATGCCGGAGGAGGGTTTTCTCTTGTACTTCTACTCGAACAAGGTGGATTCCGCGAGGCAAATGCCCTCTTTTGATGAGTGGGGATTACGCTCGGCCGATCTTGAAGGGCCTCGCGAGAACTTGGTCCCCGTGGCTCCTTTGCCCGCCACAAGCGCGGCGATCTCCCCGGAAGTGGGCGCAGGGGGGCGACCATCGTCGGCCACTGGCATCACCGCTGCTGAGGAATCAGCGCTGCTCGGGGCTCCCGGAGGGCCGCCCTACGGCCCTCCAGAGAGCCATTTTGAGGGAGCGGCCAGAGGGGCGTCGCAGCCCGATACTCCTGAGGCTACAGCCCCCGAGGCCCCGGCGGGTCGCCGCGAGGCGAAGGATGGCACCTCCTAGGTCGCCCACTCAGGAGCTACCCCAGCTGCGCCCGGAGCTGGTGACCGTGCTCTGGGCTTCGGCCAGCTCCGACTGAACTTTGATGCGCTCCGGAAGAGGAAGGGGTCTCCAAGCTGCAATGGTGATGCCTTCCGGCCATTGAAACAGAGGAAGTATATCGCCATAGACGAGTGAGTAACTTATCTTTATAGTTTTTCGAGTGCTGCTTCCCCTCCTGACTATGGCTCCTCAGGGTCCCTTCTGCTAGGGCGGCGAAATCTCCCAAGAAGCCACTTCCCCCTGCTTCGAGTCCCCCGCCGGTCTTGAGCGCCCCAAGCCAGTGCGCCGCTCTTGGCGCGAGGTCGGCCGGAAAGGCAAGCGCGCCCGCCTGGCGCCTCGACCCTGCGTTCTTGCCATCCCTTCTTCGTGGCCTTGCCTGGGGGGCAGGAGGCGTGCCAAGGGTTCCTCCCTTGGTTATTGACGGTGGCCGGATCACCTCGGTCTTGGCCTCTTCTTCGAGCAACGAGCCTTTGCCCCTCTGGGCCTCTGCTGAGGCCCGAAGGACGACCGGGAAGGCGCCAGCCTCCGGCCCTCTACTGGGAGCAAGCGGGCCACTTCGGACTCCTTCGACATCCTCTGGCGTGGAGGACAGACCCAGTCACACGCTCTGATGACCCACAAGTATAGGGGATCTATCGTAGTCCTTTCGATAAGTAAGAGTGTCGAACCCAACGAGGAGCAGAAGGAAATGATAAGCAGTTTTCAGCAAGGTATTCTCCGCAAGCACTGAAATTAACGGTAACAGGTAGTTTTGTGATAAGGTTATTTGTAATGGGTAACAAATAGTAAATGCAAATAGGGTGCAACAAGATGGCCCAATCCTTTTGTAGCAAAGGACAAGCCTGGACAAACTCTTATATAAAGGAAAGCACTCCCGAGGGCACATGGGAATTATCGTCAAGCTAGTTTTCATCACGCTCATATGATTCGCGTTCGGTACTTTGATAATTTGATCTGTGGGTGGACCGGTGCTTGGGTACTATCCTTCATTGGACAAGCATCCCACTTATGATTAACCACTCTTGCAATCATCCGCAGCTACAAAAGAAGTATTAAGGTAAACCTAACCATAGCATGAAATATATGGACCCAAATCAGCCCCTTACGAAGCAACTCATAAACTAGGGTTTAAGCTTCCGTCACTCTAGCAACCCATCATCTACTTATTCCTTCCCAATGCCTTCCTCTAGGCCCAAACAATGGTGAAGTGTCATGTAGTCGACGTTCACATGACACCACTAGAGGAAAGACAACATACATCTCATCAAAATATCGAACGAATAGCAAATTCACATGACTACTTATAGCAAGACTTCTCCCATGTCCTCAGGAACAAAAGTAACTACTCACAAATCATATTCATGTTCATAATCATAGGGGTATTAATATGCATAAAGGATCTGAACATATGATCTTCCACCGAATAAACCAACTAGCATCAACTACAAGGAGTAATCAACACTACTAGCAACCCACTAGGTACCAATATGAGGTTTTGAGACAAAGATCGGATACAAGAGATGAACTAGGGTTTGAGATGAGATGCTGCTGGTGAAGATGTTGATGGAGATTGACCCCCTCCCGATGAAAGGATCGATGGTGATGACGATGGTGATGATTTCCCCCTCCCAGAGGGAAGTTTTCCCGGCAGAACAGCTCCGTCGTTGCCCTAGATTGGTTCTGCCAAGGTTCCGCCTCGTGGCGGTGGAGTTTCGTCCCGTGAGTTTGCTTATGATTTTTTTCAGGGCAAAAGACCTCATATAGCAGAAGATGGCCACCGGAGGCCTGCCAGGGGCCCACGAGGCAGGGGGCGTGCCCAGGGGGGTAGGGCGCGCCCCCACCCTCGTGGATGGTGGGTGGCCCCCTCTGGTTCTTTCTTCGCCCAATATTTTTTATATATTCTGAAACGTGCTCCCATGAAGTTTCAGGACTTTTGGAGTTGTGCAGAATAGGTCTCTAATATTTGCTCCTTTTCCAGCCCAGATTTCCCGCTGCCGGCATTCCCCCTCTTCATGTAATCCTATAAAATAAGAGAGAATAGGCATAAGTATTATGACATAATGTGTAATAACATCCCATAATGCAATAAATAACAATATAAAAGCATGATGCGAAATGGACATATCAATTCCCCCAAGCTTATACCTCGCTTGTCCTCAAGCGGAAACCGATATCGAAAAATATCTCCACATGTTTAGAGATAGAGGTGTCGATAAAATAAAATACGGACATGAGGGCATCATGATCATTCTTAGAACAACACACACACACACACATATATATATATATTGTCATATGATCTCTTATGCTAAAGTAATAATTCATTCACAGTTTCAAGTATGAATCATAAACTTCATTGAAAACTAAAAAACTATAATCTCGGTCATTGAAGCAATTGTAATTTATCATAACATCGGAAAGAGTCAATATAAGAGCTTTTCGGCAAGTCCACATACTCAACTATCATTTAGTCTTTCACAATTGCTAACACTCATGCAGTATTTATGGGCATGAAGTTTCAGTCAGACATAGAGAAAGATATGGGCATATAGTTTTGCCTCCCAACCTTTTACCTCAAGGGTAATGTCAACAATAATAGTTCATGAAAACTTACATCCAATTAGCTATATATATCAGGATCTTTCCAACACATTATGCTTGCCAAAGGATAAAATGTAAAAAGGAAAGGTGAAGATCACCATTACTCTTGTATGAAGTAATAGACAAGAATAATAGATAGGCCCTTCGTAGAGAGAAGTAGAGGTTGTCATGTGCTTTTATGGTTGGATGCACAAAATCTTAATGTGAAAGAATGTCACTTTATATTGCCACTTGTCATATGGACCTTTATTACGCAATCCGTCGCTTTTATTTCTTCTGCATCACAAGATCTTATAAAGCTTATTTTCTCCACACTAATAAATCATACATATTTAGAGAGCAATTTTTATTGCTTGCAACAATGACAACTTACTTGAAGGATCTTACTCAATCCATAGGTAGATATGGTGGACTCTCATGGAAAAACTAGGTTTAAGGATATTTGGAGGCACAAGTAGTATCTCTACTTGGTGCAAAGAATTTGGCTAGCATGAGAGGGGAAGGCAAGCTCAACATGTTGGATGATCCATGACAATATAATTTATTTCGGATGTAAGAAAACATAACCCATTACGTTGTCTTCCTTGTCCAACATCAACTCTTTAGCATGTCATATTTTAATGAGTGCTCACAATCATAAAAGATGTCCAAGATAGTATATTTATATGTGGAAACCTCTCTTTCTTTGTTACTTCCTATTAATTACAACGATGACCAAAACTATGCTTGTCAACTCTCAACAATTTTTATTCATCATACTCTTTATATGTGAAGTCATTACTCTCCATAAGATCCATATGATCTCTTTATTTCTTTTTATTCTTTCTTTTTATTTTTATTCCCTCAAGATCATAGCAAGATAATCAAGCCCTTGAAAACACTAATCTTTATTATATATAGCTCACGAACTCGATTACATGGAAGGATCATAAAGCAAAACTCAAAACTAGATCATACTAAAAATTTATTCTACTAGATCAAGATATTGCCAAAAGGATCGAACTAAGAAAAACGGTAATGATAAAAGTGTGACGATGATACGATACCGGGGCACTCCCCCAAGCTTGGCAGTTTCCAAGGGGAGTGCCCATACCCGATGCTCAGTTCTTCTTTGTTGGTGAAGAAGATGTTGGTGATGATGGATAGGCGCACATCGAGCGTAAGAGATCCTCCAATTTGTGGATAATGCCCTTGAGTGCGATGATATGCTCCTTCAACAAAATATTTTCACTTGTGAGATACTTGTTTTGAATGCGAGCTAACTCAATCATCTTGAAAGCTTCAATCTCCGTTGGGGTAAAGAGATTGTGATGAGGTTGAAGGATGTCTTCATCTACTACTACCGGAACTTGATTCCCCATGGCCTTCTTGATCCCATCATCCTTGTTGATCTCTTCGGGCTCTTCTCTCTTCCGCCCTGTCTTCATCAGCCAAGTGATACGTCTCCAACGTATCTATAATTTTTTATTGTTCCATGCTATTATATTATTTGTTTTGGATGTTAATGGGCTTTATTCTACACTTTTATATTATTTTTGGGACTAACCTATTAACCCAAGGCCCAGTGCAAATTGCTGTTTTTTGCCTATTTCAGTGTTTCGCAGTAAAGGAATATCAAACGGAATGAAACCTTCGGGAATGTGATTTTTGGAACAAACATGATCCAAAGGACTTGGAGTGGACGTCAAGAAACGGACGAGGAGTCCACGAGGTAGGGGGAACGCCTACCCCCTGGGCGCGCCCTCCCCCTGGTGGGGCCCTCGTGGCTCAACTGACCTACTTCTTCCTCCTATATATACTCATATACCCTGAAAACAACCAGGAGCACCATGAAACTCTATTTCCACCACCGCAACCTTCTGTACCCAAGAGATCCCATCTTGGGGCCTTTTACGGAGCTCCGCCAGAGGGGGAATTGTCAGATGTGGGATTCCGGCAAACCCTTAAGGTTCGAACACTTGGGTGCGCGCGAAGTCTTTCCCTCCTACCGATCTACGCTCTAGCTCGCTAAGGTCTTGCAGGCAAACTAGACGAACTCACAACACAGAAAGACACGGGGTTTATACTGGTTCGGGCCACCGTTGTGGTGTAATACCCTACTCTAGTGTGGTGGTGGTGGATTGCCTCTTGGGCTGATGATGAACAATACAAGGGGAAGAACAGCCTCCTGAGGTTGAGGTGTTCTTGTGCGTATGAACTTGTGGTGTGTAGATTCCCTCAAGCTAAGATGAGATGCCCCTACTATGGTGGTGGCTGGTCCTATTTATAGAGGCCCTAGTCCTCTTCCCAAATATTGAGCGGGAAGGGAGCCAACAACGGCAGGCTAATTTGAAGGGGGACAGCTAGTACAAGCTATCCTGACAAAAGCGGTCTTCGCCTGCGAAAGGCTCTGGTGGTGACGCCGTCTTGGGCTCCACGATGACCTCCGCATTGCCGTCCGCTTGGTCTTGGTCTTGTTGCACCGAAATGGCAACCTTTGCCTGAGGCCTCGGTACTCCGGGGCTGCGCTTGCCTCCTTTGCACCAAAGGGGAAACAAGGATGCCGCGCCCGCCTGGCGCCCGCCTGGTGTCGATCGTCATGGCTTACATCATGAGAGCCTCGTGAGGTTTGCCCTGCCTTGATATCTCCGCTCCTTGTGAGCCTGCCTAGTTAGGCCACTCCAGAGGAGGTCTTGCGTCGTCCGACTCGCGAGGCTTGGCCCCTCGCGAGGGTCTTGGATGCTTTGTCGGTGAAGATGGGCCATACGGCCTGCTGCTTGGCCACGCCTTGGGCCGCAGGCAGGCAAGTCTGGGGACCCCCGTTCCCAGAACACCGACAGTAGCCCCCGGGCCCAAGTGCGCTCGGGCTTGGCTTCTCGGCGAAGCCAAGGGTCAAGTTTGGAGCACCGCGGGCCCCAAAAGCATGCGGCCTCGGTTGACGCGTGGCGATTGATTGGACGTGGGCGTCTCTGCTTCCCCATGCTGCCTCGACGACTGCACGACTTGACAAGTCCCTGCGACATGCAAGGAAAACCATCATTACCTGCGATCGTGGGAGACGCCGGTTGGCCTTCTCTTGCTATAAATGGGGAGGGGGCGGAGCCCCCGTTGCCCATCTCTTCCTCGCTTGCCCGCTTCTCTTCTCCATTGCTTGCGGCACTGACAACAATGGCGCCCATCAGAAGGTTTTCCGCCGAAGAGAAAGGGAAAGCTCCCCGTGACGATCCGGGGCCACTTCCGCCGAAGAAGAGGTCGATCCATCACCGTGACGAAGCGGCGATGCAAGTGGTGACGAGGCCTTGGTGCGAGCGGCCTCCACCGGGGTACCCGCTACCCTTGTACGCCCAAGCCGAGGGCTCGGGAGGACGAAGTGACAAGCAGCGCCACATCCGGGGTCACCGCGCCACGACGACGCATGCCGTCCACGCTGCAGACTCCTCGCGCGAGTTGGTGCTGTGGGCGCCGACGCCTCCGAGCTCCTGGATCCGCTTCCCACGGTTCTTCTCCAATGTGATGCCGCCAAGGGGGCCTCTCGAGCTCTGGCTGCAGCACACCGACTGCAGCGCTCCGGCGACCGGAGCAAAGATGAAAGCGGTCCCCACTGGCAAGATCTTCATGACTCGCGGCTGGGGCGAGGTCGCGCGGGTCTGCCGTGCACGGGGCACCCTCGCGATCCACTTCGAGTACGATGACACCTCCACGCTCTCCTTTGAGGTCTTCGACGCCGAGGACCGCCGCCTGGAGTGCTGCTCCGGAAAGGAGCACGAGGCTGATACGCGCTCCGCTCGCGACCACTCCAGCAGCAGCAGCCCTTGGGAGTCCAGCAGCTCTCCTGTGCTCTACGAGACTCCAGAGACGAGCGACGATAGCTATGTGCCCTTGAGCTCCCGCCGTGCTCGGAGCAGGGCTGCGGCGTCCGGCCGCCACCGTCGCTGATCTGGATGGGGTTGGCACCAGCCTCCCGTTTCCCACACTTGATGATGGCGTCCGCCACGGGAGGGTGTAGATAGGATTCCCCTTAGTATCAGCTTTTGTTTCCTGCGAAGAATCATGAATCACCCCGTGGAGGCATGTAAGGATTTACAATGCCTTTGTACTTATCTTCCTTGTTATGAAGATTTGATGAACGTGTGTCCCGTTAAGGCTCGGTCCCCCTTTCTTTCCTCGCGATAGCTTGTTGCTCTATGCTGACGGGTCCCGGTCCCAAGGCGGCTACAGCCGTCGCTGGTATGCCAGGTCACAATGTCGTGGTCAAGGCCAGGAGGTGTGCGGCCCGAGGACCAGTAAGAGCCCCTGAGGCGCGATGCTCAGGAGGTCCCCCTTAGCGCCCAAGCGGCCATGGTAAGGAAAGATGTAAGTGCATCTAGTGCCACCCCTAGTTGGTTTTGGAGTATTGACGACAAACCTAGTTGAGGGACTAATGTGTTTGTGAGAATTGCAGGAAAACACAGGTAGAAGTCCCTCATTGATTCGGTTTCACTACTAGAGATGACCCCTAAAAATGTATGAAGACATTGAAGACAAAGGTGGTATATGAAGATATTCACATTGAAGACTATGACAAAAGAAGACACGTTATGAAGCCTATGGAGCTCGAAGACTTAGATCTTTCGTAGTTCCTTTTATTTTGTGTTGAGTCATAGGAACCACCGTACTGTTAAGTGGGGTCCAGGAGAACCAGTCAGAATGACTGAAGTGATGCCTAAATCAAAAACCTATGTCTTCGAGTGAAGACAATGAGAGCGACTCTTGTCCAGAGCCGAACAAATCAGCTTTGCTTGCAGCCCAAGTAAAGTTGCCATGAGAGTTCGAAATCTGACCGTTGAGACACGTGTCAGTTCCTTAGTGACCTAGGGTCATTTCGGACAAATCAGGTCGGGTTGCCAAGTGGCTATAAATAGCCCACCCCCACAACCATAAACGGTTGGCCGCTCAGATTTCAGTGCACGGCTTTTGTCGTTTGAGAGCAACCCACCTCGAAGCCTTTGAGAGAAAATTCCTAGTGAGGAGAAAACCCCTAACCACCCAGAGCCAGAGCAAATTGGCCATCACTTAGGTCTTCTTGTCTGTGTGATCTGAAGACTTATTACACTTGAGGACTGTGAATCCTCCAGACGGTTAGGCGTCGCGCTCAGAGCATCCAAGAGAAATTGTGGATTGCCAGTGAACGAAGTCTGTGAAGGTTTGGGAGTCTACCTTGAAGACTTGCCAGAGTGATTGGGTGAGGACTAAGTGACCTTAGCTCAAGGAGAATACGGTGAGGACTTGGTGTCCGGGACTGTGTGTTCAGGACTGGGTGTCCGGGACTGTGTGTCCTAAGGTTTAAATACCTAGCCGCTCCAACCAGACGTACAGTTGTCACAGCAACTGGAACTGGTCCAACATATCATTGTCTTCAACGAGTCACTGGTTTCATCTTCACTTCCTTTTCTTACTATTACTCATTGTGAAGCCATTGCATGCTTGCTCTATCTTTTGTCTTCACAACGTGAATGTATGATCTGATTGGCTTCATAACTTCTTCCTACCTGATCCTCATTACACTGAAGCTGTTTGTTATTGTTCGTTCACTCTATTGAATACATGACCATGGCTAGCCTAGTGTAATCTAACTTCCGCTGCATAGTAATAGGCATAATCTTCACTATTTGTCTTCATAACTCCCACGTTTTGAAGACTTCCGTAAAAATCGCCTATTCACCCCCCCTCTAGTCGATATAACGCACTTTCAATTGGTATCAGAGCAAGGTGCTCCCTTGTTCTGTGTGATTCGGTTTAACCACCTGGAGTTTTAGCTATGTCGACTGCAGGGATAATCAAAGTCTCCGCTGCGTGCCCCGTCTTTGATGGAACTGAATATCCCTACTGGAATAAGATGCGCATGCATCTTGAAGCCATTGACGTCGACCTATGGTATGTCGTCGAGAACGGCGTTCCCAAGGCTGGAGAAGGTGTCACTGCTGCTGATGTCAAGAAGTTCACTCAATTGGACTCTACTGCCAAAAATATCATCTATGGTCATCTGACAAAAGGACAGTATGGCCGTGTGAGTGCTTTGAAGACATCCAAGCTGGTCTGGGACTGGCTCTCCAAGGTCAATGAAGGCGTCTCAACCCAGAGAGATCAAAGGATCAGTGTTCTTCGCAACCTCTTCAACCGCTTCAAGCGAAATGACAATGATAATGTCCAGCACACATTTGACCGGCTAACTAACATCACAAATGAGCTTCAAGCTCTCGGCGCCACTGAGATCACCAAACATGAAATCGTCAAGATGCTGCTGAGATCACATGATAGTTCGTTTGACATCCTGGCCCTGATGATTCAAGAACGTCCTGATTTCAAGACACTCGATCCTTCTGACATACTTGAGAGGCTCAACACACATGAGTTTCAGCTTTCTGAGAAAAGAGATATCTACGGTCCAAACTATGGGCGAACTCGTGCCTTGAAGGCAAAAGCTGTTTCCTCATCTGAAGAAGAATCTGACTGCAGTTCTGATGATCCTGAAGACATTGGAAGAGAACTTGCAATGCTAGTGAAGAAGTTCCAAAAATTCACCAAGAAGAAAGGTTTCAGAAAATCTTCACGATCAAGCTCAAGGAATGATGAAGCTTCTGCTCATGACTACAAGAAGAAAACATGTCACAAGTGCAAGAAAACTGGACACTTCATCTCTGAGTGTCCACAGTGGGACAATGAGAACAGAAAGAAGAAGAAGAGCAAGGAATATGATTCGGATGACAAGAAGAAGAAGAAATACTCAAAGTCTTCTTCCAAGTCTTCCTCAAAGTCTTCATCACACAAAAAGAGCTCATCTGGCAAGGCACGTGCGTTTGTTGGCAAGGAGATGGATTCAGAGGAGGAGTCCGCATCTGAGGAGGCAGAGGTGGAGTCTGAGGAAGAGTCTGATTCTGGCATTGCGAGTCTGGCTACAGCATACGTCGCCAAGTCCATCTTCAACACTGAAGACAATGACTGCATCACCGACACCGACGCAAATGACAATAACGACTCCACTCCTACCTACTGCTTCATGGCACGTGGTGCCAAGGTAAACACACGCACTACTCGCTATCAAACATCTAGTGACGATGACTCTGACTGTGATTCAAAGCCCAGCTACAAAACACTTGCTAAAATTGCAACTGAACAACAGAAAGCTATGGAACATATTCAAAAACTGTTAGACAGAAGCGATGATCTGTTGGGTGCTGAAATGACTCGATCTGAATCCTTAATTGAAGACATAAAAAACCTTCACGTTAAGTATCAGGAACTTGAAGATCGTCTTGATACTCTCTCAACAACTCATGAAAAGCTTTCCTATGATTATCTTCAAAGGAAGCAAGAACTTGAGAAATTGAGAGCGGCTCATGAAGATCTTCAAAAGGAAAACGATTCACTTTGCACCGAACAGATCAGTCCCGCTCAGGAAGGATTTGAACCACCATGTCTTAAATGCATTGAGCGTGATAATGCTACTTCTGTTGCTGAATGTTCCACTGCTACTGCTGTTGCAATATCTTCAATTGTTGATGTGGTAACTAACCCCTCTGCTGAGGATACCACTGCTATTGCTGATGAGAATGCTAGGTTGAAGACATTGCTTGAAACAGGGATGTACAAAAGTCTTAAAGGACATCAGACATTATGTGATGTCCTCAAGAAGCAGATTCTGAACCGAAACCCCAGGAAAGAGGGTGTTGGGTTCGTGAGGAAAATAAACGCAGATGGCTCTTACTGGAAACCTGAACAGTACCCCAAAACCACATGGGTTGCTGCAAAGGAACTTTCAGCAGATCCATCCAATTTATCTGGCTTCACTTGTGCTAACCCCATTATCATTGATGAATCCTTTGATGCAAACTATAAACTGTTTAAGAATCAGAATGGTGAAGTGTTTGCCAGGTACATTGGTACTAACTGCAGGAATGGACCGCCTATGAAGAAGATCTGGGTTCCGAAAAAGTGTCTTGAAAATCTTCCTATGAATGTCTTCATGACACCTCACTTGAAGAAGACAAACCTCAGACCAAAGGCTTCATACAAATAGAGGACTCACATGAGTCACACTAACGCAAATGTTTTGCAGGGAAACCATACTCAGGCATATGAATATGAGAGCGGTTCTTCGAATCGTCATGTTCATATGACCAAAAATTATTCTGCTTATTCCTATGAGTATTATTGTCCACCTGCTAGACTGTTTGCTAAGGCCTCAAAGCCAAAATTCTCAGATGTTGCACTTAGACTTATTGCTTCTAAGCCACCCTTGAAGATGTGGGTGGTTAAGAAAGCTTAACTCTCTTTTGCAGGGAAAGGTCTCCAGCAGAAAAACAAAATCTTCTGACGCTATTGCCGGGGACCTTAAAAATCTTGTAGGGCGCAAGATAAAATGCCCGAATGGCATCATTATGTACTTCATTCCTGAATCGCATGCTACTCTCCCTATTAGTCCTAATCTGGATCTAAGTTTTCATAACCCACTGGTTCGTCAAATGTTTTTGCTTCACAATTCTCTTCGTGAAGCCTATCCCCCTAACTGCACTGTAGGGTATGACACCAGCAACTTCAAAGTCTTCAGAATGGATTATTGACAGTGGGTGTACAAATCACATGACTGGCAAACGAAGCCTTCTTATGGACTCAACATTACGTCCATCCGACAAGAGCCACATCACATTTGCTGACACTGGTAAAAGTAAGGTATTGGGTCTAGGTAGAGTTGCAATCAAAGGATCAACACATGGATAAAGTCATGCTTGTTGAATCCCTTGGCTTCAACTTAATGTCTGTCTCAATGCTTTGCGATTTGAATATGATCGTAATGTTTGGAAAATATCGTTGCCTGGTACTAATGGAATCTGACAAGTCTCTAGTGTTTGAAGGGTATCGGAAAGGTGATTTGTATGTGGTAGATTTCTCAGCAGGACCACAACTTGCAGTATGTCTTCTTGCAAAAGCTTCAGAATGCTGGCTTTGGCATCGGAGGCTTGGGCATGCTGGCATGAGGAACCTCCACACCCTTGCAAAGAAGAAGCATGTCATAGGCATCGAGGGTGTCAAGTTCAAGAAAGATCACTTATGCGGTGCCTGTGAAGCAGGGAAGATGACAAGGGCAAAACATCTTTCGAAGACAATCATGACTACTACTCAACCCTTCGAACTACTCCACATGGATCTTTTCGGTCCCACTCACTACTCAACCTTTGCTACTACTTCTTGCCTCTATGGCTTCGTGATTGTTGATGATTACTCTAGATATACTTGGGTGCATATAATCCTTTACAAGACTGAAGTGCAGGATGTCTTCAGACGCTTCGCCAATCGAGCTGTGAACAATTTTGGTGCCAAGATAAAGCACATAAGGAGTGACAATGGCACTGAATTCAAGAACACTGGCCTTGACACATATCTTGATACCTTGGGCATCACACATGAATTCTCAGCTCCGTACACGCCACAGCAGAATGGCGTCGTCGAACGCAAGAACAGAACACTCATTGAGATGGCCAGAACAATGCTAGATGAATACAAGACTACAAGAAAATTCTGGACTGAAGCCATTGACACTGCATGCCATACAATCAATCGTGTTTATCTTCACAAGCTTCTGAACAAGACATCTTATGAACTCCTAACTGGCAAGAAGCCAAATGTCAGTTACTTCAGAGTATTTGGTGCAAAGTGCTGGATCAAGGACCCACATCACACCTTAAAGTTTGCACCAAAAGCACATGAAGGCTTTATGCTAGGATGTGGAAAGGATTCACACTCCTACAGAGTCTTCAATCTCTTCCATTACAAAGTGGTTGAAACAGTGGATGTGCGGTTTGATGAGACAAATGGTTCACAAAGAGAGCAACTGCCAAATGTGCTAGATGAAGTTCCAGCTAGTGAATCAATCAAGCTTATGGGAACTGGAGAGATTATGCCTTCTGAAGCTCATCCTGAAGAAGAACTTATCATCTCAGCACCTGATCAACATGAAGACAATGCTCAGCCTGAAGACATTCCTCCCAACAACAACGCAGATCAGCAAGAGCAAAGTCTTCGCCCTGTCCATCCTCGTGTTGCAAATGAAGTGCAAATTGATAGAATAATTGACAGCATCAATGAACCTGGTCCACTCACTCGTTCAAGGGCAACTCAACTGGCAAATTTCTGTGGGCACTTCGCATTCGTATCAATATCAGAACCCAAGAAAGTTGAAGAAGCCTTCATGGAACCTGAATGGATTCAAGCTATGCAAGAAGAGCTTCAACAGTTTGAACTGAATAATGTATGGGAACTGGTCAAGCGTCCTGATCCACGGAAGCACAACATTATAGGCACTAAATGGATATACCGCAACAAACAAGATGAGCATGGTCAAGTTGTCAGAAACAAAGCTCGGCTCGTTGCTCAAGGATATACTCAAGTGGAGGGCATTGACTTCGATGAAACATTTGCTCCTGTGGCTAGGCTTGAAGCCATACGCATACTGCTGGCATATGCAAATCATCATAACATACTTCTATATCAAATGGATGTGAAAAGTGCCTTTCTCGATGGCAAGATTGAAGAAGAAGTGTATGTTGCACAACCACCTGGCTTTGAAAATCCAAAACATCCTGACATGGTATACAAGCTCAACAAGGCACTGTATGGTCTCAAACAAGCCCCTAGGGCCTGGTATGACACACTCAAGTGCTTCCTGAAGAGCAAAGGCTTCATACCTGGTTCCCTGGATCCCACTCTTTTCACGAAGACATATGATGGTGAACTGTTTGTGTGCCAAATATATGTGGATGACATTATCTTTGGCTGCACCAATCAGAAGTACAGTGAAGAGTTTGGATATATGATGCAAGAGCAATATCAGATGTCCATGATGGGGGAGCTGAAGTTCTTCCTTGGTCTTCAAATACGACAACAACGCAATGGCATCTTCATATCTCAAGAAAAGTATCTCAAAGATTGCCTGAAGAAGTTCGGTATGCAAGACTGCAAAGGCTTCACAACACCAATGCCAGCCAAACATCATCTAGGTCCTGAAGACAATGGTAAAGAGTTCGATCAAAAGGTATACCGCTCCATGATTGGATCCTTGCTTTATTTATGTGCATCTAGGCCAGATATTATGCTTAGTGTTTGCATGTGTGCTCGATTTCAAGCGGCACCAAAGGAGTCGCATCACTTAGCTGTGAAGCGAATTCTTCGATATTTGGCTCACACCCCAACTGTAGGATTATGGTATCCAAAGGGCTCAGAGTTTGATTTGGTTGGATTTTCGGATGCTGATTATGCTGGTGACAAGGTTGATCGCAAGTCTACATCAGGCACATGCCACTTTCTGGGACGATCACTTGTATGTTGGTCTTCAAAGAAGCAGAACTATGTATCTCTCTCCACTGCTGAATCTGAATACATTGCTGCTGGATCTTACTGCGTCAGCTTCTGTGGATGAAGCAAACACTCAAGGATTATGGCATTCATCTGAAGCAAGTGCCACTTTACTGCGACAACGAAAGCGCCATCAAGATTGCCAACAACCCAGTTCAGCACTTGAAGACAAAGCACATTGAAATTCATCATCACTTTCTCATAGATCATGTTGTGAAGGAAGACATTGATATCATACACGTCAACACTGAAGAGCAATTGGCATATATCTTCACCAAGCCCTTGGATCTGAAGAGGTTTTGCAAGTTACGGTGTGAGCTAAATATCTTGGAATCCTCAAATGTCCTGTGATCAGGCACACATCCTAACACTTATGCATATTGATGACTTAGATGTGCAACACACAAAGTAAAGTATATCTTCAATCAATGAAGACATACATTCTAAGTGTGAATACATTAATGTGGAATTTGACTTCGGAGCGCCACGATAATTGTGCGCCGTGTCTGGGTCTAATACTTCCTATACGGTGGGTAACGCCACCACCAAACGTTCCATTTTGAAGTGTTTCACTCATGGCGTTACCTTGCAATATCTTCACATTTGGTTTGGCTTCGAACTCAACATGTCTTCATGATTATCTTCACCACGTTGATTATATAGATATATACTCTAGTGTTCTGTCCTCTACAGCATTCACTTATAGCTTTGTCTTCTTGGTTGAATCTTTTGAACTAAGTGAATGTGATCGGACCCTAATCTCTCTATGCTTTCTATCTCAAATTCTATCTCTCCAAGTCATATGCATTCTATTGAAACTGTCGAATGTCTTCACTGTGTCCTTGTCAGCTGAAGATATAGAGACAACCATAAAGTCCGTTTTTAATGCTCATTCCTCCACATAAAATCCGGAGAAGCAGGAACGACCGCCCGACAATTTAGGCGTGCGTGGGTCGTGGAACAAACCCCAAACATCCGCTAACTGGCCACGCGTTTCTCAAATACGAACCGCCAGGGGCACCTGTGTAATAGCACAGTGCCGCCCCTGAGCCTATAAATTCACACTTACCGCGGTCATTATCTCCTTCTTCCACCTCGCACGAACCCTAGCGCCACCGCTAGCACTCGACGACGCCGGAGACGAAGCGCTTCGCTGCCGCAACCTCTCCAATGCCATCCTCACGCCGACCGCGGACATCGTCCTCTCCACCGTCGCTGTAGGTGTTTTCCGTCGCCAAGTTAGGGCACGGAGGACCGAACTGCTCGGCATCAACTCACTTCCGTCTAGCAGTTCCAGTGTGGTAAATAAAACTTCTTTTTACAGCCTCTTTTGATCTCATGGTTCTGTTACTTCCTACCATAAGAAGTTTCTCTTCACAATAGTTAGATCTCTAGCTGCATCTCATAACATGCCTAGTATATTCACTTGTGCTTCATAAAGTAGTTAGATTCCTCACTTGTACTAATCCGTGGGTTCGTACAAATCTGGAACCAACTTCTTATCTATGAGTGAATGTCTTCGCTCGATGAGGTCAATGTCTTCTAAACTGATTAATCTTCAAAACCTTCTGAGAATGCATATGACCTCTTCCCTTTCCCTCGCACCTTAATGCTGTCACAGGTACATGTCCGTGGGAGAATCCTTCGGTTCTCATAGTCTGCATTCATTTGCAGAATTCCTACAGCATCACATAAACTCTCCTGAAGCCAGTTCCTGTTGGCCGAGAAAAAGAAAGCCTTTAAAGCCTTTGAAAGTTTTGAAGCCTTTCAAGTTAAAGTTTATGGCTTCAGAAGCAGTAGCAAGAAAGGGGGGCAGGCGGAGACGTGAGGGAACTTCCAAGGATCTGCCTGAAGACTTGGCAGAAATGTACAAAACAGATCTAGAAGAGAGCTATGGGCAGCGCAAGACCCGAATCCAATGGATTCGACGCTATTGGGCAGAACAGTGGTTCAAATACCGCTTCGTCACCTAGGAGTATGCTGAAAAGAATGCTATCAAGAGTCCATGGGGGGATATCTTATACAAGAACCTTGTACCCAAGACCAAAGATGAAGCCATTGCTCAAGGCTTCTACCCATGCATGGTCCGAGGACCACAGCCTGATGATGCACATTCGTTGTCACTTCTCTGGTGTCGTGATGACAATCTCTTCAAGCGCAACTTTCAGTTTGCCCAACAGTCAGCGAAGCTAAACAAGAAGAAATTTGGGCTTGACTTCAACCCTGGTCCCTCCTCACCAAGGGCAGATGGCACACGCGACGCCGAACCCAATATCATCGGTCCGTTTGCCAATCTTGAGGGCCTGATCACTCACATCTTAGTCCAAGGGGATGCCGTAAATGACCCCCCAGCTGACTCTGAGTCTGATGAAGCTCCTGCTGCGCCGAAGCCAAAGCAGACGAAGAAACCAAAAGCTTCGAAGCCGGCCCCTGCCTCAAAAATCTCAAGGGCGAAGCCATTGAAAACTGCACCTCCTGAAGTCAGTGTGTAGTCTGAAGACGTATCCCGCGTCTCCAAGCCCCAGAAAGAAAAGGAGCCCCAGCAACAAACTGGCAAAGAGCTCACTGCTGCTGCCATTCTGCGCAGTGAAGCCATTGATCTATGAAGCGATGAAGATCTGGGAGATGACGCTCTAGAGCAGCTCATCAAAAGCAAAGAAGAAGCTGAAATCTTCAACAATCTGCCTCTCTTTGATGTCGCCATCATCCACAGCTTCATCGATGAATGGTTTGACTCACCAGACATAAGCTTCAATGATCTGCAGCTGCCTGTTGGACTCAGCGTCGCCTTTCAAGGCGCAATTGCTTCAGAACTGGCCATTGCTCAGCGCATTGTTGAGCTGAAGCAGAAAATTGATCACGAAAAGGCTCAGTTCAAGAAGCACATGGCCAGCCTCAGCGTGCAGGAAGTGAGAAGCTTCAAAATCATGCTGCATGATCTCAAAGAAAACTTTCTGAAGAAGCGTGCTGAAGCTCAGGGCTCGCGTGAAAGGATGAAGTCTTTGGCAGAAAAATGTGTTCAAGCCTACAACGAGGCTGAAAAGCGCAAGGCACTTGGGCGTCCTGGCATCGACCCCAAGATGGCCGCTAAGAAGAAGAAGCAGCCTGCTGTGAATGAACCAGAGGCATCAAGACAAGAAGCTATTCCGATTGTCTTCCCAACCGCCACGACTGGCTCTAAGCCAAAGAGCCGGTCAGCCGCTCCTGAGCTTAAGAAGACACTGAATGCAGAGGCTGAAGCCAGAAAAAGGAAGAGCTCTGAAGCCTCTCCTACTGCCCCCAGCAAAAAGAAGCGCAAGACCAAGAAATCTAGGGCTGCTCCCACAGAGCCCTTGATGGTTGAACTCCTTTCTGTCATTCACCCCAATGCAGAAAGAAGACTGTCAGTTCATGAGCCTGCTCCCACAGAGGCTCCTGACGCTAAAGATATTCCAGCAGCCGACCCCATAGCTGCTGAAGACATTGGTCACCAAGACAATGTACAAGATGATGCAGCCCTTCCTCCGCTTGAAACAAGCGAA
Organism: Triticum urartu; assembly: GCF_003073215.2. Lineage (NCBI taxonomy): Eukaryota > Viridiplantae > Streptophyta > Magnoliopsida > Poales > Poaceae > Triticum > Triticum urartu. The sequence goes on from NC_053024.1 coordinate 403,596,773, forward strand.
CTCTTGGTCGTCCTCTGACGCCAATGGCACAAGATGAGTCATGGGCGGATCGCCCTTAGGAGGAAGAAGACATTGAGGCTCAGCCCACTCCAACCCCACAAGCGTCGCCCTTTTGGGAGAGACACACATGAATCGGAATTTATTAGAATACTCTATGTGCTTCACTTATATCTTTTGAGCTAGATAATTTTGCTCTAGTGCTTCGCTTATATCTTTTAGAGCACGGTGGTGGTTTTATTTTATAGAAATTATTGATCTCTCATGCTTCACTTATATTATTTTGAGAGTCCCTTAGAACATCATGGTAATTTTCTTTGGTTATGAATTTAGTCCTAATATGATAGGCATCCAACATCGGTATAATAAAAACTTTCATAAAAAGTGCATTGAGTACTAGGAGAAGTTTGATACTTGATAATTGTTTTGAGATATAAAGGTGGTAATATTAGAGTGTGCTAGTTGAGTAGTTGTGAATTTGAGAAATACTTGCGTTGAAGTTTGCAAGCCCCGTAGCATGCACGTATGGTGACCGTTGTGTAACAAATTTGAAACATGAGGTGTTATTTGATTGTCTTCCTTATGAGTGGTGGTCGGGGACGAGCGATGGTCTTTTCCTACCAATCTATCCCCCTAGGAGCATGCGCGTAATTCTTGGTTTTTGATGACTTTTAGATTTTTGCAATAAGTATGTGAGTTCTTTATGACTAATGTTGAGTCCACGGATTATACGCACTCTCACCCTTCCATCATTGCTAGCCTCTTTGGTACCGTGCATTGCCTTTCTCACCTTGAGAGTTGATGCAAACTTCGCTGGTGCATCCAAACCCCGTGATAGGATACGCTCTGCCACACATAAACCTCCTTATATCTTCCTCAAAACATCCACCATACCTACCTATTATGGCATTTCCATAGCCATTCCGAGATATATTGCCATGCAACTTTCCACCGTTCCATTTTGTCGGCGTTCTAGGAACGGGGGTCCCCAGACTTGCCTGCCTGCGGCCTGCGGCGTGGCTCAAAGGGGGGCCCAGCACGGCCCGTCTTCATCAACACAGACCCAAGACCCTCGCGAGGGGCCAAGCCTCGTGTGGGGGACAACGCGGAGCTTCCTCAGGCACGGCCTCACCAGGCTGGCTCGCGAGGAGGCAGAGAGATCAAGGCGGGGTACCTCACGAGGTGCCCGTTACGCAAGCCATGACGACCCAGGGGCGCCAGGCGGGCGCCAGCCCGCGCAGTGTCCTCCTTTCCTCTTTGGTGCAAAGGGGGCAAGCACAGCCGCGGAGTACCGAGGCATCAGGCAAAGGTTGCCATTTCGGTGCAACAAGACCAAGACCAGGAGGACTGCAAGAAGGAGGTCATTGTGGACGCCAAGACGGCGTCACCACCAGAGCTTTGTGCAGGCAAAGACTACTTTTGACAGGATAGCTGGTACTAGCTGTCCCCCTTCAAATTAGCCCGCCATTGTTGGCTCCCTTCCCGCTCGATATTTGGGAAGAGGACCAGGGCCTCTATAAATAGGACCAGCCACCCATAGGATCAGGGAGGTGGGAGATCGAGATCAACAATCGAGAAGAGAGAGAGAGAGAAGGGTCATTGAACTCCTCCCAGCAGTTCATCCCCCCAGCCAAGAACAGACCCTCGCGAGGCTGTTCTTCCTTGTATCGCCCATCATCATCAGCCCAAGAGGCAATCCACCACACCACACACTTGAGTAGGGTATTACACCACAACGGTGGCCCGAACCAGTATAAACCCTGTGTCTCTTGTGTTGTTCTTTCCATAGCTTAGATCTTAGTGAGGCGGAGGGGTGCAGGTAGGTAGAAGGCGAAATCTCCGTGCGCACCCCAGTGTTCGAACCTCAAGGGTCTGCCGGAACCCGAAATCCGACATTTGGCGCGCCAGGTAGGGATGCACCGGAGTTTTCCCTTCCGCCACCGCCACGACCTACCTCGCGATGAGTAGCGCGCCACCCGCTCCGGCCGCCGCGCCAGCACGGGGGCCAGGGTGCTCCGAGCCCTGGCCACAGCCCTGCAACGGGTACGGTGGCCAGACAAGTTCGAGCCAATGATGCCGCCGCGCTACGACTGATCCGCTGGCCTCCTTGGTGGCGTACGAGGAGACCAACCTCGAAGCTGGAGGTGACGATAGGGTCATGGCCAACTGGCTCCCCATGGCCCTCACCGGCGCTCCGCGCACATGGCTGCTCCACCTGCCGGCAGCCTCCGTGGCCTCTTGGGAAGAGCCCCGCAACCTCTTCCCCGCCCATCGCGCTACACCAACACCCCCGGTCGTCGCGGCCCTCCTGGGCGGCTCGCAGGCGCCGCCTACAAGTCACCACGTCAAGCCGTTCATCCGCCGGGTCAGTGCCGCTTCCACGCGGCCGGGGGCTCTCCCGGACCGGGTGGCACCCAAGGCCGGCCTGACCTTCAGCTCGGAGGACCACCCCTCCAACTCGGCCTGCTCGGGTGCGCTCCCCATGCTGTGCACCCCCACCATCTGCCAGGTGGCCGTCACCAGAACTCTCATCGATGGCGGTGCGGGCCTCAGCGTGCTCTCGGTCGAGGCCTTCAACCTCCTCTGCATACCCTTGGAACGGCTGCAGCCCAGCCGGCCCTTCTCAGGCGTTGGGGGCGGATCATCCAGCTCCTTGGGACAGATCCGGCTCCCAGTAACCTTCGGCACCTACAACAACTTCCGCACGGAGCTGGTCGACTTCGACATCGCCCCCATCGGCCTCCCCTACAACGCCATCCTCGGCTACCCAGCGCTGGCCCAGTTCATGGCCGTGACGCACCCGACGTACAACCTCATGAAGATGCCCGGGAGCAGCGGTGTCCTCACCGTGCACGGGGACACCGGAGACGCGCTGCGGGTGCTCAAGCTCACCTTCAAGACGGCAGCGTCGGCACAGCCCGCCGACTTGGAGACCCCCGAGCCCAAGGGGGCTGCACCCGCCAAGAAGAAACAGTTGTTCACCCAAGACAAGGCAGAAACCAAGCAGATACCCGTCGATGAGGACGGGTCCACCAACGCCACTTTCACCATAGGCGCCGACCTTGAACCCGAGCAGGAGGAGGCCCTGGTCGGGTTCCTGCGCGCAAACAAGAAGGTATTCGCTTGGGAGCCTGACCAGTTGGCAGGGATCCCTAGGAGTGTAATCGAGCATCACCTCAACGTGTGCCCAAACGTGCGCCCTGTGAAGCAGAAGGCCAGGCGGCAGTCCACAGAAAAGCAGGCCTTCATCGTCCAAGAGACCCGCAAATTAGAAGCCGCTGGGGTCATTCGCGAGATCCGATACCCGGATTGGTTGGCCAACCCTGTCGTTGTGCCAAAGAAGGGAGGGAAGGAGCGCATGTGTGTCGACTTCACCAACCTCAACAAGGCATGCCCGCAAGATCCGTTCCCGCTCCCCCGCATCGACTAGATCGTCGATTCCACCGTGGAATGCGACCTGCTATGCTTCTTGGATGCCTTCTCTGGGTATCACCAGATCAAGATGGCGGTAGAAGACGTCGAAAAGACAGCCTTCCTAACCCCGTGTAGGGTGTACTGCTACACATGCATGCCATTCGGGCTGCGTAACACAGGGGCGACCTTTCAGCGGCTGATGCACATCACCTTGGGCCCGCAGCTCGGGAAGAATGTTGAAGCTTACGTCAATGACATTGTGGTAAAGTCTCGGGAGGCCAGGACCCTGATACAAGACCTGGAGGAAACCTTCGCAAGCCTCAACGCAGTGAACCTACAGCTCAACCCAGAGAAGTGTGTGTTCGGAGTCCCCTCGGGCAAGCTCTTGGGTTTCCTCGTGTCCCACCGAGGCATCGAGGCTAACCCGGAAAAGGTCAAGGCGGTGGAAGACATGAGCCCGCCAAAGACCCTCAGAGAAATGCAGAAGCTCACTGGGCGCGTGACCGCGCTAGGGCGCTTCATCTCCAAGTTGGGGGAATGAGCGCTGCCCTTCTTCTAGCTAATGAAGAAAAAGGGGCCCTTCGAGTGGACTGAAGAGGCCGACAAGGCGTTCCAGGATATCAAAAGATACCTGACCAGCCCACTGGTCATGGTGGCTCCGCGCCCTCAAGAGCCCCTGGTGCTTTACCTCGCCGCCACTCCCTACTCCGCCAGCGCAGCCCTTGTGGCGGTTAGAGAGGAGCGTCGAATCAAAACCGCAGCAGCAGCCCGGGACAAGGAAAAACAGGAACAAGGAAGGCCCACAGAAACCGCCACCGCGGCTGAGGAGGATCAGCCGCCGTAGAGGAGTGCACCGGAGGCGGAAGAGGCCCCTCTCCTAGATGGCCAGCCTCAGGAGGCCTCATCGCCTCAAGAGGCGCCATGGTCTCCGAAGGGAGCTGCCAGCACTGACGCACCCAACCTCGTTGAGCACCCGGTGTACTTCGTCAGCATGGTGTTGCGGGATGTGAGGGCACGGTACCCCATGCCCCAGAAACTCCTCCTCGCGCTACTGGTGGCCTCGCGCAAGCTGCGACACTATTTTCAGGGTCACCCCATCAAGGTCGTCTCGTCATACCCCCTGGAGAGAGTGCTCAGGAGCCCTAACTCAGCTGGAAGGGTCGCTGAGTGGAACATAGAACTGCAAGCATTTCAGCTCGAATTCAGCACGACCAGAGTCATCAAGGGAGCAGCATTGGCGGATTTTGTGGCAGAATGGACGGAGGCACCAGGCCTCAAGGCCGACGAGGATCGGTCCCTCTCCCCGGGAAGCGAGGCGCCAGAAGGCTGGGTCATGTACTTCGATGGGGCGTTCTCCAGGCATGGCGCTGGGGCTGGGGCGGTGTTTATATCGCCCACTCAGGACAAGCTCTACTACGCCGTGCAGCTCTGTTTCCAGCAAGGTGAAAAGGTCTCCAACAACATAGCGGAGTATGAAGGCTTAATAGTAGGCTTGAAGGCCACAGCTGCCCTGGGGGTGAAACACCTCACCATCAAGGGCGATTTGCAGCTCCTTGTCAATTTCTCCAACAAGGCGTATGAGCCGAAAGATGAGCACATGGAATCCTACCTTGCGGAGGTCCGTAGGATGGAGAAGCAGTTCTGGGGTTGGAGTTGCAGCATGTGCCCCGTGGCACCAATCAGGAGGCCAACGACATCGCCAAACGGGCATCCAGGCGGTTACCTCAGGAGCCTGGCGTTTTCGAGGAGCGGCTCTTCAAGCCCTCAGCCCTGCCGTCATTGTCAAACACGGCTCAGCCTCGGGAGGAGCTCCGGCCTGTGGCCCGGCCTCAGGAGCACGCCTGCTCCTGACGATGGAACCTCAGGAGGGATGCTGGATCACGGAGCTCCGGAGTTACTTAACACAAGGGACCCTGCCGGAGAAAGAGGAGGAAGCGGAGCGTGTGGCACGGCAGGCCACGGCATACTGCATCAAGGATGGAGAGCTCTACCGGAAGCAACCAAATGGCGTGTCCCTGCGCTGCATCTCCAGGGAGCAAGGAAAGTAACTGCTGGAAGATATACACGGCGGAGACTGTGGACATCATTCATCGTCACGGACTCTCGTCGGCAAGGCGTTCCGCAGTGGGTTTTATTGGCCCACCGCACTCAATGACGCCGTCGAACTAGTGAAAGCTTGTGAGGCCTGCCAGTTCCACGCCAAGCAGATCCATCAGCCGGCAGGAGGCCTGCAAACTATACCCCTTTCGTGGCCATTCACAGTCTGGGGGCTGGACATCCTGGGCCCGTTTCCTCGGGCGCCAGGGGGCTACCGCTACCTCTACGTCGCCGTGGACAAGTTCACCAAGTGGGCTGAAGTAGAGGCCGTCCGCACCATCCCCGCGGGTTCCACGGTCAAGTTCATCAGGGGCATCGTGAGCCGATTCGGGGTGCCGAACCGCATCATCACGGACAACGGTTCGCAGTTCACCAGTAACCTTTTCAAAACATACTGTGCTAACCTTGGAACGCAGATATGCTACGCTTCGGTGGCGCACCCCCGAAGCAACGGCCAGGCCGAGCGAGCCAACGCAGAGGTCCTGAGGGGCCTCAAGACCAGGACGTTCAAGAAGAAGCTGGAGGCCTGCGGTAGAGGTTGGTACGACGAGGTTCAGTCCGTGTTGTGGTCCATCCGCACAACCGCGACCAAGCCGACTGGAGAGACCCCGTTCTTCCTGGTCTACGGAGCCGAAGCGGTCCTCCCTCATGAGGTCAGACGTCGCTCCGCGCGGGTCCTGGCGTTCGACGAGGCGCAGCAGGACGCCATGCGGGGGATGGACGTTGTGCTGGGGGAGGAACGTCGCCGAGAAGCCGCGCTGCGAGCGGTGAGGTACCAACAAGCACTTCGATGATATCACTGCCGCAACATCCGCCCCAGAACTCTCGAGGTAGGAGACCTCGTGCTCAGGCGGGTTCTCTCCAGGGAGGGATTGCACAAGCTCTCTCCCATGTGGGAGGGACCGTTCAAGGTTGTTCATGTTTCCAGGCCCGGCTCCGCGCGCTTGGAGACTCAGGAGGGGGTGCCGGTCCAAAACGCATGGAACATCCAGCACCTCCGGAGGTTCTACCCCTAAAAAGGCCCAGAGCCTGTGAAGAAGGCGAATGCCTGTGAAGCTGTCGCGTTTTGGAAAAGGCCCAGAGCCTGTGAAGAAGGCGAATGCCTGTGAAGCTGTCGCGTTTTGGAAAAGGCCCAGAGCCTGTGAAGAAGGCGAATGCCTGTGAAGCTGTCGCGTTTTGGAAAAGGCCCAGAGCCTGTGAAGAAGGCGAATGCCTGTGAAGCTGTCGCGTTTTGGAAAAGGCCCAGAGCCTGTGAAGAAGGCGAATGCCTGTGAAGCTGTCACGTTTTGGAAAAGGCCCAGAGCCTGTGAAGAAGGCGAATGCCTGTGAAGCTGTCGCGTTTTGGAAAAGGCCCGAAGCTTGTGAAGAAGGCCAACGCCTGTGAAGCTCGCCGCCCGTGACACTCTCACGTAATAATGAGTTGGGGCTGTACACGCCTTGGAGTCTCAGGAGCGCCGGCCTCAGGCCCTGGGGCTCCCTCCCACGCCCAATGGCAGCACTTAGCTCCGCGCTGGTGAGAAGACGTCGAAGACTAGATTAGGTGCCAGACGCGGCTTTTCATTTGCTTTCCACAGTTGGCTTGTTCCTTCTCATTCGAAGTTTTATTGAAGTTGTTGCCGTCTTTGGCTTGTGGTTCTTCGACTTTTCACTCTCCTGCCTCGATTTCTCTTATGCAAGGCCTCACGAGGGGGGGGGGGGCAGCCGAGCGCCCTCGCGAGTGTTCCTGTCCTAGTCGTTCAAAGGGTTCGCGACCTGGGTCCATTACAGGAGCACCCCTCCAGTCCGTGCCCCACGGGCACCGCGACACGAACATAGGGCTTGGGTCGGTCGCCCCCCCCACGGCTGGGGCCGGGAACTATCCACACACGGGCATGTAGCCGGAAGGCACGATAACGGAAGCAAAACGATGATTAACAACAATAACCCAAACACGCCCCCGCGGGGCTCCACACTACTGTCTTTTTATGCAGGAAAGAAAAGAACAAATCAGGCACAGCTCGCCTCACACCGGCCTGCAGGGAAGACTCGAGCTGCCTCCGGGGCTCAGGCAGACTCCCTCTCGCGCTTCACCGGGGCGCGATGGCGGGCGGACACGCTACCACCTCCCAAGCAGATACGACGGCGTGGAGGCCGACAGCGGCCACCGCTAGAAGAGTCGCCGCCTGAAAAAGAACCGGAGAAGCTTGGGGAACCCTGAGCGCCGCCAGTCACGCGAGCGCTGTCCTCTCCATCATCGCCGGAGCTGGGTTCCCGGCCACGGTCGTCGTCCTCAGGGCAGCACCCTGCGCGGCGACCATCTTCCCCAAACACCCTCACGTAGAGGGTGGCATCGCTGTCAAACTTGAAGTGCAGGGTGCACCGACGGCTCAGGCCACGCGCGCGGGCAAACGTCTGCCAACCGCGGGCCAGGGCCAGGCTCCCCGCTACGGAGACCTCCAGTGAAGCCCATGAGGCCCAGCTGCAGCAGCCGTCGGCCTGAAGCCAGAGGCCGCCCGGGGCGCTGGCCGGGAGCTCGCCGAGGAGGAAGCGAGGAAGTGGAAGCCGGGTGCTAGTCGGCTCCGCCGACCACATGACGAACTCCGGAAGCACCTCTGTAGCGCGAAAGCGCGGCCTAGGAGGATGCATGACTGGAGCGCGCCCCCCGGCCGCAGCAATCCGCCTGTCGCCGTGCTGGAAATCGTCTCCACGGCCGCGGGGAGCTGTCGTGGTGGCCACAGGATGTTTGCGAGGGCGCCCTCGGCCACGCTTGGGCGGGGGAGAGGCAGGCTCAACCTGGCGAGCCTTCCCCTTCTCTGCGGCCGAGAACCTCCTCAACGAGGCCATGAAGAAGGAGAAGCAAGGGGGGATGAACTGGAAGGGCGCGCGCCTATCCGTACTTATAGCCGGCGAGGGCCAACCGACGGCCCCCACGATCGCAGGTAATTATGACCCGCTTTGCATGCAGGGACTTGTCCAATCCGTGCAATTGCCGAGGTGCCATGGGGAAGTGGAGACGCCCACGTCTAATCAACCGCCACGCGGCGCCCAAGATCGCAGGCTGTTAGGGCCCGCGGCGCTTCACTCTTGCCCTTTCGCCTCCCTGCACAGCCAAGCCCGGGCGCGCCTTGGGCCCGGGGGCTACTGTCGGCGTTCTGGGAACGGGGGTCCCCAGACTTGCCTGCCTGCGGCCTGCGGCGTGGCTCAAAGGGGGCCCCAGCACAGCCCGTCTTCATCAACACAGACCCAAGACCCTCACGAGGGGCCAAGCCTCGCGGGGGGGACGACGCGGAGCTTCATCAGGCACGGCCTCACCAGGCTGGCTCGCGAGGAGGCGGAGAGATCAAGGCGGGGTACCTCACGAGGTGCCCGTGACGCAAGCCATGACGACCCAGGGGCGCCAGGCGGGCGCCAGCCCGCTCAGTGTCCTCCTTTCCTCTTTGGTGCAAAGGAGGCAAGCGTAGCCGCGGAGTACCGAGGCATCAGGCAAAGGTTGCCATTTCGGTGCAACAAGACCAAGACCAGGAGGACTGCAAGATGGAGGTCATTGTGGAGCCCAAGACGGCGTCACCACCAGAGCTTTGTGCAGGCGAAGACTACTTTTGACAGGATAGCTGGTACTAGCTGTCCCCCTTCAAATTAGCCCGCCATTGTTGGCTCCCTTCCTGCTCGATATTTGGGAAGTGGACCAGGGCCTCTATAAATAGGACCAGCCACCCATAGGATCAGGGAGGTGGGAGATGGAGATCAACAATCGAGAAGAGAGAGAGAGAAGGGTGACTGAACTCCTCCAAGCAGTTCATCGCCCCAGCCAAGAACAGACCCTCGCGAGGCTGTTCTTCCTTGTATCGCTCATCATCATCATCCCAGGAGGCAATCCACCACACCACACACTGGAGTAGGGTATTACACCACAACGGTGGCCCAAACCAGTATAAACCCTGTGTCTCTTGTGTTGTTCTTTCCATAGCTTAGATCTTAGCGAGGCGGAGGGGTGCAGGTAGGTAGAAGGCGAAATCTCCGCGTGCACCCCAGTGTTCGAACCTCAAGGGTCTGCCGGAACCCGAAATCCGACACATTTATCATGACACACATCATCATTGTCATATTTCCTTGCATGTCACATAGTTGACATCGTATTTGTGGCAAAGCCACCGTTCATAATTTTTCATACATGTCACTCTTGATTCATTGCCCTTCCCGGTACACCGCCGGAGGCATTCATATAGAGTCATACTTTGTTCTAGTATCAAGTTGTAATAATTGAGTTGTAAATAAATAGAAGTGCGATGATCATCATTAATAGAGCATTGTCCCAAATAAAAAAAGAGAAAGGCCAAATTAAAAAAGGAAGGCCCAAAAAAATATAATAAAAAGGGGCAATGCTACTATCCTTTTTTTCCACACTTGTGCTTCAAAGTAGCACCATGATCTTTATGATAGAGAATCTATTTTTTGTCACTTTCATATACTAGTGGGAATTTTCCATTATAGAACTTGGCTTGTATATTCCAACAAGGGGCTTCCTCAAATGCCCTAGGTATTCGTGAGCAAGCAAGTTGGATGCACACCCACTTAGTTTCTTTTGTTGAGCTTTCGTACATTTATAGCTCTAGTGCATCCGTTGCATGGCAATCCCTACTCCTTGCATTGGCATAAATTGATGGGCATCTCCCTAGCCCATTGATTAGCCACGTCGATGTGAGCCTTTCTCCTTTTTTGTCTTCTCCACATAACCCCCATCATCATATTCTATTCCAACCATAGTGCTATATCCATGGCTCACGCTCATGTATTGCGTGAAAGTTGAAAAAGGTTTGAGATTACTAAAGTGTGAAACAATTGCTTGGCTTTTCATCGGGGTTGTGCATGATGAGAACATTCTTGTGTGACAAAAATGGAGCATGACCAAACTATATGATTTTGTAGGGATGAACTTTCTTTTGCCATGTTATTTTGAGAAGACATAATTGCTTAGTTAGTATGCTTGAAGTATTATTATTTTTATGTCAATATTAAAATTTTGTCTTGAATCTTTCGGATCTGAATATTCATGCCACAATAAAGAGAATTACATTGAGAATTATGTTAGGTAGCATTCAACATCAAAAATTCTGGTTTTATCATTTACCTACTCGAGGACGAGCAGGAATTAAGCTTGGGGATGCTTGATACGTCTCCAACGTATATATAATTTTTGATTGTTCCATGCTATTATATTATCTGTTTTGGATGTTAATGGGCTTTATTTTACACTTCTATATTATTTTTGGGACTAACCTATTAACCCAAGGCCCAGTGCAAATTGCTGTTTTTTGCCTATTTCAGTGTTTCGCAGAAAAGGAATATCAAACATAATCCAAACGGAATGAAACCTTCGGGAACATGATTTTTGGAACAAACGTGATCCAGAGGACTTGGAGTGGACGTTAAGAAATGGAAGAGGAGTCCACGAGGCAGGGGGCACGCCTATCCCCCTGGGCGCGCCCTCCCCCCTGGTGGGCCCCTCGTGGCTCAACCGACCTACTTCTTCCTCCTATATATACTCATATACCCTGAAAACAACCAGGAGCACCATGAAACCCTATTTCCACCACCGCAACCTTCTGTACCCAAGAGATCCCATCTTGGGGCCTTTTTTGGAGCTCCGCCAGAGGGAGAATCGATCACGAAGGGCCTCTACATCAACTCCATGGCCCCTCCGATGATGTGTGAGTAGTTTACTTCAGACCTTCGGGTCCATAGTTATTTGGTAGATGGCTTCTTCTCTCTCTTTGAATCTCAATACAAAGTTCTCCTCGATCTTCTTGGAGATCTATTCGATGTAACTCTTTTTGCGGTCTGTTTGTCGAGATCCGATGAATTGTGGGTTTATGATCAAGTCTATCTATGAACAATATTTGATTCTTCTTTGAAATATTTTATGCATGATTGGTTATCTTTGCAAGTATCTTCGAATTATCAGTTGGTTTGGCCTACTAGATTGATCTTTCTTGCAATGGGAGAAGTGCTTAGCTTTGGGTTCAATCTTGCGGTGCTCGATCCCAGCGACAGAAAGGGAAACGACACGTATTGTATTGTTGCAATCAAGGATAAAATGATGGGGTTTATATCATATTGCTTGAGTTTATCCCTCTACATCATGTCATCTTACCTAATGTGTTACTCTGTTCTTATGAACTTAATACTCTAGATGCATGTTGGATATTGGTCGATGTGTGGAGTAATAGTAGTAGATGCAGGCAGGAGTCGGTCTACTTGTCATGAATAAGATGCCTATATACATGATCATGCCTAGATATTCTCATAATTATTCGCTTTTCTATCAATTGCTCGACAGTAATTCGTTCACCTTATGCTATCTTGAGGGAAGCCACTAGTGAAACCTATGGCCCCCAGGTCTATTTTCCACCATATAAGTTTCCAATCTATTTTATTTTTCAATCTTTACTTCCAATCTATATCATAAAAATACCAGAAATATTTATCTTATTATTATTATTATCTCTATCAGATCTCCCTCTCGTAAGTGATCGTGAAGGGATTGACAACCGCTTTATCGAGTTGGTTGCGAGGTTCTTATTTATTTGTGTAGGTATGAGGGACTTGCGTGTGGCCTCCTACCGGATTGATACCTTGGTTCTCAAAAACTGAGGGAAATACTTACGCTACTTTGCCGCATCACCCTTTCCTCTTCAAGGGAAAACCAACACAGTGCTCAAGAGGTAGCACCAAGCATCGTTGCCCTCATTGTTGGAGGAGGAGGGAGACGACATGATGCCTGGCCTTGACAACCTTGGCAGAAAACATCTTGAAACAAAAATAGGGGATCTTTGCGTGGTACGGTGATCAAAACCTTCGGGAGATTATATAATGAATATTTACCAACCGAAAGAAGTACCGTGCAAGAAAACGGAGTCCGGAGAGCACACGAGGTGCCCACGAGGCAGGGGGATGCGCCTAGGGGGGTAGGGAGCGCCCTCCACCCTCGTGGACTCCTCGTGTCCTTCCCGGAGTACTTCTTATTTTCCTATTTTCTTAAATATTCCAAAACGGAGAAAAATTGCTATTAGAACTGTTTTGGAGTCGGTTTACTTACCGCACCACATACCTCTTCCTTTTCGGAGTCTGAAACGTTCTGGATAGTGTCCCTTATGTATTCCTCTGGGTTACGGTTTCAATAACATTAGTTTCAACATTTATAGGATTACCTGAGATATAATGTTTGATTCTTTGATCGTTCACCACCCTCGGATTTGTGCCTTCGAAGTTGTTGATTTTTATGTCACCGGAACGATAGACCTCCTCGATGATGTAAGGACCTTCCCATTTAGAGAGGAGTTTTCCTGCAAAAATTCTTAAATGAGAGTTGTATAGCAATACATAATCACCTACATTAAACTCACGTTTTTGTATCCTTTTGTCATGCCATCTTTTGACTTTTTCTTTAAACAGTTTGGCATTCTCATATGCATAGGTTCTCCATTCATCAAGTGAGCTCATGTCAAAAAGCCTCTTCTTACCGGCACGTTTGAAGTCATAGTTGAGCTCTTTAATGGCCCAATATGCCTTGTGTTCTAGTTCAAGAGGTAAGTGACAAGCTTTTCCATAAACCATTTTATATGGAGACATACCCATAGGATTTTTATATGCAGTTCTATAGGCCCATAATGCATCATCAAGTTTCTTGGACCAACTCTTTCTAGATCTATTAACAGTCTTTTAAATTAATTTAAGCTCTCTATTACTTAATTCTAGTTGACCACTAGACTGTGGATGATATGGAGATGCAATTCTATGATTAACATCATACTTAGCAAGCATTTGATGAAAGGCACTATGAATAAAATGTGAACCACCATCAATCATTAAGTATCTAGGGACTCCAAACCTCGGAAAATAACTTCTTTAAGCATCTTAGTAGAGGTGTTATGATAAGCACTACTAGTTGGAATATCTTCGACCCACTTAGTAACGTAATCAACAACACCTAAAAAATGTGTATACCCATTGGAGGAAGGAAACGGTCCCATATGATCAAAGCCCCAAACATCAAATGGTTCAATAACAAGTGAATAATTCATAGGCATTTCTTGACGTCTACTAATATTACCAATTCTTTGACATTCATCACAAGACAAGACAAACTTACGGGCATCTTTGAAGAGAGTGGGCCAATAAAAACCAGATTGCGATACCTTATGTGCAGTTCTATCTCCAGCATGGTGTCCTCCATAAGCCTCAGAGTGACACTTGCGTAGGATCTGTTCCTGTTCAGGCTCAGGTACACAACGTCTAATAATATCATCTACTCCTTCTTTATGAAGGTGTGGGTCATCCCGAAAGTAATATCTTAAGTCATAGAAGAACTTTTTCTTTTGCTGGTATGTGAAACTAGGTGGTATAAATTTAGCAACTATGTAATTAGCATAATCAACATACCATAGAGCAGTACGAGAAGCATTTATGACAGCTAGTTGTTCATCAGGAAAGCAATCATCAATAGGTAGTGGGTCATCAAGAACATTCTCTAACCTAGACAAGTTGTCTGCAACGGGGTTCTCAACTCCCTTTCTATCAATAATATGCAAATAAAATTCTTGAAGCAAGAGAACCCATCTAATAAGTCTAGGTTTAGCATCTTTCTTTTCCATAAGATATTGAATAGCAACATGATCAGTGTGAACAGTTACTTTAGAATCAACAATATAAGGTCTGAACTTATCACAAGCAAACACAACTGCTAAAAATTCTTTTTCAGTAGTAGCATAATTTCTCTGGGCACTGTCCAGAGTCTCACTAGCATATTGGATAACATTTAATTTCTTATCAACCCTTTGTCCTAAAACAGCCCCTACAGCATAATCACTAGCATCACACATAATTTCAAAGGGTAAATTCCAATCAGGTGGCTAAACAATAGGTGCAAAAATCAAAGCTTTCTTAAGTATTTCAAATGCTTCTACACAATCATCATCAAAGACAAAAGGAACATCTTTTTGTAAGAGATTAGTCAGAGGCCTGGAAATTTTAGAGAAGTCTCTAATGAACCTCCTATAAAAACCAACATGACCAAGGAAACTTCTTATACCTTTGATGTCCTTAGGACATGGCATCTTTTCTTACCTGCCTCCAGAAGCTTCAGTATTTCTTTTCTTACCACTTCTTTCATCTTAGGATTTAACCATCGTTGGTGATCAACAACCGGTTTCGCGTCTTTCTCCAATTTTATTTTGTGCTGGCATAGAGTGGGACCAATGCCCTTAAGATCATCAAGAGTATATCCAATAGCAGCATGGTGCTTCTTCAGAATTTTCAATAATTTCTTTTCTTCATGCTCTGAAAGGTTAGCACTAATAATCACATGATATATCTTTTTCTCATCAAGATAAGCATATTTAAGAGTATCAGGAAATGGTTTAAGCTCAAACACGGGATCACCCTTGGGTGGAGGAGGATCCCCTAGAATTTCAACATGCAAGTTGTGTTTCAAAATAGGTCCCTGCTTAAAGAATACTTCATCTATTTCCCTTCTTTCATTCATAAACATATCATTTTCATGGTCCAGCAAATATTGTTCTAAAGGATCATTAGGAGGTACGGCTATAGAAGCAAGACCAACAATTTAATATTTACTAGGAAATTCTTTATCATGGGGTTGTCTACGAAATTTAGCAAAATTAAACTCATGAGACATATCCCCCAAACCAATAGTAACAACATCCTTTTTGCAATCTATCTTAGTATTAACTGTATTCAAGAAGGGTCTACCAAATATAATGGGACAAAAATCATCTTGTGGGGAACCAAGAACAAGAAAATCAGTAGGGTATTTAACTTTCCCGCACAAGACCTCGACATCTCTAACAATCCCAACTGGTGAAATAGTGTCTCTATTGGGCAGCTTAATTATAACATCAATTTCCTCTATCTCAGCAGGTGCAATATCATGCATAATTTCTTTATATAAGGAATGAGGTATTGCACTTGCACTAGCATCCATATCACATAAGCCATGATAGCAATGATCTCCTATTTTAACAGAAATAACAGGCATGCCTACAACATGTCTATGTTTATTTTTAGTATCAGGTCTAGCAATTCTAGTAACTTCAACATAGAAGTAAATAACATGCCCATCAATATTATCGGCCAAGAGATCTTTAACCATAGCAACACTAGGTTCAACTTTAATTTTCTTAGAGGGAGTAGGTGTTCTAGTATTACTCTTACGAACCACAGTTGAAGCTTTAGCATGATCCTTTATTCTAACAGGGAAAGGTGGTTTCTCAATATAAGCAGTAGGAACAACATAATCATTATAAGTGATAGTCTTTTCTTCAACTTTAATAGGTGCAACTACTTTTACTTCAATGGGAGGATTATATTTAAATCACTTCTCCTTAGGGAGATCAACATTAGTAGCAAATGATTCACAAAAAGAAGCTACTATCTCAGAGTCAAGTCCATATTTAGTGCTAAATTCACGGAAAACATCCGTATCCATAAAAGATTTAACACAATCGAACTTAGGTGTTATACCTGACTCCTTACCTTCGTCGAGGTCCCAATCTTCAGAGTTGCGTTTAATTCTTTCTAATAAATCCCATTTAAATTCAATAGTCTTCATCATAAAAGAGCCAGTACAAGAAGTATCGAGCATGGAGCGATTATTGAGAGAAAGCTGAGCATAAATTTTTTGAATAATAATTTATCTTGAGAGCTCATGATTGGGGCATGAATATAACATTGACTTAAGCCTCCCCCAAGCTTGAGCGATGATTTCTCCTTCGCGAGGCCAAAAATTATATATATAATTACGACCACGATGAACAAGATGCATAGGATAAAACTTCTGATGAAATTCCAATTTCAATCGGTTGTAGTTCCATGATCCCATATCATCACATAGCCTAAACCATGTCAATGCCTTTCCCTTAAAATATAAAGGGAAGGCCTTCTTCTTGATAACATCCTCGGGCATACCTGCAAGATTAAATAATCCACAAACTTCATCCACATAAATTAGGTGCAAATCAGGATGAAGTGTTCCATCTCCTGTAAAAGGATTAACTAGCAGTTTCTCTATCATACCTGAAGGAATTTCAAAATAAACATTTTCAATAGGTTCAGTAGGTTGAGGAGAAACTCTTTTCTCTACTGGTCGGGGTGAAGATACCCCGAACAAGCCCCTCAAAGGATTATGTTCCATAGTAACAAGTGACAGTAAATTTCGGCACACTATATAAATTTTTCCTTACCAAATTCCACCTACCAAAGGCGCTTCACTCCCCGGCAACGATGCCAGAAAAGAGTCTTGATGACCCACAAGTATAGGGGATCTATCATAGTCCTTTCTATAAGTAAGAGTGTCGAACCCAACGAGGAGGAGAAGGAAATGATAAGCAGTTTTCAGCAAGGTATTCTCTGCAAGCACTGAAATTATCGGTAACAGGTAGTTGTGTGATAAGGTTATTTGTAATGGGTAACAAATAGTAAAAGTAAATAGGGTGCAGCAAGATGGCCCAATCCTTTTTGTAGCAAAGGACAAGCCTGGACAAACTCTTATATAAAGGAAAGCGCTCCTGAGGACACATGGGAATTATCGTCAAGCTAGTGTTCATCACGCTCATATGATTCACGTTCTGTACTTTGATAATTTGATATATGGGTGGACCGGTGCTTGGGTACTGTCCTTCCTTGGACAAGCATCCCACTTATGATTAACCCCTCTTACAAGCATCCGCAACTACAAAAGAAGTATTAAAGTAAACCTAACCATAGCATGAAATATATGTATCCAAACCAGCCCCTTACGAAGCAACTCATACACTAGGGTTTAAGCTTATGTCACTCTAGCCACCCATCATCTACTTATTACTTCCCAATGCCTTTCTCTAGGCCCAAACAATGGTGAAGCATCATGTAGTCGATGTTCACATGACACCACTAGAGGAAAGACAACATACATCTCATCAAAATATCGAACGAATACCAAATTCACATGACTACTTATAGCAAGACTTCTCCCATGTCCTCAGGAACAAACATAACTACTCACAAATCATATTCATGCTCATAATCAGAGGGGTATTAATATGCATAAAGGATCTTGACATATGATCTTCCACTGAATAAACCAACTAGCATCAACTACAAGGAGTAATCAACACTACTAGCAACCCACAGGTACCAATCTAAGGCTTTGAGACAAAGATTGGATACAAGAGATGAACTAGGGTTTGAGATGAGATGGTGCTGGTGAAGATGTTGATGGAGATTGACCCCCTCCCGGTGAGAGGATCGATGGTGATGACAATGGTGATGATTTCCCCCTCCCGGAGGGAAGTTTTCCCGGCAGAACAGCTCCGCCGGAGCCCTAGATTGGTTCCACCTCGTGGCGGCGGAGTTTCGTCTCATGAGCTTGCTTATGATTATTTTCAGGGAAAAAGACCTCATATAGCAGAAGATGGCCACCGGAGGCCTGCCAGGTGGTTCACAAGGCAGGGGGGCGCGCCCATGGGGGTAGGGCGTGCCCCACCCTCGTGGATGGTGGGTGCCCCCCTATGGTTCTTTCTTCGCCAAATATTTTTTATATATTCTGAAACGTGCTCCCGTGAAGTTTTAGGACTTTTGGAGTTGTGCAGAATAGGTCTCTAATATTTGCTCCTTTTCCAGCCCAGAATTCCAGCTGCCGGCATTCCCCTCTTCATGTAAACCTTGTAAAATAAGAGAGAATAGGCATAAGTATTGTGACATAATGTGTAATAACATCCTGTAATGCTATAAATAATGATATAAAAGCATGATGCAAAATGGACGTATCACGCTTGAGCTTGCGCGCAAGCGGGGTGCCGTCCGCCACGAGCTCTTCCGGGAGGCGATGGGTGCGCTAAGCAGGCTTGGGGAGGAACTCGTGGATGTTGACGCTCGTCTTGAAATCGACGGCCTCCGGCTGGTGGATGAATGGCATCAACTGAAGGTGGCCATCAACCTCGGGCGCCTCCAGCATGAGCACGCTAGCGTGGACGCCGAGGCATCCCTCGCAACCTCGCGCGAGGCCAGTGCCTAAGCCTTGGAGGAGGCCAGGGAGGCAGACCACCGCCACAAGGTCGCCGAGGAGCGCCAGGCCCTGAATGCCTCCCTCGAGCAGCAAGTGGAGGTGCGTAGAGCTGCCTTGGCGTCGATGAAGGGGACGCCGTCCAACGCGGGGGAAATCTTGAGGCGCAAGGAAGCGGTGATGCTGGAGGCCACAGAGCACTGCCTCGAGCTCGAGCGGTTGGAGACAAGGGAGTGTCATGTTGCTTAGGCGGAAGATGCTGCCGGCGCGCGCGAGGCCAGGATCCAGGAGGAAGTGGACCACGGGGTGGCGGAGGCCCGCGCTAATATTGCCAGTAGGTACGACCTGAAGCTGAAGTTCGTGGAGGCCGAAGCTGAGGGCAGGACCACCACCCTTAGGTCAAGGTTGGCGGAGGCGGAGCAGCACGAGAAAGCCGCCGCAGCTGCCCTGATCTCCGTGCAAGCCAAGTTGGCCTCCGCCCGCGCTGAGCTGCTCCCGCTGCAGCAATGGGTTACCGCTGCTGAGTCCCTTGTGCAGTAGAGCAGGGAGGAGGCAATCCGGCGACAGACGCTGCTATGCGAGCATACCCCCATGCTTCGGGACCTCAGGACAAGGGCCAACCAGGCGTGGGTGCCATTTGTGATGAACACGCCCCTCAACCCCACGCAGATGACTATGCCAGCCACCTTCGCTTCTTCACTGATGTCGTGACGCGCCTGGAGAACCAGGCTGAGAGGGCTCACGAGCTTGTCGAGGAGAAGAGCCGAGTCCTCCTCGGGCGCGCGTTTTCCCGCGTTTTCAGCCATCTCTAGAACATCAATCCTGATTTTGACTTTGACGCCGCCATCGCCCCGGTGCCCGAGGTCATCCGAGACAACCTAGCACGCTGGGTGGACGACAATGTGGATGCTCTGGTCAGGGCCTTCTCTTCCGAGGATGATGCGGTGGTGGTCGTGGCGGACGAGGGCGGTGTGGTTGATGATGGTGAAGATGGTGCCAGCGACAGGGACAGTGGTGCCAGCGATGCGCCTGATAGCGACCCGGAGGATGTGGCGAGCGACATGTCCGACTGAGCCTGCACGCCTTTGTTTTGAACCTGCATGAAAAAGTTTGTGCACGACCCCTCAGGGCATAAGAGCATTTTGGGGAGGGGGAGTCCCTCATGTAATCAAACTATTGTTTTATTCCTTGAACCAGACTTAAGGCGTTCTTTTGTAAGCTTGCGAGCCCCTTGCGGGCATGCGGCTGTAATTTACCTTGGCCCAAGCAGGCTTTACTCTGATTTGGTTGCTGCGGATGTGTATTCTCTCGAGGGGAGTCCTTCACGGGCTCGCAAGGCTTGGGGCTCCTGAGGAGTCTGCTAGTCCGCCCGAGAGGGCCTCGGGAGGGGCAAGCGCCAGTCATGGCGGGGTGCACGGGCGGCGCGTGTATGCAATGCCTAGCCCCCGCTCGCGAGGTGCTTGGAAGGGGGGAGGTGGCAGACGCAAACCTCAAAACAAGGCACGAATCCAGAAAACTCACGAAATTAGCACGAATGAGAAAAGACACCCCCCCGCGATTGCCAATGAAAATATGACTTCAAATTCAAATCCAAAGGCCGCAAATTGAGCTACGGAAAAAGGGGTTGAAAGCAAAAGGCCACATCCAACACCTAGCTAGTCTTCTTGTCTTCTCACCAGCGTGGAGCCTAGTGC
The DNA here is from genome assembly GCF_003073215.2 of Triticum urartu. Lineage (NCBI taxonomy): Eukaryota > Viridiplantae > Streptophyta > Magnoliopsida > Poales > Poaceae > Triticum > Triticum urartu. Next base: position 403,617,011 of record NC_053024.1, read on the forward strand.
CCTTGCCGGCCGTGAGCTTAGTCATTGGGGGACAGTGTCGTCGGCCAGCGCGGGGCATGGTGCTTCCACTAGGACGTGGGTGAGAGCCCCCGAGGCCCGAGGGCGGCTCTCCGGAGACTCCGGGGCATGTACGGCCCCACTCATTATTCCGTGTGAGTGTCACAGGCGGAGACCTTCATAGGCGTGAGCCTTGCTTCATATCGCCAGATGAGGGCCCCGCCTTGCGCCACCCTCGACCACCGTTGGGGTGTCTGGAAACCAGGATGAGGCCAAGGGGCAGAGGGGATGCCAGCGGCGCCCTCGGCGACCACGGGCCCTCTGCCGAGGGAGGGCTCACCGGCGCCTCCCCGGCAGAGGACCTACCTCCAGGTGACGCCTTGCCTCGCGTGACATGGGGGTGGGCCTTGCTCCGAACCCCTTTCACGCAGCCCCTAGTTCGCCGCCCTTGGCTGGGGTGGGGCTGCAGTGCTGGGGACACCGTCCGCCGACACGGCCTGGTCCACCTGCGACCCATGGTTAGCGTAAGCCTGCTCCTGGGTTATCAGGGGTACCCTGTGGTGGTTGCCGTCGGTGGGGTCGGCGAGGCTCCTAGGTGGCTCATAGAAGGCCTCGGCTTCCAACATCTCTTCTTCCCAGCCAGGCTCATGGAACGTGCAGGGGTTGTCCTCTGGCGCGTACTCCTGATTCACCATGCGGGGCACATAGGCTTCCTGGGCTGCCTCGCCGGAGCCTCCGCCAAGGCATCCCGCGCCCCACGCTGTCGAGCCGGCATGCCTTCCTGGTGGCCGTGGGGTGGCGCTCGATTGGGACCGTGAGGAGCAACGCCCGCGCCCATGCCACCCAGGGGAGGCGAGGGCGCAGCCGGGTGCTCGACACCCCCGGTCGTGCCAGTGCCGGTGAGCCCTCCTGGTGCACCTGGGAGCACGCGGGTGCAACGAGGCCCGCCGTGTGACCTGGCCACAACTTGAGATGTGAGTAGGGAGCAAAAAGGCGGTGTACCCCTGGCCGCAGCATCCAATAGCTCGATGACGCGTTCCAGCAGTGCGTCGCGGCCATTCTCCATCAGCCGGCACCGCAGTCGCTCCCGCGCAACCACGAGCGCGACTCGCATGTTGGCCTGTTCCCGTTGGGTGTGTGGCGCCGTCCCTGCTGCTTAGCTCACGGATCTTGCGGCGGCCCGCGCACGCTGCGGCTTGAGGGCGACGGACGTCGATCCGTGCTACCCACGTCCACGAGTGTTGGGCCGTGCGCGGGCCCCCTAGAGTGCGGAGTTGAGGTCTTCTGGAATGGATGGAGGTGCTCGAGCTGGCCGGGCCGCCCAACGGTCGACCTGGGCTCTCGGACCGTCAGACATCGGAGATGCGGGGTGATGGCAGATCGGTCGATGGGGAAGAAAACCTCCACGCCCCCCCCTACTTGGAGCGCCAAATGTCGGATTTCGGGTTCCGGCAAAACCCTTGTGGTTCAAACACTGGGGTGCGCACGAAGATCTTCCCCCCAGCTCACGCTCCCACAACAATCTCAGAACCTAACTCGCCGAACCTGAAGAACAAAGGACACATGGTATATACTGGTTCGGGCCACCGTTGTGGTGTAATACCCTACTCCAGTGTGGTGTGGTGGATTGCCTCTTGGGTTGAGGATGAACAAGTACAAGGGAAGAACAACCTCCTGAGGAGAGGTGTTCTTGGGCTTGGTGAGCTTGTGTGGTTGAGGATGGAGTGGACCTGATCCAAGATGAGTTGCCTCCTACTATGGTGGCTAGTCCTATTTATAGAGGCCCTGGTCCTCTTCCCAAATGTAGGCGGGAAGGGATCCAACAACGGCTAAATTTGAAGGGAGACAACTAGTACAATTTATCCTGACAAAAGGTGGTCTTCGCCTGCCAAAGGCTCTGGTGGTGACGCCGTCCTGGGCTCCACGGTGACCTCTGTCCTACCGTCCTGCTGGTCTTGGTCATGCTGCACCGATATGGAAACCTTTGCCTAATGCCTCGGGACTCCTCGCCTGCGCCTGCCCCTTTAGCACCAACGAGGAAACAAGGACACTGCGCACGCTGGCGCCTGCTTGGTGCCCGCCTGGCCTTGGTCGTCATGGCTTGCATCACAGGAACCTCCCGAGGTAGCCCTCGCCTTGATCTCTCCGCCCCTCGCGAGCCAGCATAGTGAGGCCGCCCCTAGGGAGGTCTTGCGTCGTCCGCCTTGTGAGGCTTGGCCCCTCGTGAGGGTCTTGAGTGTTTGCTAGTGAAGATGGGACGTACATGCCCATTGGTGGAGCCACGCCGTGGGCCGCAGGCAGGCAAGTCTGGGGACCCCCATTCCCAGGACGCCGACACAAACTAATGAGCTTGGAAGTTTTTCAGGCTCCAGACTCCAAATCGGGCCAGGGTTCGGATTTAAAACCACCCACCCACCACAAGCAATATTCGCCAAGAAATTCCGGCCCGCCGAATATATGCGACCTCATGTACGTACGACAGCAGCCTCGGGAAACAGTCCATCACTTTTGGTCCAGATTCCTCCTTGTAAAAGACAAGATTAAAGACTGCCGCGACAAGGACGCGATTTCAGTATTCTGCAATAATTGCATGGACGAAGGCATCCTCAATGCCATCAACCGCCGTCGCGTATTACACTTTGCTGACTTGGCAACCATGGTGCAGAAGTACCGCACAATGGAAAGCGCCTGGAAAACCCAGACAGCTCGCTGGGAGCCACCGGTCTCCACCCAACCCCTCGGGCGAGCAAAACGGATGCACCCTCGCGGGGCACCCGAACCCATAGTAAAGAAAACTAAACCCATTACGGGACGCGGAACCGTTCTGGAGGGATGGCTCGATAGGCCATGCAAAATACACACGACACCGGATACCGTACCAACCCACAGCCTTAGAGCATGTTGGATACTCCGGCAAGTGGCCAAGAGTGGCGACAATATCCTCACCAAAAACACCACGGAGCAACTCCCCCCGGAAGACGACGACCCCAGAGTATTGACAGTCTTCAATACTTTCGCTTCAAACAATCGGCGCAAGAGGGCACTCCGTGACCTCGCTGAAGTTTGCCCAAGTCACAACAATAAATCCTTGGAATGACGCGACCATAACTTTCAACGCCAGTGATGAACCAAAAATCCGGTCAGTCCGGGCACCAGCCGCCTTGGTCCTCAACCCAATTGTGGATGGCTTTCGGCTCACTAAAGTGCTCATGGACGACAGCAGCGGACTAAACCTCATCTACGAGGACACACTAAATAAAATGGAAATAGACAGGAGCCACGATGCGCTGGGAAAATTACACTCGACATGGTATTCGGCATGCTAGAGAACTATCGGTCTGAAGATATAACCTTCCAAGTGGCCCCTTTCAACAATGGATATCATGCCCAGTTGGGGCGAGATGCATTCACACGCTTTCAAGCTATACCTCATTACGGGTATATGAAGCTCAAGATGCCCGAGCCCAACGGTATTATCACTCTTGCTAGTGATCCGGACATAGCCCTTTGCCCCGAAAACTAAACAGCATCCCTAGCCCTCGAGGCACTATCTGAGGCCCTCGCGGCCGAAGAGTTAACCGCACTACGCTCTATGATGGATAGGGACGATGTAATCCTTGATAAACGTCCCAAATGCACCTCCTTCAAGCCAGCAGACGAAATAGTCAAATTTCAAGTCCACCCGACAGACCCCAAGAAGACAACTTCCATCGGGGCACAGCTGGACCCAACGGTTGATGCTGCACTACGAACGTTCCTGCACGAGAACTGGGACATATTCGCCCGACACCCTTCTAATATGCCAGGAATCCCACGTAGGCTGGCCGAACACAACCTCAATATATCGAAGGGATATAAGCTGGTCAAGCAAACACTATGACGCTTTTCTGAACCTAAATGACAAGCTATGGGGGAGGAGCTAGCCATGTTAATCGAGGCCGGATTCATCAGAGAAATAGAACACCCGGACTGGCTAGCAAACCTGGTGATGGTACCAAAGAAGGACAAATCCTGGTGCCTATGCATCGATTTCAAAGACCTCAATAAGGCTTGCCCTAAGGATCCCTTTCCCCTCCCCCGCATCGATTAGATTATTGATGCTACTGGAGGACACGACTCACTGTGTTACCTCGACGCATACTCCAGATACTATCAAATAAAATTGAAGGAATCTGATCAAGCCGCAACGACATTCATCACCCCATACGGACCTTTCTACTTCAACACTATGCCATTTGGGCTTAAAAACGCCAGCGCCACCTACCAACACATGATTCAAAAAAGCCTGGAGAAACAAATCGGCAATACAGTGGAAGCATATGTGGATGACGTTGTCATTAAGACTAAGCACATCGAGTCATTAATAGACAACCTACGTCTCACATTCGACAACCTCCAGACATATGACATCAAGCTCAATCTGGAAAAGTGTGTTTTCGGCGTTCCCGCCGGAAAGCTGTTGGGTGTAACATCCCAAATTTTCAATTTGGAATGTTATACATTAGATCATCATTTCATATCATAATTTATTTGCTTTTGGTTTTGATCCTAGAAATTCCATGCAACTCAAGGACCCACGGAGAGAGTTGGGGATTTCATTATTTTAATATTTGAGTTTTCTCAAATTTTGCGAATAGGATCATTTGATTTTAATTATTTTATCATCACTTATTTCTATTACAAAAATATGAGAGAGGGAATAAAATGAATTTCCCAAAATAAAGAAATATTGAGGATTTAATAATAAAATCAAACAAGATTTTATTTCGGAGTTTTTCGGTATTTTATTTGAATTTAGAAAAAATGTGCGTTTTTCAAAATTGCATTTAGGCCCTAAATAAATGTTCACCTTGTGCGGCTTGATTTTAGAAGCTCGGGAAAATTTATTTCGGGATTTTTGGAGTCCGTTTAGTATTTCTTTTATTTGTTTTTTGGCGCGAAATAATTAAAAAAAACGCGAACCAACTTTGGGCCGTACCAGAACGGGACTCCGCCCGGGGGCAGCCTTTAAATAGCCACAGCCCGAGCCGCCCCAGCCCACCAGAGCCGCCGCCAACCCTAACCCTAGCCGCGCCTCGATCCACGCGCCCACTGCCGCCGCCGGAGCCGCCGCCTCCCCGCCTCCCGAGGTAAAAAAAAGGGGGTCGCGGTTTTATTTTTTTTAGTTTCGGTTTTTTTAAATAGATCGGTTTTTCCGATTTATTTATTTAGCGAGCGTTCGTCCATCCGTTCGTTTTAGCGAACGTTCGTCGTTTTTCTTTTTCTCGGATTAAATCCGCGATTTTTCTGATCGCGATTCCTGATACGATTTTCGTTTTAGTATAACTTTTCGCTCGTTTATCAGAATCAGGCGATTCAAGCGCCCGGAGTTTCGTCTCGAAACCCTCTAACCGTTTAACCAACTTAAACAAGTTTTGGCCACTGTAAAAATTGCCCTAGATCCAGATTAGTAAATGAAGCCTGTTTCTTTTGCCGTTTGACTTTCGTTGCTTCGTTTGATTTGATTCTTTTAGCAAACCGGAGTTCTTAAGCTGAACCTTCTGGTTAGATCTCTTATTTGAGTTTTACCCGTGCATTAGATGAATACTTATTGTATGCTTGTTTGTTTGTCTGCGATAGAATACCCAGAGTGCGCCGCCTGTTACTTCGAATCTCTAGGTTTCGCGGATCATCAGCAAGGCAAGTAACACTTTGATTATACCTCCTACTACCCAGTTTTATTGCATTAGATCAATCCTCAAACATTGGATGATTAGGATCTAATTAAATTGTGGGATGGGAAGTAGTTGAGGTAGTACCTATTACCTATTTATTACCAAACCTTTGGGAGTTACTTCTACGTTTGCCTATTATGCCATGCTATGCTAGTAGACGTGGATTGGGTGAGTGATATCCATGAAAGATGTGAGTTTGTTAATTAATGGTTTATCTAAGGTGGCAACTTAAATACACATCTGGATGGATTGAGGTACCTGGGTATTCCAGGATTGCCTGTTTTTCTTTATGGACCGCCACCCAGGCCCAAAGGGATCATGAGATTTTTCATACTGGAAACTTCTGTGTGCAGCCACAAGCTATTATGGGCTCTAGCATAGTTGATTAAGTCGTGCGAACTCTTACAGGGTAGACTAGCAGATGTAGGGGAAAGTAGGTGTAACGGTCTATCCATCGTAAGGTGCTAGCGCTTCTGAAAAACTATGTCTCGGTCATCCATCTTCTCAAACACCATGTAGTGCGAGAAACCAAACGGAGGCGATCAAGTCTTGTGGGGAAAAGTGTGCAAACCTCTGCAGAGTGTATAAACTAATCATGGTTAGCCGTGTCCCCAGTTATGGACAGCTTGAGTATCTAGTACTTGTATTATCATGTGAATCTCAACATTTTACTCTAAAAATTAATTTTGTTGGGTTTTGTTTAATGATGATGCTTAATTGGGATTGAGGATGCTGTCAACCATTCTCAATGTTTAACAACCACCATGATAGTTAAATAAAATTTATTCCTTTGCAGTAGGGAAAAATTGGCTTTACGCAAAACTGTAACCATAGAGCTTTCCACCAGCCAAATATGCATATAGTATAGCTGTTTCATTCCATTACTCTCTATGTGTTACTTTGCTAGCATATTCCATGTGCTGACCCATTTCGGGCTGCAACGTTAATGTTGCAGACTTTTCAGACGACGATTAAGGAGTTTTTAGGTCGTGGTTCTATACTCAATGATGCCGTTGGAGTTGATGGACTCATTTATCTTCCAAGCCTTCCGCTGTTATAGTTATTAGATGGCCTTAAGCCATATTTATTGTAATAAGTTCTCTATTGAGACACTCGATGTAATAAGTGTGTGATTGCTACTCTGTTATAAATCCTCCAAGTACTGTGTGGTGTCAACATTACTGATCCAGAGATGACACCTGAGCACAGAGATCAGACCGTTTGAGGTTTGGTCGCTACAGAGATGGTATCAGAGCACACGCTGACTGTAGGACACGACCACTAAGCTAAAGACCTAGATCACTATTCACTCTCTTCTCTTCTAACCTCTCATCTTTTCTACTCTTTAGGATGGCGGATGCAAGGAACAAATTCACGCAACCAGATGAAGATACACCCTTTGGACGTCACTTGAAGGAAGTCACTAGATACCTGAACATAGGAGTACCAAGCTTCACCGGAACCTACAACACCACTTTACCTGAAGAACAGCGCTGGATGATTCAAGTTCAAGTTCCAGGAAGGACGTTCATGCCAGTCACTGAGCCCATAGAGTTTTCTTTTGATGCACCAACTTGGAGTCTAGGAAAGAGCATGGCAGCTCATATCACCATGGGACGCATTGGAGAAGTCTACCGCAATGATCTCAAGGATACTATCTACCAGATTTGTGGGCGCCGAAATGAACACTGGGAGATGATCAACACTAGGAAGGATAGATCAGTTGCAGCTTTTATCCAGGAATTAAACCAGCACATTCGACGATAGGAGAACCAGATGTGCGCCGACATGATAGACCTGAAGAAAGCAAGGACAAGAATCAAGGAACTGGAGGAGGAACTCAAGGCTACACGTGAAGATTATGAAGAAGAAATTAAAGTATTGGTGGAGAAGAATGACGATCTGATCAAGAAGATCGGGATATTTATGGGAGGCCCAACACCAGTAGATGAAGACGAAGAACCCAAGGAGATTCGCCCGGAAGACTACATCATCATCGACGACACCGACTCGGATCCAGATGATAGTGATGATGACTATGTTGATGAAGCCGGAGAAGATATCATGGAGTCTGCAACCGAAGAATATTTCTAGTAGACCACCTCACCAGCAGTAGTAGTCCACCATGTAAATATAGTAGTCCGAGCACTTTTGCGATAGTTAGATCGATTGTATGCCCTTGTTTGATTGAATGAAGTGAATTGTTTGCTTTTGCCTCATGTGCATATGGGTAGTGTTTTCTCTTTAGACCCCCTCTATTCTTAAATCTCATCTTTTCTAAACCCTCATATGCCTCCGAGACGTGACCCCGGATTTACCTTTCCACCGGAGCTCACCTAGTTGATCTAGCAGCAGAACACATTGATGCAGTTGCTAGTTCAGAATCAGATTCAGGGGAACAACAACAACCCAGCACCACCACCACCACCTGTTGATCACTTAGCCCGTTTTCTTGGGCTAAATCCACCGGTGTTTTCCAGTAGCACCGAGCCGATAGTAGCAGATGATTGGCTCCGCAAGACAGCTAGAGAGTTGACCACAGCAGGATGCACAGATGCGGAGAAGGTGAAGTTTGCCGCGCATCAGCTTGAAGGACCCGCAGCATCATGGTGGGAGAATTTCACAGCCACTTTCCCTGTTGACACTGTCACATGGGACCAGTTTTAGCAGGCTTTTCGAACTGCCCATGTTTCAGCAGGAGCTATGGCCATGAAGAAGCGAGAGTTTCACAACTTGCGCCAAGGAGGACGGACAGTTGGCCAGTATGTGGAGGACTTTAGTAAATTAGCACGTTATGCCCCAGATGACGTTGCTACGGATGTAGCTAAGCAGGAGAAGTTTCTGGAAGGACTGAATGATGAGTTGAGCATGCAGTTGATGGTAGCAACCTTCAACAACTACCAGGAGTTGGTAGACCGTGCTCTTATGATTGAAGGCAAGCAACAACAGATTGAGAACCGCAAGAGGAAGTATGGACAAGGGAAGTACAATTCAGGAGCTCAGCAGAAGCCATGTTTTACCCCTAGATCGGGAGGACATTTTCAGCATACCCATGGAGGAGGTAGCACGCACAATCACAATGGCACCAAGAATGGTAATGGCAATGGAGGAAGCAATGGCCAGAACCGTACCAACCCATCAACCCCAGCCAAGAAGGACCTGAGCCAAGTTACTTGCTTTAAGTGCCAGAAGACCGGACATTATGCCAATGAATGTCCTGAAGGCCAGAATGGCAATGGAAGCTCTGGGAAGAAGCCGAACCCTTTCAACAGGGGACAGTTGAACCACGTTAACGTGGAGGAGGTTGAAGAGCAACCGGATGCCGTAATCGGTAAGTTTTTGGTTAAGTCATTTACTGCACTCGTTCTTTTGATACTGGTGCATCACATTCATACATATCAAGGGGATTTGTGAATAAGTATAACCTGCCCACTACGGTTCTTAGAACACCTATGCTAGTAAGCTCACCAGGAGCGGAGTATATGGCCAGTCAAGGATGTTTTGAAGTGCCATTGAGTATAGGTAGGCATGTGTTTCCCTCAGATTTAATCATTTTGGAATCACAAGGATTGGATGTAATTCTGGGTATGGATTGGCTGTCGATGTATGGAGGAAACATCGATTGCGCCAGTAAGACAATTTTGCTTACCACCCCAGAAGGGAGAAGGATCAAGTATGTATCCCGACATGTGCCAAAAGGGACTCAAGTAAATTTTTTAACAGGAGTTGTGCATGAGGAAGTACTAGTGGTAAGGGATTTCCCTAAAGTATTTCCAGAAGAGTTGCCAGGCATGCCACTAGATAGAGATATTGAGTTTTTGATTGAGCTATTGCCAGGCACAGGGCCAATATCAAAGAGACCATACAGGATGCCTGCAAAGGATTTGGTGGAGATTAAGAAGCAGATTAAGGAGTTATTGGATAAAGGTTACATTCGCCCAAGTTCGTCGCCTTGGGGATCGCCAGTACTTCTAGTGGAGAAAAAGGATGGGTCATTAAGGATGGTTGTTGATTATCGAGGATTGAATGAAGTAACCATCAAGAATAAGTACCCACTACCAATGATCAATGATCTGTTTGATCGATTGCAAGGAGCTAAGGTATTTTCCAAGATCGATCTGCGATCAGGATACCACCAGTTGAAGATTCGAGAACAGGATATACTAAGACAGCTTTTACCACCAGGTATGGGCTGTACGAGTATACCGTTATGTCATTTGGTCTGACTAACGCACCTGCATATTTTATGAACATGATGAACAAAGTGTTTATGGAGTTCTTGGATAAGTTTGTCGTAGTGTTCATTGATGATATTCTGGTTTACTCGAAAAGTGAAGAGGAGCATAAGGAGCATTTGCAATTGGTACTTGAGAAGCTCAGAGAACAATAGTTGTATGCCAAGTTCAGCAAATGTGAGTTTTGGTTGAAGGAAGTAGGATTCCTCGGACACGTTATATCCGGAGAAGGTATATCAGTAGATCCCACTAAAGTTGATACCGTGACCAAGTGGGAAGCACCAATCACAGTTGGAGAGATCCGGAGTTTCCTTGGACTCGCAGGATACTACCGGAGATTCATTGAGAATTTCTCCAAGATTGCAAAACCTATGACGGAGTTATTAAAGAAGGATACCAAGTTCATATGGACCGAGGAGTGTGAGGCTAGTTTCCAGAAGTTGAAGAAACGCTTGGTTACTTCACCAGTGTTGATTTTGCCAGACTAGACCAAGGATTATGAGGTGTACTGCGACGCTTCACGTCGAGGACTTGGAGCAGTGCTTATGCAGGAAGGGAGAGTTGTTTCATATGCCTCAGGACAGCTTAAGCCCCATGAGTTGAATTATGCTACGCATGATTTGGAGTTAGCAGCTGTAGTGCATGCATTAAAAACGTGGAGACATTTCCTCATTGGAAATCATTGTGAGGTGTACACGGGTCACAAGAGTTTGAAATACATTTTCACACAGAAGGAGTTAAACCTCAGACAAAGGAGATGGTTGGAGCTCATCAAGGATTATGATATGAGATTGCATTACCATCCCAAAAAGGCTAATGTAGTAGCTGACGCATTGAGCCGTAAGAGCCATGTCAATACACTAATGACGGGAGAACTACCAAGAGAGTTAGCCGAAAATCTTCGTGAACTATGTTTGGAAATAGTTTCGAGAGGCTATGTAGTAGCATTGGAGATTCAGTCAACTTTGATGGATAGAATCAGAGAAGCTCAGAAGACTGACAAGGAGATTGCCTCTATAAAGGAGAAAATAAGCGAAGGAAAGGCTAAAGGATTTCGTGAGGATGAGCACGACACCCTATGGTTTGAAGACCGTGTTTATGTGCCCAATGACCCAGAGATCAGGAAGTTGGTTCTGCAAGAGGCACACGATTCACCATATTCGATTCACCCAGGAAATACCAAGATGTATTTGGATTTGAAGGATATTTTCTGCTGGACTGGAATGAAGAAAGATATTGCAGAGTATGTAGCAGTTTGTGATGCGTGTCAGAGAGTAAAGGCAGAGCATCAGAAGCCAGCAGGATTGCTACAACCATTGCCGATACCCGAATGGAAGTGGGATAAGTTAGGCATGGATTTTATCACAGGATTACTCAGGACTCGTTCAGGCTATGACTCAATTTGGGTTGTAGTTGATCGGTTGACGAAATTAGCTCATTTCATCCCAGTAAAGACCACTTACACCAGTGCTAAGTTGGCAAAGATATACATGACCAGGATTGTATGCTTACATGGAGTTCCGAGGAGTATAGTATCAGATAGAGGAACCCAGTTTACCTCAAAGTTCTGGAATCAGTTGCACGAAATTTTGGGTACCAGGCAAGAGTTCAGCACAGCTTTTCATCCACAGACAGATGGACAGACCGAGAGAGTCAATCAGATTTTGGAGGACATACTGAGAGCTTGTGCGCTAGATTATGGATCTAGTTGGGACGACAATTTGCCACATGCAGAATTCTCTTACAACAACAGTTATCAATCCAGTTTAAAGATGGCCCCTTTCGAAGCCTTGTACGGAAGGAGGTGCAGGACACCGTTGACGTGGGATGAAGTTGGAGACCGCCAGTTGTTTGGACCTGACTTGATTAAGGAGTCTGAACAGAAGGTGAAATTGATTCACGATAGGATCAAGATAGCCTAGTCCGGACAGAAGAGTTATGCAGATTCTAAATGCAAGGAGACAGTTTACGAAGTTGGAGATAGAGCTTATCTTCGAGTATCCCCACTTCGGGGAACAAAGCGCTTTGGTGTTAAAGGAAAGTTAGCACCACGATTTGTAGTACCATATCGAGTATTGGAACGTATGGGAGAAGTGGCCTACAAGTTGGAATTGCCCGCAGGATTGTCAGGAGTTCATGATATGTTCCACGTTTCTTAGTTGAAGAAGTGCCACGCGGAGATGGCTGACATACCTTTGAGAGACACCATGCCATTGGAAGCAATTCAGTTGGATAACGATTTGACCTATGAGGAGAAACTAGTTAAGATTCTAGAATATGCCAGTCGAGTCACCGCAGCAAGGTTATCAAGTTTTGCAAGGTTCAATGGATCCACCACACGAAGGATGAAGCCACCTGGGAGCGAGAGGAAGATTTGCTCAAGGACCACCCTCACCTATTTTCTAGCCAACCTGAATCTCGAGGGCGAGATTCATCTTAAGGGGGGTAGGTTTGTAACATCCCAAATTTTCAATTTGAAATGTTATACATTAGATCATCATTTCATATCATAATTTATTTGCTATTGGTTTTGATCCTATAAATTCCACGCAACTCAAGGACCCACGGAGAGAGTTGGGGATTTCGTTATTTTCATATTTGAGTTTTCTCAAATTTTGAGAATAGGATCATTTGATTTTATTTTATCATCAATTATTTCTATTATAAAAATATGAGAGAGGGAATAAAATGAATTTCCCAAAATAAAGAAATATTGAGGATTTAATAATAAAATCAAACAAGATTTTATTTCGGAGTTTTTCAGTATTTTATTTGAATTTAGGAAAAATATGCGTTTTTCAAAATTGCATTTAGGCCCCAAATAAATGTTCACATTGTGCGGCTTGATTTTAGAAGCTTGGGAAAATTTATTTCGGGATTTTTGGAGTCGGTTTAGTATTTCTTCTATTTGTTTTTCTGCGTGAAATAATTAAAAAAAACGCGAACCGACTTTGGGCCGTACCCGAGCGGGACTCCGCCCGGGGGCAGCCTCTAAATAGCCGCCGCCTGAGCCGCCCCAGCCCACCAGAGCTGCCGCCAACCCTAACCCTAGCCGTGCCTCGATCCACGCGCCCGCCGCCGCCGCCGGAGCCGCCGCCGACCCGCCTCCCGAGGTAAAAAAAAAGGGGGGTCGTGGTTTTATTTTTTTTAGTTTCGGTTTTCTAAATAGATCGGTTTTTCCAATTTATTTATTTAGCGAGCGTTCGTCCGTTCGTTCGTTCTAGCGAACGTTCGTCGTTTTTCTTTTTCTCGGATTAAATCCGAGATTTTTCTGATCGGGATTCCTGATCCGATTTTCGTTTTAATATAACTTTTCGCTCGTTTATCGGAATCAGGCGATTCAAGCGCCTGGAGTTTCGTCTCGAAACCCTCTAACCGTTTAACCAACTTAAACAAGTTTTTGCCACTGTAAAAATTGCCCTAGATACAGATTAGTAAACGAAGCCTGTTTCTTTTGCCGTTTGACTTTCGTTGCTTCGTTTGATTTGATTCTTTTTGCAAACCGAAGTTCTTAAGCTGAACCTTCTGGTTAGATATCTTATTTGATTTTTACCCGTGCATTAGATGAATACTTATTGTATGCTTGTTTGTTTGTCTGCGATAGAATACCCAGGGTGCGCCGCCTATTACTTCGAATCTCTAGGTTTCGCGGATCATCAGCAAGGCAAGTAACACTTTGATCATACCTCCTACTACCCAGTTTTATTGCATTAGATCAATCCTCAAACATTGCGTGATTAGGATCTAATTAAATTGTGGGATGGGAAGTAGTTGAGGTAGTACCTATTACCTGTTTATTATCAAACCTTTGGGAGTTACTTCTACGTTTGCCTATTATGCCATGCTATGCTAGTAGACCTGGATTGGGTGAGTGATATCCATGACAGATGTCAGTTTGTTAATTAATGGTTTATCTAAGGTGGCAACTTAAATACACATCTGGGTGGATTGAGGTACCTGGGTATTCCAGGATTGCCTGTTTTTCTTTATGGACCGCCACCCAGGCCCAAAGGGATCATGAGATTTTTCATACTAGAAACTTCCATGTGCAGCCACAAGCTTATGGGCTCTAGCATAGTTGATTAAGTCATGCGAACTCTTACAAGGTAGACTAGCAGATGTAGGGGAAAGTAGGTGTAATGGTCTATCCATCGTAAGGTGCTAGCGCTTATGAAAAACTATGTCTCGGTCATCCGTCTTCTCAAACACCATGTAGTGTGAGAAACCAAACAGAGGCGATCGAGTCTTGTGGGGAAAAGTGCGCACATCTCTGCAGAGTGTATAAACTAATCATGGTTAGCCGTGTCCCCGGTTATGGATAGCTTGATCCGCCCAAGGTGTCGCTCACAGCCCCAAACGATGTGAGCAGGGTTCCCAAGCCCACCATCCGGGTGCCACTTGGTACACCGTGCCACTGTACCAAGTCTGTCCCAAGCCCACCTGTACCGGGTGCCACTTGGTAGACTACTAACACTACCTACAAACACCAGAAACTAGTTGCAACTCCTGGACAGAGATCGAGTTGATTAATAAGCCGAGAGGGGCCGAGTTACCGGAACCCAATGTGTGGTAGTAACTGTTCATGGATCACAAACACAGAACTCAGTTCCTGAGAATAGCTGCAATGAGACAACCCACCATGTACTCCTACATGGCCTCTCACCGCTACCTTTACCAAATCGTGTTCACACACTTAGCTCTCAACAGTAGGACATGTTGACCACATTCCAATTCATCCCCGATGAACCAGACCTAACTCAACCCTAAGCAGTAGCAGGCATGACAAACTAACATGAATGACTAGGCACATCAGGGCTCAAGCAACTCCTACTCATGCTAGTGGGTTTCATCTATTTACTGTGGCAATGACAGGTCATGCAGAGGAAAGGGGTTCAGCTACCGCAGCATGTAATAGTTGAAACGTTTTTTTCCTAATGCAGTAAAAGAGAGCAGGAGTGAGAGAGTGGGATTGTATCGGAATGAACAAGGGTGTCATCGATCTCATCGCCGGAACAACATCTACCGAAGGGGGACAATTACCGACAAACAGAGAAGGACACAATCAATGCAATGCAACAATATGATGCATGATCATCTCATGGTAATATGCTTGTGTTTTGTCCTAATGCAACTAGCAACACAATTAAATGAAGTTGATTTGAACCCAAAGTTCAAATTCAAACTCCACATGTGGTTATTTAAATGCCATTCATTTGATTTGTCCTAAACAGTGGCTTTAAGTTGTTCTAACATGCATGAAAATGGTACAGATGGATAGATTGGATTTTTCTGATAATTTTTCATATATAATTTATTTAATTCTGAGCTACGGTTGATTTTATATGATTTTTTGAAGTTTGTAACAATTTTTGGAATTTTCTGAATAAGTTTAAATCCAGAAAATTCTTTACTGCGTCAGCATGATGTCAGCAGGTCAACAGACCCGGTCAGGTCAAAACTGACGCGTGGGTCCTGCATGTCAGTCTCACAGTGACTAAACCAGTTTAATTAAACGTAAACTAATAAGTTACTCAGGGTTGGGCCCCACATGTCATTGACCCATAGGGTCAATTAGGTTAGTGCTAATTAGTGGTTAGGCCTAATTAAGCTAGAGCCACGTCAACATTGCCGGATCTACGCCGGCGTTGGCCAAACCGACGGCAAGAGCTCGCCGGACTCGCGTTAGGGACGGCAGTTCGTCGCGCTGCTGGCACCAGGGAGGTCCTCTCGCTCGTCCGCATCCAAAGGACCGGACAGGAGGCCGCGGGGTGGCCGGAAACGATGTCGGCGACGAGGTTTAGCGGCGGCCGAGCTCGGGCTCGAGCGGGTGCGGGGTTTCAGCGTGAGCTAGAGCAAATGGCGTGGCGCGTCCGCTTCCCGGGGACGCAATGAGCATGTTGGTGGTGCTGGGGCAAGCGGGAGAGCGCAGGAGCATCGAGCTCGTCGGCCATGGCGGCGGCCGGAGTTCGGGTGCAAGTGGCGCGGTGGCTATGACGTGCGAGAGGAAAAATGGAGGGAGGGAGAAGAG
Source organism: Triticum urartu (assembly GCF_003073215.2). Taxonomy (NCBI): domain Eukaryota; kingdom Viridiplantae; phylum Streptophyta; class Magnoliopsida; order Poales; family Poaceae; genus Triticum; species Triticum urartu. Next base: position 403,632,985 of record NC_053024.1, read on the forward strand.
TCAGTGGCTCACGGCGGTTGCAACGGCCGTCGAAGTGGGCTCGGGGGAGGTCGGAGCTGAGCGAGGCGGCATGGGGGATCTCCGGCGACGGTAGTCAAGTGGCGGAGCGAGGAGGTCGAGGACGTCGAGGCGGAGCTCATGGACACGTCGTAGGGGCGAGGGAATGGCTCAGGGAGCGGCAGCGGCGAACGATGGCGACGGTGGCGCTCGGGTGTGGCACGCGGGGGGCGGGGGGGGGGAGTAGAGGATGGGGAGGAGCGCCGAGAGAGAGGAGGGGAAGCAAGAGGGGCCAGCGCGTTCTCCAGGCACTGTTGGGATGAAGGGGAGCTCGCCGGCGCGAAGCAGGAGCTGGCACGGCCGGCGTCGTGCTCTGGTTCACCTCTGCCTTCTGGCAGGGGTAGAAGACAAGGATGCCCTTGTGGGCTGGGCCTCCTGTGCTGGGCCAGGTGGTTGTGCCAGGTGGGCTACAGGTAAGCACTTCTCGCTCTCTTTCAATTCTGTTTTTCTATTTATTTGCTCTGTTTTGATTTAGTAAAATACTAAATCATTTTATATATTCCTGAAATAAATTGTGGGTACTGTTAGAATTATTTCCATCAACCCTCAACCACTTCCAGAATTATTTGGGCATTTTAATATAGTTATAGCATTTAAATGCCCAAATTCAAATACTTTATGATTTAATTCAAAAATCCAAATTGATCTAGAAAAATGTGCACCATTTTTGTCAGAGGTGCTGGACCAATTCAAAAATGATGAACATTTCTAAAGGGCATTTTGGGATCATTGAAAAGATTTAAGTTTGAACCTAGTTGAATTTCATTTGCTGCTAGGGTTTATCATCCCCCCATTTCAAAGTTTCATGAAAATTTAGACATGATGCATGGAGGCTAAAGCAAGATAGGCAAGGCCAGAACTGGGGCTGTGACAGCTCACCCCCACTAAACAAGAATCTCGTCCCGAGATTCAAGCATAGGGCAAGATGAAGGGGGAACGCAAACTAACATAATCTTCACGGTCCAGATGTCTTTCTCGAGGATGTTGATTCATTGCTTCATATTGACCTTGACGTCTTTGCTTTCGAGATCTTCATCCAACACAATGACGACAGAAGGAAACTCTACATGAAACGATTTCCTCGAAGAACGAGCACTCAAGATCAACTCATGGAGTGAGACGTTGAAACATCTCTTGAGTTGGGACATAAAACATACATCAAGACGGATGGATAGTAATGGATGGTGAAGTTCGATTTTGTAGGCAACTATTCCACGCTTAAGAAGATGGCGGATGGGTTCAAAGTAGCGAGGAGATAATTACCACGATTCCATAATGTGGCACCCTAGAGGAGGTGACTCGAAGGATTATTCCCTTAAGTGGCAAAAAGAATTACTTTTGATCCATAGATCATTGAAACTCTTCATACCATCCTGAGGCAATTCTTAATGGAACGTTTGAAGGAGTTCGAAAGAATTACATACTCGGGCTAGGGTGGACGATGTGGACTACCTTGTTGAAGACAACATAATGGATGATTTTGCTTATCATCGGAGATGGATGGGACCCGTGGTAGGATGGCACAATGGCGGTGCAAGATGGGAATAAAAGGAAAATGCTGGGAATGATTCTAGTAAGTGGGGAGAAACCCAACAGTAGAGAGTGAGCCCACTGTTTGGAAAGGTTATAACATAACCGAGTAAAGCGAGAGCACAAGGATCCCTAAGGAGCAACTTCTAGAATAAGTTGCACGAAATCCTCATGGAGAAGATGGTCAAATAGTTCAATCAAGATACTACAATGATAGATCTTCCGGCTAGGTGTGTCAGCCAGAACATCAACCTTGTCGGGGCCTACATCATAGGTCTTGGAAAAGTTCCAACTATCATATCTGCCTGAGATTCAGATGTGGTTGGTAACGGGATATTTCAAACAGCATGTCTGGAGAGGAAAGTTTGCAACACAAACCGCCGAGATGACGTTGCGAGATTCTCGGGAAATGAACTACAATAGAAAGCTCCAAAACATGAGCTAGTTCTGCTACATACATGTGAACACACTGTCCCAGACAAGCATGATCACATAGTAGTCTTATAATAAAACACTACCGAGTTCAGGTGGGGAACCATCTTCGAGGATATCGGAATCTTGTGCACGAACTAGTATTCGCACAGCAACTCCTTTTCCTCGAACAAACCAGTCGGTGGCTTGGTGTGCTAGGAACACATATGGAATGGAGGCGGCCAACCTATCAAACCATAGAGCACTTTGCATGTGCATGACTAACTTGGGATGGTTCCAGAGGAGGCAAAAACAAAATTTCTCGAGTTCATGGCGGCAACTTGCATCAAATGCATGTGAATCAGAGAAAGTCACTTCTTTCACCAAAACATATACCTCATGAACGGGACACGAAGGCAATGCTTACAAAAGTTTCCAGCACTAGCTCAATGTTCAACATGAATCATGGAGGAGACAAGATGCTACTGTTGGGCTCAACAGCAACTCATCTGAATTTCCATATCACTAGACTTCCACCATTATGTGAACAATGTGTTAGTATTGGTCAGACCAAAAGATGTAATGGTGTATGCTCGAGGGATCAACCACGAGTAAGACAACATTACGAACATCGTTGGTACTGATTTGATTTGACGATAACCCTCACTCAAATCAAAGGATTGATAAGACAATAGGTCCAACAACTGATCACAGGGACCAATCGATGAAGATATCATCTTTCTTCAACACACACTACACAAGAATATCCCTTTGGAACGAACTAAGTTAGGCAAGCTTTTATCTTGCAACTCTCCAAGTTGTTGTTCAGCTTAACCAACTAGCTCGGGGTATCCAACACAGATTCTTGGAGAATGGATGGTTTAAAGAAAACCAACATGATCATGAACTCAACATAGCGATTAGGGAACAACCTGGTAATACTTCTGAGAAGATATTCAGAAAATCACGAACCGCCGATATTTTATTAAGCTTAGGAGCAATCTTGCTTTCGAGGCAAGATGATATGATCAAAGGGTGAGGGATTGACACAATCCTAACTCATTGATCGAAGAGTGCACCACAAATAAGGACTAGGTAGCACGATCATTCTTATGATGATGACTCAATAACCAACATGCTAAGTATGAGGTTATTGTCCATTAACTACCAAGCAACACAGTTGCTAGGAGTATTGATTTCACACATCACAATTCACTTTTCGGTATTCCGGTTGCGACAACACGACACCGAGGAATGAATGATGATGGCAAGAAGTATCACTACATCAAGAATTCATAAGGGAAGGTGCAATTCTCATGACATTCCTGACATAAAGTGGATAATACTTCAGGGTAGAACAGACCAATATCTTGATTGCATTTGATCTGCAAAATACAACTACTTTGACCCAATCCTACAAATGGATGAGGTACTGGAGTTTGTTTCTCCTAGTCATTCTAAACTAGAATGGCTTGACGGACCACAAGAGCGATAGGCACCGATGAATGAATGCTCACATACTCTTGACTATCAATTGATAGATGAAGGTCGGAATATAACTGAAGGGGGACAACTCAAAGGAACATATAGCTTTCTGAGTTGTGGATGCATAGATTAGTATGTCGAACGAGTTCAACATATTTCTTCCAGATAACCCATGCAGAGAGGTAGGACTGGCAGAGTCACAATTATGAATGGAGAACTCCTCAAGAGTACTCTGATTGTGATCTTTTGGTTCAAATAGCTTCTGCCATATTGGCTCCTGGTATTGGAAGAACGATATACCACAGACCTCGAGGACTATCATAAGGTTGCTAATATCTTAAGGGAACTAGCAAATACTAACAACATGAGGTAGGGTGAATCTCGGGTTCAAAACCCAGGAGTAGAATACCTACTAACTAAATAACATCACGAGATGCTTTCAAGAATGGTGGCCAGAATCATCACACTGGGAACACAAAACATTGCTAGATTACTGAGTGGTTCTCGAAGACACCTAGGGTCATAATACTAACTCCAACATACATGTCTAGGCAATGGAGTATCTCAACCCACTGGTTAGTGTGGTTAATCTGGCCCAAATGGACATCAGGAACATGGAGGAATGATTACAAGTGCATCGGACTATCTAGAAACCTGGGATGACTTAGACAACATAGCGGCTGTAAATGCTCAAAAAGATTTGAGACAACCTGCAAAAATGGTGGCATAACCACTCAACATCACAATATCAAGGTTCTGAGGCCAGCTATGAACACACGGAAGTAGTAGTAACTGAACTGAGGCTTAAACTCAACATTCCTAGGCAACTACAATTTAGTAACACGTCATCCTGAGAGATAGAAGAGAAGCCTAGTTCTTAACCCCGTAGAAAAGATAAGATGACTCAGATCAGAAGGTCATGAGGATAAGGAGTAAAACGAGCCTTACGTTCCCTTCCACAATCAATTCCCTTATATAACTAAAGCATTTCTAGACTCAACTTCGACCAGCTTGGCTTGGTAATCCTACAGGCAGTCAGGCTCTGATACCAAAGCTGTCGGGACCCCGATTCCAAGTCACATCGGTCTAGCCGGTAACACCTCATATCACATTGTGGCCTCACGCACGGTATTCCCACGGGTGTCGCCTTACCATGGCCCGGGACCGTTTGCGCCTTTTGGCTCACGTATATGATAGTGTCGCTAGCATCCATATGACAGAGAATCTGGGCTGACATGACTAGTCGTGAACCCAAAGTGGCACTAACTTACGGGGACAGACATACATGAATTAACATCGAGCATGTCGGTCAGCAGCGTGTGAATCCGGGCTGTAGCACTGGACTAACAGGACTCCGGTGAACCGGGCTGTAGCAGGCTAGGCAGGACTCCGGATGTCACCGCGTGACATTTCCCCGAAGGGACAGACACAGGAACGAAGTGAATCACATGCCGGCCAGTCAAGTGTTCCGGAGTAGTAGTGCTGGGCTAGCAGGACTCCGGTGAACCGGGCTGTAGCGGACTACTATGGCTCATGGAAGCACAAGACTACATTTCCCCATAAGAGAGGCTACCAAGGATAAACAACTAGGTTGTCGGATCCCGCACATACCAAGCATTTTGATCATACACACAATATGCTCAATATGTGCAATACAACATGGCATCACAACAAGACTCTATGACTCAGAGTATTTATTCATTAGGCTCCGAGGGGCGAGATATTACGAACAAGGGTCTCATGACCCAACAATCATAGCATACAATCAAAGCACATGCGGAAGCTTAACATGTCTGAGTACATACATCTATAAATGAAAAAGGCTGAGAAGCCTGACTATCTACCAGATCCTGCCGAGGGCACAAGATCGTAGCTGAGGTATCAAGCTAAACGTCGAAGTCCACACAGAACTACTAGCGAGACTGACGTCTCTGCAAAACATAAAATAAGCAAACGTGAGTACAAATGTACCCAGCAAGACTTACATCAGAACTAACTACATATGCATCGGTATCAACAAAGGGGGTGGTGGAGTTTAACTGCAGCAAGCCAGCTTTGACTTAGTGGCTAACCTGAACTACGACTGCAAGTAACTCTTTTGAGGTGGCGCACACGAGTCCACATATTCACCATACCAATACACCACTATGGATCCGCTCCCGTCTCCCTATGAGAATGCCATCCATAGCACTCACGCTTATCTTGTGCATCTTAGAGTATCCACTTTCACTTGTCTATGAACTATGCAAGGAGTCCAAGTTTCCATATCCGAGGAATCCGGCTATTCGAATAGATAATGATAACCCTGCAGGGGTGTACTTCTTCACACACGCTCTCGCCACTTATCGCCCTGTACACGTCATGTACCTCGGCAACCTTCAAGCGGAAGCCAGGCGAGGGAGTCGGCCACGACCTGACTAACCAACAAGTCTCTAGTCCTGGTTTATCACCTATTTGGGTTCCATCCACAAGGAGATCCGGCCAGGGTGTCGCTCACGGCCCCAAACGATGTGAGCAGGGTTCCCAAGCCCACCATCCGGGTGCCACTTGGTACACCATGCCACTGTGCCTAGTCTGTCCCAAGCCCACCTGTACCGGGTGCCACTTGGTAGACTACCAACACTACCTACAAACACCAGAAACTAGTTGCAACTCCTGGACAGAGATCGAGTTGATTAATAAGCCAAGAGGGGCCGAGTTACTGGAACCCAATGTGTGGTAGTAACTATTCATGGATCACAAACACAGAACTCAGTTCCTGAGAACGGCTGCAATGAGACAATCCACCATGTATTCCTACATGGCCTCTCACCGCTACCTTTACCAAATCGTGTTCACACACTTAGCTCTCAACGATAGGACATTTTCACCACATTCCAATTCATCCCCGATGAATCAGACCTGACTCAACCCTAAGCAGTAGCAGGCATGACAAACAAACATGAATGAGTAGGCACATCAGGGCTCAAACAACTCCTACTCATGCTAGTGGGTTTCATCTATTTACTATGGCAATGACAGTTCATGCAGAGGAAAGGGGTTCAGCTACCGCAGCATGTAACAGTTGAAACGTTGTTGTCCTAATGTAGTAAAAGAGAGCAGGAGTGAGAGAGTGGGATTGTATCAGAATGAACAAGGGGGTTTTGCTTGCCTGGTACTTTTGAAGATAGTATAGCTCTTCATCGGTGTCATCGATCTCATCGCCGGAACAACATCTACCGAAGGGGGACAATTACCGGCAAACAAATAAGGACACAATCAATGCAATGCAACAATATGATGCATGATCATGTCATGGTAATATGCTTGTGTTTTGGCCTAATGCAACTAGCAACACAATTAAATGAAGTTGATTTGAACCCAAAGTTCAAATTCAAACTCCACATGTGGTTATTTAAATGTCATTCATTTGATTTGTCCTAAACAGTGGCTTGAAGTTGCTCTAACATGCATGAAAATGGTACAGATGGATAGATTGGATTTTTCTGATAATTTTTCATATATAATTTATTTAATTCTGAGCTACGGTTGATTTTATATGATTTTTTGATGTTTGTAACAATTTCTAGAATTTTCTGAATAAGTTTAAATCCAGAAAATTCTTTACTGCGTCAGCATGATGTCAGCAGGTCAATAGACCCGGTCAGGTCAAACCTGACACGTGGGTCCTGCATGTCAGTCTCACAGTGACTAGACCAGTTTAATTAAACATAAACTAATAAGTTAATCAGGGCCAGGCCCCACACGTCATTGACCCATAGGGTCAATTAGGTTAGTGCTAATTAGTGGTTAGGCCTAATTAAGCTAGAGCCATGTCAGCATCACCGGATCTACGCCGTCGTTGGCCAAACCAACGGCGAGAGCTCACCGGACTCGCGTTAGGGACGACAGTTCGTCGGGCTGCTGGCACCAGGGAGGTCCTCTCGCTCGTCCGCATCCAAAGGACCCGACGGGAGGCCGCGGGGTGGCCGGAAACGATGTCGGCAACGAGGTTGAGCGGCGGCCGAGCTCGGGCTCGAGCGGGTGCAGGGTTTCAGTGCAAGCTAGAGCAAACGGTGCGGCGCGTTCGCGTCCAGGGGATGCAATGAGCATGTTGGTGGTGCTGGGGCGAGCGGGAGAGCGCAGGAGCATCGAGCTCGTCGGCCATGGCGGCGGCCGGAGTTCGGGCACAAGTGGCATGGCGGCTTGGTGTGCGAGAGGAAAAACGGAGGGAGGGAGAAGAGTCAGTGGCTCATGGCGGTTGCGACGGCCGTCGAAGTGGGCTCGGGGGAGGTCGGAGCTGAGTGAGGCGGCATGGGGGATCTCCGGTGACGGTAGTCAGGGACGGGCTTGGTGAGGCCAGAGGAGCGCGCCCGGCATCGAGTGGCGGAGCAAGGAGGTCGAGGACGTCGAGGAGGAGCTCATGGACACGTCGTTGGGGCAAGGGAATGGCTGAGGGAGCGGCAGCGGCGAACGGTGGCGACGGTGGCGCATGGGTGTGGCGCGGGGGGGGGGGGGGCAGGGGGGGGGGAGGGGGGGGGGGGGGGGGAGCAGAGGATGGGGAGGAGTGCCGAGAGAGAGGAGGGGAAGCGAGAGGGGCCAGCGCGTTCTCCAGGCGCTGTTGGGATGAAGGGGAGCTCGCCAGCGCGAAGCAGGAGCTAGCACGGCCGGCGTCGTGCTCTGGTTCGCCTCTCCCTTCTGGCAGGGGTAGAAGACAAGGATGCCCTTGTGGGCTGGGCCTCCTGTGCTGGGCCAGGTGGTTGTGCCAGGTGGTTGTGCCAGGTGGGCTACAGGTAAGCACTTCTCTCTCTCTCTCTCTCTCTTAATTCTGTTTTTCTATTTATTTGCTCTGTTTTGATTTAGTGAAATACTAAATCATTTTATATATTCCTGAAATAAATTGTGGGCACTGTTAGAATTATTTCCAACAACCCTCAACCACTTCCAGAATTATTTGGGCATTTTAATATAGTTATAACATTTAAATGCCCAAATTCAAATACTTTATGATTTAATTCAAAAATCCAAATTGATCTAGAAAAATGTGCACCATTTTTGTCGGAGGTGTTGAACCAATTCAAAAATGATGAACATTTATAAAGGGCATTTTGGATCATTGAGAAGATTTAAGTTTGAACCTAGTTGAATTTCATTTGCTGCTAGGGTTTATCATCCCGCCATTTCAAAGTTTCATAAAAATTTATACATGATGAATGGAGGCTAAAGCAAGACAGGCAAGGCCAGAACTGGGGCTGTGACACTGATGTGCCCAGAACGACATCATCTCCTTCAGCCATGCTCACTGGCCGAGCAGAATCTTCAACTGATTGCATGTACGTGTGAATAAGGATAGATGCGAGGGCAAATGGGGATAGGGTTATGAATGCTCACAACAAAGATTTTGCGAAAGAAAACATTTTGAAGAAGAATTAGATGCAGACTTTGAGAAACGTTTCAGATGAAAGAAATCTATAGAACGAACTAGCAGGTTTGAATAAAATACTAGTAAGCATGCTAAGCATTCCATTCGTACGAGACATACCACAAACCCTAAATCTGAATATTTTCGGATGCAAGGGACTACTACAAACCATATCCGCACAAGTTACCTATCAGTAAAGATCTGAAAAATATGGTAAAATAGGAAATTTCTACCGTGGACGAACTCGAGCGAGATGAATGGAAGAACAAGTTCGCACTACACATATGCTAACTTGGTGATGTGCAGCGACTATGGCGGCGTGGGGATGAAGAAGATCCGCGACAGCAAGGAATGACTCTGGCGACCTCTTTCTGTCATCAAGGCGGCGAAGTTGTTCGACGACGTCATGCTCAAGGAGGAGCAGTGAGGTAGGAATTCGGAAGGTGACGGTGGCGAAGAGGAAAAGTGGATTTGGGGAAGGTTATGACGTGGTATATATATGCGAGGAGAAATAACCACATCGGATGAATTTGATCAAATGGCCACAGTCGAAGGACTATTGCAATTCAACGGACAAGATCAGGTGGCAGTTGATGAAGAGCACGTGGCAACCGTCATCAAAGATCGTGGTCCTGACTTGGGCAGGAAACCCAAAATTTTGGACGGCTTTCGCCAAAACGAATTAAGTTCAGAACAAACCTTTAATGTGGTCAAGGACACCAGATAAAATTTTGTTACCAGATGAAATTGAGCATTCGTAACAGAAAAACATAGACGAGAAGAGATAGAATAGAGGGAAAACAGGGTCCTAGGCATTTCACTTAGACAAAGAAACACAAACACTCGAGAGAAAAGCTATGAGTGAAATACATTCGGACTAACACAAAATCCTTCAACCGAAAGGCAACTCAACGAAGGAAAATTGTGGTGGCATGACCCACTGTATAAGAACCGTATGACCCCGAGCATTGCACAATTATCGTGGCACCCGGTTAGTCTAGTTCTTCTTTAATGTATTCACTCTCAGAAAGAAAATTTCACTTTTTCGAAATTTTCAAACTCTTCAAGTGTTGTGCACCCATTCCTTCTAAGATGTTGAAGTGATGGTACAGGTGCCGAGTCTAGCTTACTGCACATTTGCAGAATCTAGGATATTTAGCCTAGATAGTAATGCATAGAATCTTTTCTCACTGAGAGGCTTGGTGAAGATGTCAGCAAGATTATCTTCGGTATTGACGTGGCTGATAACAATATTCCCTCGAGCAACATGATTGCGAAGGAAATGATGTCTGATGGCAATATGCTTGGTGCAAGAATGCTGCACTGGATTGTGTGCAATTTTGATCGCACTCTAATTTTCACAATATAGAGGAGTCTTCTTGACCTTGATGCCATAATCCTTCAGAGTATGCTTCATCCATAATAACTGAGTGCAACACGCGCTAGCAGCAATATATTCGTCCTCAGTCGTGGAGAGAGAGACACAATTCTGCTTCCTTGATGACCAACATACCAAAGATCTACCAAGTAAATGGCATGTCCCCGAAGTAGATTTCCTGTCAACCAGGTCACCTGCATAATCTAAGTCTGAATATCCAACGAGATCAAATTATGCTCCCTTAGGATACCATAAACCTAAGGTGGGTGTGTGAGCCAAATATCTCAGAATATGCTTGACCGCTTGGTGATGCGATTCTTTCGGTGCAGCTTGATAACGAGCACACATACAAACACTCAACATAATATCAGGTCTGGATGCACATAGTTAGAGTAAAGAACCAATCATCAAACGGTAAGCTTTCTGATCGTAATCCTTACCATACAAATCTACGTCTAGCTTACCATTCATGGGCATTGGAGTTTTGTAGCCCTTTAGTTTGCAATCTTGCATTTTGAACTTCTTCAGACAGTCTCTTAGATATTTATCTTGAGATATGAAAATTCCATTGTCATGTTGACGTATTTGCAGTCCTAGAAAGAACTTAAGTTCACCCATCATAGACATTTGATATTTCTCGGACATCATTCGCCCGAATTCCATGTTGCAAGCATTGTTAGTACAACCTAAAATAATATCATCCACACAGATTTTACACATGAATATATCATCATCAATAGCACGTGTGAAAAGAGTGGAATCAGTGGATCCTGGCTTGAACCCTTTGTCGAGCAAAAACCTCTTCAAGGTGTCACTCGAGGGGCTTCCTTCAACCCATATAGAGCCTTTTTCAACCTGAAAAATCTGTTAGGAAACTAAGGGTTTTCAAAGCCAGGGCGGTTGCCTAACATATACTTCCTCATCAATTTCACCATTAAGGAAAGCACTTTTCACATCCATTTGGTAAAGCAGGATATCATTGTAGTTTGCATAAGCGAGAAGAATACGAATTGCCTCAAGGTGAGCAACATGAGCATCTGTTTCACTGAAATCAATACCTTGTACCTGTGTATACCCTTGAGCGACAAGACGTTCCTTGTTTCTCACAACAATGCCATTTTCATCTTGCTTATTCCTGAATATCCATTTAGTGCCGATGATATTGTGCTTCTTAGGATCCGGTTTGTCAACCAATTCCCATACATCATTCAATTCGAATTGCACCAACTCTTCTTGCATAGCGTTCATCCAATCGGGATCATTCGTGGTGTCCTGATACTTGATACTTTATGTCAAAGAGATAAAGGAGAAACTACCAAAATAGTTGGCCAAACGAGTGCGAGAACAAGTTGTGGGTCGATAACCTGGGTTCTCGAGATCTTCGAGAACTAATGCAGGGTCAACTCGATTAGCCACTCGTGGGTGAGGATTTTCACCTTGATGATCATTTTCATTTTCCTCAACATCAGCATCGGGATGAGCATCTGTGTTGCCATTTTCATCGGGATTGGCATTTGTATTTTGGTTGCCATTTGTGTTCGTAGTGGCTTGGCGTGTTCTGCTTCAAGTCATGGGGGCATCATCATCGAAAGATTCAGGTACATTTCCTTCAACTTGCTTGATGCTCCCAATAGCCATTTTCCAAATAGCATCCGCAATTGGTGGTTCATCTATCACATTTGGCAGGTGCTCCTTTTGGAAGCTGTTAGATTCATCAAACCACACATTTACTGTTTCCATAACTTTCCCGTGGTGAGAGTTATAGACATGATAAGTATGCGAGTTCGAGCCATAACCAAGAAGAAAACCTTCATGTGCCTTAGGTGCAAACTTGGAACTATGATTCATGTCACGAATATAGCAAGGTGCACCCAAAACACGTAAATAAGAAACATTTGGTTTCTTGCCAGTGATGAGCTCATAAGAAGTTTTCTTAAGGAATTTGTGAAGATAAACACAATTAAAAACATGACAAGCAGTGTTAATAGCACAAGTCCAGAAGCGAATAGGAGTTTTATACTCACTGAGCATTGTTCTCGCCATCCCGATGAGAGTTCTATTCTTTCGCTCAACAACTCCATTCTGTTGGGGAGTGTATGCGGCAGAGAACTCATGAGTTTTACCATTTTCGTCGAGAAAATCCTCGATATGAGTATTTTTGAACTTAGTACCATTGTCACTTCTGACATGCTTAATTCGCACGTCATATTCATTCTGGGCCTTCTTGGCGAATCTTTTGAAGATGTCTTGGGTGCAGGTTTTGTCTTCGAGAAAGAATACCCCAAGTGTAACGAGAGAAATCATCAACAATAACCAGACCATAATGACTGCCTCCGAAACTTGCTTAGTTTTGAGGTCCGAATAAATCCATATGAAGAATTTCCAGAGGTCTTGTTATGGTCATGACAGTCTTTGATGAATGATGCTTCTTGGCCAACTTATCGGCCTCACATGCACCATAGAGATGATCCTTGTTGAATTTTACACCAGGAATGCTACGCAGATTATTTTTCTTCATGACAGTCTGCAAATTTCTCATACCTGCATGACCAAGTCTTCGGTGCCACATCCATCCTTCGGTTGCTTTTGCAAGCAAACAAGTTTAGACTGAGGGACCCTTAGAAAAATCAACAATATACAAATCACATTTACTATTTCCCTCGAAGACGAAGGAATTGCCAGAGGCCATAAAGACGATGCATTTGGATATAGAAAATAGAACTAGCATGCCTAGATCACAAAACTTGCCAACTGACATGAGATTGAATCCAAGAGACTGAACAAGTAAAACATCATCAATGTTCTTATCTTTGGATATATCAACTTTACCTAACCCAATTACCTTTCCTGTGTTGTTGTTGCCAAAAGTGATATAGTTCAGAGATGAAACAGTTAAGTTGGGGTCGACAAACAACGACTTGTCTCCGGTCATATGACTAGTGCATCGACTATCCATTATCCATTCGGTACACCCGGAGACATAGTCCTGCAGAAGAATTAGGCTTTCTTAACCACCCACATCTTTGCAGGTGGCTTCGAAATAGAAGAGCGAGCAGGATATGATTTCTTTCGATAACCATAATTGCAACTCGAGGAAATGCAAGCATAATTGATGCGAAGCATCCTATGGTCATCCCCATGTACACTATGACAACTCCCCAAGACCCAAGAGGACATATGACGAGACCTCTAACATACGCCATTGGACACAAGGTGAACTCGCTCCTCTCCGAACCATCACTTTCCGCATGTGAGACATGGCTACTACCTCAAACTTATGTGCTATGCATGACCAGGAACCCAGAGGAAGGCCATGGTACAGCTAGGAGCATTGGACAAGACGGTGAGGACACCAAGTGCGAGGAACAAGAGAAAGGGCTGACAGAAAGTCACAACCACCGGGCGACAGGTCCATACCGGACATCCGACGCTTGGAGGTTCAGCCAGCCAGGACAACTACAGTCGAAGGCCAAGTGTACAATGACCGGACGACTGCCCGACGTCGGACGTCCGACACCCGTCAGCCACCGGACGACCGATGCCGACCAGAAATCCGGTGCCATATATCCTGAGCCAAAACACCGGACGTCCGACAAGTACCGGACGACCGGACCCTTGTGAGCCACCGGACGTCCCGTACTTGGCGGACGTTCGACGCCTGTCTGCGCATAGCTTCGGGCCCGAGGCCCATATACCCCTTCACTTACCTCTTCGTGGTCCTAGACTATATATACTCCTCCACCTCCACCAGTTAGTATTAGCGTTGTGTTAGCTCATATGTGAGATAGAGCTTCGCTCATCCATACAGATCTACTCCATTGCGAGGGACCATTACCTCTTCGGAGAAGATCCATGTTGATTCAAGACCCCTTCATGGGAAGACCCCTAAAGACCTCCTCACGGAGAAGAACCAGTTACCTTTGTATCATCCTTTATTGATCGTGGATCTTGTATCTCCTTTTGTGTTTTGATGATCTAGCATATGTGTGACCTAATCTCGTTGGTTTGAGTGATTCTCTCGTGTTTTCCCTCATGTTTCCCCTCGTCTTGTTCATGTTCCTCATTGGGATCTGCTCCTTTTGTGAAAGATCGGCCATCTAGGATTCCATCCTACATCATCTTGGTATCAGAGCCAGGCTGATCACGAATTTGGAGCCCCTTCCCCTCTTTTTCTAGCCTTGTCTTGTTGTGTTCTTCCCCAATTTCGAAAATCCCCATCAAAAAATAGCCCCAATTATTTTGTGATTTGTTGGTTTGATGATGTTTTGTTGATTTTGATCCATGGATTTTCTAGGTTTCAAGTGGATCTAGCATCTCCCCAAGTTTCCCCATCTTTCATCCACGAATTTTGCTCAATTTTGACCCAAAAATCCCCAATTTATGCCCAAAATCGCACCCCAGAGCTCAAATCCCGTGTTGACCCCGATACATTGGACGATCGACGCTTTAACGGGCGTCTGGAGCCCCAGGAACCTGATGCGGAGCATCCTATGGACATCACCATGTCAAGAGTCCATTCGGCGAGGGACACATGTGACATCTACTTCACATACACAAAGGTGAATCATCTCCTTTACACGTGCTCACTTGACACCTTCAAGGATGGTACACTACTTGGCACTCCACTCATGTGCATGCATAGGTATTGTCGGAACACTATGGACGGCGAGGAGGAGTGCAAGCACCAAGGAACAACTACACCATCCGCGAGGGAAGCCTGGAAGCGAAGACGGAAGAAGACGTAGCTGCTGAAGCTACAGCGGCCGGACATCCGGGCCAGAGGCCAGACATCCGGCGCCTGGGCAGCCGCACAGGAACTGCCCCAACAACTGACCAGCCGTAAGCCAGCTCCAAGCCCCAGACATCCAGCTCAGCCCATACATCCAACCTTTCCCCCGGAAACCCGGACAACAACTATCCAGAGAAGAACAGATTCGACCCCTCCAGGCCGGACATCCGGCGAGAGCCCCGGACATCCGGCGCCCCACGAACGGATGGACATCCGGCCCCCAGCCCGGACATCCGGCGCCTATCTGCGTGCAGAGTCGGGCCAGAGGCCCATGTATCCCACTACAAAAAAAGACACATCCGTGACATTTTGGGCCGAATGAATTTTTTTTCTGTCATACATATGACACTTCTATGACGATAATTGTGACAAAACCCGGTATCATCATAGATGTGGTGGGCTCCTACTTCTATGACAAAAAATCATGACAGAAAATGGGCTTTTCGTCCTGGGCGGGCCGGAGACGCAGCTGCATGACATTCTTTGGGCCGTCCATGACGGAAAAACCATGGTAGAAGTGAGGGCGAGGAAAATTTCGGGGAGTTCCCGGTTATGGTGGGAGGTCGGGGGCCGAGCGATGCGCGTTTCTCTCGTACACGTACGCGCGTGTGTGCGACGCGTTGGCTCTAACTAAACTCGAGCGAGGCGTTGGGCTCTAACTGAACCCGAGCGATTGCACTATAGGCTACGCGTTACTGAACCTGAGCGATCGATCGATGGCTGTTAACTGAACCCGATCGAGCGATTCCTTCGCTACTGCTGCTAATTGAAGCCGATCGATGCTGCCTCTGGGATGAACAGTGAGCATTGCAGGGAGTTTGGATGAAAAGTGAGCAGTGGCGTTGCCTCTGGATGAACAGGACCCCGTGGTGTGGTGGAGGGCTAGATGAACAGTAGATGGTGGAGGGGTGCCCGTGGAGGGGTGGTAGAACAGGACCCCGAGGTGTGGAGGGCTGGATGAACAGTAGACGCTGGAGGGGAGCCCGTGGAGGGGTGGTTGAATAGTAGCCGGTGGAGTAGCACGCGGTGGAGGCTGGATGAACAGGAGCTCGTGGAGGCTGGAGGAGGTCGACGGTAGCCCGTGGAGGCTGGAGGAGGTCGACGGTGGAGATGAACAGTATCCCCTGGAGTCCCGTTTTGCGGTACGCCACACCCCTCCCGATGAACAGGACCCCCGTTTTGATCGTAGGAGGTCCGTTTCGTCCGTTTTGCGGTACGCCACACCCCTACCGATCAACAGGACCCCCGTTTCGACCGTAGGAGGTCCATTTCGTCCATTTTGCCGTACGCCACACACCTCCCGATCAACAGGACCCCCATTTCGACCGTAGGAGGTCCGTTTCGTCCGTTTTGCCGTACGCCACACCCCTCCCGATCAACAGGACCCCCGTTTAGACCGTAGGACGTCCTTTTCCTCCATTTTGTGGTACGCCACACTCCTCCCGATCAACAGGACCCCCGTTTTGATCGTAGGAGGTCCGTTTCCTCCGTTTTGCGGTACGCCACACCCCTCCCCATGAACACGACGCATTCCGTTGCCTCCCCATGAACACGACGCATTCCGTTGCCTCCCCATGATCACGACGACGAAGATGTTTCTCCGTTCCGACCCAGCCATGTACACGAGCCCTCGCCGTATGTATGCGCGAGTAGGCGTTCGAGACCCTGCCCGTATGTACGTACATGGCCGTATTTTCTTTCTTGCACCCTGGCCGCTTTACGTACGTGTACATGCTACGTGCGCGCCTCTACTATGACAGGTACGCGCCTCTACTACGACACGTGCACGCCTCTACATCGATCAGTATATATGTACGTACACGTTCGCGACCAGAATGACAACGCTATGTACGCTTCGACCAGGTGGGTCCCGACTGTCAGGCACTTCCTTGCCTGCGAATATGTAGCTGGTGGGTCCCAGCAGTCAGGGGGGCAAATCGTTTTGGTTTTTTTCCCGGACGCACTTCCTTGCGTGCGAAGATGTAGCTGGTGGGTCCCAGCAGTCAGGGGGGCGAATCATTTTTTTGCCTGGACGCACTTCCTTGCGTGCGAAGGTGTAGCTGGTGGGTCCAGCAGTCAGGGGGGAAACATTTTTTTCTTGAAATACGGTGGCCTGTCTGGTGGGTCCCTGCTTTCAGGTGGAGGAATCATTATTTTCCCCGTAATAAGGAGGCACTTCCTTGCTGCCGCCGTGGACCCAGCTGTCAGCCTCTCCACATATAGTCCACGTCCGATGGAAGTTGTTCCTTGACCACGTTTACCATGCCGCGCCGAGAGCACCAGGGCGGTGGACGCATTGAGGCCTAGGAAGGGGACGACGAGGAGCCGGTGAAGACGCGGTAGTGGATGCCCACGCGGAGAGGAGTATGAGGGTTCACTCGTTCGGCTGCAGTGTGAGGATGCCGTCACCGCAGGGCCTGGCCAGCGGTGGGAATAGTAGGGGGCGGTGAGGCCTCCGCGGCAGCACAGCCGGCCACGGGAGGCAGGAGCAGGCGGCACGACCGGCGCTGCTTTGGGCGGCTGGAGCAAGAAGACCAGAGGTTGAAGAAGCACTACGGCCATTGGATGGACATTGTACGTTCATTGGAGCTAGAATTGTTCATATTGACTAAGTTGACAAAGCCCACCGTCCCCATCAACTTAGTAGGCCCACAAGTCAGCCTCCCACCAAGGTGGGTCCCAGCTAGCAGGGGGAGTATTCATTTTTTTGTGCGTAATAAGGAGGCACGGGTCCGAGCTGATAGCGGGGGGAACGTTTTTTCGCGAAATACGGTGGCCCGTCCGATGTGTCCCAGCAGTCAAGGGGAAACTTTTTTTCGCGAAATAAGGTGGCCCGTCCGGTGGGTCCCCGCTGTCAGGTGGAGGAATAATTATTTTGCGCGTAATAAGGAGGCACTTCCTTGTGGCCGCCGTGGACCCAACTGTCAGCCTCTCCACGTACAGTACTCTTCCGATGGAAGTCGGTCGTTGACGATGTTGACCACGCCGCGCCGAGAGCACCAAGGCGGTGGACGATGACGAGGCTTAGGAAGGGGACAACGCGGAGCCGGGGAAGACGCAGGAGTGGAAGCCCGCGCGGAGAGGAGTACGAGGGTTCACTGGTTCGGCTGCGGTGTGAGGCTGCCGTCACCGCAGAATAACAGGGGGTGTGGGTGAGTGGAGGGATGGCCTGGCCAGCGGTGGGAGTAGTATGGGGGCGGTGAGGCCTCCGCGGCAGCACAGTCGGCCATGAGAGGTAGGAGAAGGTGGCACGACCGACGCTGCTTTGGGCGGCTGGACCAAGAAGACCAGAGGTTGAAGAAGCACTACGGCCGTTGTATGGACATCGTACGGTCACTGAAGCTAGAATCGTTTATATTGACTAAGTTGACAAAGCCCTTGGTACGCTCCAACTTAGTAGGCCCATAGGTCAGCCTCCGAAACTGTGTGCCCCAGATGTCAGGGGGAGAAATCATTTTTTGGGCGGCCGAAGCTAAGAATATCCGAGATTGAAGAAGAAGCACGACATCCGTTGGATAGACATCCAACGGCCACTGCTGCTAGAACCGTGTGTTGACTAATAAGTTGACAAAGCCTTGCATACGCGTCAACTTATTTTTTTAGGGGACACGTCACTTAGTAGGCCCACAAGTGTGTGGCAGAGAACTTATAGCCCATTTGTGTTTTGTAAGAATGTACAACCCATTTTTGAATTCTAATGGAATTTACAACAGCCCATTTACAGTTTGTTAAAAGTACAGCCCATTTTCTAGCTAGGACAACGATTAATAATTTCAACCAATCGTTGAAGACAGAATTCAATAAAATTTCAAACATTTTGATGGGATCCGAAATATTTTTATCCCGAAATTTCTAGTCAGATTAAATACAAATTTGTATTACGTAAAAATCCAACGAAACATTGCGCGCCCAACAATGAAAATTTAAGATTTTCCAAATCCATAAATAATATTTTATAAACTAATTTCGTGTTTGGTGCATTTTTTATAGTTACTGCCCAGTTTTTATAATTACATCCCATTTATTATTTTTAAAGCCCATTTTCCTGTTAAGCCTAATGCATCCCTCCTAGGAAAGATTTGCAGCCCAGCGGGGCGGAGAATAACATGTTGACCTTGCCTGAGTATTCCTCAAAAAGACGTATAGCTGGGCTAGCCATTTTCATCTTGAAAAAATTAGTATCTGGGCTGGATATCTGGCCTGGGCTAGACGGGCCACAGCCCGCCCAGTTAATACCCTGCTCTCCTCTGAACAACAACAAAATCATCGCCAAGAAAAACTCTGCAGTGCTCACGCCTCAAAAACACAAATACTGCTCGAGCTGCTTGGTCCCAGCTGTCGGCCGCACCTTGTGCAATTCTCTCGTTTATATTGACTACATAGGTTGACAATGGTGTGGGAACGTGATGTCAGGAAACCAGGAGAAAGAAAAAAATATATAGTTGTACATTATAAGGATGCACTTGCGTACGTACGGCTATGTCCCTAGTGGGTCCCTAGTGTCATCCAGTCAAAATAAAGTCATCTCCTGAATCCTCATGTTCGTTGATGATGCTAACAATGCTCGGCGCCACGGCGAGGTCAACAACTTGAAGGACAACGAAGAGGGCCTCGCGGGTCCTACTAATGGTCTGATACAGTGCCCGCTGCTCATTCAGGAAGCCAGGATCATCGGACACCTATGAGCACCTTCGAGAAACTGAGACGGCATGAAACGGTAAGGCCGCGCTTGGGAGCTCTGGTTTATTTCAAACATGTATTAACATACAAGTGTAATTTACTTGTCATCGGGAACGACGCATAAAATATAGGCGTAATGAAACCGAGGGCCCGAGGTCTATAAGTAAAATCGGCGGGTTACACATATAATTTGAGGGACCAGTGTATATTTTACGAGCACTGCTATATGGACGACATTACCAGACGATACATGCACGGCGTGCGTATCATGCCATCCATGGGCAAGGCTGAAACAGCAGCTAACGGTTGGATTAGCAATCGTCTGAGTGTTGTTCAACATTTTTATCGTGTGTGAAGTACTTCCGATATTTTACTATTCGAAATCGACCAACCAGGCACCTTCGCCCGAGACCATCTGCTTTAATTCACAAGCATCAGTTTTACAAGCAGTTTTGGTTGGAAAACGATGACCCAATCACGGCCTAATATCATGAGTTGGTCGGAAGATCATATGGTTTCACGTCTAACCTACTCAACTTGTCGTATAGGCTATGAATGAAACATCAGACGATGAACTTCTTAAGCACAGAAACAACAGAAGAGGATGATCTTCTTAACAAGCAAATCACTGGCATTAGATCGACATGCAAAACAATATGAAGCATTATTCTTAGGAGGCACGGTGAACAGCTCGTGATGCCACATGCCACAACATTCCAAGCTCAACTTTGCAATCAAACACAAGGCATGGCATGACATAGACAATATTCAGAACAAACTCTTAACACAGGAATATCTCACCAGAGTAACTATTTACATCTAAACTGAACACAGGAATAGGAAAAAACACTCGACGCTGCTCACAGCAAGGGCGTCCCACTCAAAAAATATCAAATGCATGTCTTCTGGCTAACATCAATGAGCAAATTTTGACAAGGTTTTCCAATTCCAATATATTAAACTAATGTCTTCTTGCTAACATCAATGATTAAATTTGATAAGCTTTTCCCATTCAAAATATGTAATGCATATGATCGTGGAGTCCTGTCATAGCTTCTTGTACTTGTTTGGGCACTTTTTGCCTAGGGCACTCCATGTGTTGTTAAATTGCCAACGGTCTCTGCAGACAAGTCATGCCACCGGTGTCTAATAATACTCTGTAAAGCTTCTCGGTCATTCCTTCTGTAATGTAGGCAAACAGTGACTGCTTCTTTATGCAAAGTGGAATGACCAACTGGACCCAGTAATGCAGCAGTTTGCCTTACACATTGGCTCCTTTTGTGCAGTTCAACTAAAATCGAAGTCAGAATAAAACCGAGCTTTAATTTTGATATCCCTGTAAGCAACAATAGGTATAAGGGAAACAATTACTGAGAAATAACGGTTGATGACTTGTACTCCTAGAAGAAAAGCATCTACTGATCTACTTTATCTTAATGGGAAACAAAGCAGGAGAGTAGCAATTCTCCATCAGTGTGATTCATTCATATTGACTGAGACATTATCTTAACAATGCCTTGTTTCAACATGTATAAAGAACGACAAAGCAGAAAAGTACCATTCCTAAAACAATGCAACTGATTCATTTTAACAAAGACATTATCTTAACAATACCTTGGTTAAACATGTAGAAAGAACTACAAAGCAGGATAGTACCATTCCTAACAAGTGTTGCAGTTTTGAACTAAGATTTAGTAGTTAATTAATTCTGAGAGTGGCATTGCTTAATTTTACCAGCGGCATTAGATTAACAAAAAGCATAAACAGTTCCAGGGGAGAGTGGGAGCAACAACAGTATGTGCTTCCATCTACTTACAAAGGGGGTGATGCAGAGTTTGTTGTAACAAAGCAACAAGCATCATGTCTGGGTTGGTCCCATTTTTGTTCACTACTTAATGGGAAAAGACAACAATACAATAGCTTCAATTCAACATTTATTTAAAACAGTACAAATACAAGTAGCACAACATCTCAAAGCACACTTCACAATCATGTGGATGAAGGCCTGTACTGACCTTTCATGAGACGGACAAGATAAAATATGAATCTACCAACACGAATAGGAAATCCAATCTCGTTTTGTGCAGTTGCATTGAAATCAAGCAAAGTGTTTTGCGTAGCGAAGCAAAATGTCGCAATAGCAACAAGTTGAATAGATATCCCTGTTTAAACAGAGGCAAAAAAGGAATCAATTACTGGCTAATAAAGGAGGATGAAACATGCGGCCACAAAAAAGGTAATCCTGCCAATCCCTAACAAGTGTTGCAATTCTGAAATAAGATTCAGTAGTTAATTCTGAGAGTGGCATCAATTACTGGCTTATAAAGGGGGTGATGCTGAATTTGATGTAACAAAGCAACAAGCATCATGTCTGGGTTGGTCCCATTTTTGTTCACTAAATGGGAAAAGACTGCAATACAATAGCTTCAATTCAGCATTTATTTAAAACAGAACCAAAACAAGTAGCACAACATCTCAAAGCACACTGCACATCATGTGGCCGAGACCAAGATTTGAAACAACTCGCCATGAAGACTGGAAACAAATCTCGATCTCCTTTTGTGCAGTTCCACCAAAATTAAGCAAAGTCACCGATGTGACATTCAAGTTGAACTGCACAAAACACTCTTAAAACATAAGTGTTTCGAGTAGCGAAGCAAAATGTCGCAATAGCAACAAGTTGAATCGATAGCCCTATTTTAACAGAGGCAAAAAAGGAAACAATTACTTGCCGATAAAGGAGGATGAAACAAACGGTGACAGAAAGAAGCATCTAACTTATCTTGGATGGAAAACAAAGTAGGACAGTAGCATTTCTAAAACGGTTGCATTGATTCATATTAACAGAGACATTCTCTTGAAACAACATTCGTTAAAAAATGTAATTTACTTTTAACAGTGGCATTGCTTCAATTTTCCAGTGGCATTCTTAGAGTAACAACAGCAAAATAGCTGTATGGGACATGCCAGCACCATGTGCGTCCACACGTATAAATGGGTGATGTAGAGTATGTAGCCAAGCAGCATATATGCGCTGGTCCCATATTTGTTCTCTTTGAACCTTCTTCCCATGTGAGGGTAGCAAATCTAGCCCTGCACAAACTACCCGACCCCCCA
Source organism: Triticum urartu (assembly GCF_003073215.2). NCBI lineage: Eukaryota > Viridiplantae > Streptophyta > Magnoliopsida > Poales > Poaceae > Triticum > Triticum urartu. The sequence continues at coordinate 403,655,833 of NC_053024.1, forward strand.
GTTTCTTTCCCTTTTCAACGAAGAGATCGGTTCCTTACAGATGTGTGTACTGGGTTACCCCTTTTTTCCCTTTTTGACCTACAAAGCGGCTGGATAGCCAGTCTATACTACTTTCCGCCCCTCCTTTCCTCATTGAACCACGTCCTAGATTCTTGCTCCAGCCCAACGCACCCTTCTTTCCTCTTTGAACCAAGGCCTAGATGCGACTACAGATCAAAAAAGATCCACATGCAGCTAGAGCAACGACGATTTCAAAGAAATTTATACCTTAGGGTCATTGGGATGTGGCAAGGCGTGCGGCGGGAGGCCGGATCTGCCCACACTACGTACGACAACGAGGAATAAGGGGTCGGTGGCCCTCCCACACAAGCGCTGGGTGAAAGAGAACAGCGCAGCTGGCAGTGGATTGCCTCCCTCGTCGAAGGCGATAGAGTGAACACTGCAGCTCCTCCCCTTCCCGGTGCGACGGGATATGGACGCCTCCTTCACCAGCTGTGAGGGGGGAGAGAGAGACAAGAGGCCAACGCAGTCTTATTTAGATCTGGTGAAGAGAGGGTGAGAGACTGTGAATATAGCAAACCCTAGCAAATGAACGCTGAGCCTCCAGCGTGTAACATATATGTAGTGCGGCGAGCGTGTGGAGAGTGCAAACCCTAGCGAACAAGCGCTGAGGCTCCCGCTTATATATACTACTGTAGTACGAACTGAGCTCCGGTGCCTTCACTGCACCTGCTTTTAGCTGTATGACAGGTGAGCCAGCCACATTTTGGGTCCACCTGTCATGAATCCAAAGGCAGGTGCACTAAGTCAATGAAGCTGCGTCCATATAGTACTCTCGTGTATACGACTAATATATAGTGGAGTGGTTTTCTTATTCTCTCCATAACAATCGTTTTAAATCGTTTTAAAGATCGACATGGAGATGGAGCTACGGCAGTGGAGCAAGCCGGCTCCAAAAGGAAGATGGACTACCTGGGACGTCGGGCTGTAGCTAGAAGGGCGGTTGGGACGCGGCATCGGCCCATACCGCGGTGACCCCCGATTGTGACGCACCGACTGTGGGTTTTCTCCCTCGCTGATGTCGACCGCGTCTACGCAGAACATTGTTCCCTTCCCCCAGCTGCGGGATCAGGCCTGTCATTCTGTGCTTGTGAAGAGAGCAACCTAAGCAAGCAGGCTTGTACCTTAGGCTCCTGCTAGTGTATATATAATGGTTTTCTTTTTCTCTCCATATCAACCATTTTATATTGTGTATGTGTCATTCAAGAGTGAAATGATGGTTGCTTCTTCCGACTAACTTACTGTGTGATTTGACTGCTCCTTAGTGGCCCCTACACGTACTCCCCCTACGTGTATGCAACAGTCACACGTACAAATGGACGCAAAAACGCGCGCGACGCCCTAATGCATGCATGTCTGAGCACACGACGGAACACACACGGTCACGCTCAAGTGCTCAACCTACACGTTCATGCACACACATACTCAGTCAGGGTGAGCTAGTGACCGTATAAACACCGGAAAATATATATATTGAGCGCAATGAGCGTATTATGAAGTCCACTGACCGTATTTTTACAAATATACAGTGAAATACAATGTATTTATCTTGTTTGAAATTAAGCCATATTAACCGGAGAGGAGGCAGTATGGACTAGCATTACTTTGCTGTGTCCCGTCAACTTGCCGAACAAGGAGAAGGTTGCAGGACGGGAGAAGCTTGCGCGCGGTGGCTCGTAGGACAAGGAGAAACTTTTGACTAATGCAAGCTCTTCCTTGCTCAGGCGGTGGACGTGCAACAGTTAATTTGGTGTCAGATTGCCAGAAGCATACACTATGCTACTAGTGCTATTATTGTTCGACTTCCCGAATAGGCGAACAGCCAAGCGCAAAGTTTACTAGTAATACTACTATAGTCTATAAAGGTACGTACTATACTAGTACTAGGAACCAGATGGAGGACCGTCTGCACTCTTATTATAATTTTAAAATGTGATAAAGCAATCTTCAACACATTTGGTTCTCTTCGAGGGTTCTCGCATGTGATAATGGAAGTTGATTGCATGGAACACTCGCCACAATTCTTGCTTAATTCTGGCTCATATCCTGTTACAAATAGTAGCGCTCGATAATATTTCCTCTTTTTTTTATTCAGCATGTAAACAGGTCAACAAACCTTGCAGCGCATCTTCGTGCAAACCGTGCTTGCTGCACTTTGAATGTGGCCGAGAGCTGGCTTGATGAAACACCTCGCTTCCTACTTTTTTCGCGGGGTACCTCGCTTCCTAGTGACCAGTGTCTTGGCTGATCGTCCTAAGAATGCTTATATATGAATAAAGCTCTCTCATTTACCCGCAAAAAAGATTAAGCCATATTAACCGGAAAGGAGGGAGTATGGACTAGCACTACTTTTTGGTGTGTCCTGTCAACTCGCAGAATGAGGAGAAGCTTGAAGGACAAGGTGAAGCTCGCTTACGCCTTTTGACTAATGCAACCTACCCTCGGTGGATATGCATCAGTCCATTCGGTGTCAGATTGTCAGAGGCGTACACTGTAGTACCCAACATGTGGAGTACCATCATTGTTCGACTTCACGAAGAGGCGAAGAGCCAAGCGCAGTAGTACGAGTAGTACTACTACTAGAACCGCATGGTGGAGCGTCCCTACTCTTATTTTTTTATCTCTCATAAAGTACACGTTTATTTCGGAGAAGGGCGGAAAATGGCAGCCCAACATGTAATGAATGATATCGATCAACCAACCATGCTCGAATATATCTTGGCCTCCGTGCGAGCCCGTCTGTGTGTTCTCGCTCCTCGTCTCTCTCAAGGAACGGCGGGTTGGCTCTTTGCCGTCAATTGAGATCGGTTTGCTCACACTCCTATCCCACATGTCAGTGATATGCCAAGAGGAGGTGCGTTGACCGACTATCCATACGCGTACTTGGTTTTGCACCTTCATACTACTCCTCCCTCCGTCACAGTTTACAGGGCGCGCTTCATTATGATGCATTTCTCTCAATGCATTTCCACCACCAGAGAGACTTTAGACGCGTTTGGTTTAATGCTCAATTAATTAGGGTGTGGTAACCGCAATCAAGTCCACAATTTTCTCTCCATTACTGTACTACTACGGAGTGGAGTAAGTGCATGCATGTGTGTACCCGGGGAGGAAGCACTGCATGCATGTGTGTACGCATTATTCCCTCTAGTAATAGACGCCGTGCTATAACTACCAATGCTATTTTTCAGGCCGATCGCTAGTCGCCTTGGTCCCACAGATTTTTTTCTTTTTTCTGAAGCGCACTGTATAAACAGTGAGGGATGGAGTAGTATGAGTGGATTCAAAGAAGAGCTTATTGATGGTTGCTTCTTCAGAGCAACTTACAATGGGAAATGTGGGGCTTATGATTTGACTGCTCATTACTCACTATTAATGTGGCGCAACGACCGGGCTGAGTCTCCCATGCGGTTGTGCACCACCCCCTGGGTTCCTAAATATACTCCGGAGTATTTGTCTTTCTAGAGATTTTAACGAGTGACTACTCAAATATTTGTCTTTTTAGAGATTTCAAATGGACTGGCACATACGGATGTATATAGACATATTTTAGAGTGTAGATTCACTCATTTTGCTCCGTATGTAGTCACTTGTTGAAATCTCTAGAAAGACGAATAGAATATTTAGGAACGGAGGGAGTACACATACGAAGCAAAATGAGTGAATCTACACTCTAAAATATGCCCATTTGAAATTTGTAAAAAGACAAATATTTAGGAACGAAGGAGTATAATTTTGTGCATGGCACATGGACCCGGATGATGAAGAGGCTTCTGGCAATGCTATCAAGCTTCCATCATTTGTTTACATAATTGATGTACTATACAAATAATTTTTCCAGCGACATGAAATTGTACAATGGTGTGAGCTTTCAACTTTTTTTTCGCGTGTCTTGCCATCTATGCTCTTTCGGAAACAATAAAAAACTAACTTCCTTGCTAATGCATGTCAATTATTAGCAGATCAGAGCTAATAATTACATCACAACTGAAGACAGAGTTGTGAGAAGGTGTTAAATTAAAATTGATCCATGCTTTCATTGGCAGCAACGTCCCCCCAGCTCTGTCTAAATCAACAAGGCATGTTGGGAAAAAAGTAGCTGTCTGGAGCATGCAACATTCCGATCATTTTGTGCAGTTCCACTAAAATAGAGCTGAGCGTCCCTGTTCCAAAGATATTAAGTGTGATTACGATAATAGAGGACTGCTGATGAAACAATAAACACACAAATAGAAGCCGGTCACCTTTGCAGTCTCTCTTAAGACTAACTAGTTGGAGAATATTAGGCTCAGAGTTGGATGAGGAGGATAGAGCAAAACCAATCTCCCTTTGTGCAATCGCACAGAAATGTAGAGACGTTGCCTGTGTGACATTTTAGTACAACTACACAAAACACTCTTAAGAAAAAAGTGATTTGTGCAGTTCACCAAAAGGTCGCAATAGCAACGAGGTGAAATGGATAGCCCTGTTTGCAAAAAAGAGGTAGAAAGGAAACAATTACTGGACAATAACAGTTGATGACACATGCGACGACAAAAAAGAAGCATATTCCTTGTCCTAAGGGAAGATAAAAACACAGTTGTGTTTGTCTAAAACGGTGTGAGGACGAGAATGCAATATGGAAAGTACGCCGGACGAGCTACGTTTTGGGCAAAGAACTATGGAAGATCCACATGCAGCGACGTGGGAAGACGGGTAGTGGAGCAAGGCCGGAGGGGATACCTGGAGGTCATCAGGATGTAACTAGGTGAGCGGCGGCGGGCGGAATCTGCGAGCAGGTGGCGTAGGCCCCGCCGCGCCGGAGCTTGGTCAGAGAGAACGGCGTGTACCGCAGATCGGGACATGCTGCCTCGGCGCCGTCGAACGGAGAAACGATGCACTTCCTCCCTTTCCCCCGGTGGACAGGATGCGGCCGGATTAGTGACCAACGGTGAGAGAGAGAGGCCACCGCACTCCCTTTCCCCCGGCGGACGGGATGCGGCCGGATCAGTGACCAACGGTGAGAGAGAGAGGCCACCGCAGCCTTGTGTGAGATACTCTGAAGAGCGACAAACCCGGTAGGCAGGCACCATTGTATATAGTGAGCGGACTACCTTTTTCTCCATAAAAATTGTTTTATATTCTGTGTACTTGCCATTGAGCACTATAACTTTATTTAAAAATAATGCGACAACGCGTCAAGTCGAACTTTGTTTCGTGCACGCGTGGTACACAACCTCCCTAGGTAAACAACCGCTACAGGCGTTCAAATTAGCACGTGGGCTGCCATTTCGTAAAGAAATGAGCTCCACCATGTACCCGCGCGGGTGTGTGTAGGCACAAAGAGTGAGTACGTGCACGGTGCACCTATTCTCTTCTTGTATACGTACACCATCTACGTGGGGTTGTGTGAGAGAGATACAAACCTAGAGAGATATAGTGTGTGGGTTCTTGAGAGTTTTTTTGGGGGGGGGGTCAATCAAAAAATGTAACATATACAATGTGTGTCAAATAGAGTCCTGGATATAACATATATATAGAGGGGGCGATCCACGAGAAGAGAGTGGAGGTATCATCGGCTTGAGGTGTCCATAGAATCGAAGAGAGGGATGATGTGTGTGTGTGCACGCGCGATCGATAAAGAGTGCCATCGAATTTGTGTGTGCCCACGTCAAAGATATAGAGTGGCTGGCCTACTGGAACGTGAGATGGACATGTGCAGTTTGTTTCTGTGGCATGGATACCTACCTGCATCGCTCGACTATCAGTGTGTGGTGGGGGAAGAGGGAGGCCCAATTAACTATAGAGTTACAATGGCTGGTATATGTGTGGAGGAGGAGAGAGGCCTACCTCATGTATTAAGGAGATCAATCTGCCTCATGTATTAAGGGAGATCGATCGGCATCCATGCATATGTGCAGGAGAGGAATAAGGTTGGGAGAGAGACATAGCTAGAGTGTTGGAGGGGGTGGTAGTGGAGTTGCTTCTAACAAATGGTGGGATAGGCTTGCTAGACAAACGGAGGGCACACCCGCAATATCAATAAGAGAGGAGATGGCTTCTTGTTGTCTGTGCACGTGTGTGTGAGAGACGGGTCAGGAGGCACGCGCGAATGATGAGGGGGACGATGTGGCTGTCGTAAGCAGACGTAACTACATAGGAAGATCAATCGCCCTTTGTTAGAGAAAGGAGAGACATAACTTGTGAGGTACGTCGATCGATGGGGGGGTAGTTAAAGTCGATCTAGATATATGTTGGGAGATCGATCGGTATACATGCATGTGTGTGTTAGAAGCAAATGAGGCACGAGAAGAAGGATAGAGAGAGAGGGATGCATGTAGGAGGTGGTACGAGAGGCATACTATATCGAGGGGGGAGGAGTGTGCGAGTACGAGAACGATGAAAAGAGTGGTGGGAGTGAGGCATGGACGGTGACAAGAGAAGAGGGGAAGCTTGTGTTTTTGCTAGGCACACCTGGCTGGAGAGGCATATTGATCGATATGTGCCGTAAAGAAGGAGCTGGGGGGCCTACACACACCGTGGGTTAACGACCTAAAGTGAAAAGACGAATTTGCGCGATGGAGCTAGAGAATGCCGGGGGAGGGTGAGAGGGATGCGGGCATGTGCATGCACACGAGAAAGTTAGCGCTAGCTACAAAGGTAAGAGGGTTGTGTGGGTGTAAAAGACGAATAGAGATCATATATACTTCATTATAAAAAGCGAATTGTGATATTTGAAGAATTTATCATAGTGTTTTAAACCGGCGCATGTGTGAATATATATAACGGTGATACACATGGTGTGGTTATGAACATGTTATACTACATTTAATATATTTTATCTCTACTCTTATAAAAAACGGAGTTGTTGATGATGGTGTGCCTGCCATCCTGCATTATAGGCCGTTCGATTTATATCTGGCGGATAGCAAGGAAACTATGATGGTTGAAGTTGGCAACAATCATGATTGTAGATTCTTATTGAAATAGAGAAACGGATTCAAATTTAGTTCGAATTGCAGCGGTAGTATAGACATTTGGAATGCACTAAAATGTTGGTATGAGTAGGTTACATGCATTATACAACAAGCGAAAAAATTTAATCGGACATAACATGGATTCATACTCCCTCCTTCCATCTATATAGGGCGTAATGAGATTTTTAAGACCGCCTTTGACTATTGACAAGATTAATAGGACATGACATGCACAATGTGAAAATTATATCATTGAAAGAACCTTTCACAAACGAATTTAACGGTGTGCTTTGTGTAAGTTGCACGTCATATATCATTGCTCTAATATTTGGTCAAAGTTAGCATCGAAAAAACACATTAGGCCCTATATAGATGGAAGGAGGGAGTAGCTTTGAATAGCATTTGTATAGTAAAATGGGGCAAGACTCTCTCTTTGTGTGGTGTGAATAGTTTTATTTTTTTCATTTTCTTTTTGGTTGAGGGAAGTGCGAATTGATTTGGTACGTATAAGTAAAATATTACTACACGTTAGGCTTGTCCCTAAAATTCAACCCGCGTCTTGTTATATCTCGAAAATCCAGATATCGTGCTCCCAAAACTGGCGCCTTCACAACCCGCGCCTTGCTATCCCAAAATTACAACGCGCGCGAAAACTCCCTCCAGCTGCCAAATCCCGACACGCGAAATCCCCCTTCTAACCCTGAGCCGAAAGGGCCGCTAGTTCAAATCGGTGGGGGGTACTTTTGTAACACACCCTACATTTTGGACAAGCGCGTCCCTAAGTCATGCTTCACCCCCTCCCATCGCCCCCTTTTCGCCATTCGAAATCCCAGGCCGCCATAACCTCTCCGCTCCAGCCGCGAAACCCCACCCTCCTCCATCCACCACGTCACCGCTGCCCATCCAGAGCCTCTTCCCTGACGACGTCGTCGACCGCAATAGATCGACGTCCCTCGTCCACCTCCCCGGATGAGGATTCGTCGTCCATCTCGCCGTCCCGCCGGTTCAGCCGCCCCGTCCTCCACCTCCAAGGAGCTGCTCCAACGATCGCCTCGTCTATCGCGGCTGCTCCATCCCCACAACGCCGCCTTAACCTGCTCCACCGGAACCGCAGCATCCTCACTGACTCCTCGGACGAAGCCGAGGCCTACTCGGCGCCACCAAAGAGGTTGTACACTCATCGCATTGCACCTTCTCCTTAACTCGACCTCCCGGCGCCGACGGTGCTCCATCCCGCACCCCCATGGAGCGGCTACCTTGAAGCCGGCGCCGCGGGCGACATCTCAACGGCGGCTCTCCCCCAGTGCGAGGCCCCTTCGGCAGTGGCGTCCATACCAGCCGGATCTACTACTGCTGCTCCGGCTCTCGCTCACTTGCTCGCGCTGCTGCTGTTGCTCTCGCTCGCTCACCCAGCTGCTGCTGCTCTCCCCCTCGCTCGTGCTGCTGCTCTGTTCCGATTAAGCCACACTTCAGTCGACTGAATCAACTTTTGAGTCAGTCGATTTTCAGGGGTTGAGGGGGCTCGCCGGAGTTAAGGAAGAACCACCCACAGTGGGGACGGGGGCTCGCCGGAGAGGTACCCCACTATCTATCTTAGGGTTCAGGGTGGGGGCGGGGGGCCTAGAAGGCTGCCCGGGGCGGCGGTGGCGAGTTGTTTCGGGGTGGCGAGGCGGCGCTGGGGCCGGTGGTTCGGCCGGTAGTGGCTGGCAGCTCAGGGGGGTGCAGGTTGAAGATGAACTGCAGGCCCTCCCTAAACTAGATGTCAAGTGCCTCTCTGCTACCATTGCATTCAGTTTCGACAGTAGCATTCAAATTCCACAGTAAATTTTAGTTTCGACAGTTAAGTTCAGAGTCAACAGTTTTTACCTCATCTATTGTAGTCAGGTGGTTTTTGGTGATGTTAATTTTACATCATCTATTGGAGATGCTATTAGAATCCCACTTGAGATTGATGATGTCTGTCTTGTGCTACTTCAGCCTTGACGTCTTACGGCTCACCAAAGCTACTCCAACGACAGAACAATCCATCACAACAGAGCAGTGCCCTGGACGCCGTCTACAGATTCCTCAGATCTTCCTCCACACCTCCGACAGCCACCTCTGCCTTAACTGCTTCAGCGACCAACCCAATGATGCTGAGGTCGACACGGCTACGGCAAAGAGGTTGTACACTTATTGCATCACTTATTACTATACACTCACGTCGATCCATTAGGGCTATTTTGGTTCAACAGAAAAATGTCGATCCACTGGTTGTTACCATAACTCTAAATTTCTGCATGCTCTCCTTACATAATCTCACCATATTTTTTTCGTATGCATGTCAGATATTGTACACAGTCATGCTGAACATGTAGAGAAAAAGAGAAGAGTTTTGCGCTGCAATACAATGTCATGCAGACATCGCTCCATGGTGGGTTCAATGGCAAACCCTCCCCACCCCTCTCCAGATTGTAATCCAGAGGAAGATATCTGTTCTGAGGCGGATTCAGACACCGCTGACCACTCCTATTTACCCCCAAGGTGTTTGATCCACCTTGGCATGATGATGTTAGTCATATCATGCATATGTTGCCTTGCATTGCCTACTTTTGACATCATATATGTCATCTGCTTACTTTAGACATGTTCTGTAATGACACCTGTTTAGTTTCTATATCATATATGGGAAGTATGCAGTCTCATGTATTTTTGCCAGCCATAATATGTGTGAAATGTGCAATGCTATCCTGTTTAACCAGGCATCATATATTTGAATGATATTGATGACCCACAAGTATAGGGGATCTATCATAGTCCTTTCGATAAGTAAGAGTGTCGAACCCAATGAGGAGCAGAAGGAAATGATAAGCGGTTTCCAGCAAGGTATTCTCTGCAAGTACTGAAATAAGAGGTAACAGATAGTTTTGTGATAGGATAATTTGTAACGAGCAACATGTAACAAAACTAAATAAAGTGCAGCAAGGTGGCCCAATCCTTTTGTAGCAAAGGACAAGCCTGGACAAACTCTTGTATGATGTAAAGCGCTCCCGAGGACACATGGGAATATCATCAAGCTAGTTTTCATCACGTTCATATGATTCGCGTTCGGTACTTTGATAATTTGGTATGTGGGTGGACCGGTGCTTGGGTGCTGCCCTTACTTGGACAAGCATCCCACTTATGATTAACCTCTATTGCAAGCATCCGCAACTACAACAAAAGTATTAAGGTAAACCTAACCATAGCATGAAACATATGGATCCAAATCAGCCCCTTACGAAGAAACACATAAACTAGGGTTTAAGCTTCTGTCACTCTAGCAACCCATCATCTACTTGTTACTCCCCAATGACTTCCTCTAGGCCCAAAAAATGGTGAAGTGTCATGTGGTCGATGTTCACATAACACAACTAGAGGAGAGACAACATACATCTCATCAAAATATCGAACGGATACCAAATTCACATGACTACTAATAGCAGGACTTCTCCCATGTCCTCAGGAACAAAAGTAACTACTCACAAAGCATAAACATTTTCATAATCAGAGGGGTATTAATATGCATATATGATCTGAACATATGATCTTCCACCAATTAAACCAACTAGCATAAACTACAAGTAGTAATTAACACTACTAGTAACCTACTAGCACCAATCCAGGACTTGGAGACAAGAATTGGATACAAGAGATGAACTAGGGTTTTGAGATGAGATGGTGCTGATGAAGATGTTGATGGAGATTGCCCTATCCCGATGAGAGGAGCGTTGGTGATGACGATGGCGATGATTTCCCCCTCCGGGAGGGAAGTTTCCCCGGCAGAATAGCTCCGCCAGAGCCCTAGATTGGTTCCGCCAAGGTTCCGCCTCGTGGCGGCGGAGTTTCGTCCAAGAAGATGGCTTATGATTTTTTCCCATCGAAAGACTCCATATAGCCGAAGATGGTCACCGGAGGGCCACCAGGGGGCCCATGAGGTAGGGGGGCGCACCCTAGGGGTAGGGTGTGCCCCCACCCTCATGGGCAGGGTGTTGCCCCCTGGTGAGTTTCTTCCGCTGAGTATTTTTTATATATTTGGAAAACATCTCCCGTGAAGTCTGAGGACTTTTGGAGCTATGCAGAATAGGTCTCTAATATTTTCTCCTTTTCTAGCACAGAATCCCAGCTGCCGGCATTCTCCCTCTTTATGTAAACCTTGTAAAATAAGAGAGAATAGGCATACTTATTGTGACATAATGTGTAATAATAGCCCATAATGCAATAAATATCGATATAAAAGCATGATGCAAAATGGACGTATCAACTCCCCCAAGCTTAGACCTCGCTTGTCCTCAAGCGAAAAGCCGAAATCGAAAAATATGTCCACATGTTTAGAGATAGAGGTGTCGATAAAAATAAAATACGGACATGAGGGCATCATGATCATTCTTAGAACAACAACTTATATAATTCTTGTCATATAATCTCTTATGCTAGAGTAATAATTCAATCACAATATCAAGTATGAATCGTAAACTTCATTGAAAACTAACAACCTACAATCTCAGTCATTGAAGCAATTGCAATTTATCATAACATAGGAAAGAGTCAATGTATAAGAGCTTTTCAACAAGTCCACATACTCAACTATCATATAATTTTTCACAATTGCTGACACTCACGCAATACTTATGGGTATGGAGTTTTAATCGGACACAGAGAAAGATAGGGGCTTATAGCTTTGCCTCCCAACATTTTACCTCAAGGGTAATGTCAACAGTAATAGTTCATGAAAACTCACATCCAATTAGCCATATACACTAGGATCTTTCCAACATATTGTGCTTGCCAAAGGATAAAATGTAAAAAGGAAGGGTGAAGATCACCACGACTCTTATGCAATGTGGGAGATAAAAGTAAAAGATAGGCCCTTCGCAGTGGGAAGCAGAGGTTGTCATGCGCTTTTATGGTTGGATGCACAAAATCTTAATGCGAAAGAACGTCACTTTATATTGCCACTTGTGATATGGACCTTTATTATGCAGTCTGTCGCTTTTATTTCTTCCATATCACTCGATCATATAGAGCTTATTTTCTCCCACACTAATAAGTCATACATATTTAGAGAGAAATTTTTATTGCTTTGCACCGATGACAACTTACTTGAAGGATCTTATTCAATCCATAGGTAGATATGGTGGAATCTTATGGCAATACTGGTTTAAGGGTATTTGGAAGCACAAGTAGTATCTCTACTTGGTGCAATGAATTTGGCTAGCATGAGGGGGAAAGGGAAGCTCATCATGTTGGAAGATCCAAGACAATATAATTCATCTCAGATGTAAGAAAACATAACCCATTATGTTGTCTTCCTTGTCCAATGTCAACTCTTTAGCATGTCATATTTTAATGAGTGCTCACAATCACAAAAGATGTCCAAGATAGTATATTTATATGTGAAGACCTCTCTTTCTTTATTACTTCCTATTAATTGCAACGATGACCAAAACTGTGTTTGTCAACCCTCAACAACTTTTATTCATCATACTCTTTCTATGTGAGCTCATTACTCTCCATAAGACTCACATGATCTCCTTGTTTCTTTTCATTTCTTTCTCTTTTTCTTTTATTCACTTAGGATCATAGCAAAATAATCAAGCCCTTGACTCAACACTAATCTTTATTATATAGCTCACGGACTCGATTACATAGAAGGATAATAAGGCAAAGCTCATAACTAGATCATACTAAGAACTTTTATTCTACTAGATCAAGATATTACCAAAAGGATCGAACTAAGAAAAACGGTAAAGATAAAAGTGATGGTGATACGATACCGGGGCACTCCCCCAAGCTTGGCAGTTGCCAAGTGGAGTTCCCATACCAGATGATTATGTCTCCTTTGTTGGTGAAGAAGGTGGAGTTGTTGATGATGGATAGTCGCACATCGAGCGTAGGAGGTCTTCTAACTTGCGGATAATGCCCTTGAGTGCGATGATACGCTCCTTCAACAAAATATTTTCACGTGTGAGATACTTATTTTGTATACGAGCCAACTCAATCATCTTGAAATCTTCAATTTCTGTTGGGGTAAGAAGATTGTGATCCAGTTGAAGGGTGTCTTCTGTTGATGGAACTTGGTCCTCCATGGCCTTCTTGATCCCTTCATCCTTGCTGATCTCCATAGGTTTTTCTCTCTTCAGCTCTATCTTCATTAGCCAAGCATCATTGCCCTCATGGTTGGAGGAGGAGGGAGACGACATAGTGCCTCGCCTTGACAACCCTGACAGAAAATAACTCGAAACAAAGACAGGAGATTTTTGCATGATACGGGAGTCAAAGCCCCTGGGAGGTTATATAATGAATTTTTACCGACCAAAATACGTGTCATGTACGAAAACGGAGTCCGGAGAGCACACAAGGTGCCCACGAGGTAGGGGGGCGCGCCCAGTAGGGTAGGGGGCGCCCTCCACCCTCGTGGAGGCCTCGTGTCCTTCCCAGACTGCTACTTATTTTTCTATTTTTCTAAATATTCCAAAACTGAGAAATATTTCCCTGGAAACTGTTTTGGAGTCGGTTTACTTATCGTACCACATACCTATTCCTTTTCGGAGTCTGAAATGTTTCGGAAAGTTTCCCTTATGTATTCCTCCGGGGTTACGGTTTCAATAACATTGGTTTCAACGTTTATGGGATTACCTGAGATATAATGTTTGATTCTTTGACCGTTCACCACCTTCGGATTTTTGCCTTCGAAGTTGTTGATTTTATGGCACCGGAACGGTAGACCTCCTCGATAACGTAAGGACCTTCCCATTTAGAGAGAAGTTTTCCTGCAAAAAATCTTAAACGAGAGTTGTATAGCAATACATAACCACCTACATTAAACTCACGCTTTTGTATCCTTTTGTCATGCCATCTTTTAAGTTTTTCTTTGAACAACTTGGCATTTTCGTAGGCTTGGGTTCTCCATTCATCAAGTGAGCTAATATCAAATAACCTCTTCTCACCAGCAAGTTTAAGATCATAATTAAGTTCTTTAATAGCCCAATAAGCCTTGTGTTCTAGTTCGAGAGGTAAGTGACATGCTTTTCCATAGACCATTTTATACGGAGTCATACCCATAGGATTTTTAAATGCAGTTCTATAGGACCATAATGCATCATCTAGTTTCTTGGACCAATTCTTTCTAGACCTATTTACAGTCTTTTGCAAAATTAATTTGAGTTCTCTATTACTTAATTCTACTTGACCACTAGACTGAGGATGATAAGGAGATGCAATTCTATGATTAACATGATATTTGGCAAGCATTTTACGGAAAGCACCATGAATAAAATGTGAACCGCCATCAGTCATTAAATATCTAGGGACTCCAAATCTTGGAAAAATAACTTCTTTAAGCATTTTAATAGAAGTGTTATGATCAGCACTACTAGTTGGAATAACTTCTACCCACTTAGTAACGTAATCAACAACAACTAAAATATGTGTATATCCATTAGAGGAAGGAAAGGGTCCCATATAGTCAAAGCCCCAAACATCAAATGGTTCAATAACAAGTGAATAATTCATAGGCATTTCTTGACGTATACTAATATTACCAATTCTTTGACATTCATCATAATATAAGACAAACTTATGGGCATCCTTGAAGAGAGTAGGCCAATAAAAACTAGATTGTAGTACCTTATGTGCAGTTCTATCTCCAGCATGGTGTCCTCCATACGCTTCAGAGTGACACTTGCGTAGAATCTGTTCCTGTTCATGCTCAGATACACAACATCTAATAACACCATCCACTTCTTCTTTATAAAGATGTGGGTCATCCCAAAAGTAATGCCTCAAATCATAGAAGAACTTTTTCTTTTGCTGGTATGTGAAACTAGGTGGTATAAACTTAGCAACAATGTAATTAGCATAATCAGCATACCATGGAGCAGTATGAGAAGCATTTATGACATTTAATTGCTCATCAGGAAAGCTATCATCAATAGGTAGTGGGTCATCAAGCACATTTTCTAACCAAGACAAGTTGTCTGCAACGGGGTTCTCAGCTCCTTTTCTATCAACAATATGCAAATCAAATTCTTGTAGCAAGAGAACACATTTAATAAGTCTAGGTTTAGCATCTTTCTTTTCCATAAGATATTTAATAGCAGCATGATCAGTGTGAATAGTTACTTTAGAATCAACAATATAAGGTCTGAACTTATCACAAGCAAATACAACTGCTAAGAATTCTTTTTTAGTAGTAGCATAATTTCTTTGAGCATTGTCTGGAGTTTTACTAGCATATTGAATAACATTTAGTTTCTTATCAACTCTTTGTCCTAGAACAGCACCTACAACATAATCACTAGCATCACACATAATTTCAAAGGGTAAATTCCAATCAGGTGGCTGAACAATAGGTACAGAAATCAATGCTTTCTTAAGTATTTCAAATGCCTCTACGCAATCATCATCAAAAACAAAATGCTATATCTTCTTGTAATAAATTAGTAAGAGGCCGAGAAATTTTGGAGAAGTCCTTAATGAACCTCCTATAAAAACTGGCATGACCAAGGAAACTTCTTATACCTTTGATGTCCTTGGGACATGGCATCTTTTCAATAGCATCAACCTTGGCTTTATCAACTTAGATACCTCTTTCAGAAACTTTATGCCCCAAGACAATACCTTCATGTAGCGACCCAACCTCAGATGGTCAAGTCTCTGTGCTTCAGTGTCATCCCTGGATCGGTAATGCTAACACACACAGTACTCGAAGGATTTATAACAGAGTAGCAATCACACACTTATTACATCGAATGTCTCAAGAGAGAACTTATTACAATAATATGGCTTAAGGCCATCTAATACGATAACAGCGGAAGGCTTGGAAGATAAAGTGAGTCCATCAACTCCAACGGCATAGCTGAGCTACACGACAATGACCTAACGAACCTTACTCCTCGTCTAAAAAGTCTGCAACATAATACGTTGCAGCCCGAAAACGGGTCAGCACATGGAATATGCTGGCAACATAACACAGTAGAGCAAGAACAGAACAATGCTATCACTACATGCATATATGGCTGGTGGAAAGCTCTATGGTTTATAGTTTTTGCGAAAAGCCAATTTTTCCCTACAACAAAGGAATAGATTTTAATTTTACTATCATGGTAGTTGAAACATCATTGAGAAGGTTCCTCCAACTCAATCCCAATTAAAGTGATTAACAACCCAACAATATTAATTAAACATGATGAGATACATGTGATAACCCAAGTACTAGATATTCAAGAATTGTCCATAACCGGGGACACGGCTAACCATGATTAGATTGTACACTCTGCAGAGGTTTGCGCACTTTTCCCCACAAGACTCGATCGCCTCCATTGGATTTCTCGCACTATAGGGTGTTTGAGAAACGGATGACCCAGACACAATCTTTCAGAAACATTAACTCTCTACTCTGGACAGACCCATACCAAACCACATCCCACTACCTGCTGATCTGCCTCTTCAAGAGCTTCACGTAACTTACTCAACTATGCTAGAGCCCATAATGGCTTGTGGCTACACATGGAAGCTTCTAGCATGAATCATCTCAGTTCCCTTTGAGCCTTGGTGGCGGTCCATAGGAAGATCACACGGGTACTCCGGGATTTCCAAAAAAATACATGCAACACTGGGTACACCAGGTGCCTCAATCCACCTAGTTGTTTGATTAAGTTGCCACCTTAAGTTGAACCGTTAATTTAACAATGTCACATCTGTCATGGATTTCGCTCAACCCAAACCACACGTCTACGAGCATAGCGTAGCATAGTAATATAAGCAACGCGTAGAGTAACTCCCAAGGGTTTGAATGTAACAGGGCAATAGGTTCTACCTCATCAACTACTTCCCAACCCACAAGTTAATGACATCCTAATCATGCAATGTTTGAGGATTGGAACTAATGCATAAAAACTGGGTGATAAAGGGGTATGATCAAAGTGTTACTTGCCTTGCTGACGATCTGCGAAACCTAGGGACTCGTAGTAGCACGCTTCGCACTCCGGGTGTTCTATCGCAAGCAAACAATAGCATACATAAGTAACAAGCAACGATGCACAAGCAAAACTCAAATAAAAGAGGTTGACCAGAAAGTTCAAATTGAGAACTCCGGTTCGCAAAAAGAATCAAATCAAACGGAGCAAGGAACCTCAAACAGCGAAAGAAAGAAGCTTCATTTACTAATCTGAAACTAGGTAAAATTTTACAGTAGATAAAACTTGTATGAGTTGGTTAAACGGAAAGAGGGTTTCGAGATGAAACACTAGGCGCTTGAATCGCCTGATTCCGACTAACGAGCGAAAAGATAAACAGAAACTAAGACCGGATCAGAAATCGCGATCAGATAAATCGCGGAAAAAATCCGATAAAAGAAAACTGATGAACAGACTAACGAATGAGCGTTCGTTAGCTGTATCTAACGGGCAAAGGACCGTTCGTTAAAATGAACGTTCGGATGAACGTCCGCTAACTAGAAGAACCGAGAAAAACCGGAGAATAAAAAAAAACGGATCTAGGATTTTTAAAAAACCGAACGGTTTTTATAAAAATTGCGGCGGCGGAGTCCGGCGACTACCTCCGGCGAGGCGGCGTGCCGTGGCGGGGCGGCGGCTTGCAGGGGCGGCGGCGGCGGCAAGTGGCGGCGGCGGCGGCGGTGGCTAGGCGGCGCGGGCGGCGGGGCTTGGCGGCGCGGGCGGCGGTGGTTGCGGTGGGGTGTTGGGGTGGCGGGGGCGGCGGTATATAAGGGCGGGGCGGCGGCGGCTTGGAGTAGGGGCCAAGGCGGGGTGGCGCGGAGTCCAACTCGGACTCCGGTCCGAGTTGCGGCGGCGGCGCGCGCGCGCACGAGGCGGCGGCGGCGGCGGTTGGGCCGGCCTGGCTCGGCTGGGCCTTAGGCCCAGTCGGGCGCGGGAACTCTTTTTTTAATAATTTCGCCGACCGAAATAAAATCCTAGAAAAATAAATAAAAATCTAAAAATGCCAAAATAAATTTTCACCGTCTAAATTAAATATTTAGAACAAGATGAACATTTTCTTGGCCCTAAAATGCAATTTTGAAAACATGCAATTTTTCTCATGCAAATAAAATCCGAAAAAGAACAACAAAACAAACACTTTAATGATTTTAATATTCTTCCTCCAATATTTCATTTATTTTGGAGAAGTCATATTATCTCCTCTCTTTAATTTTTTTATGCGAAATATTTTTCGGACAGAAATAATTAAAATCAAATCCTCGTTTCATTATTTGATAAAAGAATCAAATATGAAAACCGAGAAATCCCCAACTCTCTCCGAGGGTCCTTGAGTTGCTTAGGATTTCGAGGATTACTAAACGGAAAAGCAATAAAACATGATATGCAAAGATGATCTAATGTATAACATTCCAAATTGAAAATTTGGGATGTTACAAACCTACCCCCCTTAAGATGAATCTCGCCCTCGAGATTCGTGCTGGCTAGGAAATAGGTGTGGGTGATCCTTGTGGAGATCATCCTCTCGTTCCCATGTGGCTTCATCTTCGGTATGGTGGCTCCACTGAACTTTGCAAAACTTGATAACCTTACTGCGGCCGACTCTGCTGGCAAACTCAAGAATCTTAAATGGTTTCTCCTCATAAGTCAAATCACTGTCCAACTGAATCGCCTCCAAGGGTACTGTATCTCTTAGCGGTATGTCTAACATCTCAGCATGACATTTCTTTAGCTGTGAAACGTGAAACACGTCATGAACTCCTGACAATCCCTCGGGTAACTACAACTTGTAGGCAACTTCTCCCATCTGTTCCAAAATACGATACGGTCCTACAAATCTCGAGGCTAACTTTCCCTTAACTCCAAAACATTTCACTCCTCGCAAGGGTGATACTCGCAGATATGTTCGGTCTCCAATTTCATAGGTTACCTCCTTGCGTTTTGAGTCAGCATAACTCTTCTGCCTGGACTGAGCAATCTTCAGTCTGTCACGAATCAGTTTAACCTTCTCCTCAGACTCCTTGATCAAGTCTGGTCCAAACAACTGTCGGTCTCCTACCTCATCCCACATTAACGGTGTCCTGCACCTTCATCCATACAGGGCTTCAAACGGTGCCATCTTCAAACTAGCTTGATAGCTATTGTTGTATGAAAACTCTGCGTATGGAAAATTTTCATCCCAACTAGATCCATAATCTAGCGCACAGGCTCTCAACATGTCCTCCAGAATTTGGTTGACTCTCTCTGTTTGTCCATCCGTCTGCGGGTGAAATGCTGTACTAAACTCCAATCTCGTTCCCAAAGTCTGGTGCAACTGGTGCCAAAACTTTGAGGTAAACTGTGTTCCTCGATCTGATACGATGGTCCTCGGAACTCCACGCAGACATACGATCCTGGACATATATATCTTGGCCAACTTTGCACTTGTATAAGTGGTTTTCACTGGGATGAAGTGGGCTACTTTGGTCAAGCGATCAACTACTACCCATATGGAATCATATCCCGCTTTGGTCCTGGGCAATCCGGTGATAAAGTCCATGCCCAGTTTATCCCACTTCCATTCGGGTATCGGCATAGGCTGTAATAGTCCTGCTGGCTTCTGATGCTCTGCCTTCACGCGCTGACATACATCACATACGGCTACATACTCGGCAATATCCTTCTTCATACCGGTCCACCAGAAACGTTCCTTCAAATCCAAATACATCTTGGTGTTTCCGAGGTGTGTCGAGTATGGTGAGTCATGGGCCTCTTGAAGTATTAACTTCCTGATCTCCTAGTTATTGGGCACATAAACTCGGTCCTCAAACCACAAGGTATCATGCTCATCCTCACGAAAACCTTTGGCCTTTCCTTTGCCCATCTTCTCCTTTATCTCGGCAATCTCTTGGTCATCCTTCTGAGCTTCCCGAATTTTGTCCAGCAATGTCGACTGGACCTCCATTGTTGCAAAAAATCCTCTAGGAACAATCTCCAATCGAAGTTCCATGATATTCTCTGCTAACTCCTTCGGCAGTCCCTTACTTTCAAGGATATTAGCATAACTCTTCCGGCTCAAAGTGTCTACTATGACATTGGCCTTTCCTGGATGATAGTGTAGCTTCATGTCATAATCCTTTATAAGTTCCAACCATCTCCTCTGTCTAAGGTTCAGTTACTTTTGGGTGAAAATGTACTTCAAACTCTTATGGTCCGTATACACATCACAACGGTTTCCAATAAGGTAATGTCTCCAGGTCTTCAATGCATGCACTACGGCTGCTAACTCCAAATCATGCATGGCATAGTTCAACTCATGAGGTTTTAGTTGTCGTGAGGCATACGAAACAACTCTCCCGTCCTGCATAAGCACACATCCAAGTCCTAAGCGTGAGGCATCGCAGTACACTTGGAACTCCTTATGTATATCTGGCAGTGTTAGCACTGGCGCTGTAGTCAAACGTTTCTTCAATTCCTGGAAACTTGCCTCACAATCTTATGTCCATTTAAACTTAGCATCCTTCTTCAACAGTTCAGTCATTGGCTTTGCAATCTTGGAAAAATTCTCGATGAATCTCCGGTAGTATCCTGCGAGTCCAAGAAAACTGCGGATCTTGCTAACTGAAGTGGGTGCCAACCATTCAGTGACTGACTAAATTTTGCTGGGGTCTACTGCTATACCTTCTCCCGATATAACATGTCCAAGGAACCCAACTTCCTTCAACCAAAATTCGCATTTGCTAAACTTAGCATACAACTGGTGTTCCCTAAGTTTCTCGAGAAATAAGCACAAATGCTCCTTGTGCTCCTCCTCGTTCTTCGAATATACCATAATATCATCAATAAACACCACAACAAACTTGTCCAAATACTCCATGAAGACCTTGTTCATCATGCTCATGAAATAGGCAGGGGCGTTAGTCAGTCCAAATGACATGACCGTGTACTCGTATAATCCATATCGTGTTGTGAACGCTGTCTTCGGTATGTCCTTCTCTCGTATCTTCAACTGATGATACCCCGACCGCAAATCAATCTTCGAAAACACTTTAGCTCCTTGCAACTGATCAAACAGATCGTTGATCATCGGCAGTGTGTACTTGTTCTTAATCGTCACTTCATTTAATGCTCGATAATCAACAACCATCCTCAGGGATTTATCCTTCTTCTCAACCAAAAGTACTGGGGCTCCCCAAGGTGATAAACTTCTTCGGATGTATCGTTTCTCCAATAACTCCTTAATCTGTTTCTTAATTTCTTCCAGATCATTTGCGGGCATCCGATAGGGTCTCTTGGATATTGGTCATGTACCTGGCAACAGCTCTATCAAAAACTCAATGTCTCTATCTGGTGGCATGCCTGGTAACTCCTCTAGAAAAACATCTGGGTAATCCTTCACTACAGGCACTTCTTCCTGAACAACTCCCGTAAGGGCATTTACTTGACTCCTCCTAGGCACATGCCTAGATACATACTTAATCCTTTTTCCTTCCGGGGTGGTGAGATAAATCGACTTACTAGCACAGTCAATGCTTCCTCCAAACTTTGACATCCAGTCCATACCCAATATCACATCCAGTCCTTGTGACTCCAAGATAATTAGGTCAGACGGAAAAACATGTGTACCAATGGTTAAGGGTATCTGGTCACACCATCGGCTAGCCATATACTCTGCTCCGGGTGAACTTACTAAAAGGGGGGTCCTAAGGGTTTGGGTTGGTAGTTCAAACTTATCCACGAATCCGCTTGATATGTATGAATGCGATGCACCAGTATCGAAAATAACAAGAGTGGTAAATGACTTAACCAAAAACTTACCTATTACCGCGTCCGGCTGCTCTTCAACCTCCTCCACGTTAACGTGGTTTACTTGTCCTCTGTTGAATGGATTTGGCTTCTTCCCAGTGCTCCCATTTCATTTCCATTCTTTCCTTCAGGGCACTCCGTGGCGTAGTGTCCAGTCTTCCCGCACTTGAAACAAGTAACATGACTTATGTCCCTTTTGGCGGGTGTGGCTGGGTTGGGGCGGTTATGATTATTGTTGGTTCTGTTCCCATTCCCATTCTGAGAACCATTGTGGTTATGTGATCCTCCTCCAGTGTGGTTGTGACCTCCATGGTTATGAACAAGTCTTCCCGGGTTCGGGGTTAGGCGAGGTTTCTGCTGAGCTCCTGAGTTATACTTCCCCTGTCCATACTTCCTCTTGCGGCTCTCAATCTGCTGCTGCTTCCCTTCAATCATAAGAGCCTTATCTACCAACTCCTGGTAGTTGTTGAAGGTTTCTACCATCAACTGCATACTCATCTCATCATTCAGCCCTTCCATAAACTTCTCCTGCTTCGCGGCATCTATGGCCACATCATCAGGGGCGTAGCGAGATAACTTGCTAAACTCATCCACGTACTGAGCCACAGTACAGTTCCCCTGGTGTAAGTTGTGGGACTCCCGCTTCTTTATTTGCATAGCTCCAGTGGAGACATGGGCTGTGCGGAAAGCTTGCTGAAACTGGTCCCAAGTGACATTGGCTATAGGAAAAGTGGCTGTGTAATTCTCCCACCATGAGGCTGCTGGTCCATCCAATTAATGTGCGGCAAAGTGCACTCTCTCAGCATCTGTGCAACCTGCGGTGGTCAACTCCCTTCCAATACGGTGTAGCCAATCGTCCGCGACTATGGGCTCGGTGCTACTGGAAAACACCGGCGGCTGTAACCTTAGAAAATGGGCTAGGTTGTCCACGGGCGGCGGGTTGTTGTTGTTGTTGCCCTGATTCTGAACTAGCAATTGCATCAGCGTATTCTGCTGTTGGATCAACTGGGTGAGTTCCGGTGGGAAGGCAAAACCTGTGTCACGTCTCGGAGGCATCTGAGGGTTTAGATGGAAGAGATTAGAATAGAAAAGAGGTCTAATGAGAAAACACTACCCATATGCACATGAGACAAACACAATCATTTCACTCAATCAATCAAGCAAGGGCATACAAATGATCTAGAACTATCGCGCAAGTGCTCAACTACTACTAAATACATGGGGGAATACTAGTGATACATGGTAGTCATCTAGAAATTTTGATCGGTGGAAGACTCCATGATGTCTGCTCCAGCTTCGTCTTCAAAGTCATCATCACTAGGGTCGGAATCGGTGTCGTTGATGATGATGTAGTCCTCGGGGCGTATCTCCTTAGGTTCTTCTTCTTCTTCGTCGTCTCCCGGTGCTGGTCCTCCCATGAATACTCCGATTTTCTTGACTAGGTCGTCATTCTTCTCCAGTAGTGTCTTGATTTCCTCCTCATATCCATCGCGTACAAACTTGAGTTCTTCCTCCAGCTCGATGATCCTAGTCTTTGCCTTCTTTAAGTCCATCATGTCTGTGCACATCTGGTTTTCCTGACGTCGGATGTGCTGGTTTAACTCCTGGATGAAAGCTGCAATGGATCTATCCTTCCTGGTGCTGCTTACTTCCCATTGCCCTTAAGCTCCTTGTTGTAAACTTCTCCAATGCGTCCAATGGTAATGTGGGCTGCCATGCTCTTGCCTAGACTCCAGGTGGGTGCTTCGAAAGAAAACTCTATGGGTTTAGAAGTTGGCGAGAACGTCCTTCCTGGAACTTGTACTTGAATCATCCAGCGCTCCTCTTCTGGTAAAGTGGCGTTGTACGTCCCGGTGAAGCTTGGTATTCCAATGTTTAAGTACCTAGTGACTTCCTTCAACTGGCGTCCAAAAGGTGTGTCTTCATTCGGTTGTGCAAACTTGTTCTTCATCTCCATCATCCTAAAGAGTAGAAAAATGGAGAGGAGTCAGAAATGAGAAGAGAAGTGTGACCTAGGGTTTATCTTAGTGGTCGTGTCCTACACTCAGCGTGTGCTCTGATACCATCTTGTAGCGACCCGACCTCAGATGGTCAGGTCTCTCTGCTTCAGTGACATCCCTGGATCGGTAATGCTGACACACACAGTACTCGAAGGATTTATAACAGAGTAGCAATCACACACATATTACATCGAATGTCTCAAGAGAGAACTTATTACAATAATATGGCTTAAGGCCATCTAATACAATAACAGCGGAAGGCTTGGAAGATAAAGTGAGTCCATCAACTCCAACGGCATAGCTGAGCTGCACGACAACGACCTAACGAACCTTACTCCTCGTCTGAAAAGTCTGCAACATAATACGTTGCAGCCCGAAAACGGGTCAGCGCATGGAATATGCTGGCAACATAACACAGTAGAGCAAGAATAGAATAATGCTATCACTACATGCATATATGGCTAGTGGAAAGCTCTATGGTTTATAGTTTTTGCGAAAAGCCAATTTTTCCCTACAACAAAGGAATAGATTTTAATTTTACTATCATGGTAGTTGAAACATAATTGAGATTGAGAAGGTTCCTCCAACTCAATCCCAATTAAAGTGATTAACAACCCAACAATATAAACATGATGAGATACATGTGATAACCCAAGTACTAGATACTCAAGAATTGTCCATAACCGGGACACGCTAACCATGATTAGATTGTACACTCTGCAGAGGTTTGCGCACTTTTCCCCACAAGACTCGATCGCCTCCGTTGGATTTCTCGCACTACAGGGTGTTTGAGAAATGAGAAACGGATGACCGAGACACAGTCTTTCAGAAATATTAACTCTCTACTCCGGACAGACCATACCAAACCTACATCCTACTACCTGCTGATCTGCCTCTTCAAGAGCTTCACATAACTTACTCAACTATGCTAGAGCCTATAATAGCTTGTGGCTGCACACAGAAGCTTCTAGCATGAATCATCTCAGTTCCCTTTGAGCCTGGGTGGCGGTCCATAGGAAGATCACACGGGTACTTCGGGATTTCCAAAAAAATACAGGCAACACTGGGTACACCAGGTGCCTCAATCCACCTAGTTGTTTGATTAAGTTGCCACCTTAAGTTGAACCGTTAATTTAACAATGTCACATCTGTCATGGATTTCACTCAAACCCAAACCACGTCTACGAGCATAGCATAGTAATATAAGAAACGCGTAGTGTAACTCCCAAGGGTTTGAATGTAACAGGGCAATAGGTTCTACCTCATCAACTACTTCCCAACCCACAAGTTAATGACATCCTAATCATGCAATGTTTGAGGATTGGAACTAATGCATAAAAACTGGGTGATAAAGGGGTATGATCAAAGTGTTACTTGCCTTGCTGACGATCTGCGAAACCTAGGGACTCGTAGTAGCACGCTTCGCACTCCGGGTGTTCTATCGCAAGCAAACAATAGCATACATAAGTAAAAAGCAACGATGCACAATCAAAACTCAAATAAAAGAGGTTGACCAGAAAGTTCAAATTAAGAACTCCGGTTCGCAAAAAGAATCACATCAAACGGAGCAACGAAACTCAAACGGCGAAAGAAAGAAGCTTCGTTTACTAATCTGAAACTAGGTCAAATTTTATAGTAGAGAAAACTTGTTTGAGTTGGTTAAACGGAAAGAGGGTTTCAAGATGAAACGCTAGGCGCTTGAATCGCCTGATTCCGACTAACGAGCGAAAAGATAAACGGAAACTAAGATCGGATCAGAAATCTCTATCAGAAAAATCGCGGAAAAAATCCGATAAAAGAAAACTGACGAATAGACTAACGAATGAGCGTTCGTTAGCTGTATCTAACGGGCGAAGAACCGTTCGTCAAAACGAACGTTCGGACGAACGTCCCCTAACTAGAAGAACCATGAAAAACCGGCGAATCCAAAAAAATGGATCTAGGGTTTAAAAAACTGAATGGTTTTTATAAAAAAAACCGACGGCGGAGTCCGGCGAGGGGTCCGGTGAGGCGGCGGCTCGCGGGGGCGGCGGCGGCGCTCGGCTGCGGCGGCGGCGGTGGCTAGGCGGCGCGAGCGGCTGGGCTAGGCGGCGCGGGCGGCGAGGCTTGGCGGCGCGGGCGACGGTGGTTGCGATGGGGGGTTGGGGTGGTGGGGGCGGCGGTATATAAGGGCGGGGCGCCGACGGCTTGGAGTAGGGGCCAAGGCGGGGCGGCGCGGAGTCCAACTCGGACTCTGGTCCGAGTTGCGGCGGTGGCGGCGCGTGCGCGCGCAGGAGGCGGCGACGGCGGTTGGGTCGGCCTGGCTCGGCTGGGCCTTAGGCCCGGTCGGGCGCGGCAACTATTTTTTTTAAAATAATTTCGCTGACCGAAATAAAATCCTAGAAAAATAAATAAAAATCTAAAAATGCCAAAATAAATTTTCACCTTCTAAATAAAATATTTAGAACAAGATGAACATTTTCTTGGCCCTAAAATGCAATTTTGAAAACATGCAATTTTTCTAATGCAAATAAAATCCGAAAAAGAACAACAAAACAAACACTTTAATGATTTTAATATTTTTCCTCCAATATTTCATTTATTTTGGAGAAGTCACATTATCTCCTCTCTTTAATTTTTTTATGTGAAATATTTTTCGGAGAGAAATAATTAAAATCAAATCCTTGTTTCATTATTTGATAAAAGAATCAAATATGAAAACCGAGAAATCCCCAACTCTCTCCGAGGGTCCTTGAGTTGCTTAGGATTTCGAGGATTACTAAACAGAAAAGCAATAAAACATGATATGCAAAGATGATCTAATGTATAACATTCCAAATTGAAAATTTGGGATGTTACACTTCATTAACCATAAAGTGGCACTTTTCCCAATTCAAGACAAGATTAGTTTCTTCACATCTCTGCAAAACTCGATCAAGGTTGCTCAAGCAATCATCAAAAGAAGATCTATAGACAGAAAAGTCATCCATGGAAACCTCACAAATCTTTTCACAAAAGTCAGAAAATATAGTCATCATGCATTTTTTGAAAGGTAGCAGGTGCATTACATAAACTGAAAGGCATACGTCTATAAGCAAAAGTACCAAAAGGGCATGTAAAAGTAGTTTTTGATTGATCTTTGGATGACACAAGTATTTGAGCGAAACCAGAATAACCATCTAGGAAGCAAAAATGTGTATGTTTGGACAATCTTTCTACCATTTGATCGATAAAAGGTAAGGGGTAATGATCCCTTTTAGTAGCCTTATTTAATTTGCAGAAATCAATTACCATCCTATAACCTGTAATAATTCTTTGAGGAATCAATTCATCTTTATCATTAGGAACAACAGTAATAACTCCCTTCTTAGGGACACAATGGACAGGGCTTACCCACTGACTATCAGCAACGGGATAAATTATACCTGCCTGAAGGAGCTTTAGTATCTCCTTTCGCACCACTTCTTTCATTTTAGGATTCAGCCGGCATTGATGATCACGAACTGGTTTAGCATCTTCTTCCAAATTAATTTTATTTTGACATAGAGTGGGACTAATGCCCTTAAGATCATCAAGAGTATACCCAATAGAAGCACGGTGCTTCTTCAGAGTTTTCAATAATCTCTCTTCTTCATGCTTTGAAAGGTTAGCACTAATAATAACATGATATATCTTTTTCTCATCAAGATAAGCATATTTAAGAGTATCAGGTAACTGTTTAAGCTCAAACATGGGATCACCCTTGGGTGGAGGAGGATCCCCTAGGATTTCAACAGGTAAATTTTTTTTCCAGAATAGGTTCTTGTTTAAAGAATACTTCATCCAATTCCCTTCTTTCATTCATAAACATATCATTTTCATGGTCTAGCAAATAATGTTCTAAAGGATCACTTGGAGGTACGGCAACAGAAGCAAGACCAATAATTTCATCCTTACTAGGTAATTCTTCTTCACGGTGTTGTCTACTAAACTTAGAGAAATTAAATTCAAGAGTCATATCATCTAAACCGACAGTAACAACATCTCTTTTGCAATCTATGGTAGCATTAACAGTATTTAAGAAGGGTCTACCAAATATAATGGGACAAAAGCTATCTTGTGGGGAACCAAGAACAAGAAAATCAGCACGATATTTAGTTTTCCCACACAAGACTTCAACATCTCTAACAATTCCCATTGGTGAAATAGTATCTCTATTGGCAAGTTTAATTGTGACATCAATATCTTCTATTTCAGTAGGTGTAATTTCATGCATAATTTCTTTGTATAAGGAATGAGGTATTGCACTAGCACTAGCACCCATATCACATAAGCCATGATAACAATGATCTCCTATTTTAACAGAAATAACAGCCATGCCTACCACAGGTCTAGGTTTATCTTTAGCACAAGGTTTAGCGATTCTAGCAGTTTCATTACAGAAATAAATAACATGCCCATCAATATTATCAGACAAAAGATCTTTAACAATAGCAATACTAGGTTCAACTTAAACTTGCTCATGAGGTGTATATGTTTTAATATTGCTTTTATGAACTACAGTTGAAGCTTTAGCATGATCCTTTATCCTAACAGGAAAAGGTGGTTTCTCAACATAAGAAGTAGGAACAATAGGATCATTATAAGTGATAGTCTTTTCTTCAACTTTAATAGGTGCAGCTACTTTTACTTCTATGGGAGGATGATATTTAAACCACTTCTCCTTGGGGAGATCAACATAAGTAGCAAAGATTGCTACCAGAAAGCCGAGCATAAATTTTTTGAATAATCATTTCTCTTGAGAACTCATGATTGGGGCATGAATATAACATTGATTTAAGCCTCCCCCAAGCTTGAGTGATGCTTTCTCCTTCGCGAGGCCAAAAATTATATATATAATTGCGATCACAATGAACAAGATGCATAGGATAAAACTTCTGATGAAATTCCAATTTAAATCGTTTGTAATTCCAAGCCTATACCATGTCGATGCATCTCCCCTCAAAGATAAAGGGAAAACCTTCTTCTTAACAACATCCCCGGGTACACCTGCAAGCTTAAATAATCCACAAAGTTCATCCACATATATCAGATGTTCATCAGGATGTTTCGTTCCATCTCCTAGAAAAGGATTAGCTTGCAGTTTTTCTATCATACGCGCAGGAACTTCAAAGCAAGTATTTTCATTTTCATATTCATTTTCAGTAGGTTCAATAGGTTGAGGAGCAACTCTTTGCTCTACTGGTCGGGGTGAAGATACCCCGAACAAGCCCCTTAGAGGATTACTTTCCATAGTAATATGTGACAGTAAATTTCAGCACACTATATAAATTTTTCCTTACCAAATTCCACCTACCAAAGGCGCTTCACTCCCCGGCAACGGCGCCAGAAAAGAGTCTTGATGACCCACAAGTATAGGGGATCTATCATAGTCCTTCCGATAAGTAAGAGTGTCAAACCCAACGAGGAGCAGAAGGAAATGATAAGCGGTTTCCAGCAAGGTATTCTCTGCAAGTACTGAAATAAGAGGTAACAGATAGTTTTGTGATAGGATAATTTGTAAGGACCAACAAGTAACAAAATTAAATAAAGTGCAGCAAGGTGGCCCAATCCTTTTGTAGCAAAGGACAAGCCTGGACAAACTCTTATATGATGTAAAGCGCTCCCGAGGACACATGGGAATATCGCCAAGCTAGTTTTCATCACGTTCATATGATTCACGTTCGGTACTTTGATAATTTGGTATGTGGGTGGACCGGTGCTTGGGTGCTTCCCTTACTTGGACAAGCATCCCACTTATGATTAACCTCTATTGCAAGCATCCGCAACTACAACAAAAGTATTAAGGTAAACCTAACCATAGCATGAAACATATGGATCCAAATCTGCCCCTTACGAAGCAACGCATAAACTAGGGTTTAAGCTTCTGTCACTCTAGCAACCCATCATCTACTTACTACTCCCCAATGCCTTCCTCTAGGCCCAAACAATGGTGAAGTGTCATGTAGTCGACGTTCACATAACACCACTAGAGGAGAGACAACATACATCTCATCAAAATATCGAACGAATACCAAATTCACATGACTACTTATAGCAGGACTTCTCCCATGTCCTCAGGAACAAAAGTAACTACTCACAAAGCATAAACATGTTCATAATCAGAGGGGTATTAATATGCATATAGGATCTGAACATATGATCTTCCACCAATTAAACCAACTAGCATCAACTCAAGGAGTAATTAACACTACTAGCACCAATCCCGGACTTGGAGACAAAAATTGGATACAAGAGATGAACTAGGGTTTTGAGATGAGATGGTGCTGATGAAGATGTTGATGGAGATGGCCCTCTCCCGATGAGAGGAGCGTTGGTGATGACGATGGTGATGGTTTCCCCCTCCGGGAGGGAAGTTTCTCCGGCAGAACAGCCCTACCGGAGCTCTAGATTGGATCCGCCAAGGTTCCGCCTCGTGGCGGCGGAGTCTCGTCTCGAAAAGTTCCTTTTTTTCTCATCGAAACACCTCATATAGGAGAAGATGGACATCGGAGAGCCACCAGGGGGCCCACGAGGTAGGGGGCGCGCCCTGGGGGGTAGGGCGCGCCCCCACCCTCGTGGGCAAGGTGTGGCCCCACTGGTGAGTTTCTTCCGCTGAGTATTTTTTATATATTTGGAAAACATCTCCCATGAAGTTTCAGGACTTTTGGAGCTGTGCAGAATAGGTCTCTAATATTTGCTCCTTTTCCAGCCCAGATTCCCAGCTGCCGGCATTCTCCCTCTTTATGTAAACCTTGTAAAATAAGAGAGAATAGACATAAGTATTGTGACATAATGTGTAATAACATCCCATAATGCAATAAATATCGATATAAAAGCATGATGCAAAATGGACGTATCAGATATCTTGCCCATCCTTTTCTTCATTACATTTCCAATTGTCGACAATGTTTGTACATTAAACTACTCTTCCTGTGAATCAGCCATTTGGGTGGGAGATGGAAAAATCTGGAGTGAAAACAAGGCCTTCAGAGCAGACAGTGCTACCTGTCGAAGCAGATCTCTTGTTGGGTCCCGATAGCTCCTCAGAGATGGATTCAGAGACAGATGACCAGTCCTATTCCCCCACTGAGGTGTATGCTCTAACTTGGCACGGTTATACTGCTCATATCATGCATACGGTGTCTTGCATTGCATAGTTTAGACATGATATACACAATATTCAACACCATGTTCTTAGTTCAGACATCATATCGAATGACCTCTATTTAGCATATAAATCACATATGTGAATTAAATGATGCGATCCTGATTACATAGATAACATGTAGGTGAATTATGTCATGCGATCCTGTTTAGTTATTCATCATATCTTTGAATTATGTTATGCTATGCTATCCAGTTTATATAGACATCATATATGTGAAATTATGTCATGCTATCCATTTTAGTTAAACAATATACATGTCAACTATTTCATGCCCTCTTTTTTCCACACTGTCTATTGCATCTATCTCTCATACAATGTCCGTACATTCAACTATGTTTCCTGTTTATCAGCCATTTGAATTGGACAGGGTGATGCCAGTATCTAGCGGACTAAAAACACGGTCTTCAAATAAAACAGTGCTACCTCTTGGTGGAGATAGCACCCTGGTTGTACATGCACAAGAACCAGCCCTACCACACATAACCCAAACTCTCGCAGATTGTACCCCTACTACGATGGAAGAGAACCAGCTTCACCCAATCTAACCCCAACCCCAGCCGATAGTAACCCAGTTCCTGTTGACACAGCACCATCTCCACCACAGAGCTCCCAAACAAGAGCAGTTAGTAAGGCAGCTCCAGTGCCCAAAGGGCCAATACTATCACGGCGAACCCCAACTCCACCAGTTAGTACGCCTATTCCTGTGGAGGAAGCACAACCAGCTAGTCGTAGTTTAGCATCTATCACATTTGATGTTGTTAAATCGTATGTGCGTATCTTCCCATCTTGGAAATATTATACTGAAGATGAAGAAAAATGCCAGTTGCAGGTGTTTGTCCAGGAGTTATGTGTAAGTAATGTTATTCATGGCAATTACTTTGCTTCGTCCCATACATCCTACCTCCATGATGGTTATAATACAGCAAATTTTCCCATTTTTCTCTATAGAGAATGACCGATTTGGAAACTCAGGATGAGGTAACCTGTGCTAATACCTCTGCTATCTTCAAGAATGCTTGGTGGCAGTATATGAATTACCTGAAGAAAACTTACTTCACCGGCAAAGAAACTCATCAAATTCCCTTACGTTCTCCTGAGACACATTTACTGGATGATGATTGTGAACGCCTTGTTCTGTACTGGTCCCGAACCAAAAATGTGGTAAGGTCTATGAGCTCATTTTCTATTTTTAAGTATTATATTCTTGCGTCTTACTGTACTCTGTTCATGTAGAACAAGTGCCTAAACCTGAAGAACAACTGTTCTAATTTAAATATTCCATTGCTATCATAGTTCAAAAAAGCGCTTGGTGTTAATTGTGCATTTTGCCACTGCCTTGCGCTTTACTGACCAAAGCGTATGCTTATGTGCAGTTATGCACATATTATGCGTAGTTATGCGCAATGCGTTTTGCCAACACCTAGAGCCTAGGCGCGCTTAAGCGTTCGCTTAGGCGCGCCTTTTTTAACTATGATTGCTTTGCTCTTGCATCACTGTATTTACTCATACAAACTTATTTTTAAATTGAAGGATCCAATCGAAACTCCAATGGCATAGCAGGTATGTTCACGCATGTTTGTTTAACAGGTTTGCTCTTATCAATAGCTCTGTTGATTTCAATTTCATTTGTGTATACAGTTGACTTTCATGTCATGCACATTACTAGCATCACAACAGAGCCAATAGTGTTGTTGTACATGTAGATCTGTGGTACCCATCAGAAATCTTGTTGTGTCGTGTAGTTTCCCACGCTTTGTATTCTTTCACTACTACTTTGTCTTGAACTGATATGATTTAAACCGTGTCTCTATTTTGATTTGGCAAGACAATGTAGTGACCATAGGACATAGATATATGTTTGTTTGATGCTTTTATTATGTACTAGTACTTGGCAATAGAAGACTTGGTAGTTTAATCCTGTCCACCTTACTAATGAACTGGTTCACCGAAATGAGTTTCATATACTAGTACATGCTAAACTTGTTATGTGTCTGCTTGTTTCTTCTTTTAGAATGCTGACAGAATATTGGGGAAGAGTGCCTTATTAAGCAATGGTAAAGGAAGTAATGCAGATAAGGTTCAGGATAGTGACACATCCTTGTTGGTCTCCAACAAAGCTGATAAAACAGCTAAGGAAGACTATCTTGAAGACAGCAAGACAACCCCAAAGTCCTGTCTTGGTTTAGTGTTCGAGTTACTCGCCACTATCGCTTGCACAAGCTATTCAAACTCATTGTCTGAATCAGTTCAGTTTCTTGAGTCTCAACTACAAGCTGAAAGACATCAATCAGTTGTGCTGCGAAAAGAAGCGGAAGGACTGCAGAAGTCCCTGGAGCATTCAGATGCATACTTTCTGGTGCAATAGCAAGCGTTGGAGGATTTTAGCGCCAAACAGGACAAAGCTAATTGGCTTGCTAAGCTTATTGCCAGCATGGTGGATACCCAGGATAACGTTTCTTGATCTCTTTTGAAGTTGTTTCAGTTATGCTCTTGTTTTGCTGCCGTGTTTATTTGCATCGGTGGCCAATTTTGACGGCCAGTGTATGTAATATGCTGCTTTGTTCCCTATATTTGCACTGGTGGCGAACTTTGATGCCCAGTGGATGTAATATGTGTAATAGCGGTAATAGGCTAGCGTTAATTGCTTGCTTATTTATTTCCTTATTGTCTTGTTTAGTTGTTTGCTTGTAGTCACTGCAGTTCTTTTTCTATTTTTTTCTAGTGGCCACAATAGCCTATTTTTGGTAACTAGGCCAAAATAATCATGGCAACACATGGACTATTTTAACCATGGGCCTCCTGCAGGCCATATGATCCATGGGCCTTCGTCCGGCCGTAGGATCCATCGGCCTTCTATACGGGCCTTAGGGTCCATGGGCCTTCTACGGGCCGTAGGGTCCATGGGCCTTCTACGGGCCGTATGATCCATGGGCCTTCTACAGGCTGTACTATCCATGGGTCTCATACGGGCCGTAGGATCCATGGGCCTTCTACGGGGCATATCATCATTTCGCCAATCATGGGCCGTACTATTCGTGGACCATAATGGGCCGTTAATAGGCCGTATTTGGTAACTCTATGAAAACATCCCAACGGGTGTTTTTGACATGAAAACGGCCCAACGTATTAACGGCCCGCAAACGGGCCAACTGTAACAACGGGCTGAATTTGGCCCACAAGCAGAAAATGACAGTAACGGGCCGTATGTAACCGAATGCTGCAAATGAGCCCAAGAATCAATGGGCCCTGAGAAGGCCGAAAGATAACTTGGGCTGGAAACGGCCCAATGGAATAGCGGGCCGTTAATGGGTATAAAGTGATAGACTGTTCATTACGGGCCAGTTTCACCATGGGCCGTTAATGGGCCAAGAGTTACAAAGGTCCTCATATGGGCTGAAACAAGTCATGGGCCACACATGGGCCGGAAGTTAAAACGGGCTGAATCATATTGGACAGCCCAGATGACGCTACTGGTGTCGGTGTGAAAACCGGCGGATCTCGGGTAGGGGGTCCCGAACTGTGCGTCTAGGCCGGATGGTAACAGGAGACAAGGGACACGAAGTTTTACCCAGGTTCGGGCCCTCTCGATGGAGGTAAAACCCTACTTCCTACTTGATTAATATTGATGATATGGGTAGTACAAGAGTAGATCTACCACGAGATCAAGGAGGCTAAACCCTAGAAGCTAGCCTATGGTATGATTGTTGTATGTTGGATTCTATCGACTAGCCTGGCCCCGGTTTATATAATGCACCAGAGGCCTAGGTTAACAAGAGTGCTAGCCGAATACGCCGGTGGGGAGAAGTCCTTGTCTTGATCGCCAAGTCTTGTGGAATCTTCCTTGTATGTGGCAGCTGTCCGAACTGGCCCATGAGTATATGGCCATGGGGGTCCTCGGCCCAATCTATCAGATCGGGAGATGACGTGTTGAGTACCCCCTAGTCCAGGACACCGTCAGTAGCCCCCTGAACCGGTCTTCAAGTTAGGGACGCTCCTCGATTCTTCCGAACTGTTCTTCATCTTCGGTCGTCGGTCTTGAAAACCGGTTCAACAAATCTTCTTTATCTTCGATCTTGAGGATCACCGAAATGCATTCGACGGGTTTACACATCGGGTATCCGAGGAGCCCCTTTAAGTTTCCGGCCTTTATCAATGCCTTGTTATTTTTATGCCACACCTCGGGTTTGAAGTTGTTCCCGGGAGGCAGTGTCCTCTTGCGTCCGAGCTCCAATGCCGGACTGCATTCGAGGTATCTTTTCGAGCCGAGCACCAACGCCGGACCGCTTCCCAGCTCTAACGCCGGAATGTATCCGAGCTCCAATGCCGGACTAGGTATCCGAGCTCCAACGCCGGACTATATCCGAGGTGTCATATCACCTTGGTTCAAAAAAGTTGAAGGAGTTTAGCCGAGCTTAATGCCGGAAATGTCCTCTATGGAGCCAGCCACTAGCGCCCGAGCTTTATGCCGGACTGCTTCCGAGGTGGTGCACCACCCCAACTATGGGCCAATTTTTTGTCAATATTTTTTATTATTGCAATTATTCTCTGCCGAGATATATGGCCAGTAGCCCTCAAGGTGTGTATCGGTCTAAAACCCGAGATGCACCTGAAGGATGACGTAAGACCGCTGATCCCAGTAGCCGCTGAGACTCAGGTTGATTTGCAAAATCGGCCTGAGGATCAAGTCCTAGCTCGGCAGAATACTTCGGGACACAAAAAGCGGCGTGCTTAGTCCTCGAGACTCAGGTTGGGTGCACCCGACCAACCTGAGGATCAAAATCTCCTCGGCAACTGTATTGCACTTAAAATTTTCTGCATTGAAGAGGCAATGCAGTAGCCCCCGAGACACTGGTCGGGTGGCAACACCAGATCAGGGGATCGATGTGCCCCTTTAATATTTGTAAATAATAAGCCCGAAGCCCAGTAGCCCCCGAGCCTTAATGCGGGCACGGGTGGCCGAATTAAGGATCAATATCCATAGTAAAATCACAAATTATGTGTAATGACTCTATGTATCCAAGTACTTTATGTCATTAATGCTCGGATCTGCATTGTACAAAACTTTGTTGACCGACCATCGGCTTCCACCTCCTCAGCCAGTAGCTGAGGAGTGTTTGTCCTACTTTATAAAGCCTTTATGAGGGCAAAGATTTACAACAAACAAGGCAATCTGGCCATACGGTTTTATAAACAAAGGTACGCAGAGAGTTATATTACTGTTTAACAGAAGAAATGTCTTCCAAAGAAAATAGTCCCACTATCGGTTCCTTTCTTTGGGTTGTCATGCTAAGCATGATCATTAAACCTCAGCTCTAATGTAAGAGCAAAATATTGAGGATTTAGTTTGGGAGGCCAGTTAATAGCCCCAGGTAGTGTTCGGCGACAGTCGGGGTCAAGCCGTAAACACTTCGGCCAATGTTATGAACGGCCCATCATTTAACATAGTCATCAGATCGCTGACCAGTTTACACTTATTGTGAAAGTCAGTTTTTGGCTTTCTCCACTGAGGTGCTTAACCATGTGAGCTGGAAGCTCAATCGCAGTGGTTCTCCCTTTGCACGCCTAGCCGAACAAAACGGAACGTAGGAAGCAAGTGCAGGAGCCGGGCAACCCAACTATTGACCGAAGATACAATTCCAAACCGATGCACATATAGCAATATCTGAGAATGTTTTTACCAAATCCCTAAAGGTGTCCGGCGTTGCACTGCGAGACTAATGCTGGAAAAGCACAAATAGTTTAAAAGTGCCAAAAAGCTTGGAAAACCAATAAACGTCAGTAAAAACATGACGTCCGAACAATATCAAGTGTTCGCTGCCAATCCGAAAGTTGGTCTTAGAAAAAAGTAGTGCTTCTGTCGTGCTTTAACATGATACATCCTATCTCAAGACTTCGAGCGGGTCAGCCTATGGCTTCAACCTCCTATCCCGAGGGCGGAGTACTTCTCATCAGGCCAGTTTAGCAAACTAAACTCTAGCGGCTTTGAGAGAGAAATTAGGCTCCCCGGCTAGTGACCGCACACTCGTGTCGAAAAAAGGAGTGATAAATAATAATAATAAAACTTTGCAACGACTAAGAAGAAGAACACTTATTATAAAACAGCTCAAATAAACTTAAGAGCCCCCAAGTGACTTGGGTAGAAGAATGATTGCATGTACCGAAGTACTTATATCATATCTATGTTCAACCGAACTTTAAATGCGTCTTAACCGACCGTCAGCTTCTCCCTCTTCGGTCAAGGACCGAAAAGTGTTATGTACTCCATCGGTCGAGAATATCGACGGTGTTTCCAATAACCAGGCAATCAGGCCATAAGGTTGTAACAGACAAAGCGCGCTCAGGGAACTTATGCTATATTACCGTGAAGTGTAAGAAGCATCTTCGAAGAAAATAGTACCCCCACCGATACCTTTCTTCGGTGCTCATTGTTATTATAAGACTTGTGCAATAGATTTTTTGTACTCATGAGTTCCGTTGTGTTCCGACCATCATTGAAAACTATAAGAGCGCTAGCTTTCGGCTTCACCCAGTCTGAGGTCCGGCTCGGGCGACCCGATCGTGACAATCGCAGAGGTGCTCCCTTTACTCCCTAGCCGAACAACCGGGAACGTAGGGGTAAACACAGGAGCGAGGCAACCCAGCTTGCAAATCGCTTAAGTCAATATGGTGCATATTGTGGCGTAATACACGAACAAGGAACGAAGCTGTACAAGTATAATCATATGCAAGTGGAAAAGCTTCATGAAGGAAGCCCCCAATGAATTGGGTATTTGAATTTATGCGTCACAAACAAAGTTTGGACAAGGAAATTTTTTACAAGCAACTTTTTTCCAAAAAAGTATAATGCTTGGTCGAACCGAACACAAGTTAAAAATTAAAACTTTGATCATGAAAGCGACTTAGCTGGTTAATGTGTTCGGCATTGATGACGCGGTCCGAGCTTGATGCGGGACGAGGTTCCATCCCCCAAGCCGGTCCCGAGGTGGCGGAGCAGAGAGCTCGACACGCCGAATTGGTGACATAGCATGGTCAATGCAGACCGGCAGAATGACGCCGAAGTCCGCGGATCATTTTCCTATGCACAAAAGATAGTGCAAATCGGAGATAATAGTAATAATAATAATAATAAATCGTTGCATAATAAATAATTTATGCAAAGTGAGTAATAAAAGAAATATGGCCTGGCACCGAAGTCAATGTCGATGAAGGGCGTCGGCGTGATGCGGTAAAGGTGTGGCAAAGCCTGAATTCACAGGTCGGTCCGAGTTCCGGATGCGGCGTTCGCCGGACTATGTACGGAAACTGACAGAACCACCACGCGACCGTCGTTAATGCGGCCATCATTTGATAGACCTGTGTACAGATGATGGACAAACCAGAGTAATAATTCATTGGGAAAAATAAACCCAAACAAGCAAAAAATACTAGGATTAATAGCACCTGGTTTATTTGTTGTAGCAATCCGAAGAAAGGTGATTCCCAAAATTGGGACTCGATCCGCACACCCATTGCCTGATGGGCGATAAAGCGACGGTATGGCGATGCTGGCAAATATTGGCTCACTGAGGCAGAGCCCTCGGTCCAGCTAACATGACGGAGCCGATCGGCTAGTGACGCCGAAGTCTCCGGAGTAGGTTGATGAAGAGATGGCGAAGCCCCCGGTCCAGCCGAGATGTCGGAGTAGGTCGGCGTGATGGACACCAGCTTGAAGAAGCAATAGTGCGGCCCTGCCGATGCAGGTCGTGACGTGGTCAATGCCGGCTTGATGAAGTGACCGTGCGGCGATGCCAGCATATCCGCTCCGTGTAATCCGTGGGGCGGCGATGTTGGTGATGATTTATCCTTCGCTATGCCGGACTCTTGTTCGGCTTGCCGAGATGATGATCCAAAGAAGTTGATCTCGGCTAAAGTGACGACGTGTCTAGCGCAGGTCGGCAGCCGTGGAGTAATATTGCCGGACTGGTTTGACACCAGCATGATGTTGAAGAGCATGTTCAAAAAGATCTTAAAGTTAGTGGGATGTGTTCGGGAACAAAACACAATACCCCATACAAAACTTTCTTCAAAGGGATGTCCGAAATCCCGTTCATAAAAAAGATGAACTCGGGTCGGATTCGTTTTCGCGCAGAAAACAGATCCAAAAAGTGATGCACTAATCGGAAGGTTCCCGGTGTTTGGACGGTCAGATTGAGCTGAAATTTTGAGAGGTGGTAGATATAGGAATTCCGCAGCCGATCAACGGTTGGATCTTACAAAGTACGTCCGAGCTAGAAGCTGGACACCACGCCCTAAACTCCTCCAAATTCCCATCCAGATTTGACAGGGCTCCGGTATATTGTGGATTGCCAGAGATTCCTCCATCGGAACTCGACGAAATTTTCCAGGGTTGTTATAGACTCAATTCCGCACAATTCCACCAAAGCGATCGTCGAAGAGATACTCGAGGAGGTGGTGGCGGCAGATACGAGTTCTCTGTCCAAAAAAAACAGCACGGTCGCTTGAGGGCAATGTTGACGTTGAGCCCCCGAGCTCCATAGATGATTCCTCCATGATCTTGATAGAGATCGGAGTTGATGTTTGATGAAGGCCCTCGTCCGAACATGGTGATCCAAACACGGGGCGCAATTCTTGGTCGAACCAAGGTGACCAGTCGAACTGGTGACGAAGACGCCGAAGTCGCAGTTGATCTGCAGGCGAGCCATCGATCCTTTTGTCGATCACACAGCGGAACTCTCAATGAAAGCACCAATGTCGGTGTCAAAACCGGCGTATCTCGGGTAGGGGGTCCCGAACTGTGCGTCTAGACCGGATGGTAACAGGAGACAAGGGACACGAAGTTTTACCCAGGTTCGGGCCCTCTCGATGGAGGTAAAACCCTACTTCCAGCTTGATTAATATTGATGATATGGGTAGTACAAGAGTAGATCTACCACGAGATCAAGGAGGCTAAACCCTAGAAGCTAGCCTATGGTATGATTGTTGTATGTTGGATTCTATCGACTAGCCTAACCCCAGTTTATATAATGCACCAGAGGCCTAGGTTAACAAGAGTCCTAGCCGAATACGCCGGTGGGGAGAAGTCCTTGTCTTGATCGCCAAGTCTTGTGGAATCTTCCTTGTATGCGGCAGCTGTCCGAACTGGCCCATGAGTATACGACCACGGGGGTCCTCGGCCCAATCTATCAGATCGGGAGATGACGTGTTGAGTACCCCCTAGTCCAGGACACCGTCAACTGGGCCTAATTCGGATAGGGCATAATGGGCCCTGGGTTAGCGGGCTGTAAATGGGCTATATGTGAACAGGCCGTTAACAGGCTTTCCGTTGGCCGGCCCGCCACCTTTTGACCAAGTCAAACGGGCCGGCCTTTTCACAGGAATGGGCCTCTATTGGGCCGTGCCACGTGTTGCTGTATCATAGGCGCCTTCGGTCCAATGAGCGGATGACATCTGTCCCAACGGTGAGCCGACACGTGTTTCCTCCAGCCAATGATGATTTTACACGTGGAAAA
Organism: Triticum urartu; assembly: GCF_003073215.2. Classification (NCBI taxonomy): domain Eukaryota; kingdom Viridiplantae; phylum Streptophyta; class Magnoliopsida; order Poales; family Poaceae; genus Triticum; species Triticum urartu. Next base: position 403,696,285 of record NC_053024.1, read on the forward strand.
TCCCCATTGGTCGGGGCTGTTAACGGGTTATTGAATCCGAAACCTGACCTGATAGCTTAATGGCATTCTGTTACGGTGGATGCCACGTGTCGGTCACCCTTGACGAAAGCACTTCTGTGACGCGCGATTTATCGTCATGGAAGTAGAAACTTCCATGATGATAATTTTGGTAATGTCATGGAACACTTCTACGACAACACATGTATGAATATCTTGATTCTGTCATAAAATCGTCATGGATGTACATGCATGACAAAAACGCGACCTACTGTGACAAACACGTATCATCACGGAAGTGTATTTTTTTGTAGTGTCCCTTTCACACATACCCCTTCGTGGCTTAGACTATATGTAAGTGCATCTAGTGCCACACCTAGTTGGTTTTGGAGTATTGAAGACAAACCTAGTTGAGGGACTAATGTGTTTGTGAGAATTGTAGGATAACACAGGTAGAAGTCCCTCATTGATTCGGTTTTCCTACCAGAGATGACCCCTAAAAATGTATGAAGACATTGAAGTCAAAGGTGGTATATGAAGATATTCACATTGAAGACTATGACAAGAGAAGACACCGCATGAAGCCTATGGAGCTCGAAGACTTAGATCTTTCGTAGTTCTTTTTCTTCTGTGTTGAGTCATAGGAATCACCGTACTGTTAAGTGGGGTCCAAGAGAACTAGTCAGAATGACTGAAGTGATGCTTAAACAAAACCTATGTCTTCGAGTGAAGACTTTGAGAGCGAATATTGTCTACAGTCGGACAAGTCAGCTTTGCTTGTAGCCCAAGTAAAGTTGTCGTGTGAGTTTGAAATCTGACCGTTGGAACACGTGTCAGTTCCTTAGTGACCCAGGGTCATTTCGTACAAATCAGGTCGGGTTGCCAAGTGGCTATAAATAGTCCACCCCCTACAACCATGAACGGTTGGCTGCTCAGATTCAGAGTACGACTTTTGTCGTTTGAGAGCAACCCACCTCGAAGCCTTTGAGAGAGAGAATTCCTTGCGAGGATAAAGCCCTAACCACCCAGAGCCAAAGAGAATTAGGCATCACTTAAGTCTTCTTGTCTGTGTGATCTGAAGACTTATTACACTTGAGGATTGTGCATCCTCCAGCCGGTTAGGCGTCGCGTTCTGAGCATCCAAGAGACATTGTGGATTGCCGGGGAACGAAGTCTGTGAAGGTTTGGAAGTCTACCTTGAAGACTTACCAGAGTGATTAGGCGAGGTCTGTGTGACCTTAGCTCAAGGGGAATACGGTGAGGACTGGGTGTCCTGAGCTGCGTGTTCAGGACTGGGTGTCCGGGACTGTGTGTCCTAAGGTTTAAATACCTAGCCGCCCTAACCAGACGTACGGTTGTCACAGAAACTGGAACTGGTCCAACAAATCATTGTCTTCAACGAGTCACTAGTTTCATCTTCCCTTCCCTTTACTTACTGTTACTCCTTGTGAAGTCATTGTATGATTGCACTATCTTTTATCTTCACTAAGTGACTGCGTTTTCGTTTGGCTTCATAATATCTTCCTACCTGATCCTTACTACATTGCTGCTATTAGTCATTGTGCTTTCACTCCATTGAATACTTGACTATGGTTTGCCTAGTGTAGTCTACCTTCCGCTGCAGGGTACTAGGTTTATTTTTATCGTTTGTCTTCATAACTTCCATGTTTTGAAGACTTTCATAAAAGTCGCCTATTCACCCCCCGTCTAGTCGGTATAACGCACTTTCAATTGGTATCAGAGCTAGGTGCTCCCTTGTTCTGTGTGATTCGGTTTAACCACCTGGAGTTTTAGCTATGTCGACTGTAGGGATAATTAAAGTCTCCGCTGCGTGCCCCGTCTTCGATGGAACTGAATATCCCTACTGGAAGAATAAGATGCGCATGCATCTTGAAGCCATTGACGTCGACCTATGGTATGTCGTCAAGAACGGTGTTCCCAAGGATGGAGAAGGTGTCACTGCTGCTGATGTCAAGAAGTTCGTTCAACTGGACTCTACTGCCAAGAACATCATCTATGGTCATCTGACCAAAGGACAGTATGGCCGTGTGAGTGCTTTGGAAACATCTAAGCTGGTCTGGGACTGGCTCTCCAAGGTCAATGAAGGCGTCTCAACCCAGAGAGATCAGAGAATCAGTGTCATTCGCAACCTCTTCAACCGCTTCAAGCGAAATGACAATGAGAATGTCCAGCTCACATTTGACCGACTCACTGACATCATAAATGAGCTTCAAGCCCTCGGCGCTACTGAGATCACCAAGAATGAAGTCGTCAAGACACTACTGACCCTAGCCCTGATGATTCAAGAACGTCCTGATTTCAAGACACTCGAGCCTTCTGACATACTTGAGAGGCTCAACACACATGAGTTTCAGCTTTCTGAGAAAAGAGATATCTACGGTCCAAACTATGGGCGAACTCGTGCCTTGAAGGCAAAAACTGTCTCCTCATCTGAAGAAGAATCTGACAGCTATTCTGATGATCCTGAAGACATTGGAAGGGAACTTGCTATGCTTGTCAAGAAGTTCCAAAAATTCACCAAGAAGAAAGGCTTCAGACAGTCTTCCCGATCAAGCTCAAGGAATGATGAAGCTTCTGCTCATGACTACAAGAAGAAAACATGTCACAAGTGCAAGAAACCTGGCCACTTCATCTATGAGTGTCCACAGTGGGACAATGAGAAAAAAAATAAGAGCAAGGAATATGACTCTGACGACAAGAAGAAGAAGAAATAGTCAAAGTCTTCTTCCAAGTCTTCCTCAAAGTCTTCATCACATAAGAAGAGCTCATCTGGCAAGGTACGTGCGTTTGTTGGCAAGGAAATGGATTCAGAGGAGGAGTCCGCTTCTGAGGAGGCGGAGGTGGAGTCTGAGGAGGAGTCCGATTCAGGCGTCGCCAGTCTGGCTATAGCATACGTTGCCAAGTCCATCTTCAACACTGAAGACAATGACTTCATCACCGACACCGATGCAAATGACAAGGACTACTCCACTTCTAACTACTGCTTCATGGCACGCGGTGCCAAGGTAAACACATGCACTACTCACTATCAAACATCTAGTGACGATGACTCTGATTGTGGTTCAAAACCCAGCTACAAAACACTTGCTAAAATTGCAACTGAACAACAGAAAGCTATGGAATATATTCAAAAACTGTTAGACAGAAGCGATGATCTGTTAGGTGCTGAAATGACTCGATCTGAATCCTTAGTTGAAGACATAAAAAATCTTCACGTTAAGTATCAGGAACTTGAAAGTCGTCATGAAACTCTCTCAACAACTCATGAAAAACTTTCCTATGATTATCTTCAAAGGAAGCAAAATCTTGAGAAATTGAGAGCGGCTCATGAAGATCTTCAAAAGGAAAACGAGTCACTTCGCGCCAAACAGATCAGTTCCGCTCTGGAAGGATTTGAACCACCATGTCTTAAATGCATTGAGCGTGATAATGCTACTTCTATTGCTGAATGTTCTACTACTACTGCTGTTGCAATATCTTCAACTGTTGATGTGGTAGCCAACCCCTCTGCTGAGGATACCACTGCTATTGCTGATGAGAATGCTAGGTTGAGGACATTGCTTGAAACAGGGATGTACAAAAGTCTAAAAGGGCATCAGACACTATGTGATGTCCTCAAAAAGTAGATTCTGAATCGAAACCCGAGGAAAGAGGGTGTTGGGTTCGTAAGGAAAATGAATGCTGATGGATCATACTGGAAACCTGAGCAGTACCCCAAAACCACGTGGGTTGCTGCAAAGGAACCTTCAGCAGATCCATCCAATCTATCTGGCTTCACTTGTGCTAACCCCATTGTCATTGATGAATCCTTTGATGAAAACTATAAACTGTTTAAGAATCAGAATGGTGAAGTGTTTTCCAGGTACATTGGTACTAACTGCAGGAATGGACCGCCTATGAAGAAGATATGGGTTCCGAAAAGGTGTCTGGAGAATCTTCCTATGAATGTCATCATGACACCTCACGTGAAGAAGACAAACCTCAGACCAAAGGCTTCATACGGTCCAAAGGCTTCATACAGACAGAGGACTCACCTGAGTCGCACTAACGCAAATGTTTTGCAGGGAAACAATACTCAGGCATATGAATATGAGAGCAGTTCATCAAACCGCCATGTTCATAAGACCAAGAACTATTCTGCTTATTCTTATGAGTACTATTGTCCGCCAGCAAGACTATTTGCTAGGGCTCCAAAGCCAAAGTTCTCAGATGCTGCACTTAGACTTATTGCTTCTAAGCCACCCTTGAAGATGTGGGTGGCTAAGAAAGCTTAACTCTTTTTTGCAGGGAAGGGTCTCCAGCAGAAAACCAAAATCGTCTGACGCTATTGCTGGGGACCTTAAACATCTTGTAGGGCGCAAGATCAAATGCCCGAATGGTCTTACTATGTATTTCGTTCCTGAATCACTTGCTACTCTCCCGATTAGTCCTAATCTGGATCTAAGCTTTCATAACACACTGGTTCGTCAAATGTTTTTGCTTCACAATGCTCTTGGTGAAGCCTATCCCCCTAACTGCACTGTAGGGTACGACACCAGCGTCTTCAGAATGGATTATTGACAGTGGGTGTACAAATCACATGACTGGCAAAAGAAGCCTTCTTATGGACTCAACCTTACGTCCATCCGACAAAAGCCACATCACATTTGCTGACACTGGTAAAAGTAAGGTATTGGGTTTAGGTAGAGTTGGAATCTCAAGGGATCAACACATGGATAAAGTCATGCTTGTTGAATCCCTTGGCTTCAAATGTCTGTCTCAATGCTTTGCGATTTAAACATGATCGTAATATTTGGAAAATATCGTTGCCTTGTTCTAATGGAATCTGACAAGTCTCTAGTATTTGAAGGGTATCGAAAAGATGATTTGTACGTGGTAGATTTCTCAGCAGGACCACAGCTTGCCATATGTCTTCTAGCAAAAGCTTCAGAATGCTAGCTCTGGCATCGGAGGCTTGGGCATGCTGGCATGAGGAACCTCCACACCCTGGCAAAGAAGAAGCATGTCATAGGCATCGAGGGCGTCAAGTTCAAGAAAGATCACTTATGTGGTGTCTGTGAGGCAGGAAAGATGACGAGGGCCAAACACCCCTCGAAGACAATCATGACTACTACTCGACCCTTCGAACTGCTTCACATGGATCTTTTTGGTCCCACTCATTACTCAACTCTTACTACTAGTGCCTGTCTCTATGGCTTTGTCATTATCGATGATTATTCTAGATATACTTGGGTGCACATAATCCTTTACAAGACTGAAGTGCAGGATGTCTTCAGACGCTTCGCCAATCGAGCAATGAACAACTATGGCGCCAAGATAAAGCATATCAGAAGTGACAATGGCACTGAATTCAAGAACACTGGCCTTGATACATATCTTGATACCTTGGGCATCACACATGAATTCTCAGCCCCGTACACGCCACAGCAGAATGGCGTCGTCGAACGCAAGAATAGAACACTCATTGAGATGGCCAGAATGATGCCAGATGAATACAAGACTCCAAGAAAACTCTGGCCTGAATCCATTGATACTGCATGCCATACAATCAATCATGTTTATCTTCACAAGCTTCTAAACAAGACATCTTATGAGCTCCTTACTAGCAAGAAGCCAAATGTCAGTTACTTCAGAGTATTTGGCGTCAAGTGCTGGATCAAGGACCCACATCACACCTCAAAGTTTGCACCTAAAGCACATGAGGGTTTTATGCTTGGATATGGAAAGGACTCGCACTCCTACAGAGTCTTCAATCTCTTTCATTACAAAGTGGTTGAAATAGTGGATGTGCGGTTCGATGAGACCAGCGGTTCACAAAGAGAGCAACTGCCAAATGTGCTAGATGAAGTTCCATCCAGTGAATCAATCAAGCTGATGGGAAGTGGAGAAATTATACCTTCTGAAGCTCATCCTGAAGAAGAACTTATCATCTCAGCACCTGATCAACATGAAGACAATGCTCAGCCTGAAGACATTCCTTCTAACAACGACAATGATCAGCAAGAGCAAAATCTTCGCCCTGCACATCCTCGCGTTGCCAATGAAGTGCAGATTGAAATAATAATTGATAGCATCAATGCACCCGGTCCACTCACTCATTCAAGGGCAACTCAGCTGGCAAATTTCTGTGGGCACTTCGCATCGTCTCAATAACAGAACCCAAGAAAGTTGAAGAAGCCTTCATGGAACCTGAATGGATTCAAGCTATGCAAGAAGAGCTTCAACAGTTTGAGCTGAATAATGTATGGGAACTGGTTAAGCATCCTGATCCACAAAAGCACAATATAATAGGCACCAAATGGATATACCGCAACAAGCAAGATGAGCATGGTCAAGTTGTCAGAAACAAAGCTCGTCTCGTTGCTCAAGGATATACTCAAGTGGAAGGCATTGATTTCGATGAAACATTTGCTCCTGTGGCTAGACTTGAAGCCATACGCATACTGCTGGCCTATGCAAATCATCACAGCATACTTCTATATCAAATGGATGTGAAGAGTGCTTTTCTCAATGGCAAGATTGAAGAAGAAGTATATGTTGCACAACCGCCTGGCTTTGAAGATCCAAAACATCCTGACATGGTATACAAGCTCAACAAGGCACTGTATGGCCTCAAACAAGCCCCTCTGGCCTGGTATGACACACTCAAATACTTCCTGAAGAGCAAAGGCTTCATACCTGGTTCTCTCGACCCCACTCTCTTCACGAAGACATATGATGGTGAACTATTTGTGTGCCAAATATATGTGGATGACATTATCTTCGGCTGCACCAATCAGAAGTACAGTGAAGAGTTTGGATATATGATGCAAGAGCAATATCAAATGTCTATGATGGGAGAGCTGAAGTTCTTTCTCGGTCTTCAAATACGACATCAACGCAACGGCATCTTCATATCTCAAGAGAAGTATCTCAAAGATTGCTTGAAGAAGTTCGGTATGCAAGACTGCAAAGGCTTCACAACGCCAATGCCAGCCAAGCATCATCTGGGTCCTGACGACAATGGTAAAGAGTTCGATCAAAAGGTATACCACTCCATGATTGGTTCTTTACTTTATCTATGTGCATCTAGGCCAGATATTATGCTTAGTGTTTGCATGTGTGCTCGATTTCAAGCGGCACCAAAGGAGTCGCATCACTTAGCTGTGAAGCGAATTCTTCGATATTTGGCTCACAACCCAACTCTAGGATTATGGTATCCAAAGGGCTCAGAGTTTGATCTGGTTGGATTCTCTGATGCTGATTATGCTGGTGACAAAGTTGATCGCAAGTCTACATCAGGCACATGTCACTTTCTGGGACGATCACTTGTATGTTGGTCTTCAAAGAAGCAGAACTGTGTATGTCTCTCCACTGCTGAATCTGAATACATTGCTGCTGGATCTTGCCGCGCTCAGCTTCTGTGGATGAAGCAAACTCTCAAGGACTATGGCATTCATCTAAAGCAAGTGCCACTCTACTGCGACAACGAAAGCGCCATCAAGATTGCCAACAACCCAGTTTAGCACTCGAAGACAAAGCACATTGAAATTCGTCATCACTTTCTCAGAGATCATGTTGTGAAGGAAGATATTGATATCATACACGTCAACACTGAAGAGCAATTGGCAGATATCTTCACCAAGCCCTTGGATGAGAAGAGATTTTGCAAGTTACGGTGTGAGCTAAATATCCTGGAATCCTCAAATGTCCTGTGATCAGGCACACATCCTAACACTTATGCATATTGATGACTTAGATGTGCAACACACGAAGTAAAGTATATCTTCAATCAATGAAGACATACATTCTAAGTGTGAGTATATTAATGTGGAATTTGACTTCGGAGCGCCACGATAATTGTGCGCTGTGTCTGGGTCTAATACTTCCTATATGGTGGGTAACGCCACCACCACATGTTCTGTTTGAAGTGTTTCACTCATGGCATTACATTTGCTATGTCTTCACATTTGGTTTGACTTCAATCTCAACATATCTTCATGATTATCTTCACTATGTTGATTATATAGATATATATATATATACTAGTGTTCTGTCCTCTACAACATTCACTTATAGTTATGTCTTCTTGTTGAATCTTTTGAACTAAGTGAATGTGATCGGACCCTAACCTATCTATGCTTTCTATCTCAAATTCTATCTCTCCAAATCATATGCATTCTATTGAAACAGTCAAATGTCTTCTCTGCGTCCTTGTCAGCAGAAGATATAGAGACAACCATTAAGTCCGTTTTCAATGCTCATTCCTCCACATGAAATCCAGAGAAGTAGGAACGACCACCCGACAATCCAGGCGTGCGTGGGACGTGGAACAAACCCCAAACTTCCTCATAATGGCCACGTGTTCCTCAGATGCGAATCGCCAGAGGCACCTGTGTAAAAACGCAGTGCCGCCCCTGTACCTATAAATACACACTTCACAGCGGTCATTATCTCTTCTTCCACTCTCGCACGAACCCTAGCGCCACTGCTAGCCCTCGACGACGCCGATGAAGAAGCGCTTCGCTGCCGCAACTTCTCCGACGCCGTCTTCACGCTGACCACGGACATCGTCCTCTCCGTCGTCGCCGTAGGAGTCCTCCGTCGCCAAGTTAGGGCACGGAAGATCGAACTGCTCGGCCTCATCTTCCACTCCGTCTAGCAGTTCTTAGTGTGGTAAATAAAACTTCCTTTTTTACGGCACCGTTGATCCTATGGCTTCGTCACTTTTTACCACAAGCAGTTTCTATTCACACAAGTTAGATCTCTCTCATACTGCATCTCATAACATGCCTAGTATATTCACTTGTGCTTCACAAAGTAGTTAGATTCCTCACTTGTACTGATCTCTGGATTCGTACAAATCTGGAACCAACTCCTTATCTATGAGTGAATGTCTTCGCACGATGAGGTCAATGTCTTCAAAACTGATTTATCTTCAAAATCTTCTGAGAATGCATATGACCTCTTCCCCTTCCCTCGCACCTTAATGCTGTCATAGGTACATGTCTGTGGGAGAATCCTTTGGTTCTCATAGTCTGCATTCATTTGCAGAATTCTTACAGCATCACATAAACTCTCCCGAAGCCAGTTCCTGTTTGTCCAGCAAGCAAAAACCTTTGAAGCCTCTGAACGTATTGAAGCCTTTCAGATTAAGGTTCATGGCTTCAGAAAAATCAGCAAGGAAGGGTGGCAGAAAGCGTCATGGAGAAACATCTAGAGATCTGCCAGATGACCTCTCAGAACTGTGCAAGACAGATCCTGAAGAGGATTACAATCAGCGCAAGACCCGAATCCAATGGATTCGAAGATATTGGGCAGAACAATGGTTCAAGTACCGATTTGTAACCCAGGAGTATGCTGAGAAAAATGCCATTAGGAGACCATGGGGAGACATCCTGTACAAGAATCTTCAACCCAGGACCAGAGATGAAGCCATTGAACAAGGCTTCTATCCCTGCATGGTCCGTGGGCCACAGCCTGCTGATGCTCACCCATCGTCACTACTATGGTGTCGTGATGACAATCTGTTTAAGCGCAACTTCCAGTTGTCCCAGAACTCAGCGAAGCAGAATAAGAAGACATTGGGACTAGACTTCAACCCTGGTCCTTCTACTCCAAGGGCTGACGGCACATGTGATGCAGAACCCAATGTCGTCGGTCCTTTCTACAACCTTGAAGGCCTCACCACCCACATCTTGGTTCAAGGGACTACAGTGAATGAGCCTGCAGCTGACGCTGAATCAGATGAAGCGCCTGCAGCGCCGAAGCCTAAGAAGTTGAAGCAGCCTAAAGCTTCAAAGCCTGCCCCTTCACCAAAAGTCTCACGGGCGAAGCCACTGGCAACTACACCTCCTGAAGATAGTGTGCAGTCTGAAGACTTATCACGCATCTCCAAGCCCCTGAAGGTCAAGATGCCTCTACCACACACCGGCCAAGAGCTGACAGCTGCTGCCATTCTGCGCAATGATGACATTGATCTGTCAAGTGATGAAGATCTTGCAGATGACGCTCTTGAGCAACTCATCAAGAGCAAAGAAGAAGCTGAAATCTTCAATGATCTGCCGCTCTTTGATGTAACAATTATCCACAACTTCATTGATGAGTGGTTTGACACGCCAAACATCAGCTTCGAAGATCTTCAGCTACCCATTGGCCTTAGTGTCGCCTTCCAAGGCGCCATTGCTTCAGAACTAGCCATCGCCCAGCGCGTTGTTGAACTGAAGCGTGCAAGATGTGAAGCATATGGGCTTAGTGTCGCCTTCCAAGAGCAAAGAAGAAGATTGACTATGAAAAGGCTCAGTTCAAGAAGCATATGGCCAAGCTCAGCGTGCAAGATGTGAAGAACTTCAAGATTATGCTGCACGAGCTCAAGGAAGCCTTTCTAAAGAAACATGCAGAAGCTCAAGGTTCGCGTGAGCGCATGAAGGTTCTGGCTGATAGATGTGTGCAAGCCTATAATGAGTCTGAGAAGCACAAGGCCCTTGGGCGTCCTGGCATCGACCCCAGGATGGCCGCAAAGAAGAAGATGAAGCCCGATACGGCTGAACCCGACGCACCAAGGCAGGAAGCAGATCCCATTGTCTTCCCAACAAGAATGACTGGCTCGAAGCCAAAAAGCCGGTCAACCGCTTCAGAGCTCAAGAAGACGAGGACTGCTGAGGCTGAAGCAAGGAAGAGAAAACATCCTAAAGCCTCTACTACTGCCCCAGCAAAGAAGAAAAGAAAGACCAAGAAGGAACGGGCTGCTCCCACAGAGCCCTTGGTTGTTGAACCCATTTCCATGGTTCACCCCGACGCCAATCCACAAGAATGCCAACTGACAATCCATGTGCCTGCTTTCACACAGGCTCATGAAGCTGAAGACTTTCCAGCAGCTGATCCCATCGCTGCTGAAGACATTGGTCAACATCACCATGTAGAAGATGGTGCAGTCCTTCCTCAGTTCGAGAACAGCGAACTCATCAGCATTGGTCGTCCTCTGACGCCAATCGCTTAGGATGCTTCATGGGCTGATCGCCCACAAGAGGAAGAAGACTTTGAGGCCCAGCCAACTCCAACTACATAGACGTCGCCTGCATTGTGCAGGCTTCGCAAAGGTCCAAGGCCTCAAGTCTCTGCTGAAGACAATCCGGCTGCATCAGCCACGAAAGAAGAAGTCCAACCAGTTGCCACTCCCCTGTCACACCAAGAAGCAGTTCTCGAGGAGAACATGACTGGGACCGACCCTCCAGCTCGTCGAGTGGAGGTTGAGAATCCTGAGGCTGCCACCAACAACACCACTGAAGCCACTGACGCTGTCATGGCTGAAGCTAATGTGGAGCCCTCACCAGAAGACAGCGAAGCCACTGATCCCGCAACTTCTGTTCCTGAGTCTGCTGTCGGTCCCCAGTTCGACTATCATGTTGAGCACAGGCCTCAGGTACAGAAGCCAATCCCAAGATTGCCAAGGTTCCCAGGTCCTGCATCAACACCTGGCTCCTTCAATTTCAGTGGCTTCAGAGCAGACAACACATTCTTCAATAGCTCCAAGAACCCCTACTCCAGGGAAAGAATATCTTCTGATCGGTTCTGGAGTTATCCGCAGCGAAGCTATTACTCATGCATTCTTTACAACCAAGGTCGCATCTTCCCACACAAGCGCCTTGACATTGAAGCAATAGCTGGTCTGCCCTGTCTGGAAGAAGCTCTGGATTGCTTCAAAGAAGTTGGCCTGCTGCCGTTCGTAACTGACCAAGAGCATTGGAATGAAGAGTTACTGCTCCAATTCTATGCCACACTTCACATCCGCGGGTATAGCAGAGATCTGAAGACTTGGGTCCTGGAGTGGATGATTGGAAATGTTCATCACGAAGCCAAAGCCTTTGACATCATTGAGCTCACTGGCTTGCCCACTCCTGGCGATCTCTACGAGCATGGCTGTCAGCTTCATAGTGAAGATATTGAGAACATCTTTCAGAAGACTGAACCTAATATGAGTCAGATGCTCAGTATGATGAAGCCATTGCCCCAAGATGCTGCTTATCCCACGGAGTTCTTCGTTGAAGACCTTGAGTACCTGCCAAGAACTATTTATCATATCATAAGGTGGACTCTCTGGCCCATCAAAGGGCACTCTCCACACGCCAAGCTTGAAGGTGCAATGAAGACTTTGGTCTTCTATATTCTTCATGGAAAATGCTTCAATGCACAGGACTTCTTTATACGCCAACTTGCTGCATCAGGCTCTGATCTGTTTGGTTTGAAGTTCTACGCCCCTTGGGTAATGCGGCTGATCAAACTTCACTCCGCTATCTCGTATCAGCCCTCAGCCCGCAACCATCGGATCTTCTTGCCTGATGTGGATATGTCTACTGAAGCCATCTATCCTGAGCCTGCCAAGGAACCTCTAAGTCTTCAGAATGCAGAGCATCAGAGTTTTACTCAAAACGTTGAAGGTGTTGAAGCAGTCACTCGTGTGTATCCGTTGGCTGGCACTACACGTGCACCACATCCTGCTCTCACTGAAGCCACTGATAGCACCACTGCTCCATGACCCAAGAAGCGCACTCGTGTTCTCAACGACCGAGAGCTTCTTCTGGCTCTTCATCAGAAACAGGATAGGCATGATGAATGGCTGAAGCGTCAGATGCGAAGCCTCTTGGTGGATGTTAATCGCATTCACAATCTTGCCACCAAGAATGCTTCCGTTGCCCATGAAACCTCTCGCCGCACATGGAAAGGGCTAACACTGATGTGTTCTGAAGATGATCTTCAAGAGGATGGCTTCACTGAGCGTTTCAAGTTTGACTCCACACCCCCTCGAAGGGCAGTGCTGCGACGAACTCCATCCCTTGAAGACTCTGAGTTCTCTTCCTCTGCTGCAACTGTGAATGCCAGAGTGATCGAGGATGAAGATGATGCTACTTCACCGCCACCATCTTCAGCACGCTTAGCCTCTGCTCCAAGCTCGTCTGCACCGCCAAACACCACCAACGACCCTGTTGCTTCACCTACTCTTCATGGGAACGAATAGATGCTCTATGTCTTCAAACCTTTTTGGTCCTTACTGACAAAAGGGGGAGAAGCATATGAGGTTGATAGTCTTCAAGCGGGTCCATATGGGCGGGTGCTTTATATTTTGCTTCGTGCTTACAACTCTCGTTTTGCTACATTTGGTTCTTTGAGTTGTAACACTTAAACTCGATGGTCGTCTGCTACTTATTTGCCACCTTGTTTTGTGATGATAAATTCCGCATGTGCGACGATAAATTCCGCACTTAGATCATTCTACAGACGTCCATTTTCCATTATGCATGTCATTATCTTCTTGTACTTTCACATGCATAGTGGATTGTCATCATAAGTTGAAGTGGATCTCCACAAGTACAACCTGCAATGTGCATTTGCATTCCAAAAGCAAATTACTTATATGCACATCTTCAGGGGGAGCCCTTGCAACTTATGAAGACAATTCCTTATCCTTTACAATTTCACAGATTATATTCCCCGTTGAAAACTTCAACTAGTTTGTCATCAATCACCAAAAAGGGGGAGATTGTAAGTGCATCTAGTGCCACCCCTAGTTGGTTTTGGAGTATTGAAGACAAACCTAGTTGAGGGACTAATGTGTTTGTGAGAATTGCAGGATAACACAGGTAGAAGTCCCTCATTGATTCGGTTTTCCTACCAGAGATGACCCCTAAAAATGTATGAAGACATTGAAGTCAAAGGTGGTATATGAAAATATTCACATTGAAGACTATGACAAGAGAGGACACCGCATGAAGCCTATGGAGCTCGAAGACTTAGATCTTTCATAGTTCTTTTTCTTCTGTGTTGAGTCATAGGAACCACCGTACTGTTAAGTGGGGTCCAAGAGAACTAGTCAGAATGACTGAAGTGATGCTTAAACAAAACCTATGTCTTCGAGTGAAGACTTTGAGAGCGAATCTTGTCCAGAGTCGGACAAGTCAGCTTTGCTTGTAGCCCAAGTAAAGTTGCCGTGTGAGTTTGAAATCTGACCGTTGGAACACATGTCAGTTCCTTAGTGACCCAGGGTCATTTCGGACAAATCAGGTCGGGTTGCCAAGTGGCCATAAATAGTCCACCCCTACAACCATGAACGGTTGGCTGCTCAGATTCAGAGTACCGTGTGAGTTTGAAATCTGACCGTTGGAACACATGTCAGTTCCTTAGTGACCCAGGGTCATTTCGGACAAATCAGGTCGGGTTGCCAAGTGGCCATAAATAGTCCACCCCTACAACCATGAACGGTTGGCTGCTCAGATTCAGAGTACGGCTTTTGTCGTTTGAGAGCAACCCACCTCGAAGCCTTTGAGAGAGAGAATTCCTTGCGAGGATAAAGCCCTAACCACCCAGAGCCAAAGAGAATTAGGCATCACTTAAGTCTTCTTGTCTGTGTGATCTGAAGACTTATTACACTTGAGGATTGTGCATCCTCCAGCCAGTTAGGGTCGCGTTCTGAGCATCCAAGAGACATTGTGGATTGCCGGTGAACGAAGTCTGTGAAGGTTTGGAAGTCTACCTTGAAGACTTACCAGAGTGATTGGGCGAGGTCTGTGGGACCTTAGCTCAAGGGGAATACGGTGAGGACTGGGTGTCCTGAGCTGCGTGTTCAGGACTGGGTGTCCGGGACTGTGTGTCCTAAGGTTTAAATACCTAGCCGCCCTAACCAGACGTACAGTTGTCACAGCAACTGGAACTGGTCCAACAAATCATTGTCTTCAACGAGTCACTGGTATCATCTTCCCTTCCCTTTACTTACTGTTACTCCTTGTGAAGTCATTGTATGATTGCACTATCTTTTATCTTCACTGAGTGACTGCGTTTTCGTTTGGCTTCATAATATCTTCCTACCTGATCCTTACTACAGTGCTGCTATTAGTCATTGTGCTTTCACTCCATTGAATACTTGACTATGGTTTGCCTAGTGTAGTCTACCTTCCGCTGCAGGGTACTAGGTTTATTTCTATCGTTTGTCTTCATAACTTCCACGTTTTGAAGACTTTCATAAAAATTGCCTATTCACCCCCCCTCTAGTCGATATAACGCACTTTCACTATATATACTCCTTCCCCTCCTCCTAGTTAGGGTTAGCGTTGTGTAAGCTCATATTAGTGATAGAGCATCGCTCATCCATATCAGATCTACTCCACGAGAGAGGCTGCAGCCCCTCTATGGAGAAGATCCACCTTGGATTCAAGAGCCCTCACGGGAAGATCCTCTTGTGGATTCAAGACCTCCTCACGGAGAAGAACCGGTTACCCTATGTATCGTCCTTTGTTGGATTCAGATCTTGTATCTCTTTGTGTTTCAAGGATCTAGCATATGTGTGACCATATCTTGTTGGTTTTAGTGTTTCTCTCGTGTTTTCCCTTGTGAATCCCCTCGTGTTCTTTGTGTTCTTCGCGGGATCCGCTCCTTTCGTGAAAGATCGACCGTATAGGGTTCCACACTACATCATCTTGGTATCATGAGCCACATTGATCACGATTTCTGAGTCTCCCCATTGTGTTTTCTAGCCTAATTTTGTTGATTTCTTCCTAAATTCAAAAATTCCCCACCAAAATGGCCCCAATTTTTTTGTGATTTGTTGGTTTGATGAAGTTTTGTTGATTTTGATCCATGGATTTGCTTGGTTTCGAGTGGATCTAGCATATCCCCAAGTTTCCCCATTTTCCATCCACGAAGTCCCATCAATTTTGCCCTTCGAATTATCAATTTCAGCCCCCAATTCAAAAATTTCCGCCCCAAACGAGATCTGGAATCGTCGGGCCGGACATCCGGGCCATCGGGCCGGACATCCGAGCCATCGGGCCGGACATCCGGGCCCCAAGCCAGACATTCGGCTCCTGGAGCGCCAAATTTGCACGGTTCTGGACACTGACCCCCGGTTATCCGTCCCCCACCCCCGGATATCCGGCCCCTGGCATTTCAGCCTTCGGTGTTTCACTGTTTTGACCATAACTAATTCATCTAGAGTCCGTTTTTGACGTTCTTTAGCTCGTTTTGAAGCTCTTGACATCCCCCTTCCCGCAAAAATATTACCATCATCATTTGAATCCATCAAATTTTTGTAACTTTGGCATCTTTTCCTAGGGCTTCCACCATATCATCCGCATAACCACCACCGACTTCTGCAACCTAACCCTTTTTGTTCCTTATAGCATTTGAGGTTGTTTGAGTTGTGATTTGAGTCTCCTAAGGTGTTTAGGCTACTTAGGGACGATTGATTCTTCATCAACCACCACCACCACCATAACTTCCGCATAGGCTTGACCACCATACACTTCCACCACCCCAACTTAACCCAATTTTGTTAGTGTTGTGAGTTGTGTCTCCTAAGGTGTTTTGGCTACTTAGGGACCGTGCTTTCAACTCCGACGCTGTGTATAGTCCACCACCTTACCCTCCATTTCTGCTTTGCGTACTCCACAACCCATCATTTCTATTCCGCAATTCCATTGAGCTTCCACAAAACCACCACCACATCCCGCTACCACCATTTGACATTTGACATTTGAGATTTTGAGTTCGCAGTTTTTCCGTTTCCTAAGGTGTTTCGGCTACTTAGGGATGAGTCTCCATCATCTTGGTATCTCCATCAAGATCACCGCCACTCATCATCGACACGGACGGTAACCTCCATATCATCTTGTTATCGTGGTATCCCTCCATTGTATATTCCCCTTGCAATTGCATTGATAACCCCTAGCCTATTTTTCATCACTTGCCTATCGAGACTAGCCATTTGAGTATTGCCGGCAACATTACTTGTGCACATTAGTGATCTACACCTTCCATTGCATACATACCATATCATATTGGTATCATATCATCCCTTATGTCACAAGACTGTTCTCGTATATACCAAATTGCTATCTTGGTTTGTGCATTTCGCATTGTGGCCATACAAAAAAAAGAAGAATAAGCTTTTAAGCAAAAGAGAGAAAAACAAAAGAGCTTATAAGCAAGTGCCATAGCATCATACCCCATTGCATATAAGATTGTCATATCCGATCATCTTGGATCATACCAACGGAACATCATACACATAGCATACTTGGGATAGAAGTCGTTGCATTTTTGTCTCCTATAGGTTGTGCACAAGTGTCGTATCCGCCTATTGAGCAATCGTGCTAGCGTCTCTCTAGAGTTGTGCAACAAGAGCATTTTCCGTAGATTCCACATTTTGAGCTCATTCCTTGGTTGCACGACCCCATTTATCTATCCATGTGTGTGTTTCCATGTGCCATTCATTGCTATTGGTCTAGTTGTTTCACTTGCAAATTTGTGAATCTCTTTCAACATTATTGACTCTTGCTAACACTTTACATCAAATTTTTGTGCCACTATCCTCACCAAGCTCCACCATAAGCTTTTACTTGTGTAGGTGTGAGAAACCGACAAGAATTGGTACCAATTGTGCTATTTCCTTGTTACATCAATGAGTGCTCATTGATCCATCTTCAACATCGGTTAAGTTACATTTGGTATAGTTCTTCTCCTTTCTCCACTCACATTTGCTCGAGTCCTGTGATGGATAGGCAAGGCATTTCATCTTCGGTCTACAACAACAACGACGAGTTCAATGCCACGAATAACTCTACTGACGCCAAGATACAAGCTCAAATGGAGGAGATCAAAGCCCTCATCAAGTCCTACAAGCGGTCTTCCTCATCTTCGAGAAGATGCTCAAGAGCACATGCCTCCGAGCTACCATCTCCGGCAAGGTCACATCGGCATCGACACCGTCACCACCACGAACATGAAGGTCAAGAGCTCAACACCAACAACCGCTCAACGACTTCACCATCTCCCTTGGCATCTTCGCCAAGCAACTTCAAGGCATCTTCGCCTATGGACATAAGGCATCTTTGCCCACAAGCACTTCAAGAGAAGCTCCCCAAGCTCAAGTCCTCGACTTCCACAAGCTACTTCGACCTCGACATCGACCATGCGATTCCTTTCTATGGGACTCAAGAACCCGAGGAGTATCTCGAGTGGGAGCGCCTAATGGACGACTACCTCAAGCTACATCAAGTTCCACCCAAAGATCAAGTGAAGTGCGCCACAATGAACTTCCACGACTAGGCGTCCACATGGTGGCTTCACACACCTTCGGAGAGCTACGACATGAGTTGGCCCAAGACAAAGAGAGCTTTGCGGCGAGAGTTCGTGCCTCCAACCTACACGGAACAACTTCAACGCCAATTGGAGAACACCATCCAAAGATCCAAGTCCATCGGTGAGTACTTTAAGGAGGTGAAGATTGCCTTGCGACGAGCCGGCATGGACGACCCCATTTCGATGAAGTTCCACTTCATGATGGGATCGCACAACGACATCTCCAAGACGATCTTCCTTGAGAACTACAAGTCCCTCGATGACAACTACATCAGTGCTCTCAAGGCGGAACAAGAACTCAAGAAGGCCAAAGCTTCTCCACCCCAAGCTCACTTCGCGATGACCAAGTTCCATGAGAACAAGCATGAGGCTACTACCACCACAATGTCCAAGCCCGAGGAGCTCCAAGACGATGCTCCCAAGTTCGACTTCACCGCCATCCCTCTTTGTGGCATTGATGATGCCGAGTCCTCCACGACTCTTTTTCAAGATGGTGTGGCGATGACTACAACTACGGAGAAAATCAAGGAACATGCTTTGGAGGCGAGCGACATGGTGACGAGCAAGGATGATGCTTCCATCTTAGGAGGTGAGAGTGATGATGTGCCATCTTCGGCCTTCATCCATGGCGATGACAACGAGATGGTTGAGCACGGGATTTTCCCTTCGATCACGGCGACATATGATGACTTGAGTGACTTTAGATACCATATTGAGAGTGAGAGTGACTTCACCACTAGCCCCATATATGATGTGTTGCCCCAATTCCCATGTGAGGAGAGCCACAACCCCCACCACTTGAGTGAGATGCGTGACTCCACCATATGTAACATTGAGTGCACCTACCTTGAGGGAGTGAGTGAACCACCACATAGAGAGAGTGACATAGTTGATAGGTCATGTGAGGCCACTTTCAACACTAACGACTTGACCTCTACGTCTATTGCATCTTCTCATTTGGTGCTAGGTCCCATATATGATGACGCGCCGATTCTCGACGACTTCGACCTTCCATTGGACAAGACGATGGCCATGGTGGAATACGATGCACTCCCCACATGGTTCCATCAAGATGATGATATTGACCACCATTTGGTCTTTCCCACCTCACCTACGCCACTTGAGTGGAATGAACAAGGTAACATAGGTGAAGGTGATGCTCTAGTCCCACTAGTGGACATTCTTGACATTGATTGCTTGCATGATGTTGATCAACCTATTTCCACGCTTCATGCTAGTGTGACTTCCCCATGCGATGATTTACCCATTTATGATGAGTATGATGATTCTCATGTGGATTCTATTAGTTGTGATGCCCTGTTACATAGGATTTCTTGTGACAATTCTTTAGGTCACATCATGTTTGACAACTCGCTTGACTTGTCATATGCTATGCGTGAGATCAATGATCAATCATATGTCATATTTGCAATCTCTTCGTAGTAACTATGCATGTGCCATTAAAATAGACCCAATTTGCACATATGGCATAGATGACAAGCCTAGGGTTATTGGCATTTGTTTTTCTTGTGATGATATTGATATGCTCCCTTTGCATCATTTATCTCATATGCCATGCCATGACCACCTAGCTTCGGATATGCATTTTTTTGATGTTGTCCATTTTCTCCATATGATGTTCCCAATATTGCTCATGTGCAGACCCCCATAGTTTCCTCATACATGTTAGGAGATTTTGATTCATCCTATCCATTGCATGATTCCAATACTTGTGTGCACAATATGCTTCCCATGAATAAACATGCTATTGATGTGCCATATACTTGCATTCTAAATATGTGTCCCCATCGTGCTATACACAATAACTATTCTTTCATGATGGATGGCATGTTCTTATACCATGCTTCAAATTTCTTTGAGCGATGCTTATCTTATGCTAACTCTCACGTGCACATACACATCATGATGGATGATGTGTACATTTACCACACACACAATTTCTTTCGCGTGTGTATTTTTTGTGTGGGTAGCCATGAATACTTGTCAACCTCACAATCCCATGATTTGACAAAATGAGCTCTAGAGAGCAATGATGACTTGGGATCCCATGGATTGTGTTTCCCACCGCTCTCTTCGCGCAAAGACTTCGCGCATCCATTCTACATGGTCCTCACATGGTTATGGGTTATTGCCCATTACATATTATATGCCCATCTTGCCATGCTCACTTTGCATGATATGCTCATTACTATGCCTTTGCCATGCATTCGTGACCCATGCTTTGCATTACACATGATGATTTATTCTCATACTTGTATGTGTATTTGCAAGCTTGGTGGAGATATCACTTGTTATTGCCATATTTGCTTTGTGCCACATGCCTATGATGATACTATGATCTTGCTTTGTGTTCATGCTTGCAATATGTCATGTGCATTGTCTATGCCTATTATTTGCTCACATGACATGATTGCCATGATTTCCTCTAGTATGTTGCATCTTCGCACTACTAGCTTGCACAACTTGATTACTATGATTGCTTGGCTTGTTGCATCACCAATGATTAATAATTGCTCCTTTCATGTGGTTGATGACAACCACCTACATGCTTTTCACATGATTGTTATTGCTTCTTATCATATATCTCCATGTGTTGCCTCTCTCATGCTAGATGGTTTTCCATGTATTGAGTGCAACTATGCCTTTAGTCTTGATAATGAGTTTGGCCCCATAGCATTCTCGCATATATTTGGAGATTTTGACATATTTCTTGTGAAGCATGCTTGTCTTACCTCTTTGCACCATATACCTAGTGCCATGAATATTGCCATTGTTGCATCATATTATTCATGCACTTGTGCTTCTAATGGTTATGTGCAAGAGAAGAGAACCATCATGATGGATGATGTGTTTATCTACCATGCACATACCTTCTCTCTTTTGTTGTGTGCATGTGTAGGGTACTTGGACTTCATGTCAACTTCCATGTCATGTGAGTTGACAACCCGAGCTCTTGAGAGCGAACCACCTTCTACCACGACGATTCTACATCGCACTTGCTTGTACTTCGGCATTGTGAAGGACGCACAAGGACACGCCTTCAAGGTGACATCTTTCTTGAGCATGGATATGACGGATCATACTACTTGTGTTGCTTGCACCATGAGACTTATTGTTCATCGTGGACCACTTGATTGCACACATGTTAGAGATCTTGCTTTGACTTGTCATTTTCACCGTTACATGCATCATGATATATATGCCTTGTGTGTTGCATCCAATTCTTGGATTACTTGCTCCTCTCATATGTTTGGTTGCAACAATGTCATCACTTCACATATGCCATGTCCCATTGATTGCTACATGCTTGCCTTGTTTTCCTCACACATGACGAACAACTGCTCTTTCCATTGTGTTGAGTGCCACACAATATTCACTACACCCCATGCACATTATGCTTGGATTGTCTTGCACTTGACCAATGTGTTTAGACACTTCATTTTATTTGGTGTTGTGAATGATTCCTATGCCTACCATAGACCTTTCATTGAGCAATTTGTGAATGCTTTCTATGACTTTGAGGTAGATGCTTATTCTCTTGTTACACATATTTGCATCACTACCTCACATTTACATGCTTGTCCCCATGATATCTTTGATTGTGCTCGATTGATATGCTTACATGCCATGTCACAATCCTTTGTCACACCATATGCTTCGCATGATGACGACACTTGTTTGGTGACTCACCTCTTGAATGCTTGGTTTTGCACTAATGCTAACCACATTTGTTTTTCCCAGTGTTTGTTGTCCTTACTCCTTTTGAAGGAATCACAAGACGGTGCGACATTGGAGAGTGCCCATTTCGAGCTTCAAGATGACAAGTACTTGGTGAACGTCCACTTCTACATGGCGAAGCCATCTCTTTACCATGGTGATTTGGTTTTCGATCCGAGGTCGGATCTTTCCCAAGGGAGGGGAGATGATGCGGAGCATCCTATGGACATCACCATGTCAAGAGTCCGTTCGGCGAGTGACACGTGCGGCATCTACTTCACATACACAAAGGTGAATCATCTCCTTTACACGTTCTCACTTGACACCTTCGAGGATGGTATACTACTTGACACTCCACTCATGTGCATGCATAGGTATTGTCGGAACACTACGGACGACGAGGAGGAGTGCAAGTGCCAAGGAACAACTACACCATCCGCAAGGGAAGCCTGGAAGTGAAGACAGAAGAAGACGGGGCTGCTGAAGCTACAGCGGCCGGACATCCGGCGCCTAGGCAGCCGCACAGGAACTACCCCAACAGACGACCAACCGCAAGCCAGCTCCAGGACCTGGACATCCAGCCCATGCCCGGCCATCTGGCCCAGCCCGGACATCCGGCCCTTCCCCCGGAAATCTGGACCGCAACTATCTAGAGAAGAACAGATTCAGCCCTGCCAGGCCGGACATCTGGCGCCCCGCGAACGGCCGGACATCCGCCCCCCAGCCCGAACATCCGGCGCCTGCCTGCGCACAGAGTCGGGCCAGAGGCCCATGTATCCCTTTCCCACCCCCCTTCGTGGCTTAGACTATATATAGTCCTTCCCCTCCTCCTAGTTAGGGTTAGCGTTGTGTAAGATCATATTAGAGATAGAGCATCCTTCATCCATATCGGATCTATTCCACGAGAGAGACCGCGGCCCCTCTACGGAGAAGATCCACCTTGGATTCAAGACCCCTTATGTGAAGATCCCCTTGTGGATTCAAGACCTCCTCATGGAGAAGAACCGGTTACCCTATGTATCGTCCTTTGTTGGATTCGTATCTTGTATCTCTTTGTGTTTCGAGGATCTAGCATATGTGTGACCATATCTTGTTGGTTTTAGTGTTTCTCTCATGTTTCCCCTCGTGAATCCCCTCGTTTTCCCCCTCGTGTTCTTCATCTTCTTCGCGGGATCTGCTCCTTTCATGAAAGATCGGCCGTATAGGGTTCCACCCTACATCAGAACCACTAGACGACCGGTAGTTTGTAACATCCCAATTTTCAATTCGGATGTTAATCATTAGGTCATAAAATGCATCCATGATTCTTGCATCTTTGAATTTAGTTAATTTGGACATTTTGATCCTATATGCCTTAAGCAACTCAAAGACCAATTGGGAGAGTTGGAGGTTTTCGTAAAAATCCATTTTTGAATTTTCAAATTTGGTAAATTGGATCAAAGTGATTTTTATTTGAAATTATGTTTCCAATTATTTCAAAAATAAATAAAATAATGAGAGAAGATAATATGACTTCTTCAAAACAGCTAAGAAATAATGGAGATTTAATTAGGGAAAAATATGCATTTAGTCCAGAAAAATGTTCACCATGTCCTAAATATAAGGAGAGGACCGTGAAAATTATTTTTCTAATTTTAGGATTTTTTTATTTTGATTTTTCTTTGTGGCGAAATTTATTTTAAAAAAAGTTTTTGGACCGAACTGGGCCGAAGGCCCAGCCGGCCCATCGCGCCGCCGCCTTCCCGGCCTTGCCCGAGCCGGTCTATGGCGGAGTCTGAGCCGCCGCTGCCTCGCCCGTCACCCCTTGCCCAAGTCGGCCGCAGCCCCCTCTTTAAAAACCGACCCCACCGCCCCCTCTCCCCTTAAGCCGCCGCCTCCCGCCAGCAACCGCTCGCGCCGCTGCCACATCGCGCTGCCGCTGTTGCCGGACCGCGCCGCCACCTCGCCTCGCCGCCCCACGCCGTTAGCCGCCGCCGCTCCACCGCTACCGCGTCGCCTCGCCTCGCTAGTGTTGCCGCCTCTGCCGGTTTATTTTGCGAACCGGTAAACCGCTAAAACCCGCCCCGGTTTTTTTATTTAGTTCAATTTTATTTTTTAGATCAATTTATTTATTAGGTTAAGTTATTTAGTGAGCATTCGCCCGTTTGGTTATGTTAATGAACGAAATCGTTCGTTAGTCTCTGTTAGCGCATGTTTGTCCGATATATTTTTCTTTTTCAGTTTATTTTCGGCCAGGGACCTATCCATGATTAGTTTTCTTACAAACCAGTCCCTGTTCTTTAAACCCTCATTACTTTTTGCTCGTTTATCCAAATCCAATGAAACCAACGCCAAAATCTTCGTCTTGTTCCCCTCTGTCCACCTAAACAACTTGAACATGATTTTGAAAATTTAAAATTTTGTTTCAAGCAGATTTGAATTTGAACTTCTTTTAATCGTAGTTTGTGTTTCATAACTCCGATTTGATTGATTCTTTTTGCAAATCGAAGCCCTTCTCTTGAACTTTCTGTTTAGATCTTTTCTTTTGATTTTACCTTAGCATCTTATGCTTGAGTGCTTATGTATGCTATTGTTCATGATAGAGTTTCCGGAGTGCGAGGCTTGCTACTATGAGTCACTAGGGTTTTCCTATCGTCAGCAAGTCAAGTAACACTTTGATCATATCTCTTTATTACACAATTTTTATGCATTAGTTTCAACCTTCAAACATCGCACGAGTAGGATTTGATAACATGTGGGTATGGAAGTAGTTGATGAGGTAGGAACTTATTGTCTCTTATTCAACCTTGGGTTTATTCGTTATGCTCATACTGCTCAGCTATGCTCGTAGACGTGGATTGGTATGTGAGATACATGAAAGATGTGAGAGTTATATTTTAACTAAGGGAAACTTAAGGTGGCTACTTGAATACACATCTGGGTGGATTGGTTGTGGGCACCTGGGATATACCAGTGTTGTCCTAGGAGATCCCGGGGGTACCCGTGTGATCATCCTATGGAATGCCACCCAGGCTCAAAGGGATCAAAAGATTATTCATGCTAGAAACTTCAGTGTGCAGCCACAAGCCATTATGGGCTCTGGCATAGTTGAGTAGGTTGTGGGAATCCTTTCCATGATGGGCTAGCAGATGTAGGGGATTGTAGGTGTACCAGCCTATCTATCAGTTAAGGGGACCTCTTTGGAAAGACTGTGTCTCAATCATCCGTTTCTCAAACATCATGTAGTGCAAGAAATCAAACGGAGGAGATTGAGTCTTGTGGGGAAAAGTGCGCAAACCTCTACAGAGTGTTCAAACTAATCATGGTTAGCCATGTCCCTGGTTATGGACATCTTGAGTATCTGGTACTTGAATTATTGTTTGATCTCATAACTATACTTAATGAATTTGTTGGGTTATTAATATTTTATTGGGATTGAGTCAGGGTTACCTTCTCAATATGACATAAACTTCGTAGTTAAATAAAATCTATTCCTTTGTTATAGGGAAAAGTTAGCTTTATGCAAATGATAACCATAGAGCCTCCACCAGCCAAATATGCATGTAGTGATAGCTGTTATTTGTTCATTGCTCTATAGTGTTATCTTGCCAGCATATTCCATGTGCTGACCTACACGGCTGCAACGTATCATGATGCAGAGTTTTTAGACGAAGAGTAAGGTGCGATAGGTCGTTGTCATGCACTCAGTTTTGCCGTGGAGTTGGATGGACTCATTTATCTTCAAAGCTTCCACAGTTATCTTATTTAGATGGCCTTCAGCCATATTATTGTAATAAGTACTCTTTTTGAGACACTTGATGTAATAAGTGTGTGATTGAACTCTTCAATAAATCCTTGAGTACTATGTGTGTCAGCAATACCGATTCAGGGATGACACTTAAGCACAGAGACTATGGTCCATTGGGATCGGGTCGCTACAAGATGGTATGAGAGCACACGCTGACTGTAGGATGCGACCACTAGGAAAAGCCACACGATACTCTTCTCTACTCATTTCTAACTCTTCTCCATTTCTACTCTATAGATGGCGGACCCAAGGAACAAGTTCACTCAACCGGATGACGACACCCCTTTCGGACGACACTTGAAGAAAGTCACTAGGTACCTGAACATCAGCATACCAAGCTTCACCGGAACCTACACCGCCACTTTACCAGAAGAGGAGCGCTGGACGATTCAAGTTCGTGTTCCAGGAAGGACTTTTACACCAGTTACTGAGCCCATCGAGTTTTCCTTTGATGCACCAACCTGGAGTTTAGGAAAGAGCATGGCCGCCCACATCTCCATTGGACACATAGGCAAAGTGTACAACAAGGATCTTAAGGACACCACCCTACCAGATATGTGGATGCCAAGATGAGCAATGGGAGATGATTCGCACCAGGAAGGATAAATCGATTGCAGCCTACATACAGCAGTTGAACCAACACATTCGACGCTACGAGAACTAAATGTGCGCCAACATGATAGACCCGGAACATGGAGCTAGAATAGGAACACAAGTCTACACCAGGCGATGGATATGAAGAAGAAATTGATGTACTACTAGAGTAGAATGAAGACCTGAAGAAGAAGCTAGGAATATTCATGGGGGATCCCGAACCTTGAGTGGGCATTCGTTCAGAAGATCACATCATACTAGACGACACAGACTCCGACCCCGACAACGATGATGATTATGAAGATGAAGCTAGAGCAGATATTATGGAGTCTTCCACCTATCAGAATTTCTAGTCGACCACCATACTACCATTAGAGTACTTCCATGTATATAGTAATAGTCTACGAGATTTTGTAACGGTAGCTTAGATTGATTGTATGAATCTTGTTTGATATTGAGTGGTGTGGAATGAATATGTTTGTCTCATGTGCATATGGGTAGTGAAATCTTTCTTTAGACCTCACTCTATTCTGTTCTCACCCCTCTAAATCTATCAGATTCCTCCGAGACGTGACCCCGCATTCGCCTTCCCACCAGAGCTCACTCAGTTGATCCAACAATAGAATGCCTTGATGTAGTTGCTAGTCCAGAACCAAGGCAACAACAACAACCCACAGCCACCACCTCCAGTCGTCAACTTAGCCCGCTTTCTAAGGTTGAATCCGCTAGTGTTCTCTAGATTGGAAGGGAGCTGACCACCGCAGGTTGCACAGATGCTGAGACGATACGCTTTGCCGCACATCAACTAGATGGACCCGCAGCCTCATGGTGGGAGAAATACACATCCACTTTCCCCGTGGCCAATGTCACTTGGGGTAAGTTTCAACAAGCCTTCCACACTGCACATGTCTCAGCTGGAGCTATGAGTATGAAGAAGCGTGAGTTCCGCAACTTACATGAGGGAATTCATACGATGGCGCAGTGCGCGGATGAGTTCAGCAAGTTAGCTCGCTACGCCCCAGATGATGTGGCCACAAATGCCGCAATGCAGGAGAAGTTTATGGAGGGGCTGAATGATGAGCTGAGTATGCAGTTGATGATGGCAACATTTACCAACTATCAGGAGCTGGTAGACAGGGCTCTCATGATTGAAGGCAAGCAGTAGCAGATAGAGAGCCGCAAACGGAAGTATGGACAGGGGAAGTACAACTCTGGAGCTCAGCAGAAGCCTCGTTTTACCCCGAACTCGGGAGGACATACCCATCATAACCATGGAGGCTATTCTCACAATGGAGGAGGTTCACATAACCACATTGGCCCAAAGAATGAAAATGGGAATGGAGGAAACAGCAGTCAGAGTCGTTCCAACCCAGCAACCCCCACCAAGAAGGATCTGAGTCACGTTACCTATTTCAAGTGCGGGAAGACTGGACGTTACACAAATGATTGTCCTGAGATAAAGAATGGTAATGGCAATGGAAGCTCTGGAAAGAAGCCCAACCCTTTCACCAGAGGGCAGGTGAACCACGTCAATGTGGAGGAAGTTGAAGAGCAGCCTGATGCAGTTATTGGTAAGTTTTAGATTAAGTCATTTATAGCTGTTGTCCTTTTTGACACTGGTGCATCGCATTCATACATATCAAGGGGATTTCTGGATAAGTTTAAGTTGACCACCGTAGCCCTTAAGACACCTATGTTAGTAAGCTCACCTAGAGCAGAGTATTTGGCTAGCAGAGGATGTTTTTCAGTTGCCATTGAACATAGGTAGGCATGTTTTCCCCTCAGGCCTAATTATCTTGGAGTCACAAGGATTGGATGTGATACTAGGCATGGATTGGCTATCGATGTATGGAGGAAAGATCGATTGTGCTAGTAAGTCAATTCTTCTCACCACCCCGGAAGGGAAACGAATCAAGTATGTGTCTAGGCATGCGCTAAGGAGGACTCAAGTAAATTCACTTTCGGGAGTTGTTCAGGAGGAAGTGCCAGTTGTGAACGATTATCCCTAAGTATTCCAGGAGGAACTACCAGCCATGCCACCAGATTGAGACATAGAGTTTTTGATAGAGCTGTTGCCAGGCACCAGACCAATATCAAAGAGACCGTATCAGATGCCTGCAAATGATCTGGGGGAAATTAAGAAACAGGTTAAGGAGTTATTGGAGAAAGGTTATATCCGACCAAGTTCATCACCATGGGGAGCCCCAATGCTCTTAGTTGAGATGAAGGATGGATCTTTGAGAATGGTTGTGGATTATCGTGCACTGAACGAGGTGACTATCAAGAACAAATACCCACTACCGATGATAAATGATTTGTTTGACCAGCTGCAGGGAGCTAAAGTATTCCCCAAGATCGATCTTCGATCAAGATACCACCAGCTGAAGATCTGAGAACATGATATACCTAAGACAACTTTTACCACAAGGTATGGGCTATATGAGTACATTGTCATGTCTTTTGGTTTGACTAACGCCCCTGCCTACTTTATGAGTATGATGAATAAGGTGTTCATGGAGTTCTTCGATAAGTTTGCTGTGGTGTTCATTGATGATATATTGGTATACTCGAAGGATGAAGAAGAACATAAGGAACATTTGCGCTTGGTTCTCGAGAAGCTCAAGGAACATCAATTATATGCCAAGTTCAGCAAATGTGAGTTTTGGTTGAAGGAAGTTGGATTTCTCGGACATGTTATATCAGGAGAAGGTATAGCAGTAGACCCTTCCAAGGTTCAGTCTATCACTGAGTGGTTGGCACCCACCTCAGTTGGAGAGATACACAGTTTTCTTGGACTCGCAGGATATTACCGGAGATTCATTGAGCATTTTTCCAAGATCGTGAAGCCCATGACGAATTTATTGAAGAAGGACACCAAGTTTGAATGGACCGAGGAATGTGAGGCTAGTTTTCAGGAGTTGAAGAAACGTTTAGTTACAGCCCTGGTGCTAATTCTTCTGGATATATGCAAGGATTTCCAAGTATATTGCGACGCTTCTCGCAGGGACTTGGAGGTGTACTTATGCAAGACGGAAGAGTTGTTTCATATGTATCACATCAGCTTCGACCTCATGAGTTGAATTATGACACACATGATTTGGAGTTAGCAGCCTTAGTACATGCTCTCAAGACCTGGAGACATTTTCTTATTGGAAACCATTGTGATGTATGCACGGATCATAATAGTTGAAGTACATTTTTATGCAGAAGGAGTTGAATCTCAGGCAGAGGAGATGGTTGGAGCTCATAAAGGATTATGATATGAAGCTGCATTATCATCCAGGAAAAGCCATTGTTGTAGCAGACGCTTTGAGCCGCAAGAGTTATGTTAATACTCTCGTAACCAGAGGATTACCTCAGGAGTTAGCCGACAATCTCAGAGAACTACAAATGGAGATAGTTCCGAGAGGTTTTGTTGCAGGATCGGAAGTTTAGTCCATGTTGTTGGGAAAGGTTCAAGAAGCCCAGAAGACTGATAAGGAGATTGCGGAGATAAAGGATAAGATGAATAAAGAAAGGACAAAGGTTCTCGTGAGGACAAACACAAAATTTTATGGTTTGAGGATCGTATTTATGTGCCCAATGACCGAGAGACCAGGAAGTTAATACTTCAGGAAGCTCATGACTCGCCATACTCGATTCACCAAGGAAACACCAAGATGTATTTGGATTTGAAGGAACGTTTCTGGTGGACAGGTATGAAGAAGGATACTGCTGAGTATGTAGCCATATGTGACGTATGTCAGAGAGTTAAGGCAGAGCATCAGAAGCCAGCAGGATTACTTAACCCCTTGCCGATACCCGAATGGAAGTGGGATAAACTTGGCATGGATTTCATCACCAAATTACCTAGAACACGATCATGATATGGTTCCATTTGGGTAGTAGTTGATCGCTTGACCAAACTGGCTCACTTTATCCCCGTGAAAACCACTTATACGAGCGCGAAGTTGGCCAAGATATATATGACCTGGATCATATGTCTGCATGGAGTTCTGAGGACCATCGTATCAGATAGAGGAACACAGTTTACCTCGAAGTTTTGGAATCAGTTTGTCACATCCCTAGTTCTGGTATGACCTAGACTAGCTAGTCATGTGTGCATCATGTTTAAATTTCATTTAAATTTGAATTGGGGATTTGTGAAACCCTCAGAAATCATTTTTGGAAATAACCCAGATAAATATTGCTCCAAAAAGGTCCAAGAAAATGTTCATGTTGCTCTCTGAAAATATTGGTGAGAGGTAAAATTCAAACAAATATTTTTAGGAGCTCATAAATATTTATTTTGGCCATTTGGAATTAATGCAATAGTTATTTGCGTTGGATACATATATGTTATATATGTTATATATGTCCAAAAATTCTGAAATTTGGTGAGGGGCTTTGGAATAATCCCTTAGGTCCCTGCAAAAATTGTCAGAAGAAAATAAAATGTAGTATTATTATTAAATCAGAAAACAAATGTCAAAAAATAGAAAAGAAAACAAAAATAGAAGAGAACCTTACCTGGACCTACTTGTGGCCTGGCACTGTGCGGCCCAGCAGGCCGGCCCAGCCAGCTGGCTGCGCCAGTCGTCCCCTTCCTCACGCCAGGAGGACAGGGGCATGCGCCCGGCCACCTCCTGCCTCTCTTCTTCCTTCCGCGTCTCTCTAGAGACGCCACGCGCCGCCCCACACCTCTCTCACTCTCTCCCGTTCCTTCCCCTCCTCACCCGCGCTCTCTCTCCCCGCGACCGAGCGCTGCCGTCGCCACAGCTCGTCGCCGTCGTAGCTACCGCCTCCCCCTCGCCCTCTCCTCGTGTCTGCAAGCTCCGCCGCGACGCCTACTTTGTCTCCATCGAGCCACGTGCCGCAGGAGGCCCTAGAACGCCGTCACCGCTGTCTTCTTCATCGCCGGCCGCCGAAGATCGCCATCACCGTTCCGCCCGCGTTGGACCTCCCCCGAGCTCGCTGAAGCCTCAGCCGGATCCGCTGTGAGCCCTGCTGTCGTTTCCCCCTCTCCTTTTCGTCACTCACGCGTCGTAGCCGTGCTAACCACCGGACCCGAGCGGTCGCGCCATCGTGGATCCTCACCGTCGTGGCCAGAGCCACCGCAGCTCGCGCCCGCGCATGCCAACACGCTCAGCAGCCCCCAGCAAGCCCACGCCGCCAACCGCAACCCCTGCCGTGCACTGTAGCGCTGTGCGCGCACTCGGCCGAACTCCGGCCGCCGCCTCGAGCTCGATTCTGGCGAGCTCAGGCCACCCCGCCTCTCCCGCTTGCTCCAGAAGACGCGGATGAGCCCTGGCTCCTCGCCCGTGGCCTCCGCCGCCCAAATGGTCGCCGAAAGGCGAATCCCGTGCCCCTCCCCCGCGTTCGGCCTCGCCGGCGGCTAAACGCCAGCGGGTTGACCGGGTTTGACACCCCAGTTGACCAGATTTGACCCGTATGCGTCAATGACATGTGGCGCCCGACACTGCTAATTTTTAGTTTAGGATTAGTTTAACAACTAATTAACTCTGTTAGCTAACCGTGTCACTGACGTGTGGACCCCACACATCAGGTTTGACCTGGTCAGCGCTGTTGACCTGCTGACGTAGGCATGACGCAGTGCTGATGCAATAAACGGTTTTTTGGATTATTTCTGTTTGGAAATTCCAGAAAATTAGCTAAAATTCAAAAATTCATAGAAATTCAACCGTAGCTCAGATTGAAATAATTTATATATGAAAAATTATCAGAAAAATGCAATCTATCCATCTGTACCATTTTCATGCATGAAAAACCAACCTATACATGTTGTATATATGAAAACACACTTATGGCATTTAAAGGGACTTAAATTAGAGTTGCATTTGAACATTTGGGTCAAATGGACCTCTTCCAAGTTGAATGCTAAATGCATTAGCTCAAAACACATCACATATTCATGTAATATTCATGCATCATATTGTTGCATATGCTTGTGTTTGATGTTCGACACCGTTCCTTCTCGATAGGTCCTGGTCCGGAGACCGATTGAGCCAAGTTGATTGAGCCATGTTGTGTTCCTACCATGCATTGCCTGCTATTGCTTAGAATATGTCAGGTCTGATTCATTGGGAATGAATTGGAGTACAGTGCTATGTTCTAATGTTGAGAGTTAAGTGTGTGAACACGATTTGTTAAAGGTAGCGGTGAGAGGCCATGTAGGAGTACATGGTGGGTTGTCTCACTGGAACCGTCCCTAAGAACTGAGTTCTGTGTATGTTGTCCAATGACTAGATACTACCACACATTGGGTTCCGGTAACTCGACGCCTCTCGACTTATTAACCAACTTGGTCTCTATCCAGGAGTCGCAACTAGTTTCTGGTATTTGTAGGCAGTGTTATTCTTCTACTAAGTGGCACCCGACAGGGTGGGCTTGGAACAGACTAGGCACAGGTGGCATGGTGTACCCAGTGGCACCCGTATGGTGGGCTTGGGAACCCTGCTCACATCATTTGGGTCCGTGAGCGAAACCTCGGCCGGATCTCCTTGCAGATGGAACCCGAATAGGCGATAAACCTGGACTAGAGTCTTGCGTGGTTAGTCAGGTCGTGGCCGACACCCTGGCCAGGCTTCCGCTTGAAGGTTGCCGAGGTACATGACATGTACATGGCAGTAAGTGGCGAGAGCGTGTGTGAAGAAGTACACCCCTGCAGGGTTATCATGATCTATTCGAATAGCCGGGTCCGCGGTTATGGACTTCTTGGATGCTTACGTGGTACATAGACAACTTAAAGTGGATACTCTAAAGTGCTCAAGACAAGTGTGAGTGCTATGGATGGCCTTCTCCTATGGAGACGGGAATGAATCCATAGTAGTGTATTGATGTGGTGATTAGTGGACTCGTGTGCGCTCTCTTACCTCAAAGAAGTTACTCGTAGTCGTAGAACAGGATAGCCACTGAGTCAAAGCTGGCTTGCTGCAACTAAACCCCACATTGCCTTCTTGATAGTAATGCATGTATGATAGGATCTGATGTAAGTCTTGTTGAGTACCTTTGTACTCACGTTTGCTTAATTTATGTTTTGCAGATGAGACAGCTGTCTCACTAGTAGTTCCGCTTGGACTTCAACGAGTAGCTTGTTACCTCAGCTACGATCTTGTACCCTTGGGAGGGTCTTGTAGATAGTTAGGCTTCTCAGCCTTTTGCTTTTGTAGTTGTCTATACTCAGACATGTAATGCTTCCGTTGCTTGTATGCTCTGAATGATGGGTCATGAGACCCCTGTTTGTATTTGATGCTATGTGGCTCTTTTGGGCCTTTATCTATATGAGTTTGCGTTATGTTGTGATGCCATGTTGTACAGCACATACTTGCATGTTATGCGTACGTGTAACATGTATTGCTATGTGCGGGATCCGACAACCTAGTTGTCTATCCTTGGTAGCCTCTCTTACGGGGAAATGTAGTCTAGTGCTTCCACCGAGCCATGGTAGTCCGCTACAGCCCGGTTTACCGGAGTCCTGCTAGCCCAGCACTACTGCTCGAACACTTAGACTGGCCGGCATGTGATTCACTTCGTTCCTGTGTCTGTCCCTTTGGGGAAATGTCACGCAGTGACTTCCGGAGTCCTGCTAGCCTGCTACAGCCCGGATTCCCGGAGTCCTGTTAGCCCAGTTGCTACAGCCCGGATTCACACGCTGATGACCGACATGCTCGATGTTGTTTCATGTATGCCTTTCCTCGTAAGTTAGTGCCACTTTGGGTTCATGACTAGTCATGTCGGGCCGGGTTCTCTGTCATATGGATGCTAGCGACACTATCAAATACGTGAGCCAAAAGGCGTAAACAGTCCCGGGCCAGATAAGGAGACACCCGTGGGAATACCGTGCGTGAGGCCGCAAAGTGATATGACGTGTTACATGCTAGATCGGTGTGACTTAGAATCGGGGTTCTATATCAGAGCCTGACTGCCTGTAGGATTACCAAGCCAAACTGGTCGAAGTTGAGTCTAGAAAATCTTTAGTTATATAAGGGAATTGATTGTGGAAGGGAACGTAAGGCACTTTTTACTCCTTATACCTCATGCCTTCTAATCTGAGTCATCCTATCTTTCCTACGGGGTTAAGGAACTAGGCTTTCTCTTCCATCTATCAGGATCACGTGTTACTACTCCGTAGTCTCTTAGGATTGGTTGATCAGAGTCATATTCCAGTTTTCGAGTACTTCCGGTGTATTCTGTTTAGTACTATCACAGAACCTTGAGTGATGATGTTGAGTATGGTACTACCCCATCGTTTGCAGGATGTCTCATTTTGAGCATTTTACTGCCGTTATGCTGCCGGAATTGTCCGAGGAGTTCAAGAGATAGTATTTTCCTTGTACTATATTCTACATCCTTATGATGATGCTGAATCCATCCTTGTTTTCTTGGTTGGTTCTTCAGGATGTCGTCAGTTAACCGAAGTTCTGTTGCTCATAGCCGGAACCACGGAGATGGTCGGGATGAGGATCCTCCAGACCAGCCTTCGTTGGCAGAGTTCATGTTAGAGATGGAGAAGAACAAGCGAGAGTCTAACTGCTTGTTAGCACGTATTGAGGAGAACACCTCCCATCAGCACAAAGAGTCTGCGTCCATTCATGACTTCATTGGCCTGAAACCACCTACCTTTTGTCATTCCTTTGAGCCACTCGATGCCGATGGCTGGCTCCATACTGTCACTATCAAGCTGCGTTCTGCGAACGTAGCTGAAGGTGACAAGGTCACCTATGCTGCTTATCATCTAGAAGGTCCTACTAGTATTTGGTGGCAGAACTATGAGGCTATGCTTCCAGCTGGCCAGATACCCACCTGGAGAGATTTCACTGAGGCTTTTCGCGAGCATCACATTCCTCAGGCTCTCATTGACCGCAAGAGAGAAGAGTTCTGTAGTTTCACCCAGGATAAGATGGCTGTTGATGCTTACAGTAGAGAGTTTGAGAACCTCGCCCACTATGCTACAGAGGAGGTGTCCACAGACGCCAAGAAGCAGGCTAGGTTCCAGAAGGGTCTCAACCCCAAGTTGCGTTGTGATCTTCACTTGCATCATTGCAATACATTCCTGGCTCTTGTGAACAAGGCCATTAATGCAGAGACAGCTCAACTCACTTACGAGGAGTCTCGTAAGCACAACCATGATTTGGGTTCTTCCTCCGGTTCTAGTTCTCAGAAGCGCCGGATCTGGGTTCCGAACTCCGCTCTTCCACCCGGTTGTTCACCGAGGCCAAATTATGTGGTACCTCCCCCAGTTAAATTGTATGATCTACCCAGGCCTATTGGTAGACTGCTCATCAATGCGGGTCCACATCCTACTTCAGGGACTTGCTTCACATGTGGAGAGCCAAGACACTACGCACGTGACTGCTCTCAAGCCAACTATGCTCCACCCCAGCCCAAGGAGTCTGTTCTTCGTGGTATGCCATCACGCAAGATGATCAGTGCCAAGTCTGCTTCCATTGAACGTGGACATGTGCGTCATGTCTCACCTAAAGACGCTCATGATGATCCAGATGTCTTTCTTGGTACACTCCTTGTCAACTGCCATCCAACATCGGTTCTGTTTGACACTGGAGCATCTCACTCCTTCATTTCTGAAAGCTATGCTAACTTAAACAACATTTCATTTTGTGATATGCCCTCTCCACTAGTCATTCAAACTCCTGGATCCAAATGGCAAACTTCTAGTGTAAGCCATGGTAATGAAATCCTTGTTGACAGACTTGTATTCCTTGCATCACTTATAGCCCTCAAGTCTACAGATATTAACATCATCTTGGGTATGGACTGGATGAAAGCTCATTATGCCAAGATTGATTGTTACACAAGGTCTGTTCAGCTTACACACCCATCTGGCAAGATAGTCACTGTCTCCACCAGAGTTGCAAAGCATCTGCTCTATTCTCTTAATGCCAACCCTCTTCCTGACCTTGAAGAGATCCCGGTAGTCCGTGACTTTCCGGATGTCTTTCCTGAGGAACTGCCAGGTATTCCACTTGACAGAGATGTAGAGTTTGTCATAGATCTTATCCCAGGAACCACCCCAATTTCTAGGAGACCTTACAAGATGGCACCCTTAGAGGTAGCTGAGCTTAAGAAACAGCTTGATGAGTCCTTGCAAAAGGGTTTCATCCATCCTAGTTCTTCCCCTTGGGCTTGCCCCATCCTCTTCGTCAAGAAGAAGGATGGTACGAGCTGAATGGTTGTAGATTATCATCCCGTTAATTTGGTCACGATAAAGAACAAGTATCCGCTCCCCAGGATCAACGACCTGTATGATCAGCTCGCTGGATCCTTAGTCTTTTCAAAGATGGATTTGAGGTTAGGCTACCACCAAATCAAGATCAGAAATGGGGACATTCCTAAGACGGCTTTTGTCACTCGTTATGGACAGTATGAGTACACCGTCATGTCCTTTGGTCTAACCAATGCTCCAGCTACTTTCTCCCACTTGATGAACTCGATCTTCATGGAGTACTTAGATAAGTTCATCGTGGTTTATCTCGATGATATTCTTATTTACTCGAAGAACGAGGAAGATCATGCCGAACATCTTATACTTGTGTTAGAAAAACTCAGAGAGCACCGCCTTTATGCCAAGTTCTCCAAGTGCGAATTGTGGTTGCCAGAGGTGACCTACCTGGGCCACGTGATATCTGGTAAGGGCATTGCTGTTAATACCGAGAGAGTTCAGGACGTTCTTGATTGGACTCCGCCTGAAATGGTTAAGCAAGTTAGGAGTTTCCTTGGCCTAGCCAATTATTACCGCTGCTTCGTTGAGAACTTCTCCAAAGTGGACAAACCTCTCACGGAACTTCTCAAGAAAGATAAAAAGTTTGAGTGGTCCCCACAGTGTGAGCACAGTTTTCAGGAACTAAAAAGACGCCTGACTTCTGATCCCATACTTGTGTCACCGGATTTCACTAAGGACTTTGCTATCTATTGTGCTGCCTCATGATAGGGACTAGGTTGCATTCTTATGCAAGATCGCCATGTGATTGCCTATGTGAAAGTGCAACTATCCCTAGGTGGTTTTGGTAATTCATAACAACATATAGCTCA
Source organism: Triticum urartu (assembly GCF_003073215.2). Lineage (NCBI taxonomy): Eukaryota > Viridiplantae > Streptophyta > Magnoliopsida > Poales > Poaceae > Triticum > Triticum urartu. The sequence continues at coordinate 403,733,579 of NC_053024.1, forward strand.
TTGAGCTAATACTATTCCAAGATGATTATTTCAGGAAAGCTCAATGATTGGCATGGCATGGATGTGAAAGTGGAACCCTCAAAATGCTAAGAAAAAAGGATTGGCTCAAGCTCAAAAGCTCAAGACTCTTCATTTTATATTTTAGTGATCCAAGATCACATTGAGTCTTTAGGAAAAGCCAATACTATCAAGGAGGGATGAGGTGTTGCATAATGAGCCTCTTGCTTCATGTGCTTAGTGATATGCTCCAAAACCCTCAACTACTTTCCCATATCCACATATGACCTAAACCCTAAGCCAAACTCGGTCCTACCGATTCTTCCTATCCGGCGCCACCGAGTTTCACTTGTCATTAGCCACTGCCAAACCCTAGCAAATCGGTTCTACCGATAGGTATCTCGGTCTCACCGAGATGGGATTGCAAACTCTCTATTTCCCTTTCGTAACTTTTCGGTCTCACCGGAAGAACGAATCGGTCCCACCGAGATTGCAATGTAAATTCAGTGTTTCCCCTTTGTAACTTTTCGGTCTCACCGAAAGAGAAAATCGGTCCCACCGAGTTTGCCTGACCAACTCTCTGGTTAGCTAATTACCAAATTCGGTCTCACCGAGTTTGTGTAATCGGTCTCACCGAGATTACGTTATGCCCAAACCCTAACCATATCGGTCCTACCGAGTTGCATGTCAGTCCCACCGAAAATCTCTAACGGTCACTAGGTTTACATTTTCGGTCCGACCGAGTTTGTTGATTCGGTCCCACCGAGATTGGAAAACTGTGTAACGGTTGGATTTTGTGTGGAGGCTATATATACCCCTCCACCTCCTCTTCATTCGAAGAGAGAGCCATCAGAACACATACATCATTCCAACTCACATGTTCTGAGAGAGAACCACCTACTCATGTGTTGAGACCAAGATATTCCATTCCTACCATATGAATCTTGATCTCTAGCCTTCCCAAGTTGCTTTCCACTCAAATCTTCTTTCCACCAAATCCAAATCCTATGAGAGAGAGTTGAGTGTTGAGGAGACTATCATTTGAAGCACAAGAGCAAGGAGTTCATTACCTAGACACCATTTGTTACTTCTTGGAGAGTGGTGTCTCCTAGATTGGCTAGGTGTCACTTGGGAGCCTCCGACAAGATTGTGGAGTTGAACCAAGGAGTTTGTAAGGGAAAGGAGATCGCCTACTTCGTGAAGATCTACCGCTAGTGAGGCAAGTCATGTGTGGGCGATGGCCATGGTGGGATAGACAAGGTTGCTTCTTCGTGGACCCTTTGTGGGTGGTTGCTTCTTTGTGGACCCTTCGTGGGTGGAGCCCTGTGTGGACTCCCACAACCGTTACCCTTTGTGGGTGGAGCCCTGTGTGGACTCTCGCAACCGTTACCCTTTGTGGGTTGAAGTCTCCATCAACGTGGATGTAGGATAGCACCACCTATCCGAACCATGGGAAAAATATCCGTGTCTCCAATTGCGTTTGAATTCTCCAAACCCTTCCCTTTACATTCTTGCAAGTTGCATGCTTTACTTTCCGCTGCCAATATACTATTTGCATGCTTGCTTGAATTGTGTGATGATTGCTTGACTTGTCCTACAATAGCTAAAATCTGCCAAGAACTAAAATTGGGAAAATGTTAAGTTTTTATTTGGTCAAGTAGTCTAATCACCCCCCTCTAGACATACTTTCGATCCTACAAGTGGTATCAAAGCTTTGGTCTCCATTTGCTTTAATCTCCATAGCTCTGGTGGTCATAGCCTTGGTTTCACAACCTAGGAGAGTATGGCGTCTAGCGAGGGAAATTACCACCGTAGAGGTCCCTACTTTGATGGTACTAATTTTGCTAGTTGGAATCATAAAATGAAAATGCATATTCTTGGACATAACCTCGCCGTTTGGGCTATTGTGTGTGTTGGTTTGCAAGGTGACTTCTTTGATGGGAGAGAACCAAACCGTGAAGCTGCCGCGGATGAGTTGAAGATGTTGAAATACAATGCTCAAGCTTGTGATATTCTCTTCAACGGATTGTGCCCTGAAGAATTCAACAAAATCAGCCGTCTTGAGAATGCGAAGGAAATTTGGGACACTTTGATTGATATGCATGAAGCTACCGACTCCGTCAAGGAATCCAAGTTGGATGTGCTTCAAATCCAACTTGACAAGTTCAAGATGAAGGATGGTGAAGGTGTCGCTCAAATGTACTCTAGGCTTGCTCTCATGACAAATGAGATTGCCGGCTTAGGAAGTGAAGAAATGACCGACAGATTCATCATCAAGAAGATTCTAAGAGCCTTGGATGGAAAATATGATACCATGTGCACATTGATCCAAATGATGCCCAATTACAAAGATCTCAAGCCAACGGAGGTGATTGGAAGAATTGTTGCTCATGAGATGTCACTTAAGGATAAAGAGGAACTTCACAACAAATCAAGTGGTGCCTATAAAGCCTCATGTGAAGCCCCTACATCATCAAGTGAGAAACAAGACTTCAATGAAGAATTGAGCTTAATGGTGAAGAACTTCAACAAGTTCTACAAGAGTAGAAGCAAAGATAGAAGCTTCAAGTCAAGGTCCTACAATGAAAAAAGATCTTCTAGTCGAGAGCGAAACTGCTACAATTGTGGAAGACCTGGACACTATTCCAATGAGTGTACGGCTCCCTACAAGAGAAGAGAAGATTCCCAAAAAGAAGAAGCAAAGAATCACCACCAAGAGAGAGAAGGAGTAGAGATGATCGTTATGAACGAAGATACTCACGGAGAAGCAAGGATTCGGAAAGGAAGGAAAAATCATCAAGGAGCTACACAAGACGAAGACATCAAGCTCATGTTGGTGAATGGGTATCCGGCTCTGACTCCGACAGCCACTCCGAGAGAAGTTATCACTCCGACTCCGAAGATACTCAAGATGAAGGTGTTGCTGGTCTATCACTTGTGTCAACCAACTCCTACGGCATATTTGACTCACCAAATGAAGGAATTGGAAGATGCTTCATGGCCAAATGTCCTAAGGTAACACACCCCGAGTATGTTGATTTCAGTAGTGATGAAGATGACTTGTTAGGTGATGATTTGCTTGTTGACAACTCTAGTGATGAATACTATGATGAAAAGTCAATTAAACATGCTAATCAAGATAAAACGAATGACAATGATAAGGAGAAGATTGAGGCTCTAACTAAAGAACTAAACACTCTTAAGTTAGCTCATGAAACTATCTTCGAAGATCATCGAGAACTTTTAAGAGCTCATGAGAAATTATGCTTTGAAAAGCTCAATATTGAGCAAGAGCATGAGTTCTTAAAAGCAATCAATGATGATCTCCGCAAGAAAAGCTCTTCTTACATTGCCAAGCGTTTACTCTTATCCAGTTACATGCCTCAAGTCAAGTCTAGTAACAAGAACAAGAAAGATTCTTCCTCTAGCAGTAACAATGATCATGCTAAATCCAATATTGTTGCTTCTAGTAGTTCTCTTGATTCCACTAATGATTCTCTTAGCCAAGTTACACTTGAGCAAGAAAATAGTTTATTGAAGGGAATTATAGAGAAAGGAGTGTACAAAAGCCTTGCTGGGAGTAAGCAATTCGAGGAAATTGTGTGCAAGCAAGGAATGCACCGGAAGAATCAAGGTGTTGGTTTTGAACGAAAGTTCAATGCCAATGGAGTTGAGTGGGAAGAAGATCAATACCCCAAGACAAAGTTTGTTCCTCAGCAAGAGAAGTATACTTCTTTCAAGGGGACACAAGCTCAAGATGATCTTCCACCACAAGACTACAAGCAAAAAGGCAAGGACAAGCTTCAAGAGGAAATTGACGCATTTGAAGAAGCTCCTAAGACCTTAGTCAAGTGGATTCCCAAGACTACTTCAAGTTCCACTTCATCAAGTACGACTACAACTCCAAGGATTCCCATCAAGATGATGTGGATCCAAAAGAAGAAGAACTAGAGAGTTCTTGAGGGTGACTCCGCCAACATACTTCACTCTTATCATTTTGGCAAGAACAAGTGCAATCAACTTCCACATCTTGCACTAGTTCAAGGAGTCACAAACCCTCTTGTTGGTAAGACAAGGGACAAGGTAACCTAAAAGTTTTCATGGACATCATCTTTTGTGTGCATCACTCTATGTCTATGGATATCCTTGTTTGTTCCTTGTGGGACTAACCCATGTAGGTATTGAAAGTGCAATTCACTCAAATGGATAGCTCCAAGTGATCTACATCAACATTGAGCATCCACATCTTCAACATCTACATGAAGTCATCATCGACAAAACCCAAGGTTAGTTCATCCCTCTTAGGGGGGATATCACATCTAGGGGGAGCTTTACTCTAAGACTTGAGCTAAAGCAACTCTAAAGATGTGAACACAACAATGCTTTATGTAAAAGTGGTAACCCCACTTGAGCTTAAATGATGAGTATGACCTATGATCAAGTGCTCTCACTTGACTCCTAAGTCAATATACTCATATATAGATGACCTTGTCATCGCAAATTGCATGATAGATGCTAGAATTGGTTGTGCATGCTTTGCCACATATTTCATTTGCCATCTTATTGTGTGAGCATGCTGGTTGCATATTTTACTCATTCGAGGACATTCGCTTGTTGTTTTGATTGTTTGGTTTTATTTTCTTTTGCCAAGTGGATGGACAAGAATGCCTAAGTACCTACTCTAGCTATCTATGCTTTTGTCATCTCAAACTCTATTCATGCTGCATCACAAAATTTGATCAACTCAGATTCGAACCACTCTGTGTGAGGAGCGCTCGGAGTCCCCGATTCGTCATAGACTTAAACTTCCAAAACCTCTTTATGATTCTCGGTCTGACCGATACCCCACTTTCGGTCCTACCAAGATCATTAAGTTGATCTAGGTTTTCGATCTCGGTGCAACTAATTTGAACATTTCGATCACACCGAGTTTCAGTAACTGCCTGCAGTTATGAATCTCGGTGCCACCGAGTTGTTCCACTCGGTCACACCGACAGGGTCGGGCTATATATAGTCACGGGCAAAATTTTGGAAATTTCTCTGAACCCCTTCGCCCGCGCGATAGCCTGCTCTGCCAACGTGGTCTCCGGATCGTCTTCTCGCCGCCAGCCGCCTCCAGTCGCTGGTCTCCGTCGCCGTCAACGGGAATTCTGCCCCGCCGTTGCCGCCGTAGCGAGTCTCCGCCGAACTAGGGCATGGACTCGATCACAGTGCTATTCCCCGTCCGATTCCTAGCACATTGTGTTCTTCATGATTCTTGCCACGATTGAAACACTCCTATCCAGTCAATGCGCCCGTAGATTAGCTTTGATTCGAAAATTTTAGGGTTAGGTTTCCGCCGAAACCATCTCGGACCCACCGAGTTGAAAAACTCGGTCCCACCGATTTGGCTTATGCCATTGCACAAGTGAGACTCGGTCTGACCGAGAATTACTTACCGGTGTGACCGATTTTGGAACTCTGTGAAACCCTAGCAGTCTCGGTGCCACCGAACTGTGACTCGGTCCAACCGAATTCACTAGTTTAGGTTCCAAAACTGCTTCGGTATCACCGAGTTTGAAAATTGGTAGATCCGAGATGATTTCAGTGGGAAACTAAAACTAAGTTTATGGATCATTCTTTCGCAAAAATCTCTGCATTTTGTGATGCTCATCTTTTCTACCTCATCTATAAACTGTTCACAGGGTCAGCAGTCAGAGCTTGCAGCATGTCTGATCAAAGTGACAGCCAGAACATGTCAGAGCAGCAGGTGCACATGAGTGAGGGCACTAGTCCCTCCAGCTCTTCAGATGAGGGCAGCAGGAGCACCCCTAGCAACTTGCCAAAAGCTGCCACCAGACAGAGGAAGAAGAGAACTTCTGATTCCGAAGATGAAGATTATGTGGCAGAGGAAGAGGCCACATCAAAGAGAGTTGAGCCAGCTCAAGGCACAAAGCCAGGGCTGAAAATCAAAAGGCCAGCAGGCAGGCAGCCCATGTCAAAGGCAAGAGCTTCAACTGAGAAGCCTGCACCTAAAGAGCTAGTTGCTGCTGAGGGAAAGAAGAGGAAGGAAAGGGTCAAGAAGACCGTAGCCAGAGTGCTAGGAAAGGCTTCCATCATGGAAGAGGAAGAGGAAGAAGAGGTAGCTGCACCAGCACCCAAGGCACCCAAGCTGATGGGTGATGCCATAAGATTAGGGGCTACTGCATCTAAGCCTAAAGCTGCCTCCAAGCCAAAACCAAAGAGGAATACATGGAGCATTCCTGCAGCTGAGAAGAACAAGGCCCCAGTGCCTGAGACTGTTGCTGAAGAAGAGGATGAAGAGCAAGTTCTGAGAAAGCTCAAGCCCAAGATCCCAGACCACAACGATGCTCATCCTGTGGCTGAGGACATGAAGCTCAGGAGAGATTCAGGGCTGAGGAAGTGGAGAGAAGCAGACCCGTATGCTTCAAGGAGGAGGACTGCTGTTGACTACAGGTTCCACACTAAGGAACAGCAGGACTTCTATGAGACAGTGCTGCTTGATAAGAAGCCAATAGTCTGTGATATGAGATGGGTTGATTGGCAGTACATCAAGGACAATGAGGAGCACTATCCTGGAGTGCATGACAACTTCATAGCTTGTGGAGTAGCTAACTTTGTTGGGCAGAAGCTCACAAAGTGGAATGAGGAGCTTATAATGCAGTTCTACTCCACAGCACATTTTTATTCAGATGGGAGGATCACATGGATGTCTGAGGGTACAAGGTACCAATCCACAGTTACTGAGTGGGCACAGATCATTAATGCCCCAGAGGAGCATGATGATGACTTGGACATATATGCCAAGAAGAAGATGGACCATAACTCTGTGTCAAATATGTACAAGGAAATTCCCAATGAATTTCTTGACACCTTCAAATTTGGGTCTATGCATTACCTTCTGTCAGGGCTGCCAACTATCAATTGGATCTTGAGGCACACCTTATTGCCCAAGTCTGGAGATCACAAGATGATCAGAGGCCATGCTATTAACTTGCTACATGTATTTGATGTGCCTCAGAAGTTCAAGGTGATGAGCCTCATAGTGGAAACTATCAAAAGGACTGCAGCAGATCAAAAGAGGAGTTGCGGATATGCCCCTCAGATCCAGGAGTTCATTAACTCCAAGATGGGCACGGGCATATATTTATTGGACAAGGAACACCTGCCCATCCGTCCAGATTTTGAGGACAATTAAGTTGTCATGACTAAAAACGAGCCATCATCTGCCCAAGCATACGCAAAGAAGGAGAAGTCAAGGAAGGAGAAAGCTGCCAAGATGCCAACTCAAGAGGAGGCATCTGAGTATTTCTTGAAGACCAAACAAGAGCATCTTGGTTATCTGATTGCATCCACCCTGCGGATTGAGAAAGGACTAGCCACCCTAACTCAAAACCAGGCAAGCTTAGAGAGGATCATGGAACAAAAGTTCTATGACTTGGATGTCAAGGTAACGGAGATTCAGACTGCAGTGGAGCAGCTTCAAGATGATATGCAGGAGAGGAGAGGCAGGACTACCACTGATGCCTTTGCCAGAGTGCCACAAGGACCGAGGTCGTCTGCCGTGCCAGTTGCTGCCACCAGAGCCACCACCTCAGCACCAACTACAGCCTCAGTTCCACCAGCTCCAGCATCTACTTCAGCTCCAACTCCAGCGTCTACTTCAGCGTCTACGGAAGCCTTCGTCCTTGGAGTGATCTGGACTCCACCACCACCAGAAGATCAAGCCTAAGCGTCGCTAGTACTATGCATTTTCAAGGAACTTTTTGGTAACTTGTTGCCAAAGGGGGAGAAAAATGTATAGATCATAGGCTTCGAGAGAGAGAGAGAGAGAGTGTTGCTTTTCTCTCTTGCTTTATTTGGTGGTTTTTCAAACTTGTTTGCTTTTGAGTGCTTGAGATACTACGTCATTATTTGTGAGATATTGATGATCATGTGTTTGATCATAAGCTACACTTAATGCTTGCTTAATGCTATTATCTTATCTATCTTATGTGATCTTTCACTATTCTTGGTGATGAGTGCATGTATTTCATTCTTATCATTTTAAGCGCTCCACCAAGATGTATGTGACATGGAAGAGTAACCCATGACAATAACTCCTTGTGCATTTGCAGTCCAAAGCAAATTATAAATATGCACAAATTTAGGGGGAGCTCTTACTTATCACATACTTCTCAAAGCGACGATATATTTCATGCTTATTATCATTTGTCGAAGCTTTGATCTATATGTTGTCATCAATTACCAAAAAGGGGGAGATTGAAAGTGCAACTATCCCTAGGTGGTTTTGGTAATTCATAACAACATATAGCTCATTGAGCTAATACTATTCCAAGATGATTATTTTAGGAAAGCTCAATGATTGGCATGGCATGGATGTGAAAGTGGAACCCTCAAAATGCTACGAAAAAAGGATTGGCTCAAGCTCAAAAGCTCAAGACTCTTCATTTTATATTTTAGTGATCTAAGATCACATTGAGTCTTTAGGAAAAGCCAATACTATCAAGGAGGGATGAGGTGTTGCATAATGAGCCTCTTGCTTCATGTGCTTAGTGATATGCTCCAAAACCCTCAACTACTTTCCCATATCCACATATGACCTAAACCCTAAGCCAAACTCGGTCCTACCGATTCTTCCTATCCGGCGCCACCGAGTTTCACTTGTCATTAGCCACTGCCAAACCCTAGCAAATCGGTTCTACCGATAGGGATCTCGGTCTCACCGAGATGGGATTGCAAACTCTCTGTTTCCCTTTCTTAACTTTTCGGTCTCACTGAAAGAGCGAATCGGTCCCACCGAGATTGCAATGTAAATTTAGTGTTTCCCCTTTGTAACTTTTCGGTCTCACCGAAAGAGCAAATCGGTCCCATCGAGTTTGCCTGACCAACTCTCTGGTTAGCTAATTACCAAATTCGGTCTCACCGAGTTTGTGTAATCGGTCTCACCGAGATTACGTTATGCCCAAACCCTAACTATATCGGTCCTACCGAGTTGCATGTCAGTCCCACCAAAAATCTCTAACGGTCACTAGGTTTACATTTTCGGCCCGACCGATTTTGTTGATTCGGTCCCACCGAGATTGGAAAACTATGTAACGGTTGGATTTTGTGTGGAGGCTATATATACCCCTCCACCTCCTCTTCATTCGAAGAGAGAGCCATCAGAACACATAAATCATTCCAACTCACATGTTCTGAGAGAGAACCACCTACTCATGTGTTGAGACCAAGATATTCCATTCCTACCATATGAATCTTGATCTCTAGCCTTCCCAAGTTGCTTTCCACTCAAATCTTCTTTCCACCAAATCCAAATCCTATGAGAGAGAGTTGAGTGTTGGCGAGACTATCATTTGAAGCACAAGAGCAAGGAGTTCATTACCTACACACCATTTGTTACTTCTTGGAGAGTGGTGTCTCCTAGATTGGCTAGGTGTCACTTGGGAGCCTCCGACAAGATTGTGGAGTTGAACCAAGGAGTTTGTAAGGGCAAGGAGATCGCCTACTTCGTGAAGATCTACCGCTAGTGAGGCAAGTCCTGTCTGGGCGATGGCCATGGTGGGATAGACAAGGTTGCTTCTTCGTGGACCCTTTGTGGGTGGTTTCTTCTTCATGGACCCTTCGTGGGTGGAGCCCTGTGTGGACTCGCGCAACCGTTACCCTTTGTGGGTGGAGCCCTGTGTGGACTCTCGCAACCGTTACCCTTTGTGGGTTTAAGTCTCCATCAACGTGGATGTAGGATAGCACCACCTATCCGAACCACGGGAAAAACATCCGTGTCTCCAATTGCATTTGAATTCTCCAAACCCTTCCCTTTACATTCTTGCAAGTTGCATGCTTTACTTTCCGCTGCCAATATACTCTTTACATTCTTGCTTGAATTGTGTGATGATTGCTTGACTTGTCCTACAATAGCTAAAATCTGCCAAGAACTAAAATTGGGAAAAGGTTAAGTTTTTATTTGGTCAAGTAGTCTAATCACCCCCCTCTAGACATACTTTTGATCCTACACTATGCATCTCGACAGTTGCATCCACATGAGGAGAATTATCCTACACATGATCTAGAGCTTGCAGCCGTAGTCTATGCACTTAAGACCTGGCGACATTACCTTCTTGGTAAGCGTTGCGAGATTTACACCGATCACTAGAGTCTTAAGTATATCTTCACCCAACCAGATTTGAACCTTAGACAAAGACGTTGGTTGGAGTTGATCTCAGATTATGACTTAGGGATCACTTACACTCCCGGTAAGGCCAATGTCATGGCTGACGCACTAAGTCGTAAGTCCTATTGCAACAATCTCATGTTGCAGGAGGGCCAACCACTTCTCCATGAGGAATTATGTAAGCTTCACCTTCACATTGCTCCTCGTGGATTCCTTTCTACCTTGGTGGCGAAACCTACTATTGTGGATCATATCATAGAAGCCCAGAAGCATGATACGGGGATTACCCGGATCAAGAGAAACATTGCCAAGGGCATTGCTGGTAGTTTCTCTATAGATGATCGAGGTGTTGTTTTCTTCGGGAATCGCCTGGTGGTCCCCAGGAAGCAGCATCTTTGGGAACTAGTCCTTAAGGAGGCCCATGAATCTCCTCTCATGATTCTTCCCGATAGTACTAAGATGTATCAGGACCTACGCCAGAGGTTCTGGTGGACTAGGATGAAGAGAGAAATTGCTCAGTTCATTTCTAACTGCGATGTTTGTCGTCGCGTTAAGGGAGAGCATCAAAGGCCTGCTAGCACCCTTCAGCCTTTAGCTATTCCTGAGTGGAAATGGGATAAAGTTGGTATGGACTTCATCACCGGCTTTTCCAGGACCAAGAGAGGGAATAATGCTATCTTCGTAATCATTGATCGTCTTTCCAAAGTGGCTCACTTCCTACCTGTTCGAGAGAGTATCACTGCTAGTCAGCTCGCTGACTTATATATTTCTCGAATAGTGTCACTTCATGGTGTTCCACTAGAGATCAATTTAGATCATGGTAGTCTTTTCACTTCTCATTTCTGGGAGAATTTCCAAACTGCCATGGGCACCCATCTTTCCTTCAGTACTGCTTTCCATCCTCAATCAAGTGGTCAGGTGGAAAGGGTCAACCAAATTCTTGAAGACATGCTTAGAGCTTGTGTTATCTCATTCGGTATGGATTGGGAGAAGTGTCTTCCCTTCGCCGAGTTTGCTTATAACAATAGTTACCAATCCAGCCTCAAGAAAGCTCCTTTTGAGGTTCTGTATGGACGAAGATGTCGAACACCTTTGAACTTGTCAGAAACCGGTGAAAGACAATTCTTTGGACCGGATATGATCCAGGAGGCAGAGGAACAAGTTCGCGTCATTCGTGAGAATTTGAAAACAGCCCAATCTCGTCAAAAGAGCTAGTATGACTGCCGTCATAAGGAAGTGGCTTATGAAGTTGGCGACAAGGCTTACCTTCGGGTTACTCCTTTGAAGGGTACCCATCATTTCGATATCAAGGGCAAGTTGGCTCCTCGTTACATTGGTCCTTTTCGCATTCTCTCTAAACAAGGAGAGGTTGTCTACCAGTTGGAACTACCCCCACATCTTTCCCGAGTACATGATGTCTTCCACGTCTCTCAACTCAGGCGTTGCTTCTCGGATCCCATCCGCGGAGTGGACCACGAAACACTTGATCTCCAAGATAACCTCACATGAGAGTACCCTGTTTGCATCCTTGATCAAGCAGAGCGTGTCACTCGATGTCATAACATCAAGTTTCTCACGGTTCAGTGGTCTCATCATTCCGAGAGAGAAGTTACCTGGGAGCGAGAAGATCATCTTCGACTTGAGTACCCTGCTTTATTTCTGCCAACTCCTGAATCTCGGGACGAGATTCTTGCGAGTGGGGGCGAGTTGTCACATCCCTAGTTCTGGTATGACCTAGACTAGCTAGTCATGTGTGCATCATGTTTAAATTTCATTTAAATTTGAATTGGGGATTTGTGAAACCCTCAGAAATCATTTCTGGAAATAACCTAGATAAAACTTGCTCCAAAAAGGTCCAAGAAAATGTTCATGTTGCTCTCTGAAAATATTGGTTAGAGGTAAAATTCAAACAAATATTTTCAGGAGCTCATAAATATTTATTTTGGCCATTTGGAATTAATGGAATAGTTATTTGCGTTGGATATATATATATATATATATATGTTATATATTTTATATATGTCCAAAAATTCTAAAATTTGGTGAGGGGCTTTGGAATAATCCCTTAGGTCCCTGCAAAAATTGTCAGAAGAAAATAAAATGATTTAGTATTATTATCAAATCAGAAAACAAATGTTGGAAAATAGAAAAGAAAACAAAAATAGAAGAGAACCTTACCTGGACCTACCTGCGGCCTGGCACTATGCGGCCCAGCAGGCCAGCCCTGCCAGATGGTCGCGCCAGTCGTCCCCTTCCTCATGCCAGGAGGATAGGGGCATGCGCTCGGCGCACGCGGCCACGCGCCCGGCCACCTCCTGCCTCTCTGCTTCCTTCCGCGTCTCTCTAGAGACGCCACGCGCCGCCCGGCACCTCTCTCACTCTCTCCCATTCCTTCCCCTCCTCCCCCTTGCTCTCTCCCCCCGTGACTGAGTGCTGCCGTCGCCACAGCTTGTCGCCGTCGTAGCTACCGCCTCTCCCTCGCCCTCTCACCGTGTCTGCAAGCTCCGCCACGATGCCTACTTCATCTCCATCGAGCCACGCGCCGCGGGAGGCCCTGGAACGCCGTCACCGCCGTCTTCTTCATCGCCGGCCGCCGGAGATCACCGTTGCCGTTTCGCCCGCGTTGGACCTCCCCCGAGCTCGCTGAAGCCTCTACCGGATCCGCTGTGAGCCCCGTCTTAGTTTCCCCCTCTCCTTTTTTTCACTCGCGCGCCGTAGCCGTGCTTACCACCGGACCCGAGCGGTCGCACCGCCGCGGATCCTCACCGTCATGGCCAGAGCCACTGCAACTCGCGCCCGCGCACGCCAACACGCTCAGCAGCCCCCAGCAAGCCCACGCCGCCAACCGCAGCCCCTGCCGTGCACCACAGCGCTGCGCGCCCACCCGGCCGAACTTCGGCCGCCGCCTCGAGCTCGATTCCGGCGAGCTCAGGCCACCCCGCCTCTCCTGCTTGCTCCAGAAGACGCGGACGAGCCTTGGCTCCTCGCCTGTGACCTCCGCCGCCCAAATGGTTGCCGAAAGGCGAATCCCGTGCCCCTCCGCCGCGTTCGGCCTCGCCGGCGGGTTGACCGGGTTTGACCCCCCAGTTGACCAGATTTGACCCGTATGGGTCAATGACATGTGGGGCCCAGCCCTGCTAATTTTTAGTTTAGGATTAGTTTAACAACTAATTAACTCTGTTCGCTAATCGTGTCACTGATGTGTGGACCCCACACGTCAGGTTTGACCTGGTCAGCGCTGTTGACCTGCTGACGCAGGCATGACGCAGTGCTGATGCAATAAACGATTTTTTGGATTATTTCTATTTTGGAAATTCCAGAAAATTAACTAAACTTCAAAAATTCATAGAAATTCAACCGTAGCTCAGATTGAAATAATTTATATATGAAAAGTTATCAGAAAAATGCAATCAATCCATCTGTACCATTTTCATGCATGACAAACCAACCGATACATGCTGTATATATGAAAACACACTTATGGCATTTAAAGGGACTTAAATTAGAGTTGCATTTGAACCTTTGGGTCAAATGGACCTCTTCCAAGTTGAATGCTAAATGCATTAGCTCAAAACACATCACATATTCATGCCATATTCATGCATCATATTGTTGCATGTGCTTGTGTTTGATTGTCGACACCGTTCCTTCTCGATAGGTCCTGCTCCGGAGACTGATCCAGAGTACCTGTCAGAGGTGCAGTGCCCCTCTGTTGATCTACCAGGCAAGCAAACCCCCTTGTTCATTCCAATACAATCCTACTCTCTCGCTCCTGCTCTCTTTTATCGCATTAGGACAACAACGATTCAACTGCTACTTTATGCTGCGGTAGTTGAACCCATTCCTCTACATGACCTGTCATTGCCATAGTAAATAGTTGAAACCCACTAGCATGTCTAGGAGTTGATTGAGCCATGTTGTATTCCGACCATGCATTGCCTGCTATTGCTTAGAGTATGTCAGGCCTCATTCATTGGGAATCAATTGGACTACAGCGCTATGTTCTGATGTTGAGAGTTAAGTGTGTGAACACGATTTGGTAAAGGTAGCGGTGAGAGGCCATGTAGGAGTACATTGTGGGTTGTCTCACTGGAACCATCCCTAAGAACTGAGTTCTGTGTATGTTGTCCAATGACTAGATAGTACCACACATTGGATTCCAGTAACTCGACCCCTCTCGACTTATTAACCGACTTGGTCTCTGTCTAGGAGTCGCAACTAGTTTCTGGTGTTTGTAGGCAGTGTTATTCTTCTACCAAGTGGCACCCGGCAGGGTGGGCTTGGGACAGACTAGGCACAGGTGGCACGGTGTACCAAGTGGCACCCAGATGATGGGCTTGGGAACCCTGCTCACATCGCTTGGAGCCGTGAGCGAAACCTCGGCCGGATCTCCTTGCGGATGGAACCCGAATAGGCGATAAACCTGGACTAGAGTCTTGCGTGGTTAGTCAGGTCGTGGCCGACACCCTCGCCAGGCTTCCGCTTGAAGGTTGCCGATGTACATGACATGTACATGGCGGTAAGTGGTGAGAGCGTGTGTGAAGAAGTACACCAGTGCACAGTTATCATGATCTATTCGAATAGCCAGGTCCGCGGTTATGGACTTCTTGGATGCTTACGTGGTACATAGACAACTTAAAGTGGATACTCTAAAATGCTCAAGACAAGTGTGAGTGCTATGGATGGCCTTCTCGTAGGGAGACGGGAATGAATCCATAGTAGTGTATTGATGTGGTGTAATCATAGTGGACTCGTGTGCGCTCTCTTACCTCAAAAAAGTTACTCGTAGTCGTAGAACAGGATAGCCACTGAGTCAAAGCTGGCTTGCTGCAACTAAACCCCACATTGCCTTCTTGATACTAACGCATGTATGATAGGATCTGATGTAAGTCTTGCTGAGTACCTTTGTACTCATGTTTGCTTAATTTATGTTTTGTAGATGAGACAACTGTCTCACTAGTAGTTCTGCTTGGACTTCGACGAGTAGCTCGTTACCTCAGCTACGATCTTGTACCCTTGGGAGGGTCTTGTAGATAGTCAGGCTTCTCAGCCTTTTTCTTTTGTAGTTGTCTGTACTCAGACATTTAATGTTTCCGTTGCTTGTATGCTCTGAATGATGGGTCATGAGACCCCTGTTTGTATTTGATGCTATGTGGCTCTTTTGGGCCTTTATCTATATGAGTTTGCGTTATGTTGTGATGCCATGTTGTACAACACATACTTGCATGTTATGCGTACGTGTAACGTGTATTGCTATCTGTGGGATCCGACAACCTAGTTGTCTATCCTTGGTAGCCTCTATTATGGGGAAATGTAGTCTAGTGCTTCCACAGAGCCATGGTAGTCCGCTACAGCCTGGTTTACCGGAGTCCTGCTAGCCCAGCACTATTGCTCCGAAACACTTAGACTGGCCGGCATGTGATTCACTTCGTTCCTGTGTCTGTCCCTTCAGGGAAATGTCACGCGGTGACTTCCGGGGTCCTGTTAGCCTGCTACAGCCCGGATTCCCGGAGTCCTGTTAGCCCAGTTGCTACAGCCCAGATTCACACGCTGATGACTGACATGCTTGATGTTGTTTCATGTATGCATGTCCCCGTAAGTTAGTGCCACTTTGGGTTCATGACTAGTCATGTTGGCCTGGGTTCTCTGTCATATGGATGCTAGCGACACTATCATATACGTGAGCCAAAAGGCGCAAGCAGTCCCAGGCCACTTAAGGCGACACCCGTGGGAATACCGTGCATGAGGCCGCAAAGTGATATGACGTGTTACATGCTAGATCGGTGTGACTTAGAATCGGGGTCCTGACACAGATACACCAGACTTTGGGTACCAGGCTAGAGTTTAGTACAGCCTTTCATCTGCAGATAGATGGACAGACTAAGAGAGTCAATCAGATTCTGGAAGACATGTTGAGAGCTTGTGCGCTAGATTATGGATCTAGTTGGGATGATAATTTGCCTTACGCAGAGTTCTCGTACAACAACAGCTACCAAGCAAGTTTGAAGATGGCCCCTTTCGAAGCTTTGTATGGAAGGAGGTGCAGGACACCATTGATGTGGGATGAAGTTGGAGCTCGACAATTGTTCGTACCAGATTTAATTAGAGAGTCTGAAGAGAAGGTTAAGATGATTCGTGATAGATTGAAGGTAGCTCAATCTAGGCAGAAGAGTTATGCTGACACTAAACGCAAATAGGTAGCCTATGAAATACGAGACATAGCATATCTCCGTGTGTCACCACTTCGAGGAGTTAAACGATTTGGAGTCAAAGGAAAGTTAGCCCTGTCGTGGTTCTAAGTCTGACAGTAATGTAGGGGGTAAGTATGGAGAGGCAAGATCTTAGCTATGGAGAAGTTGTAAGCACACGAGGTTTACGAGTTCAGGCCCTTCTCGGAGGAAGTAATAGCCCTACGTCTCGGAGCCCGGAGGCGGTCGACTGGATTATGCGTGTATGAACTACAGGGGTGCGAACCCTTTACACTAAGGAGGGAGGTGGCTTATATAGAGTTCGTCGGACCCCTCCGGCCCTCATTTGTGCGAAGTTTTAAATACATTAAGGTCGGGCGTTACTGGTAACGTCCCTAATAAAGTGCTATGATGACCATAAAAGCTACTTAATAACCGACCGTTAACATGCGGAGTGCCTTTAGGTCTCCTGGCCGTCGAACGGTTTGGTCTTGGTCGAGTGACTGCTTCTTGGTCGGGTGTCTTCGAGTCTGTCGAGTGGAACACCTCCAAGTCGATTGAAAGGTGATTTCTTCTAGAGATGTCCTTGGGTACGGCAGTTGGGACAGGTCCATGACCCTACCCTAGGTACATAGCTTCATCATTAGCCCCCGAATGGATCGAGGTTTGAGTGGGGAAGGAGTTGAGCACTTCTCCGACTCATTTTTCATGCTATGAGCATATCTTGTTTCGGATCAATGAACCTGAGTGATGACAGCAACTTCCTTTTCAGTCGCCTTGATCCATTCTTATTTTTTTGTCGAGTGAGTTTCTTTACTTGAGAGGCTCCGAGTGGTGGTGTGGAGGAGATCTTCGGTCTGACAAGTTGTTCTGCTGCCCGCAGATTTCGCGGGATCCGAATTTTGGGAAGCGCGCAGGACGGGGAAGGCCGCGGTAATCAGATGGGATAGGGTGCAGCCGCCTCGATCCTTGCGCCACCTTTTTCGCCACGTATCGCGCGCGCGATTGTTACGGGATTTGACAGGACCGCCCGGGCCTACCAGTCAGCCACTCGGAAGCGGCCTCATATAAGGCGTTGGACCGGGGTATGTTGAACAGTGCGGCCTCATTATCTCTTCTCCTCTTCAGCCTCCCTCGTCGCGCTCGCTCTCGCCCCAGCACCACCGCTCCATACGCGTCTCGCCGGCGATGATGGGGAAGGAGAAGACGGCGGCTTTGGAAAGGGCGAAGAAAGTGACGGCAAAGGCGAAGGGGAAGGCGACCAGTCAGGGCGGATCTTCCTCGCGGACCGGCCTGCCGAAGGGCTGGATCCAGGGGGACTGGATCCGCTCGACGATCACCCAAGAGGATCTCGACGACCTAGCCGAAGGAGGGCTGATCCCCCATGAATCGGCGTGGCTTCCCGGGAAGGAATCCGAGCCGCAACCTCGGGAGGGTGAGCGCGTTCTCCTCGCGACCCACGTCGACCGTGGATTTTCCTTGCCTCCTCACCCTTTCTTTCGGGGATTTCTGAACTTCTTTGGGGCGCAACTCCACCACTTCACTCCCAACACAATCGTTTATCTCGCCGCTTTCATTTCTTTGTGCGAGAATTTCCTGGGTTGCCGGCCTCATTGGGGTCTTTTCAAGCACATTTTCACTTGTCGCTCTCAGACGGTGAAAAAGGCCAATCCGAGTGACGAGAGAACTCAAGTGATTCAGATGTGTGGGGGTCTTAGTGTTCAGATGAGAGGGAAAAGTTCCTTTCCGGCCATGATTCTTCCCGACTCGGTTCACGGATGGTAGTCGACCTGGTTTTACTGCAAAGACCAGTCGACACCAGGGCAGTCGACCGGCCTCCGTCCTTTTACCATGGACCGAGTGAGGAAACCCTCCTCTTTGAAGGTGCTCCTGGAGGAGAAGGCGTAGGTGAGGGTGCTGGTCGAGCGAGTGGTCCAGCTTATCCGTGACGGGGTCACCGGTATGGATCTCTTGGAGGTCTTCCTTCAGCGGCGCATCCAGCCTCTTCAAGCTCGAGACCATCCGATGTGGATGTATTCAGGTCTTGACGACTCCACTCGGATTCACCCAGAGGAGGTCGATGACAAAACATTGGAGAAGTGGCTGTCGGGCATGACCGGAAACAAGGACAACCCTAGGGGAGCCAGGAGAGTTCCTCCATTCGACCAGTCCCATGTACCAGAGAAGTTCCGATTCCGAGCTTTTGATTGTAATATGAATTCACTCGCGCAGCCGTTTATACCACGTCGACTGACTTTATTCTTCCTGCTTTCTTTCAGGCCCTTATCAAAATGTATTCAATGCCCAACGAAGAGCAAGAGCAAGATCTGGAAGGCGAGGCGAGCGGCAGCGACAGTGGCGAATGGACTTCTGACGGTGAAGGGGACGGAGAAAGTGACGACTCAAGTGACGAAGAAGAAGTCGAGTCGCCTCCTCGCAGGGAGAGGCGATCCAAGCTTGACCAAGAACGACCGAGCGCCCGCGAAAAGGCGACTGCTCAGGCTGGTCAGTCTTCAAAGCGTCCTCAGATCTCTTCACCAACCCCGACCGAAAAAGCGCGAAAGCATCCCAAAGTTGCAAAGCCGAAGACTCGGAAGGCATTGCTGAAGATTAAGATTGACATCCCCGTCGCTTCCGCGTGAGTGTCTCCCTTTGTATTCACTCGATGCCCCGCGCTGTTTGTTTTTCTTGTTTTAACCAGACGAACTTTGGAACTGGCAGTGCTGCTACTTCCGGGACCTCAGCTTACAGGGACGAGGATGAGGTAATGGAGGATGTGGTCACTTCCAATCTGGGTATGAATTCTGCCATTCTGTCTTTATTTGGTCGATTCAACTGCAATGTGCACCATTGGGTGATGTGATTTTGGCGATTGAACTTTGCACAGCTCCCAACATTATTGACCTCCCCGATGATGATGAAGAGCCCGAGAGGCCTTTGACGAGGAAGAATAGGCAAGCTCCTGCAAGCAAGGTGCCACAGTCGACGCCTAGGGTGGAACCAGTCGTTCAGGACACTAGCGACGCCAATCGGGGTTCTATTACCTTCGCCGTGCCACTGGCGAGTGCCATGCCTTCTTCGTCGACTGCTCAGGCCCCTGTCGACCCACCTTCAGTTTTTGCGACCCACCATGTCCCAGAGGACGAAGTGGATGCTGCCAAGGAAGCTATTCGCCAGGCAGGCATCATGATGGAGAAGATGAAGATGGTGCGGGACGCCAGTCAGGCCGCCTACGACGCCAGCTCGGCTCTCCAAAGCAACGTGCAGGTTAGTTGGTCACCGCTTGTTCTGTTAGGATATGCTATCTGAAGACTCTTTCTGAAAATCTTTGCCTCTGTACACCCACTGGGTGCGTCGATTGAATTTTTGAACTAGTGGGGGCACGCTGAGTGCACCCACTGGGTGTAGTCCCCGAGACTATGGTGGACTGCTGGCATTCGACTGTAGTCTTTTTATTTTGTCGAGTGTAAACCGAACTGGTACTTTGTCTCTTCCACTCGGTCTGGTCGAGAGGGATCAGAACCGGTGGGGGCACGCCAAGTGCACCCACTGGGTGTAGTCCCCGAGACCGCGATCGACTGCTGGCAGTCGACTGTGGTCTTAGTTCTTCTTCTCTCCCCCTTTTTTTACTTCCTGCACTCGACTCCGGCGGGCCGGTCGAGTGGGATCGGAGCCGGTGGGGGCACGCAAAGTGCACCCACTGGGTGTAGTCCCCGAGACTATGGTGGACTGCGGGCAGTCGACCGTAGTCTTAGTACTTATTGTCTTTGTCGTTTTTCGCTGTAAAATAACTTCTCTTTGATTGCAGAAATCTTGTGATCTTGGAGCTCGCTTTGCTGACTTGGAGAAACAGCAGATCCAACTGAACCTTGACTTGGAGCTGGCCAAGACAGAGCTGCAAAAGGCCAAGGACGGCGCCAATGGTAAGACGAGTTTGTCGACTGGTTTGTCTTAGGCTTGAGTACCCTTCTGCTCTTTCTGAATCAAGCATCATTTCTTTGCAGAAAAACTGAGAGAAGCTCTGGTGAAGAAGGATCAGGATTTGTCTGCTGCTCGAAAGGAAGCTGACAACAGGACCGCTCTGGCTGAACAGAAACTGGCTTCGGTCGGCCAGTTGGAAGAAGAGAATACCAAGATGAAATCTGCTCTGAACGAAGCCAACAAGGAGTGCACACGCTTGAAGAAGGACAATCTCAACCTGTACGAGAAGATGGAAGGCATCGCTAGCAGGAGGGATGATCTGGAGAGCTATCTGAGGAGCCTTGCCAAGAAGTTATTCATCAAGCTTGAAGGTACACATTTTGTTCCGACTGATTTTTTTCGTCGACTCAGCGTACGAAAATTGACTTATCCTTGGATCGTGAATGCAGAGTTTTGCCAGAACTTCGAGGAGGAGACTGGACGGATTGAGCCAGGTTTGGACCTAATTAATTCTCCTGTGAAGGATGAAACTGCCATGAATCTGCTCCGACTGGAATCCCGCATTGACGGTGTTGTGGACTACTTGGCTCGACTGAAGGTCGCCACGTCACAGATCGACCCGGCACTTTGGCCAGAGGCCACGTTCCAGAATGTTCTTGAGTCTCTAATGACTCGACTTAACGAGATCCCTGACGGAGTGCAGTAGTGGAAGAAATCTTCTGCCCGGTGTGGTGCTGATGTGGCTTTGTCTTTGGTTCGTGTCCATTGCGAGGAGGTGCGACAAGATAAGCTGGCAGCGATCAAGGTCGCCAACACCCAGAAGCATGACTTCCGATCTTTTATGGAGACTTTCATCGCTGCAGCCACTCGGATCGCCGACGGCGTCGACCTAGACGAGTTCATCGAGCCCGCTAGTCCTCCTCCCGCGGAGTGAACAAACTTTTATGCCTCACCTTAAATTTGCCTCGGAATGCCGAGTGCTTTTTGTAACCGTTAAACTCTATCGGGCTGAATGCCCGAGCACTTCGATTTGTGGTCCGGAACCTTTAGGATTTATGTGAACTTGGTTTATCGTTGAATATCTTCATGAATCCTCCGTGGAGTGGAAATCGTTTTTCACTCGACACAACTTTTGTATTTGTGGCGCAGCCCCGAAGGAGAAGGTAGCAGTCGACCTGCGCCTCGTCGTCCTTGCGGGTCGGCGGTGGAGCACACGTTGCATTTGTGGCGAAGCTCCCAAGGAGAAGGTGGCAGTCGACCTGCACCTCGTCGTCCTTGCGGGTCGGCGATGGAGTGTACGTCGTATTTGTGGCGAAGCTCCCAAGGAGAGGGTGGCAGTCGACCTGCACCTCGTCTTCCTTGCGGGTCGGGATGGAGCGCATGTTGTATTTGTGGCGAAGCTCCCAAGGAGAAGGCGACAGTCGACCTGCACCTCATCGTCCTTGCGGAGTGGGATGGAGCGCACGTTGTATTTGTGGCGAAGCTCCCAAGGAGAAGGCGGCAGTCGACCTGCACCTCGTCGTCCTTGCGGAGTGGGATGGAGCGCATGTTGTATTTGTGGCGAAGCTCCCAAGGAGAAGGTGGCCGTCGACCTGCACCTCGTCATACTGGATTGAGATGTGTTTCGTACTTAGGCGAGCACTGGACTGCAGCTAAGCCCCCGAGTGGGAGGATCACTTCACCACTCGGTAGGATTTTTCAAACTTAGGCGAGTACTGGACTGCAGCTAAGCCCCCGAGTGGGAGGGTCGCTCACCACTCAGTAGGATTTTTCAAACTTAGGCGAGTACTGGACTGCAGCTAAGCCCCCGAGTGGGAGGATCGCTCACCACTCGGTAGGATTTTTCGAATACTTAGGAGAGTACTGGACTGCAGCTAAGCCCCCGAGTGGGAGGATCGCTCACCACTCGATAGGATTTTTCGAATACTTAGGCGAGTACTGGACTGCAGCTAAGCCCCCGAGTGGGAGGGTCGCTCACCATTCGGTAGGATTTTTCAACCTTAGGCGAGTACTGGACTGCAACTAAGCCCCCGAGTGGGAGGATCGCTCACCACTCGGTAGGATTTTTCGAATACTTAGGCGAGTACTGGACTGCAGCTAAGCCCCCAAGTGGGAGGGTCGCTCACCACTCGGTAGGATTTTTAAAACTTAGGCGAGTACTGGACTGCAGCTAAGCCCCCGAGTGGGAGCATCGCTCACCACTCGGTTGGATTTTTCGAATACTTAGGCGAGTACTGGACTGCAGCTAAGCACCCGAGTGGGAGGGTCGCTCACCACTCGGTAGGATTTTCAAATACTTAGGCGAGTACTGGACTGCAGCTAAGCCCCCAAGTGGGAGGCTGGCTCACCACTCGGTAGGATTTTCAAATACTTAGGCGAGTACTGAACTGCAGCTAAGCCCCCGAGTGGGAGGCTGGCTCACCACTCGGTAGGATTTTCAAATACTTAGGCGAGTACTGGACTGTAGCTAAGCCCCCGAGTGGGAGGCTGGCTCACCACTCGGTAGGATTTTCAAATACTTAGGCGAGTACTGGACTGCAGCTAAGCCCCCAAGTGCGAGGCTGGCTCACCACTCGGTAGGATTTTCAAATACTTAGGCGAGTACTGGACTGCAGAAGCCCCCGAGTGGGAGGCTGGCTCACCACTCGGTAGGATTTTCAAATACTGAGGTGAAACAGGTTCACAGCTAAGCCCCCGAGTGGGAGGCTGGCTCACCACTCGGTAGGAAATTATTTTTACAAACTTAGGCGAAACGGATTCGCAGCTAAGCCCCCGAGTGGGAGGCTGGCTCACCACTCGGTAGGATTTTCAAATACTTAGGCGAAACGGGTTCGCAGCTAAGCCCCCGAGTGGGAGGCTGGCTCACCACTCGGTAGGAAATTATTTTTACAAACTTAGGCGAAACGGATTCGCAGCTAAGCCACCCACTGGGGGATTTCTCACGCAAACAAAAACAATAACAATCACTGGGGAAAATATAACGCTCTTGTCTTTGATAAATAAACTACATGAGTTTTTCTTATTACATCTCATCCGAGTGAGAATTCAAGTATAAAAGGGGCGGAGGAGCTCCGTATTCCAGGCTCATGGCTCATCAATCTGGCGATCGACATTATAGAGGTGGTACGCCCCATTGAGGAGGACTCTGGTGACTATGAAGGGGCCTTCCCAGGTAGGAGCGAGTTTGTGTGGTTTCTGCTGATCCACTCGGAGGACTAAGTCTCCTTCTTGGAAGGCTTGACTCTTCACATTCCTGGCATGGAATCGACGCAAGTCTTGCTGATAGATGGTTGATCGGATCATGGCCATTTCTCTTTCTTCTTCCAGGAGGTCGACTGCGTCCTGCCGGGCTTGTTCTGCTTCATCTTCAGAGTAGAGCTCGACTCGGGGAGCGTTGTGAAGCAGGTCACTCGGCAAGACTGCCTCGGCTCCGTAGACCAGAAAGAATGGGGTTCTTCCGGTCGATCGGTTCGGGGTTGTCCTCAATCCCCAAAGGACTGATGGAAGCTCGTCGACCCATGCACCTGCTGCGTGCTTGAGATCGCGCATCAATCGGGTTTCAGTCCTTTGAGAATTAGCCGTTTCCTCTTTCCGCTTGTCCATTCGACTGGGGGTGAGCGACCGAAGCATAGTCGACTCGTGTGCCCTGAGAGGCGCAAAAGGCCTGAATTTGTCGGAATCGAAGTTTGACCCATTGTCAGTGATGATGCTGTGCGGAACTCCATATCTGAATATCAACTCTCTGATGAAACTGA
This sequence comes from Triticum urartu, assembly GCF_003073215.2. NCBI lineage: Eukaryota > Viridiplantae > Streptophyta > Magnoliopsida > Poales > Poaceae > Triticum > Triticum urartu. Next base: position 403,757,611 of record NC_053024.1, read on the forward strand.
TAGCAGTGCAAGCATCAAGATTCTTGATAGGCTTAGCTTCAATCCATTTGGTGAACTTGTCGACTGCTACTAGCACATGAGTGAAGCCGCTCCTGCCCGTTCTCATCAGTGGTCCAACCATGTCCAGCCCCAAAACAGCGAAGGGCTAGACGAGTGGAATGGTTTTCAGGGCTGACGCGGGCTTGTGAGACATATTGGAGTAATACTGACATCCTTCACATTTGTCGACTATCTCTTTTGCCATTTCATTGGCCCTTGGCCAGTAGAATCCCGCTCGGTATGCTTTAGCCACAAGGGTCCGAGAAGACGCATGATGACCACAGGTCCCTGAGTGGATATCATCAAGGATCATCTGACCTTCTTCTGGTGCTATACATTTCTGACTGACTCTAGTCGCGCTTTCTCTATACAACTGTCCCTTTATGACTGTAAAGGCCTTGGATCGACGGACGATCTGTCGAGCCTCTTCCTCGTCTTCTGGGAGTTCTTTCCTTAGGATGTACGCGATGTATGGTATTGTCCAGTCAGGAGTGATGACCAAGACTTCCATGATCAGGTCGACCACAGCTGGAACTTCAACTTCAGTCAGATCCGTGGCACTTTTTGGCTGCGGGGCCTCTTTAGTGAAGGGATCCTCCTGAACTGATGGTGTGTGGATGTGTTCCAAAAACACATTGCTGGGAATGGCTTCTCTTTTGGAACCTATTTTTTCCAAATCATCAGCTGCTTGATTTTTCAGTCAGGGTATGTGATGAAGCTCTAACCCCTCGAATTTCTTCTCCAGCTTTCTCACTGCATTGCAATAACCAGTCATGGCTGGACTTCTGACGTCCCACTCCTTCATCACCTGATTAACCACCAAATCCGAGTCGCCATAGACCATGAGGCAACGGACGCCGAGTGAAATGGCCATGCGCAACCCATATAAAAGTGATTCATATTCTGCCTCGTTATTAGAGGAATCAAAGTGGATTTGAAGAACATATCCGAGCTTATCCCCTCGGGGGGAGACCAACACCACCCCGGCACCGGAACCATTCAGCATTTTGGAACCGTCGAAGAACATGGTCCAATGCTCCGAGTAAACCTGAGTCGGCAGTTGCTGTTCAATCCACTCGGTGATGAAATCAACTATTGCCTGGGATTTGATAGCTTTCTTTGCCTCAAACTTGATATCCAGAGGAAGGAGTTCAATCGCCCATTTTGCCACTCAACCAGTTGCATCTCTGTTATGCAGGATCTCTGATAATGGAGCGTCGCTGATGACTGTAATGGAATGATCAGAGAAGTAGTGAGCAACTTTCTTTGTGGTCATATAAATCCCATATACCAGCTTCTGATAGTGAGGATATCTTTGCTTCGATGGGGTCAAAACTTCAGAAATATAATACATTGGGCGCTGAACTTTGAAGGCTTTTCCTTCTTCTTCTCGCTCGACCGTCAGTACCGTACTGACGACTTGTCCCGTGGCTGCGATGTAAAGCAGCAAAGGCTCTTTGCTGATTGGGGCAGCAAGCACCGGCTGGGTGGAGAGCAGATCTTTGAGCTCTGCAAACGCTGCATCAGCTTCAGGAGTACACTCGAACTTGTCTGACTTATTCATCAATCGGTAAAGGGGCAATGCGTTTTCACCGAGACGATAGATGAATCGACTTAAAGCGGCCAAACAACCAGTAAGCTTTTGGACGTCGTGCACTCGCACAGGACTTTTCATTCGGAGGATAGCACCGACTTTTTCCGGATTTGCGTCGATTCCCCATTCGGAAACGAGGAAACCAAGTAACTTTCCGCCAGGAACTCCGAATGTGCACTTTGATGGATTAAGCTTGATGTCATACCTCCTGAGGTTGGCAAAGGTTTCAGCAAGGTCATTCAGCAGGTCGGAGCCCTTCCGTGACTTGACCACAATATCATCCATGTATGCTTCCACATTCCGACTGATTTGAGTGAGAAAACACTTTTGAATCATCCTCATGAATGTGGCTCCGGCATTCTTGAGGCCGAATGGCATGGTAACATAACAGAAGCACATGAATGGAGTGATGAAAGCTGTTTTGATCTCGTCAGGCCCATACAGACGGATCTGATGGTACCCGAAATAGGCGTCTAAAAAAGACAGTCGCTCACATCCCGCAGTCGAGTCGATTATCTGGTCGATGCGGGGGAGAGGAAAATGATCTTTCGGGCAGGCCCGATTGATATGTTTAAAGTCAATGCACATGCGAAGTGACTTGTCCTTCTTGGGGACCATGACAACATAGGCGAGCCACTCGGAGTGGTAGATCTCTCGGATGAACTCCGCTACTAAGAGCCGAGCCACCTCCTCGCCAATAGCCTTTCTCTTCTGGATGGCGGACCATCGGAGATGTTCTTTGACAGATTTTATTTTTGAGTTGACTCGTAGGCGATGCTCAGCCAGCTCCCTGGGAACACCTGGCATGTCAGAAGGATTCCATGCGAAAATGTCCCAGTTCTCACGGAGGAACTGGATGAGCGCTTCTTCCTATTTGGAGTCGAGTGTTGTTGAGATATGAGTTGGAGTAGCGCTGGGATCAGTCGGGTGGATGTGAGCTGTCTTCGTTTCGCCAGACGACTGAAAAGATGATTCTATAGCAGGCTTCTTAGCTCGCAACAAATCACTCGGGTCTGCAGTCTTCTGGTATTCCTGCAGCTCCACCACCGCCATCTGAGCATCAGCGATCTTTGAACCTTTCTGAAAACATTCTTCTGCTTTCTTCTGATTTCCTGTAATAGTGATCACACCTTTGGGGCCAGGCATCTTCAATTTGAGATACACATAACATGGTCGGGCCATGAAGCGTGCATAAGCCGGCCTACCCAAAATGGCGTGATAGGCACTCTGGAAGTCTACAACTTCAAACGTCAACTTTTCTTTGCGGTAATTCTTGGAATCACCGAAAACCACATCAAGAGCAATCTGGCTGAGTGATTCAGCCTTCTTCCCAGGAATGACTCCATGGAAACTCATGTTGCTGGTACTGAGTCTAGACATCGGAATGCCCATTCCTTTCAACGTCTCAGCATATAGTATGTTCAAACCACTGCCACCATCCATCAAGACTTTGGTCAGTCGAGTGCCTTCAACAACTGGGTCGACCACCAAAGCTTTCCTCCCAGGGGTGGCAATGTGCGTTGGGTGATCGGACCGGTCGAATGTGATGGTAGTCTGAGACCACTTCAGATAACTGGGTGTCGCCGGAGCAACCATATTCACCTCTCGGTTGATAAATTTCAGTCGACTTTTGCTTTCAACATCAGCAAAAATCATCAGGGTGGAATTGACCTGTGGGTATCCATCATCACTATCTTCCTTGTCCTCAACTTTGTCCGACTCCTTTTCCTTATCTTTGGGCTGCTTTCCCTGGAACTGCTGGATCAAGAGTCGACACTGTCGAGTGGTATGTTTCGGGTAAATGAAATTACCCTCTTCATCCTTCTTGGTGTGGATGTGACATGGCAAATCCAACACATCATTTCCGTCCTGGTCTTTAACTTTCTTGGGGTTCCAAGGTCCTTTGGGTTTCCCCTTAAACTTTCCTTGAGTCACAGCCAAGGCTTCCCCAGGAGCAACTGGCTCGGCCTTCCGCTTCTGTTTCCGATTGGAATTTCCTCCGGTTTCTTGAGCGACTGGCTTGAGCTTGCCACTCCTGAGTCGACCCTCATCTTCACCATTAGCGTACTTGGTGGCAATCTCCATCATCCGATTCAAAGACATATCTCCGGTTCGACCGAATTTCAGATTCAGTTCTCTGTACTTGACGCCTTCTTTGAAGGCACAGACGGCTTGGTGGTCGCACATTCTCTACTGTGTGATGTAACGTGATCCATCTCTGGATGTAATCCCTCAAAGCTTCATTCGGCTTCTGCACGCAAGACCGCAGTTCCCTCAGCCTTGCCGGTCGCTTGCATGTTCCTTCAAATGTGGTGACAAACACTCGGGCGAGATCTTCCCAAGTGTAAATGCTGCTGGGCGCTAACTGATTCAGCCACGCTCTGGCCGAGCCCTCCAACATGAGAGGCAGGTGCTTCATGGCCACTTCATCATTGCCGCCGCCAATCTGGACGGCCACTTGGTAGTCTTCAAGCCAAGTATCGGGTTTGGACTCACCAGTGAAGTTACTGACTCCAGTCACCAACCTGAAGTTGGGAGGAATCACAGCGGCCCTGATGGCTCTACTAAAGCACTCTGGCCCCGAAACATGTACTCTGCTGCTGGTAGGTGCATCTCTGTCGTGACCTTCTCGGTGAGCCCTGTTCCTGTCGACCAAACCTTGAACGAGAATGGATCTCGCATCAAAGCCTGGTTCCCTGGGGTCGACTGGAATCCTTCGCCCAACACTATGAGGGCGCCTGTCATCTTGCTGTCGAGGCGCATACGACCCGCTCCTCGGGGGAGGGGTGGGCACTCGACGTCGATCGTCACGATCGAATCGGTGATCATATTGCTCACGGTTCCCGTACTGATTACGCCAATCCCCACGTCCCTCACGCCTCGGGGGCGCCCTTGGGCTATGGGCCGACTAGACTGTGTCTGCAGCAATGGATCTGCTATGAATCCTGTTCCGCGACTGAGAGACAGCGGAATTCTGGTCTCCTGCTGCCCGGAGTAACAAACTGATCTGCAGCAAGCCTCTGCCAGCCTACGACTGGGAAGGCTAAATCGACTCTGCTATACGGGCTGCAGCTGCTAAATTCTGAATCGGAGTTCGATATACCTGCGGGGGCGGAAAGAGCTGACGTCGACTGGATTCTGGAACCCGTTGTCGCACACGCTTGTCGAGTGCTCGCTGGAGGTTCTCCAGTCGAGTGCGCTTGGCCAAGTTTGCCAGGCGCGCGTCCTCCAAGGCACGAGCCTCGGGGGTTTCTCCAATGATAGGAGTGTGCAGTGCATCCATGTTCCGGCGATGCAGTTCTTCTCTCTGCAGCGACGTGAGAGGCTCGAGGAGATATTCCTCATGGGGACGCGACGGGTCGCCTCCTCCGACGCCTCCGTCGCTGCGGGGAAAACCGGGAAGACTGGGTGGTCCGTCGACCATCAGAACCTCCGCCGCCGGATCACTGCTGTCGCACTCGGATGCGGTCTATGCGGAGCCAGTCCACATGTCGAACAGGCCGTAGAGGGATTCGTCAGGCTCGATCGCCGCGACTTGAGGGGTGGCCGACTGGTGTGCCACCGCGTGTCTCACCCACCGCTGAAGTCTCGACCGACCGAAGCGCTTGCGCCGGCGGGAAACAGGGAGGGAGGACAGCACAGGAGCCGACCGATAGTGGGTCGACGGTTGCCACAAGAGGACGCCGTGGATGCACGCGTGAAAGTGCTTTGCCCCACGGACAGGGAGTGCATCCACGTCGAGCGGAGCCTCCTGAAGCCAAGCGGAGTCGTCGGCGATGAATGTGAGCGCGCCGAGACGGATCTCGCGGCCCTCCACCAAAACTCCGCCAGAAACCATGATGATTTGGATCGGAAAAGATTGCAACTCCTCCAACAAATCGCTAAAACACCTGCCCCACGGTGGGCGCCAACTGTCGTGGTTCTAAGTCTGACAGTAATGTAGGGGGGTAAGTATGGAGAGGCAAGATCTTAGCTATGGAGAAGTTGAAAGCACATGAGGTTTACGAGTTCAGGCCCTTCTCGGAGGAAGTAATAGCCCTACGTCTCGGAGCCCAGAGGCGGTCGACTGGATTATGCGTGTATGAATTACAGGGGTGCGAACCCTTTACACTGAGGAGGGGGGTGGCTTATATAGAGTTCGCCGGACCCCTCCGGCCCTTAGTTGTGCGGGGTTTTAAATACATTAAGGTCGGGTGTTACTGGTAACGTCCCTAATAAAGTGCTATGATGACCATAAAAGCTACTTAATAACCGACCGTTAGCGTGTGGAGTGCCCTTAGGTCTCCTGGCCGTCGAACGGTTTGGTCTTGGTCGAGTGACTGCTTCTTGGTCGGGTGTCTTCGAGTCTGTCGAGTGGAACACCTCCAAGTCGATTGAAAGGTGATTTGTTCTAGAGATGTCCTTGGGTAGGGCAGTTGGGACAGGTCCATGACCCTACCCTAGGTACATAGCTTCATCAAGCCCCACGATTTGTAGGACCATATAGAGTTTTGGAACGTATGGGTGAAGTTTCCTACAAGTTGGAGTTGCCCGAAGGTTTGTCAGGAGTTCATGATGTCTTTCACGTTTCCCAGTTAAAGAAGTGCCATGCAGAGATGGCCGAAATTCCTCTGAGAGATACAGTGCCCCTGGAAGCGATTCAGTTGGAGAGTGACCTAACATACGAGGAAAAACCTGTCAAGATTCTCGAGTTTGCCAACCGAGTTACATGCAACAAGGTCATCAAGTTTTGCAAAGTTCATTGGAGCCACCATACCGAGGAAGAAGCCACTTGGGAGCGAGAAGAAGACCTACGGAAAGACCACCCACACCTTTTTGCTTGCCAACCTGAATCTTGAGGGCGAGATTCATCTTAAGGGGGGTAGGTTTGTAACATCCCAATTTTCAATTCGGATGTTAATCATTAGGTCATCAAATGCATCCATGATTCTTGCATTTTTGAATTAGGTTTATTTGGACATTTTGATCCTAGAGGCATTAAGCAACTCAAGGACCAATTGAGAGAGTTGGAGGTTTTCGTAAAAATCCATTTTTGAATTTTCAAATTTGGTAAATTGGATCAAAGTGATTTTTATTTGAAATTATTTTCCCAATTATTTCAAAAATAAATAAAATAATGAGAGAAGATAATATGAATTCTTCAAAACAACTAAGAAATAATGGAGATTTAATTTGAATAAAAATATATTTTTATTTGAATTTCATTTGAGATTTTATTCGGTTAAATTAGGGAAAAATATGCATTTTTAAATATTGCATTTAGTCGAGAAAAATGTTCACATTGTCCTAAATATTAGGAGAGGACCGTGAAAATTATTTTTGGAATTTAGGATTTCTTTATTTTTTATTTTATTTTTCTTCGCGGCGAAATTTATTTTAGAAAAAAGTGTTCAAACCGAACTGGGCCGAAGGCCCAGCCAGCCACCGCGCCGCCGCATTCCCCGTCGTGCTCGAGCCGGACTCCGGCGGAGTCCGAGCCGCCGCCGCCTCGCCCGTCGCCCTTGCCCAAGTCGGCCGGAGACCCCATTTAAAAGCCGACCCCACCGCCCCCTCTCTCCCCTCAAGCCGCCGCCTCCCGCCGCAACCCGCTCGCGCCGCCGCCGCATCGCGCTGCCGCCATTGCTGCACCGCGCTGCTGCCTCCCCTCGCCGCCCCACGCCATTAGCCGCCGGTGCTCCACCGCTGCCGCGCCGCCTCGCCTCGCTGGAGTTGCCGGCGCCGGCGCCGGTTTATTTCGCGCACCGGTAAACCGCTAAAACCCACCCTGTTTTTTTATTTAGTTCGGTTTTATTTTTTTAGATCGATTTATTTAGTAGGTTAAGTTTTTTAATGAGTGTTCACCCTTTTGGTTCTGTTAACGAACGAATTCGTTCGTTAGTCTCTGTCAGCGGATGTTCGTCCGATAGATTTTCCTTTTTCAGTTTATATTCTGCTAGGGACCTATCTGGGATTAGTTTTCTTTCAGATTAGTCCCTCATCTTTAAACCCTCATTACTTTTTGCTCGTTTATCCAAATCTAGTGAAACCAACGCCAAAATCTTCGCCTTGTTCCCCTCTGCCTAGCTAAACAACTTGAACATGATTTTGAAAATTTAAAATTTGGTTTCAAGCAGATTTGAATTTGAACTTCTTTTGATCGTAGTTTGTGTTTCGTAACTCCGATTCAATTGATTCTTTTTACAAATCGAAGCCCTTCTCTTTAACTTTCTGTTTAGATCTTTTTTTGGTTTACCTTTGTATCTTATGCTTGAGTGCTCATTTATGCTATTGTTTGTTCACGATAGAGTTTCCGGAGTGCGAGGTTTGCTACTACGAATCACTAGGGTTTTCCGATCGTCAACAAGGCAAGTAACACTTTGATCATATCCCTTTATTACCCAGGTTTTATGCATTAGTTTCAACCTTCAAACATTTCATGAGTAGGATTTGATAGCATGTGGGTATGGGAAGTAGTTGAAGAGGCAGGAACCTATTGTCTCTTATTCATACCTTGGGTTTATTCTTTATGCTCATACTGCTCTGCTATGCTCGTAGACGTGGATTGGTATGTGAGATTCATGAAAGATGTGAGAGTTATATTTTAACTAAGGGAAACTTAAGGTGGTTACTTTAATACACATCTGGGTGGATTGGTTGTGGGCACCTGGGGATATACTAGTGTTGTCCTAGGAGATCTCGAGGTACCCATGTGATCATCCTATGGAATGCCACCCAGGCTCAAAGGGATCATAAGATTATTCATGCTAGAAACTTCCGTGTGCAGCCACAAGCCATTATGGGCTCTGGCATAGTTGAGTAGGTTGTGGGAATCCTTTCCATGATGGGCTAGCAGCTGTAGGGGATTGTAGGTGTACCGGCCTATCTATCGGTTAAGGGGGTCTCTTCGGATAGATTGTGTCTCGATCATCCGTTTCTCAAACATTATGTAGTGCGAGAAATCAAATGGAGGAGATAGAGTCTTGTGGGAAAAAGTGCGCAAACCTCTGCAGTGTGTACAAACTAATCATGGTTAGCCGTGTCCCCGGTTATGGACATCTTGAGTATCTGGTACTTAAATTATTGTTTGATCTCTTCACTATACTTAATGAATTTGTTGGGTTGTTAATATTTTATTGGGTTTGAGTTGGGGTTACCTTCTCAATATGACATAAACTTCGTAGTTAAATAAAATCAATTCCTTTGTTGTAGAAAAAAAATAAGCTTTATGCAAATGATAACCATAAAGCCTCCACCAGCCAAATATGTATGTAGTGATAGCTGTTATTTGTTCATTTCTCTATAGTGTTATCTTGCCAGCATATTCCATGTGCTGACCTACATGGCTGGAACGTATTATGTTGCAGAGTTTTCAGACGAAGAGTAAGGTGTGATAGGTCGTTGCCATGCACTCAGTTTTGTCATGGAGTTGGATGGACTCATTTATCTTTGATGCTTCCACAGTTATCTTATTTAGATGGCCTTCAGCCCTATTATTGTAATAAGTACTCTTTTTGAGACACTCGATGTAATTCGTGTGTGATTGAACTCTACAATAAATCCTCGAGTATTATGTGTGTCAGCAATACCGATCCAGAGATGACACTTAAGCACAGAGACTACGGTCCACTGGGATCGGGTCACTACATACTTATCGGATATCCGACACCCCGATCCCAAGCTGACATCAGCGGATTTCCGACCCGACCGGACGTCTGACGACTAGACATCCGTCCATTTCTGGACATCCACTACCTGTAGATATCAGGTTCGGCTGATTTTTGTTTCGGCCATAACTAATTCATCCGAACTCCGATTTTGACGTTCTTTAGCTCGTTTTGAAGCTATTGACATCCCCCTTCCCAAAAAAATATGACCAACATCATTTGACTCCATAAATTTTTTGGAACTTTGGCATCTTTACCTAGGGCCTTCACCACATCACCACATCATCGCATAACCACCACCGACTTCCGCAACCTAACCCATTTTGTTCACCATAGTATTAGTGGTTGTTTGAGTTGTCATTTGAGTCTCCTAAGGTGTTTCGGCTACTTAGGGATGGTTTCTTCTTCATCAACCACCACCACCACTTCCACATAGGCTTACCCATCATACACTTCTGCCACCCCAACTTAACCCAATTTTGTTTGAGTTGTGACTTGTGTCTCCTAAGGTGTTTCGACTACTTAGGGACAGTGACCTTCAACTCCGACTCGCACAACCCAATAACCCTCCACTTCCGCAACACCACCACCGCTTTCCGCTACCACCATTTGACATTTGAGATTTTGAGTTCACAGTTTTTCCATTTCCTAAGGTGTTTCGGCTACTTAGGGATGAGTCTCCATCATCTTGGTATCTACATAACGAACACCGCCACTCATCATCGCCATGGAGGGTAACCTCCATATCGGTATCATCTTGGCATCGTGGCATCCCTCCATTGTATATTCCCTTGTTGTTGCATTGATAACTGCTGGATTCGGGGTTCCGGCAAACCCTTGAGGTTCGAACTCTGGGGTGCGCACGAAGATCTCTCTCTTCCTAGCTCACTCTCGCAACGATTCTCAAGGCCTAGCTCGCCGAACCCAAGGAACAAGAGGCACGAGGGTTTATACTGGTTCGGGCCACCGTTGTGGTGTAATACCCTACTCCAGTGTGGTGTGGTGGATTGCCTCGTGGGCTAAGGATGAACCAGTATAGTGGATGAACAGCCTCCTGAGGAGAGGTGTTCTTGCGCTCGATGAGCTGGTGAGATGGACTTGGTGGAGTGGATCCGATCCAAGATGAGCCGATCCTGACTACGGTGGTGGCTAGTCCAATTTATTGAGGCCCTGGTCCTCTTCCCAAATGTTAGGCGGGAAGGGATCCCACAACGACCAATTTTGAAGGGAGACAACTAGTACAAGTTATCCTGACAAAAGGTTGTCTGCGCCTGCCAAAGGTTCTGGTGGTGATGCAGCTGTGGGCTCCACGGTGACCTCCGTCCTGCCGTCCTGCTGGTCTTGGTCTTGTTGCACCGATATGGAAACATTTGCCTGATGCCTCGGGACTCCTCGTCTGCGCCTACCTCTTTAGCACCGAAGAGGAAACTGGCACTCTGCGCCCGCTGGCGCCCGCCTGGCTTCAGTCGTCACGGCTCACGTCACCTGAACCTTGTAAGGTGACCCCCGCGTTGATATCTCCGCTCCTTGGGAGCCAACCTAGCGAGGCTGCCCGTGAGGAGGTCTTGCATCGTCCGCCTCACGAGGCTTGGCCCCTCGCGAGGGTCTTGAGTGGTTGGCGATGAAGATGGGCCATATCTGGTCGCTGGTAGGGCCACACCTTGGGCCGCAGGCAGGCAAGTCTAGGTACCCCCATTCCCAAGACGCCGACAGTAGCCCCCGGGCCCAAGGCGTGCTCGGACTTGGCTTCAAGGCAGAGCCAAAGGGAAAGTGCGGACCGCTGCGGGCCCCAACTGCATGCGGCCTTGATTGACGTGTGGTGATTGAGAGGACGTGGGTGTCTCTGCTTCCCCATGCTGCCTCGGCAACTGTCCTCGACTAACAAAAGGCTAGCGCGCCGCAGAGCCTTCATTGCCTTGCTCCAGATCCCCTTTCTCCTTCTCGCCCCAAGAGACCCCCAATCTACCGGAAATTCTCTTCGAGCTCCCATCTGATCACGCCTGACAAGGCTAAGGCCTCGCGCTCACCCGCCTGGTACGAGCCAGCCTTGAGCGCTCCCACTGTTTCGGAGGAAAAGCTTGTCGCCGCGGGCCGGATGACAGTGGGCGACAACGACGAAGGAAGAGACACGGCGCTGCGGGCCGGCTCCGCCAGACCTGAGGCTCCGGGTAGCACCTTTCATCCTTTCTTCTTGAATAGTGTGTTCGCGGGGCTGGTCCCTCCCTTTTCTGATTTCTTCTATGCTGTGCTCAGCCACTACAACCTCGACGCTCTCCACCTCCATCCCAACTCCGTTCTCCTCCTGTCGATTTTTGCCTTCTACTATGAGGCATTCGTGGGGGTGATGCCATCCGTGGCGCTACTGTTCCACTTCTTCTACCTTCGGGTCAAGGACGACCACTGCTCGAGGTGCGCCAATTTCGTCATAGCCAACGGGACCAACGTGATCTCAAAGGCGGGGAAGAAGGCCGAGGGCTTGTGGAACAAATGGGTCGTCATGGACGCCAAGTGCTCCTACCCCCGACTATCGTTGCCGACAAGTATGCCTTCTTCTCATGAGGGTTGGCTCAACACGAAGCTCGCCGACCCTCGGGCGAAGCAAGTGCTGGAGAAGGTGGTTGCCGACTTGAAGCCTGCTGACCGGAAGGCGCAGAAGCTGACGGGGGCCATGATACTCAAGGAGTTTCCGGCGCAGCGCCTGGCCCCGCTCCAGGCGCATTTTCACCCCCTATGGAAACTCAAGGATGAGGGGTACGACCTCCGCCTGCATCCTAACTCTTTGTTCGACAAGGAGCTGGACACGGCCATGTGCCTCCTGGTCAGGGAGGACCAGGGGTTCCCACCGGACTCGCATCTCCCTGCTATACCCCATGCTGACGGGGCAGAGATCGCTGCCGCGATGCCCGTCTTCAACGAGTACGGGCCCGTGCCGCCGGTGCCCGCCGAGGCCCCAGTGGAGCTATCCTCCGGTAACTCCGATGAAGAGGAGGAGCCGGACTCGGAGGTGACTTGGGAGGGGGTAGGGGAGACTTCCCCTCGGCGCATGACAAATCTCCTCCATGCTTTCCCTGACGCCATTGACGCCAATGACCATCCGATGAGGGAGGCCCTGCCCCTTGGTCGGGTCACCACAAGGTCCAAGGTCACCCCCTGAAGAAGCCGCCGACACGGGTCTCGATGAAGGGCTGGTGTTGGTGTCAAAACCGGCGGATCTCGGGTATGGGGTCCCAAACTGTGCGTATAAGGTTGATGGTAATAGGAGGTAGGGGACACGATGTTTTACCTGGGTTTGGCTCCTCTTGATGGAGGTAATACCCTACGTCTTGCTTGATTGATATTGATGAGTATGAGGATTGCAAGAGTTGATCTACCACGAGATCGAAATGGCTAAAATTCTAGAGGTCTATCCTGTATGACTATGATTGCCTCTACGGACTAGACCCTCCGGTTTATATAGACATCGGAGGGGACTAGGGTTGTACAAAGTCGGTTACAGAGAAAGGAATCTTCATATCCGAATGCTAGGCTTGCCATCCAAGCCAAGGGGAGTCCCATCCGGACACGGGAGAGAGTCTTCTGTCTTGTATCTTCACAGCCCATCAGTCCGGCCCATGTCCAACAGGTCAGACACCCGAGGACCCCTTAATCCAGGACTCCCTTAGTAGCCCCTAAACCAGGCTTCAATGGCGAGGTGTCCGGCGCGTGAATTGTCTTCGGCATTGCAAGGCGGGTTCCTCCTCCGATCACTTCAAAATTCCTGACTTAAAGAGCTGTATTCGGCCTTCCATTTAATGTCGTACCCATCATCTTCCGTGCCTCCACACCTTATGCTTCCATGTGTCGAGCGAATACGAGAGGTCGGGGTATTTTTTGCACATAACCCCCCCAGCCACATAAGAAAGGCCTCTATTTGAAGGAATTGCATCTCAGATCCATTCCACACCCAATGGAAAATCCTCAGAGTCTTGCCAGGGGAAACCATTCAACATGGCTAGCATCCCCAGTTCTTCCTCCTGCCCTCGCGGCTCCAGAAAAGGTGTCTGGGAAAGATGTTTTGTATCCCATAAGCAGTTGGTTAAGCTCCAAACACAGGGATTCTTCCCCCCGCGGATCTGGTCCCAATTCGAGCAGGATTGACCTCCTTCACAGGCGAAGTTCTGGCGGAAAATTTCCCCAATCCAACCAAGGGGTAATGGGTGTGCTTCATATCCTACTTTTTGGGAGGCATCGGGTTTCCAATCCACCCTTTCCTCCGTGGACTCCCGGAGTATTACGGCCTCCAACTGCACAACCTCACACCGGCCTCTATCCTGCACATCGCAGGTTTTGTTGCCCTTTGCGAGCTTTTCCTGGGTTGTGAAGCCCACTTTGATTTGTGGAGGAAGATAGTCTGCCTCATCCCTCACAACCAAGATGGGTCGATATTCGAGGTGGGCGGCCCCGAAGTATGGCGCATAGCCGGGACCGGATACCTGTCCGGTATGCTGAAGAAGGCGCCCGAAGAATGTCCCTCAGAATGGTTCTATATTTAGGACGTCGCTCACCCCAACCCAGTTCGAATGGGTCTTCCCAAATTTTCAAATGCTCCGTTGAAGAAACGCCACAGCTGGCGCCCTCAGAGCCTCGAGGAGGAAGATAGCACGGAAGTCCTTCAATTGATGGGCCAGATAAGGACGCTTGCCCAGCTCGTATTATCAATAATCGAGGTGATGGCGACTTCCATAGTGCGAGGGGTTCAGCCGCTCCAATACAGAAGGCTTCCCATGTGGCACTATAATGGGGAAGATGACACCTCATGCTGCGGTTGGAAGGGTCCAGACACCCCCGCCACTTTCGTCAATATATTGGCCGAACTGTACAAAGGGGAGAAAGAGGAATTCACTCGTCTTAAACATCGAGATGGATTTTCCATGTATAGTCCTCTGAGCTGACAGAAAGTGTGAGGAACAAGAGAAAGGGCTGACAGAAAGTCACAGCCACCGGATGACCGGTCCATACCGGATGTTCGACGCCTGGAGGTTCAGCCAGCCAAGACAACTACAGCTGAAGGCCAAGTGTATAGTGACCGGCACTCGTCAGCCACCGAACGACCGACACCGACCGGAAATCCGGTGCCACCTATCCCGAGCCAAAACGCCGGACGTCCGACAAGTACCGGATGACTGGACCCTTGCGAGCCACCAGACATCTATTTCTTGATGGACATCTGATGCCTGTCTGCGCATAGCTTCGGGCCTGAGGCCCATGTACCCCTTCATTTACCCTTCATGGTCCTAGACTATATATACTCCTCCACCTCCACCAGTTCGGATTAGCGTTGTGTTAGCTCATATGTGAGATAGAGCTTCGCTCATCCATCCGGATCTACTCCATTGGGAGGGACCGTTACCTCTTCGGAGAAGATCCACCTTGGATTCAAGAACCCTTCACGGGAAGACCCCTCAAGACCTCCTCACGGAGAAGAACCGGTTACCTTTGTATCGTCCTTTGTTGATCGTGGATCTTATATCTCCTTTTGTGTTTCGAGGATCTAGCATATGTGTGACCTAATCTCGTTGGTTTGAGCGATTCTCTCGTGTTTTCCCTCGTGTTCTTCGTGTTCCTCACTGGGATCCGCTCCTTTCATGAAAGATCAACCATCTAGGGTTCCAGCCTACATCAATAATCAAAGGAACATGAATTGAAATTCTTTCTAGAGGAATGAGTGTAACGGTTGAATGAGGTATGCATGTACTCACACTGTCGAACATATTTAAGGAAGTAACGTGCATTTTCTGCCTGCATGGTTAGTAAAGTAGTAATAGGCAATGCTTCGATAGTTTTTTTGGGCACCCAAATAGCTTTCTTTGGGGGGCCATTCCTGCTGTTTGGTCCAACATAGCGAGCAATAGCCTCACCATGTTGGTTTTTGAACAACTTATAGTTGTCCATAGAATCATCATAAGAATATTTAGGATGGGGGAGTCATATCCTAAAAGCAAAGATGGATCAAGCGTTTTGCTCTTGGCAGGCACCCACACATTGTGAGGATATTTATTAGGTTCCTAGTAGGAGCGATTTTCATTCACTTTCCTTCTGAAACCGATACCTTCTTTCCTAGGATTTTGTGAAGAGTGGATTTCTTCAGAACATCACAAAGGGTTTGATGCCCTTTGAGAGACTTGAACATTCCTTTCTGAATAAGATCCTTCAACCTAGCATTCTCATCAGGCATAGACCTATTTTCCTTGACAGAGGGGTTAGCATTCACAGAAGATTCAACATTTGGTTCGGCATTGTTGCGTTCAAGGCATTTTAAGAAAGGTGGAACAAACACTTCAGGTTTCTCTTTGAGTTGTTGGGTGAGAAGAGAATTTTCTCTGATCAAATCCTTATGGGCCTCTCTTAGCGGCTCTAGTTCCTATTTCCTTTTCAGGTAATCATAGGTCAATCTCTCATGGTCAGCCGAGAGAAAATCATGATGATTTGATAGTTCTACCATTTGTGACATGATAGTGGAATACTCTTCTGTCAACGACTGGTTTTTCTCCATCTCCTCAACCAACAACCCTTCAGATTTCCAGAGGGTTTTCTTGATTTTCTCAAGAGAGTTTTGTTGTATATTACCAATTTTGATCAGTTTAGCATGATCATCCTCATCCGAAGAATATTGATCACTATAGTGAACCTTGTGATGTTTGGAGGGTACCTTTTCTTTCGAAGCTTTGGCCATGAAGGAGTAGGCATGAGATTTATCGTGGCTTGAATGATTCTCAAAGAAATTTGATGTAGGGGTGGTGGAACATGCTATGCCAGCCATGCCAGAATCAGAATCCTCATCGGATTCATCAACTTCTTCGGAGTGAGATGATTCTTCTTTGTCGGAGTCCATCTCCTTGCCAATGTATGCCTTGGCCTTGCGAGAGGTATTCTTGAGGTTAGAGGAGGACTTGGAAGGATTCTTTGAGGAAGATCTTGACGAAGACTTGGAGGCGGAGCTATCCTTCTTCTTGAGGAACTTCTTCGTTTTCTTCTCATCATCGGAGTCATAGTTCTTGCTCTTGCCTTTGCCATGGTAGTTTCCTAAATCATATCTGGCATGGATTTTATCTTCCCAGAGAGAGCAATCCAAAATGAAATGTCCTGGCTTTTTGCACTTGAAGAAGGTGTAATCACAAGTAGGTTTTGATGAAGATTTTGAACCGCCGGAGTTGCTAGATCCCTTCTTCTGAAACTGGTTCTTCTTGTGAAGGCGCTAGAATCTTTTCGTGATTAATGCGAGATCTTTGCTGATCCTTTTTGGGTCATCTGAATCTTCTTCGGCATTTCCTTCTGAAGAAGAATCAGCTATAGCCTTGAGAGCATGACTTTTGCGGTGACTTGAGCCATAGAGATCTCTCTTTTCTTCATCTTGTTCCTCGTGGGTGTTTAGCCTTTCCATGATATCAGCAGAGTCGAGAACTTTGAAATCAGCTCGTTCCCTAATCATCAGAACTAATGTGTCGAATGAACTGTCGAGAGATCGGAACTGTTTCTTCACAACTTCATGGTCAGTGATGTCTTTGGCGCCGAGACCTTGAAGCTTGTTTGCAATGTCACTAAGACAATAAAAGGTTTGCTGACAGCTTTCATTTCTGATTCGCTTGAACCGATTGAACTTCGCCCAAAGAGTATCAATGCGAGCTTCTTTCTAAGTTGAAACACCCTCATTTATCTTTTCGAGAATGTCCCACAATTCCTTTGCAGATTCACACTGATGATAGCAAAGAAATTGAGCACGAGAGAGATGGTCACCAATTTCATCCTTAGCTTGAGCGTCTAATTGAATGAGTCTCTTCTCGCGGTTAGTGGGGACCCGGGGCACTTCAATTGTGACTCCATTCTGCACCATGTTCCACGTATCATCATCGATAGCTCGAAGATGGATCTTCATCTTCTATTTCCAGAAGGGATAGTCTGTCCCATCGAAGATTGGAATCTTGAGATGCGACTTGTAGCTCACCGAAGCCATACTTAAACTCCAAGGCGGTTAGACCAAAATGAGCAGAGTCAAGGAGTACCTTATTCTAATACCAGTTGCAGGAACGAAGTATGTCTATCAGAGGGGGGTGACTGGGAGTTTTAATTTTTTTGGAAATATCGAAATTCTCAGAACCTAGCAGCGGAGCGAATGAAAACAGAGTACATCGAGCAAGTACAACCTAACGAATGGAAACTAAAACATGCATTGAGACAAATCACATGATGAAACAGTTCGAATGTAAAGAGGAGAAGCAGATGTAACCAGTGATGCTCGATGACGGCAAGGAATTTGGTAGACCAGTTCGTCCTTCCGCACAAGGACTACGTCTAGTTGGAGATGTTGTGACTTAACACATCAGATAAACTCTCTTTGCCCTATTCTCCTCGATAATTGGTTCGTCAACCAATGTCGATCACACATGGTAGATACTTGAGGCGATCTCCGAACCTTTACAAACTTCTTTCGAGAACCACAATTACTTTTGGTCTCTGAAGAAATTGACATCTAACCGTCTAGAGAGTTTGCAGCTCTCAAGAGTAATAGGCGGAGCGTACTAAACTTAGATTCGAGTCATGCTGAAATACTATCTAATTTTTAGGCTCTAGGGGTTTTCTCTTGTGGATTTTAAAGTCCAATCACTCTAAAGAGGGGGTTGATCAATAATCTCACAATCAAATGGACCAGCCACTGAACAACGCTGGTGCGGGGTGGCTATATTGAAAGGATCGAGAAGAGGTGTCTAGAGGGGAAGTGATTAGACCCTCAACAAGAAAAAGTAGTAGTTTTTCGGTTCTTCAAGTTGAGGTGGAATTTTAGCAAGATTGAGAATTCACAATACATTTCAAGCAAGCATGGCAAGAGTATATGAGCGGCGGAAAGTAAAGCATGCAAGTTGCAAGAAAGTAAAGGGATGGGATTGGAGTGTGCAAACACAATTGGAGACACAGAGATTTTTGGCATGGTTCCGATAGGTGGTGCTATCGTACATCCATGTTGGTGGAGACTTCAAGCCACAAAGGGTAACGGTTGCGCGAGTCCACTGAGGGCTCCACCCACGAAGCGTCCATGAAGAAGCAACCTTGTCTATCCCACCGTGGCCATCGCCCATGAAGGACTTGCCTCACTTTTGTAGATCTTCATGAAGTAGGCGATCTCCTTGCCCTTACAAACTCCTTGGTTCAACTCCACAGTCTTGACGGAGGCTCCCAAGTGACACCTAACCAATCTAGCAGACACCACTCTCCAAAAGATAATAGATGGTGTGTTGATGATGAACTCCTTGCTCTTGTGCTTCAAATGATAGTCTCCCCAACACTCAACTCTCTCTCTCTCTCATAGATTTGGCTATGGTGGAAAAATGATTTGAGTGGAAAGCAACTTGGGGAAGGTTAGAGATCAAGATTCTTGTGGTTGGATTTGAATGTCTTGGTCTCAACACATGAGTAGGTGGTTCGCTCTCAGGAAATGAGTAGTGGAAGTGTAGGCATGTTCTGATGGCTCTCTCACAAATGGAGAAGGGGGTGGAGGGGGTATATATAGCCTCCACACAAAATCTAACCGTTATACACAATTGAGCCAACTCGGTTAGACCGAATAAGAGAACTCGGTGAGACCGATTTAGTTCAAAATGTGAACGTTAGGATTCTCGATGGTACCGACATGATCAACTCAGTGGGACCAGTGTGCTAGAGTTTAGGCAAAACCACATCTCGGTTTGACCGATTACGTAAACTCGGTGAGACCGACTTTAGTAATAAGCGAACAGGGAGTTCGTCAGGCAAACTCGATGGAACCAATTGCATATTTCAGTGAGAGTTGGTTTAGCAGTGGCTATGTCAAGTGAACTCGGTGGCGCCGAATGGATCAAATAGGTGGGGCCGAGTTTTACTTTAGGTTTTGGACATATTTGGAATTGAGAAAGTGGTTGAGGGCTTTGGAGCATATCACTAAGTATTTTGAGCAAGTAGACCATTAAGAAACACCTCACCCCCTTTTAATAGTATTGGATTTTCCTATGGACTCAATGTGATCTTGGGTCACTAAAAATAGAGAAGAAGAGTCTTGAGCTTTTGCCAATCTTTGTCCTTGGCATGTTGAAGGGGTTCCACATCCTCTTGTCCATGCCACGCCTTTGTTGAACTTTATGAAATATACTAGATGAAAATATTAGTCCAACAAGAGATATGTTGACATTAATTACCAAAATCGCCTAGGGAGCATTTGTGCTTTCAGTCTCCCCCTTTTTGGTAATTGATGACAACATACATCAAAGCTTTAGATAAAGATATGAAGAATAACAAGTAAAGCTTTGGAAAGACATGTAACATGCATATGCTCCCCCTACATGTATGCAATCATGTAAAGATAGTATATAAGAGATATGAATGCATAAGAATGTCAAAGCAAGAAATGAGTTACATGTATCTTGGCTATAAGCATCAGGGCCAATGATGTAAATACAGGAAATGTACCTTCATGTTCATGAGTCCTTCTTGCAAACAATATGTACATCAGCAAGAGATCATCATGCACATGAGTGTGATGCATATACTTACCTTGTGGTTTTGAGATGGCTTTGGAAGAGGTGAACCTGAGAAAACAGGGTTAGATAACATAAGAACACCTACTAATCAGAGCAAATTGAGAAAACCACAAGAGCAGCAAGACTGGGATGACATGTAGTAAGTGAGCACTTAGTACTCTATTTGGATATAGACATGTCCGCAAAGATTGAAGATATGCAATGAGTTCCAAAGATTTTCTTCCCTTAGATATATACTCTTTCTCCCCCTGAATCTGATACTGGATAATGGGAGAAGATAGGGTAAGAGAAAATCAGAGCAAAGTAATCATAACATGCACTGACATGTCTTTCCCCTCTTAAAGACATGTGACTTCTCTCCTCTATGGTTAATAAGCATCTGGAGAAGCTAAGATGTGCTTTCTCTCTTATGTGATAAGCTTTGATGTGCTCTCTCTCTCTCCCCCTTTTACATGAATTTCCAAGAAGGGATCTTCTGGAGCATGAGTCAAATAGGTTTGGTCCTTGAGTCACATTACAAAGTAGCATGTAATTTAAGATGCTAACAGAGGACAAGAATCATCGAGGGGAGCTGGAGAAGAAATGACAACGACAATGGCAAAATGTTTTCTTAGTGGTGAAATCGGTAACACTGAGTTATTTTCATTGGTGACACCAATTGGAGATGTCATAGATGATGCATATCGGTCAGACCGGGTTCGTCCTTGTCGGTTGTACCGATGAACAGTCTACAACGCATTATTGCAGTTCGGTCTAGCTGATATGTAGAAGTCAGTGAAACCGAGTTCAATACAGAGGAAAAAATTGTCATCTCTGCTCACTTGGCCAATAAGATCTCACAAGGATTTGCAGGGAATTAACTAAGATTTGGAAAGAATTAGATGCAGAGAATGCAGAGAAAAGAAAAGAAATCTAGATGAAGTGAAAGGGGAACAATCAAGCAAGAGACAAATGCAAGAACATAAAGAAACACTAGAGAACTTCCTCTAGAAATGGTTGGCGACAAAGTTACCTATGTTAGAGTATATTGACTAAGGAGTCAAGTGAGAACACTTGATCGTAGGTCATACTCATCGTTTAAGCTCAAAATGGGGTTACAATTTTTTTGTTTAAGCATTTCGATGCATTCACATCTTGTTGAGTTGCTTTGACCCATGACTTGGGGTAAAGCTTCTCTAAGATGGAATTGTTGGGGAACGTAGAAATAATTCAAAAAAAATTCCTACGTGTCACCAAGATCAATCTAGGAGATACTAGCAACGAGAGAGAGGGAGTGCATCTTCATACCCTTTAAGATCGCTAAGCGGAAGCGTTACAAGAACGCGGTTGGTGGAGTCGTACACGCAGCGATTCAGATCACGGCCGATTCTGATCTAAGCGCCGAACAACGGCGCCTCCGTGTTCAGCACATGTACAGCCCAGGGACGTCTCCTCCTTCTTGATCCAGCAAGGGGAGAGGAGAAGTTGAGGGAGAACTTCGACAGCACGACGGCGTGGTGGTGATGGAGCTCGTGGTTCTCCGGCAGGGCTTCGCCAAGTGCTACGGAGGAGGAGGAGGTGTAGGAGAGGGGGAGGGGCTGCACCAGGGGAAGGGTGTGTGGCTGTTGTCTCTCTCCCTCACTATATATAGGGGAAGGGGTGGAGGAGGCACCCTAGGGTTCCCTAGGGGAGGGGCGGCGGACACAAGGGAAACCCTAGATGGGTTTCGGCGCCCCCACCCCTAGGAAACTTGCCCCCCAAGCCTTGAGGGGTGGACGCCCTAGGGGAGGCGCCCCCACCTCTCCAAGTTACATGAGATGGGGTGGGAGGGGCGCTCAGCCCCTTAGTGGGCTGATGTGCCCCTCCCCTTGGCCCATAAGGCCCCCCAACGCTTGCCGGGGCCTCCGAAACCCCTTTTGGACACGCTGGTCGTCACCCGGTACCCCCGGAACAATTCCGGACTCCAATACCCTTCGTCCAATATATCGATCTTCACCTCCGGACCATTACGGAACTCCTCGTCACATCCATGATCTCATCCGGGACTCCGAACAACCTTCAGTAATCACATACTATTTCCCATAACAACTCTAGCATCACCGAACCTTAAGTGTGTAGACCCTACGGGTTCGGGAACCATGCAGACATGACCGAGACATCTCTCCGGCCAATAACCAATAGCAGGATCTGGATACCCATATTGGCTCCCACATGTTCCACGATGATCTCATTGGATGAACCACGATGTCGGTGATTCAATCAACCCCGTATACAATTCCCTTTGTCTATCAGTATGTTACTTGCCCGAGATTCGATCGTCGGTATCCCAATACCTCGTTCAATCTCATTACTGGCAAGTCTCTTTACTTGTTCCATAACGCATGATCCCGTGACTAACTCCTTAGTCACACTGAGCTCATTATGATGATGCATTACTGAGTGGGCCCAGAGATACCTCTCTGTCATACGGAGTGACAAATTCCAGTCTCGATTCGTGCCAACCCAACAGACACTTTCGAAGATACCTGTAGTGCACCTTTATAGCCACCCAGTTACGTTGTGACATTTGCTACACCCAAAGCATTCCTATGGTATCCGGGAGTTGCACAATCTCATGGTCTAAGTAAATGATACTTGACATTAGAAAAGCTTTAGCAAACGAACTTCACGATCTTGTGCTACGCTTAAGATTGGGCCTTGTCCATCACATCATTCTCCTAGTGATGTGATCTCGTTATCAATGACATCCAATGTCCATGGTCAGGAAACCATGACCATCTATTGATCAACGAGCTAGTCAACTAGAAGCTTACTAGGGACATATTACGATCTATGTATTCACACATGTATTATGGTTTCCGGTTAATACACTTATAGCATGAACAATAGACAATTATCATGAACAAGGAAATATAATAATAACCATTTTATTATTGCCTCTAGGGCATATTTCCAATAGTCTCCCACTTGCACTAGAGTCAATAATCTAGTTCACATCGTTATTTGATTAACATTCATAGTTCACATCGCCATGTGACTAACACCCGAAGAGTTTACTAGAGTCAATAATCTAGTTCACATCGCCATGTGATTAACACCCAAGAGTTTACTAGAGTCAATAATCTAGTTCACACCACCATGTGATTAACACTCAATGAGTTCTAGGGTTTGATCATGTTATGCTTACGAGAGAAGTGTCAGTCAACGGGTCTGCAACATTCAGGTCCGTGTGTTCTTCGCAATTCTCGATTTCATATTGTAGATTTTGCTACTATGCTCCACTTGGAGCTATTCCAAATGGTTGCTCCACTATACGTATCCGGTTTGCTACTCAGAGTCATCCGGATAGGATTAAAGCTTGCATCGACGTAACCCTTTACGCCGAACTCTTTATCACCTCCATAACCGAGAAACATTTCCTTATTCCTAAGGACAATTTTGACCGTTGTCCAATGATCCACTCCTGGATCACTCTTGTACCCCCTTGCCAGACACGTGGCAAGGCACATCGCAGTACACAGCATGGCATATCGTATAGAGCCTATGGCTAAGGCATAGGGGACGACTTTCTTCCTTTCTCTTTCTTCTGCCATGGTCGAGCTTCAAGTCTTAACTTCACACCTCACAACTCAGGCAAGAACTCCTTCTTTGGCTGATCCATCTTGAACTCCTTCAAGATCATGTCAAGGTATGTGCTCTTGTGAAAGTCTTATCAGGCGTCTTGATCTATCTCTATAGATCTTGATACCCAACATGTAAGCAGTTTTACACAGGTCTTCCTTTGAAAAACTCCATTCAAACAACCCTTTATGCTTTCTAGAAATTCTACATCATTTCCGATCAACAATATGTCATCCATATATACCTATCAGAAATGTTGTAGTGCTCCCACTCACTTTGTTACAAATACAAGTTTCTTGCAAACTTTGTATAAACCCAAATGCTTTGATCGCCTCATCAAAGCGTATGTTCCAACTCCGAGATGCTTGCTCCAGTCCATAGAAGGATCACTGGAGTTTGCATACCTTTTAGCATCCTTAGGATTGGCAAAAACCTTTTGGTTGTATCACATACAACCTTTCCTCACGGAAACCGTCAAGGAAACCTTGTTTTGACATCCATCTACCTGATTTCGTAAATGAACATGCAGCAACTGCTAACATGGTTCTAACAAACTTTAGCATCTCTATGATTGAGAGAGTCTCATCATAGTCAACTCCTTGAACTTGTCAGAAACTTCTTTGAGACAAGTTGAGCTTCACAAATGGTGACATTACCATCATCGTCTGTCTTCTTCTTAAAGATCCATCTATTCTCAATGGCTCGCCGTTCATCGGGCAAGTCCGCCAAAGTCCATACTTTGTTCTCATACATGGATCCTATCTCGGATT
Source organism: Triticum urartu (assembly GCF_003073215.2). NCBI lineage: Eukaryota > Viridiplantae > Streptophyta > Magnoliopsida > Poales > Poaceae > Triticum > Triticum urartu. The sequence goes on from NC_053024.1 coordinate 403,781,801, forward strand.
TCATGGCTTTTAGCCATTTGTTGGAATCCAGGCCCACCATCGCTTCTTCATAGCTCATAGGTTCATCGTTGTCCAACAACATGACCTTTAAGACAGGGTTACCACTAAGAAGTTGTACACACCCTTGTCGACCAACGAGGTTCGATAGTAATTTGATCTGAAGCTTCATGATCATCATCATTAGCTTTCTCTTCAACTGACGTAGTTGCCACATAAACATCTTTCTGTGCTGCGCTACTCTCTGGTTGAAGTGAAGGTTCAACAACCTCATCAAGTTCTATCTTCCTCCCACTCAATTCTTTCGAGAGAAACTCTTTCTCGAGAAAGGACCTGTTCTTAGCGACAAACACTTTGCCCTCAGATCTGAGATAGAAGGTATACCCAATCGTCTTGTTTGGGTATTCTATGAAGATACAATTTTCTGCTTTGGGTTCGAGCTTTTCTGACGGAAGCCTATCGACATAAGCATCGTAGCCCCAAACCTTAAGAAACAACAACTTTGGTTTCTTGCCAAACCATAGTTCATACGGTGTCGTCTCCACGGACTTAGATGGTGCCCTATTTAAAGTGAATGTAATTGTCTTTAATGCATAACCCCCAAAAATAGCGGTAGATGGGTAAGAGACATCATACACCATATCCAATAAGGTTTGATTACGACGTTCGGACACGCCATCATGCTAGGGTGTTGCAGGTGGCGTCAACTATGAAACGATTCCACCTTGTCTTTAGTGATTGCCAATCTCATAACTCAGATACTTTCCCTTTGATCAGATCGAAGGAACTTGATCTTCTTGTTATGATGATTCTCAACTTAACTCTGAAATTGCTTGAACTTTTCAAACATTTCAGACTTATGCTTCATTAAGTAAATATACTCATATCTACTCAATTCACCGATGAAGGTGAGAAAATAACGATATCCACTGCGTGCGTCAACACTCATCAGACCGCACTGAAAGTGCAAATATCCCGAGGTGGTTTTGGTAATTCATAACAACATATAGCTCATTGAGCTAATGCTATTTCAAGATGATTATTTCAGGAAAGCTCAATGATTGGCATGGCATGGATGTGAAAGTGGAACCCTCAAAATGCTAAGGACAAAGGATTGGCTCAAGCTCAAAAGCTCAAGACTCTTCATTTTCTATTTTAGTGATCCAAGATCACATTGAGTCTTTAGGAAAAGCCAATACTATTAAGGAGGGATGAGGTGTTGCTTAATGAGCCTCTTGCTTCATGTGCTTAGTGATATGCTCCAAAACCCTCAACTACTTTCCCATATCCACATATGACCTAAACCCTAAGCCAAACTCGGTCCTACCGATTCTTCCTATCCAGCCACACCGAGTTTCACTTGTCATTAGCCACTGCCAAACCCTAGCAATTCGGTTCTACCGATAAGGATCTCGGTCTCACCGAGATGGGGTTGCAAACTCTCTGTTTCCCTTTCGTAACTTTTCGGTCTCACCGAAAGAGCGAATCGGTCCCACCGAGATTGCAATGTAAACTCAGTGTTTCCCCTTTGTAACTTTTCGGTCTCACCGAGTTCCACTCGGTCTCACCGAAAGAGCAAATCGGTCCCACCGAGTTTGCCTGACCAACTCTCTGGTTAGCTAATTACCAAATTCGGTCTCACTGAGTTTGTGTAATCGGTCTCACCGAGATTACGTTATGCCCAAACCCTAACCATATCGGTCCTACCGAGTTGCATGTCAGTCCCACCGAAAATCACTAACGGTCACTAGGTTTACATTTTCGGTCCGACCGAGCTTATTGATTCAGTCCCACCGAGATTGGAAAACTGTGTAACGGTTGGATTTTGTGTGGAGGCTATATATACCCCTCCACCTCCTTCTCATTCGATGAGAGAGCCATCAGAACACACACACCATTCAAACTCATATGTTCTGAGAGAGAACCACCTACTCATGTGTTGAGACCAAGATATTCCATTCCTACCATATGTATCTTGATCTCTAGCCTTCCCAAGTTGCTTTCCACTCAAATCTTCTTTCCACCAAATCCAAATCCTATGAGAGAGAGTTGAGTGTTGGGGAGACTATCATTTGAAGCACAAGAGCAAGGAGTTCATTACCTACACACCATTTGTTACTTCTTGGAGAGTGGTGTCTCCTAGATTGGCTAGGTGTCACTTGGGAGCCTCCGACAAGATTGTGGAGTTGAACCAAGGAGTTTGTAAGGGCAAGGAGATTGCCTACTTCGTGAAGATCTACCGCTAGTGAGGCAAGTCCTGTGTGGGCGATGGCCATGGTGGGATAGACAAGGTTGCTTCTTCGTGGACCCTTTGTGGGTGGTTGCTTCTTCGTGGACCCTTCGTGGGTGGAGCCCTGTGTGGACTCGCACAACCGTTACCCTTGGGTGGAGCCCTGTGTGGACTCGCACAACCGTTACCCTTCGTGGGTTGAAGTCTGCATCAACGTGGATGTAGGATAGCACCACCTATCCGAACCACGGGAAAAACATCCGTGTCTCCAATTGCGTTTGAATTCTCCAAACCCTTCCCTTTACATTCTTGCAAGTTGCATGCTTTACTTTCCGCTGCCTATATACTCTTTGCATGCTTGCTTGAATTATGTGATGATTGCTTGACTTGTCCCAAAATAGCTAAAATCTGCCAAGAACTAAAATTGGGAAAAGGTTAAGTTTTTATTTGGTCAAGTAGTCTAATCACCCCCCCTCTAGACATACTTTCGATCCTACAAGTGGTATCAGAGCTTTGGTCTCCATTTGCTTGATCTCCATAGCTTTTGGTGGTCATAGCCTTGGTTTCACAACCTAGGAGAGTATGGCGTCTAGCGGGGGAAATTATCACCGTAGAGGTCCTTACTTTGATGGTACTAATTTTGCTAGTTGGAAGGATAAAATGAAAATGCATATTCTTGGACATCACCCCGCCGTTTGGGCTATTGTGTGTGTTGGTTTGCAAGGTGACTTCTTTGATGGGAGAGAACCGAACCGTGAAGCTACCGCGGATGAGTTGAAGATGTTGCAATACAATGCTCAAGCTTGTGATATTCTCTTCAACGGATTGTGCCCCGAAGAATTCAACAAAATCAGCCGTCTTGAGAATACAAAGGAAATTTGGGACACTTCGATTGATATGCACGAAGGTACCGACTCCGTCAAGGAATCCAAGTTGGATGTGCTTCAAAGCCAACTTGACAAGTTCAAGATGAAGGATGGTGAAGGTGTCACTGAAATGTACTCTAGGCTTGCTCTCATCACAAATGAGATTGCCGGCTTAGGAAGTGAAGAGATGACCGACAGATTCATCATGAAGAAGATTCTAAGAGCCTTGGATGGAAAATATGATACCGTGTGCACATTGATCCAAATGATGCCCAATTACAAAGGTCTCAAGCCAACGGAGGTGATTGGAAGAATTGTTGCTCATGAGATGTCACTTAAGGATAAAGAGGAACTTCACAACAAATCAAGTGGTGCCTATAAAGCCTCATGTGAAGCCCCTACATCATCAAGTGAGAAACAAGACTTCAATGAAGAATTGAGCTTAATGGTGAAGAACTTCAACAAGTTCTACAAGAGTAGAAGCAAAGATAGAAGATTCAAGTCAAGGTCCTACAATGACAAAAGATCTTCTAGTCGAGAGCGAAACTGCTACAATTGTGGAAGACCCGGACACTATTCCAATGAGTGTACGGCTCCCTACAAGAGAAGAGAAGATTCTCCAAGAAGAAGAAGCAAAGAATCACCACCAAGAGAGAGAAGGAGTAGAGATGATCGTTATGAACGAAGATACTCACGGAGAAGCAAGGATTCGGAAAGGAAGGAAAAATCATCAAGGAGCTACACAAGAAGAAGACATCAAGCTCATGTTGGTGAATGGGTATCCGGCTCCGACTCCGACAGCCACTCCGAGAGAAGTTATCACTCCGACTCCGAAGATACTCAAGATGAAGGTGTTGCCGGTCTAGCACTTGTGTCAACCAACTCCTATGACATATTTGACTCACCAAATGAAGGAATTGGAAGATGCTTCATGGCCAAAGGTCCTAAGGTAACACACCCCGAGTATGTTGATTTCAATAGTGATGAAGATGACTTGTTAGGTGATGATTTGCTTGTTGACAACTCTAGTGATGAATACTATGATGAAAGACCAATTAATCATGCTAATCAAGATAAAACGAATGACAATGATAAGGAGAAGATTGAGGCTCTAACTAAAGAACTAAACACTCTTAAGTTAGCTCATGAAACTATCTTCGAAGATCATCGAGAACTTTTAAGAGCTCATGAGAAATTACGCTTTGAAAAGCTCAATGTTGAGCAAGAGCATGAGTTCTTAAAGGCAATCAATGATGATCTCCGCAAGAAAAGTTCTTCTTACATTGCCAAGCGCTTACTCTTATCTACTTACATGCCTCAAGTCAAGTCTAGTAACAAGAAAGATTCTTCCTCTAGCAGTAACAATGATCATGTTAAATCCAATATTGTTGCTTCTAGTAGTTCTCTTGATTCCACTAATGATTCTCTTAGCCAAGTTACACTTGAGCAAGAAAATATTTTATTGAAGGGAATTATAGAGAAAGGAGTGTACAAAAGCCTTGCCGGGAGTAAGCAATTCGAGGAAATTGTGCGCAAGCAAGGAATGCACCGGAAGAATCAAGGTGTTGGTTTTGAACGAAAGTTCAATGCCAATGGAGTTGAGTGGGAAGAAGATCAATACCCCAAGACAAAGTTTGTCCCTCAACAAGAGAAGTATGATGCTTCTTTCAAGGGGACACAAGCTCAAGATGATCTTCCACCACAAGACTACAAGCAAAAAGGCAAGGACAAGCTTCAAGAGGAAATTGACGCATTTGAAGAAGCTCCTAAGACCTTATTCAAGTGGATTCCCAAGACTACTTCAAGTTCCACTTCATCAAGTACGACTACAACTCCAAGGATTCCCATAAAGATGATGTGGATCCAAAAGAATAAGAACTAGAGAGTTCTTGAGGGTGACTCCGCCAACATACTTCACTCTTATCATTTTGGCAAGAACAAGTGCAATCAACTTCCACATCTTGCACTAGTTCAAGGAGTCACAAACCCTCTTGTTGGTAAGACAAGGGAGAAGGTAACCTAAAAGTTTTCATGGACATCATCTTTTGTGTGCATCACTCTATGTCTATGGATATCCTTGCTTGTTCCTTGTGGGACTAACCCATGTAGGTATTGAAAGTGCAATTCACTCAAATGGATAGCTCCAAGAGATCTACATCAACATTGAGCATCCGCATCTTCAATATCTACATGAAGTCATCATCGACAAAACCCAAGGTTAGTTCATCCCTCTTAGGGGGGATATCACATCTAGGGGGAGCTTTACTCTAAGACTTGAGCTAAAGCACCTCTAAAGATGTGAACACAACAATGCTTTATGTAAAAGTGGTAACCCCACTTGAGCTTAAACGATGAGTATGACCTATGATCAAGTGTTCTCACTTGACTCCTAAGTCAATATACTCATATATAGATGACCTAGTCATCGCAAATTGCTTGATAGATGCTAGAATTGGTTGTGCATGCCTTGTCACATATTTCATTTGCCATCTTATTGTGTGAGCATGCTGGTTGCATATTTTACTCATTCGAGGACATCCACTTGTTGTTGTGATTGTTTGGTTTTATCTTCTTTTGCCAAGTGGATGGACAAGAATGCCTAAGAACCTCCTCTAGCTATCTATGCTTTTCTCATCTCAAACTCTATTCATGCTGCATCACAAAATTTGATCAAGTCAGATTTGAACCACTCTGTGTGAGGAGCACTCGGAGTCCCCGATTCGTCATAGACTTAAACTTCCAAAACCTCTTTATGATTCTCGGTCTGACTGATACTCCACTTTCGGTCCTACCAAGATCATTAAGTTGATCTAGGTTTTCGATCTCGGTGCAACCGATTTGAACATTTCGGTCACACTGAGTTTCAGTGACTACACGCAGTTATGAATCTCGGTGCCACCGAGTCGTTCCACTCGGTCACACCGACAGGGTCGGGCTATATATAGTCACGGGCAAAATTTTGGAAATTTCTCCGAACCCCTTCGCCCGCGCGATAGCCTACTCTGCCCTCGTGGTCTCCGGATCGTCTTCTCGCCGCCAGCCGCCTCCAGTCGCTGGTCTCCGTCACCGTCAACGGGAATTCTGCCCCGCCGTTGCCGCCGTAGCAAGTCCCCGCTAAACTAGGGTATGGACTTGATCTTTGTGCTATTCCTCAATCTGATTCCTAGCACATTGTGATCATATTGATTCTAGCCACGTTTGCTAAACTTCTATCCAGTCAAAATGCCCTTAGATTAGGTTTGATTCGAAAATTCTAGGTTTAGGTTTCCGCCAAAACCATCTCGGACCCACCGAGTTGAAAAACTCGGTCCCACCGATTTGGCTTATGCCATTGCACAAGTGAGACTCAATCTGACCGAGAATTACTTATCAGTGTGACCGATTTTGGAACTCTGTGAAACCCTAGCAGTCTTGGTGCCACCGAACTGTGACTCGGTCCTACCGAGTTCACTAGTTTAGGTTCCAAAACTGCTTCGGTATCACCGAGTTTAAAAATCGGTAGATCCGAGATGATTTCAGTGGGAAACTAAAACTAAGTTTTTGGATCATTCTTTTTGCAAAAATCTCTGCATTTTGTGATGCTCATCCTTTCTACCTCATCTATAATCTGTTCACAGGGTCAGCAGTCAGAGCTTGCAGCATGTCAGACCAGAGTGATAGCCAAAATATGTCAGAGCAGCAGGTGCACATGAGTGAGGGTACTAGTCCCTCCAGCTCTTCTGATGAAGGCAGCAGGAGCACTCCTAGCAATTTGCCAAAGGCTGCCACGAGACAGAGAAAGAAGAGGACTTCTGATTTTGAAGATGAAGACTGTGTGGCAGAGGAAGAGGCCACTTCCAAGAGAGTTGAGCCAGCTCAAGGCACTAAGCCAGGCCTGAAAATCAAAAGGCCAGCAGGCAGGCAGCCAATGTCAAAGGCCAGAATGTCAACTGAGAAGCCCATAGAGCCAGTTGCAGCTGAGGGCAAGAAAAGAAAGGAAAGGGTGAAGAAGACTGTGGCTAGAGTGCTTGGCAAAGCTTCCATCATGGAAGAGGAAGAAGAAGAAGAAGTAGCTGCACCAGCACCCAAGGCACCCAAGCTAATGGGAGATGCCATAAAATCAGGGGGAGCTGCTTTCAAGGCCAAGCCGGCTCCAAAGCCAAAGCCAAAGAGGAATACAAGGAGCATTCCTGCAGCTGAAAAGAACAAGGCCCCAGTGCCTAAGACTGTTGCTGAAGAAGAGGAAGAGAATGTTCTGAGAAAGCTAAAGCCCAAGATCCCAGACCACAACGATGCTCATCCTGTGGCTGAGGACATGAAGCTCAGGAGAGATTCAGGACTGAGGAAGTGGAGAGAAGCAGACCCATATGCTTCAAGGAGAAGGACAGCAGTTGACTACAGATTTCACACCAAGGAGCAGCAGGATTTTTATGAGACAGTGCTGCTAGATAAGAAGCCCATTGTCTGTGATATGCGATGGGTAGATTGGCAATACATTAAGGACAATGAGGAGCACTATCCTGGAGTGCAAGACAGCTTCATAGCTTGTGGAGTAGCTGACTTTGTTGGGCAGAAGCTCACAAAGTGGAACGAGGAACTCATCATGCAGTTCTACTCCACAGCTCACTTTTATCTAGATGGGAGGATCACATGGATGTCTGAGGGTACAAGGTACCAATCCACTGTTGAGGAATGGGCGAAGTTGATTAATGCCCCAGAGGAGCATGATGATGACATGGACATATATGCCAAGAAGAAAATGGACCACAACTCAATGTCAAATATGTACAAGGAGATCCCAAATGAAGCACTTGATACCTTCAAGTTTGGCTCAGTACATTACCTTCTGTCAGGACTGCCTACGATCAATTGGATACTAAGGCACACCTTACTGCCCAAGTCAGGTGATCACAAGATGATCAGAGGCCATGCTATCAACTTGCTACATGTGTTTGATGTGCCTCAGAAGTTCAAGGTGATGAGCCTCATAGTGGAAACTATCAAGAGGACTGTAGCAGATCAGAAGAGGAGTTGCGGATATGCCCCTCAAATTCAGGAGCTCATCAACTCCAAGATGGGCACGGGCATATATCTTTTGGACAAGGAACATTTGCCCATCTGTCCAGATTTTGAGAACAATGAAGTTGTGATGACTGAGAACGAGCCATCATCTGCCCAAGCATATGCAAAGAAGGAGAAGGCGAGGAAGGAGAAAGCTGCCAAGATGCCTACTCAAGAGGAGGCATCTGAGTATTTCTTGAAGACTAAACAAGAGCAGCTTGGTTACTTGATTGCATCCACGCTGAGGATTGAGCAAAGTCTGGCCACCCTCACTCAAAATCAGCAGAGCCTAGAGAGAATCATGGAACAGAAGTTCTATGACTTGGATGTCAAAGTAACGGAAGTTCAGTCTGCAGTGGAGCAGCTCCAAGAGGACATGCAGGAGAGGAGAGGCAGGACTACTACTCATGCCTTTGCCAGAGTGCCAAGAGGTCCGAGGTCGTCTGCCGTGCCAGTTGCTGACACAAGAGCCACCACCTCAGCACCAGCCACAGCCTCAGTTCCTCCAACTCCAGCATCTACTTCAGCTCCAACTCCAGCGTCTACTTCAGCATCTACCGAAGCCTTCGTCCTTGGAGTGATCCGGACTCCACCACCACCTGAAGATCAAGCCTGAGCGTCGATCTAGTGCTATGCATTTTCTAGGAACTTTTTGGTAACTTGTTGCCAAAGGGGGAGAAGATGTATAGATCATAGGCTTCGAGAGAGAGAGTGTTGCTTTTCTCTCTTGCTTTATTTGGTGGTTTTTCAAACTTGTTTGCTTTTGAGTGATTGAGATACTATGCTTGTGAGACATTGTTGATCATGTGTTTGATCATAAGCTACACTTAATGCTTGCTTAATGCTATTATCTTATCTATCTTATGTGATCTTTCACTTTTCTTGGTGATGAGTGCATGTATTTCATTCTTATCATTTTAAGCGCTCCACCAAGATGTATGTGACATGGAAGAGTAAACCATGACTCTAACTCCTTGTGCATTTGCAGTCCAAAGCAAATTTTAAATATGCACAAATTTAGGGGGAGCTCTTACTTATCACATACTTCTCAAAGCGACGATATATTTCATGACTATTATCATTTGTCGAAGCTTTGATCTATATGTTGTCATCAATTACCAAAAAGGGGGAGATTGAAAGTGCAACTATCCCTAGGTGGTTTTGGTAATTCATAACAACATATAGCTCATTGAGGTAATGCTATTTCAAGATGATTATTTTAGGAAAGCTCAATGATTGGCATGGCATGGATGTGAAAGTGGAACCCTCAAAATGCTAAGGACAAAGGATTGGCTCAAGCTCAAAAGCTCAAGACTCTTCATTTTATATTTTAGTGATCCAAGATCACATTGAGTCTTTAGGAAAAGCCAATACTATTAAGGAGGGATGAGGTGTTGCTTAATGAGCCTCTTGCTTCATGTGCTTAGTGATATGCTCCAAAACCCTCAACTACTTTCCCATATCCACATATGACCTAAACCCTAAGCCGAACTCGGTCCTACCGATTCTTCCTATCCGGCGCCACCGAGTTTCACTTATCATTAGCCACTGCCAAACCCTAGCAATTCGGTTCTGCCGATAAGGATCTCGGTCTCACCAAGATGGGGTTGCAAACTCTCTGTTTCCCTTTCGTAACTTTTCGGTCTCACCGAAAGAGCGAATCGGTCCCACCGAGATTGCAATGTAAACTCAGTGTTTCCCCTTTGTAACTTTTCGGTCTCACCGAGTTCCACTCAGTCTCACCAAAAGAGCAAATCGGTCCCACCGAGTTTGCCTGACCAACTCTCTGGTTAGCTAATTACCAAATTCGGTCTCACTGAGTTTGTGTAATCGGTCTCACCAAGATTACGTTATGCCCAAACCCTAACCATATCGGTCCTACCGAGTTGCATGTCAGTCCCACCGAAAATCACTAACGGTCACTAGGTTTACATTTTCGGTCCGACCGAGCTTATTGATTCAGTCCCACCGAGATTGGAAAACTGTGTAACGGTTGGATTTTGTGTGGAGGCTATATATACCCCTCCACCTCCTTCTCATTCGATGAGAGAGCCATCAGAACACACACACCATTCCAACTCATATGTTCTGAGAGAGAACCACCTACTCATGTGTTGAGACCAAGATATTCCATTCCTACCATATGAATCTTGATCTCTAGCCTTCCCAAGTTGCTTTCCACTCAAATCTTCTTTCCACAAAATCCAAATCCTATGAGAGAGAGTTGAGTGTTGGGGAGACTATCATTTGAAGCACAAGAGCAAGGAGTTCATTACCTACACACCATTTGTTACTTCTTGGAGAGTGGTGTCTCCAAGATTGGCTAGGTGTCACTTGGGAGCCTCCGACAAGATTGTGGAGTTGAACCAAGGAGTTTGTAAGGGCAAGGAGATCACATACTTCGTGAAGATCTACCGCTAGTGAGGCAAGTCCTGTGTGGGCAATGGCCATGGTGGGATAGACAAGGTTGCTTCTTCGTGGACCCTTTGTGGGTGGTTGCTTCTTCGTGGACCCTTCGTGGGTGGAGCCCTGTGTGGACTCGCGCAACCGTTACCCTTGGGTGGAGCCCTGTGTGGACTCGCGCAACCGTTACCCTTCGTGGGTTGAAGTCTCCATCAACGTGGATGTAGGATAGCAGCACCTATCCGAACCACGGGAAAAACATCCGTGTCTCCAATTGCGTTTGAATTCTCCAAACCCTTCCCTTTACATTCTTGCAAGTTGCATGCTTTACTTTCCGCAGCCTATATACTCTTTGCATGCTTGCTTGAATTATGTGATGATTGCTTGACTTGTCCCAAAATAGCTAAAATCTGCCAAGAACTAAAATTGGGAAAAGGTTAAGTTTTTATTTGGTCAAGTAGTCTAATCACCCCCCCTCTAGACATACTTTCGATCCTACACGCACAGATCAGCATGTATGATTTCCAAAAAGTCACTTTCCCATTCCATTGTTCCAAAGAACGGGGGTTTAGTCATCTTGCCAAAGAGGCATGGTTCACATGTCAAGTGATTCGAAATCAAGTGACTTCAGAAATCCATTATCATGGAGGTTCTTTCATGCACTTCACACCAATATGACCTAAGCGGCAGTGCCACATGAAAGTGGTACTATCATCATCAATTCTACATCTTTTGGCATCAATGTTATGAACATCTGTATAACTACGTCCGGGATTCAATAAACCATTCACATTGGGTGCATGACCATAGAAGGTATTATTCATGTAATCAGAATAACCATTATTCACTGACTTAAATGAATAACCATATTGCAATAAACATGATCTAATCATGTTCATGCTCAACACAGACAATGCAAACAACATTTATCTAGGTTCAACACTAACCCCGAAGGTAGAGGGAGCGTGCGATGGTGATCACATCAACCTTGGAAACACTTCCAACACACATCGTCACCTCGCCCTTAGCTAGTCTTCGTTAATTCCATAGCTTTTGTTTCGAGTTACCAATATTAGCAACTGAACTGGTATCTAATACCCAGGTGCTACTAGGAGTACTAGTAAGGTACACATCAATAACACACACATACCAAATATACTTTGTTGAAGTTGACAGCCTTCTTATCTACCAAGTATTTGAGGCAGTTCCGCTGCCAGTGATCGTTCCCCTAATTGAAGCACTTTGTCTCGGGTTTGGGTTCTTGGGTTTCTTCACTGGAGCGGCAACTAGGTTGCCATTAAAGAAGTTTCCCTTCTTTCCCTTGCCCTTCTTTGAAACCAGTGCTCTTGTTAATCATCAACACTTGATGCTCCTTCTTGATTTCTACCTTTACGTCCTTAAGCATGATAAACAGCTCCGGGATTATCTTCCCTTGCATGTTATAGTTCATCACGAAACTCTAGTAGCTTGGTGATAGCGACTGGAGAACTTTTTTCAATCACTCTCTTATCTGGAAGATTAACTCCTACTTGATTCAAGTGATTGAAGTACCCAGACATTCTGAGCACATGCTCACTGGCTGAGCTATTCTCCTCCATCTTGTAGGCAAAGGTCTTGTCAGAGGTCTGAACCTCTCAACACGGGCATGAGCCTGAAATACCAATTTCAGCTCTTCGAACATCTCATATGTTCTATGGCGTTCAAAACGCTTTTGGAGCCCCGACTCTAAGCCATAAAGCATGGCGCACTAAACTATCAGGTAGTCATCAGAACGTGTCTACTAGATGTTCACAACATCCACAAACGATGCCAGAGGGGTTGGCACACCGAGCGGTGCATCAAGGACAGAAGCCTTCTGTGTAGCAGTGAGGACAATCCTCAGACTACGGCCGTAGTCCGCACAATTGCTTACAATATCTTCAACTTAGTCTTTCTCTAGGAACATTTTAAAACAAAGAGCAATAGCACGAGCTATTAATCCACAACATAATTTGCAAAGACAATTAAGACTATGTTCATGATAATTAAGGTCATCTAATCAAATTATTCAATGAACTCCCACTCAGATAGACATCCCTCTAGTCATCTAAGTGATACATGATCCGAATCTACTAGGCCGTGTCTGATCATCACGTGAGACGGACTAGTTATCAACGGTGAACATCTCCAAGTTGATCGTATCTACTATACGACTCATGTTTGACCTATCGGTCTCGTGTTCCGAGGCCATGTTTGTACATGCTAGGCTCGTCAAGTTAACGTAAGTATTTTGCATGCGTAAATCTGGCTTACACCCGTTGTATTCGAACGTTAAAATCTATCACACCCGATCATCATGTGGTGCTTCGAAACAACGAACCTTCGCAACGGTGCACAGTTAGGGGGAACACTTTCTTGAAATTTTAGTGAGGGATCATCTTATTTATGCTACCGTCGTTCTAAGAAAATAAGATGTAAACATGACAAACCTCACATGCAAATCATAAAGTGACATGATATGGCCAATATCATCTTGCGCCTTTGATCTCCATCTTCGAGGCACGTCATGAACACCATCGTCACCGACATGACACCATGATCTCCATCATCATGATCTCCATCATTGTGTCTTCATGAAGTTGTCTCGCCAACTATTACTTCTACTACTATGGCTAACGGTTAGCAATAAAGTAAAGTAATTACATGGCGTTTTCATTGACACGCTGGTCATAAATAAATTAAGACAACTCCTATGGCTCCTGCCGGTTGTCATACTCATCGACATGCAAGTCGTGATTCCTATTACAAGAACATGATCAATCTCATACATCACATATATCATTAATCACATCCTTTCGGCCATATCACATCACATAGCATACCCTGCAAAAACAAGTTAGATGTCCTCTAATTGTTCTTGCATGTTTTACGTTGCTGCTATGGGTTTCTAGCAAGAACGTTTCTTACCTACGCAAAACCACAACAGTGATATGCCAATTGCTATTTACCCTTCATAAGGACTGTAAGTGCATCTAGTGCCCCTTAGAGATTTTGGTGTATTGAAGACTTATAGGTTAAGGGACTAATGCGTTTGTGAGTGTAGATAGGTCTATAAGTCCATGAGGAGTTTGATTTTTACAGAGAAAGTCGACCCCTAAAAATGAAGTTCTTCGACTAAAGACTTTAAATCTCTGAAGACTTTGAAAGTGAAGAAATTGGTGTGACCTAGAAGACTTGGTATTCATTCGAGGAACATGAAGTGTGAAGACTTTTGTTTTCGTAGTTTCATTTTCTCTTTCTTGAGTCATAGGAAACACCGTACTGTTAAAGGGGGTCAAGGAAATACTAAGGAAAAATTTCCATGTGATGCTCAACTCAAAATCCTACACCTACCAATCCCTTCGAGTGAAGCCATTGGAAATCTCATACAGTTCAGTCAATTTCTTCAGTGACAGAGACGAAGTTCTTCTGGTCTCTGAGGAATTTGTCCTGACTGAGGAGTTAGGAATTCGCCAGTGTGGATTGCCTACACAGTGAGGAGCATGATAGCCCTGAGGATTTTGCTACTCAAAATTTCGACCGTTGTTGTGCTATGCGCCAGCTGTCCCAAAATATCTGTCCACCTAACGGTCATATCATTGAAGGGAATTTATGTCTTATCATGTCAGGCTGCTCCCTAGGCTATAAATAGCCGCCCCCTACAACCACTAGCTGGTTGGCTACTCCGAGAGAAATTGACACTTGTCATTTGAGAGCAACCCATCCTTTGAGGACTTTGAGCGAAAATCATCAAGTGAGGAAAAACACAAAAACCCAAAACCCAAACACCTACAAACCCCAAGTGATTGAGCATCACTGAAGAGATTGATCCTGAGTGGATCCGACGCTTGTTACCTTTGGAGATTGTGCTTCTTCCAGACGGTTAGGCGTCATGGTCTAGAGAATCCAAGAGGAATTGTGGATCACCGAGTGACCGAGTTTGTGAAGGTTTGGAAGTCACCTGAAGACTTACCATGAGTGATTGGACGAGGTCTGTGTGACCTTAGTTCAAGGAGAATATGGTGAGGACTGGGTGTCCTGAGCTGCGTGTTCAGGACTGGGTGTCCGGGAATGTGTGTCCTCAAGTTTAAATACTCAGCCGCTCCAACCAGATGTACAATTGAGACAACAGTTGGAACTGGTCTACCAAATCATTGTCTTCACCAAGCTTACTGGTTCTATTCCCTCAACTCTTTCATTTCCTCATAACTGTGTTGTGTGTTTGTTCATATCTGTGTTTGAAGACTTTGACTGAAGACTTTCTCAATTTCCTTAGTTCAATTTCTTCAGTCTGTTTGTCTTCATCCTGTGTTATCCTGTGATTACGCTTCCTGTACTCTGTGCCTGTCTTCATTTCATCATGATGACTATGCTTGTATTCTGTTATGTTTACTTTTGAGTACTTATTCCGCTGCTAGTAGTTCTTCGCTAAGGAATTTCCTCACCGACAAATTCCTTAGTGAAGAATTTCATAAAAATCGCCTATTCACCCCCCCTCTAGTCGATATAACGCACTTTCAATTGGTATCAGAGCAAGGTACTCCCTTGTTCTGTTTGATTTTGGTTTAACCACCTGGAGTTTTAGTTATGTCGACCGCAGGTATGATCAAGGTCTCTGCTGGGTGTCCTACCTTCGATGGGACGGACTACCCCTATTGGAAGAATAAGATGCGAATGCGTCTTGAAGCAATTGATAACGACCTCTGGTATGTTGTGGAAAATGGTGTTCCCTCAGTCACACCTTCTCTGAATGCTGCTGATGTGAAGAGATTCAAGCAACTCGACTCTCAAGCGAAGAATATCATATGTGGCCATCTGAGCAAAGGACAGTATGGCAGAGTGAGTGCTTTGGAGATAGCGAAGCTTATCTGGGACAAATTGTCCAAAGTGAATGAAGGAGTCTCAACTCAGTGTGACTCTCGAGTTGATGTTCTTCACAATCTCTTCAACCGCTTCAAAAGACTCGACAATGAAAATGTTCAACAAACCTTCGATCGCCTCACTGATATCTCAAATGAGCTTCAAGAACTTGGTGCCACTAACATCACTGACCAGGAGGTGGTGAAGAAATTGCTGAGATCGCTTGATTCCTCATTTGACACTCTGGCATTGATGATACAAGAACGTGCTGATTACAAGTCACTTGATCCCGCTGATATTCTTGAGAGGCTAAATACTCATGAGTTCCAACTTGCTGAAAAGAGAGATCTCTATGGTTCAAGCTATGGTAGATCACGTGCACTAAAGGCCAAGGCAGTACCTGAGTCCGAAGATGAAGACTCTGATAGAAGCCTTGGTGATCCTGAAGAACTAAGCCATGATCTGGCTCTGCTCGTGAAGAAGTTCCAAAAGTTCTCAAGACGTGGTCGCCTTGGAAGATCCTCAAGGAGCAATGATTCCTCATCTAGTGACTACAAGAAGAGGCTTTTTCACAAATGCAAGAAACCTGGACATTTCATTCAAGAGTGTCCTCAGTGGGAAAAGGAATCAAGGAAGAAGAAATACAAGGATTACAGTTCTGATGATGCGAAGAAAAAGAAGAAATCCACAAAATCTTCATCATCAAAATCCTCAAAGTCTTCATACCACAAGAAGAGCAGCTCCAAGAAGGCTAGGGCATTTATTGGCAAGGAAATGGACTTTGAGGCTGAATCTGAAGAGAATGAGGAAGAGGAGACATCTGAGGAGTCCGAATTCGGAGTGGCGAGCCTAGCTCTCGCTACTGCATTCGTCAGCAAGTCTATCTTCAACACCGAAGAAAATGACCTCACCAACAATGCTGATGAAAGCGATGATGACTACGCTCCCACCTATTGCTTCATGGCAAAGGGTGCCAAGGTACTCAAATATACCTCCTCTGAATCTAGCGATGATGAATCTGATGAAAATCTTAAGCCCAGCTATTCTAAACTTGCTAAGATTGCTATAAAACAACAAAGGGCTTTAGAAAAGGTTCAAAACCTGCTAGACAAAAGTGATGATATGTTGGGTGAAGAAATGGATCGCACTGAAACTTTGACTGAAAATCTTCAGAGACTTCAGTCCAAGCTTGACAATCTTCAAAGTCATCATAACACTCTCTTATCGGATCATGAGAAGCTTTCTTATGAATTTCTTCAAAGAAAGCAAGACCTTGAGAAGCTAAGAGTGAGTTATGAAGATCTTCAGAAGGAGCGCGATTCATTACTTGCTCAACAAATCAGCGCATCTCAGGAAGAATTTGTTCCTCCATGCTTGAAGTGCATTGAATGTGAATCTGCTAATTCTTCACCTGAATGTTCAAATGCTGTTAATGTTTCAAATTCTTCACATGCCTCTGCTATCACTAATTCCTCATCTGAGGACATTGCTAGTATCACTGACAATGTAGGGCTGAAGGAATTGTACATGACAGGCATGTACAAAAGCCTCAAAGGGCATCAGACTCTTTGTGATGTGCTTAAAAAGCAGATCCTCAACAGGAACCCTAGGAAAGAGGGTATTGCCTTTAAGAGGAAACTCAATGCTGATGGTACATATTGGAAGCCTGAGCAGTACCACAA
Organism: Triticum urartu; assembly: GCF_003073215.2. Classification (NCBI taxonomy): domain Eukaryota; kingdom Viridiplantae; phylum Streptophyta; class Magnoliopsida; order Poales; family Poaceae; genus Triticum; species Triticum urartu. Next base: position 403,798,897 of record NC_053024.1, read on the forward strand.
AACTACATGGGTTGCTGCAAAGGGACCTCCAGTTGATCCATCTAACCTATCTGGATATGCATGTGAATCTCCTCATTCTGATGATGAGTCATTTGACTCCAACTACAAACTATTCAAAAATCAGAATGGTGAAGTATTTGCTAGATATGTTGGCACTAACTACAGGAACAGTCCCCCTATGAAGAAAATCTGGGTTCCCAAAAGATGCCTTGAAAATCTTCAGGTGAATGTCATCATGACGCCACCTGTGAAGAATAGGAACCCCAGATCAAATTCTTCATATGGACCAAATTCCACATATGGATCAAAGTCCTCATATGAACATCATCGTGCTAACCCATCTGTTTCGGAGGGAAGATCTAAGGATTATGGATATGTGCATTATTCTTCAAATCATTATGTCCATAAGTCCTCGAAGAATTTCTCTGCATACTCTTATGCTTACTCTAACCCCTCTTATGTGAAACGAAATGGACTGGCTTCTATGCCATCCTTCTTGTATGGAGCTCGCAGAATGATGAACTCTTTGCCACCCCTTCAGATGTGGGTGGTGAAGAAAAAGAACTAATCTCTTCTGCAGGGTCAGGTCTCCAGACGTACTTAATCGTCTGAAGAATTTGCTGGAGACCTGAGCATGCCTGATAGGACGCAGGCTAATCATGAAGAAATGAACCTTCATTTCTCACGTCCTCATATTGCGTTATTAGCTCTTTTACTTGATGAAATTGATCTGATGAATTGATGTCATATTCTTCACTGATGAAGTATATGAGTTTGTAAGCTGCACTAATTCGTCTGCAGGATGATCAACCCAAAGCCACTGAGTGGGTCCTCGATAGTGGATGTACAAACCACATGACTGGTGACAAGAATCTATTGATCGATGCTCCATTATCTCTGTCACATCTGAAGCATATCATATTTGCTGACAAAGGCAAAAGTCAGGTATTGGGTCTAGGTAAGGTTGCGATTACAAAGGATCGACACATGGACAAAGTCATGCTTGTTGAGTCCTTAGGATACAACCTTATGTCTGTCTCAATGCTTTGTGATCTTGATATGGTTGTTGTCTTTGGCAACTACCGTTGTGTTGTGGTTATGGAAGCTGACAATTCCAAAGTCTTCGAAGGCTTTAGGAGAGGAGACCTGAATATTGTTGATTTCTCTACAGGACCACTACCAGCCGTGTGCTTACTTGCAAAAGCTTCAGAAGGCTGGCTCTGGCATCGACGACTTGGTCATGCAGGCATGAGGAATTTGCACACGCTTGTGAAGAAGAAGCATGTCATTGGCATCAAAAATTTCAAATTCCTCAAGGATCACCTATGCGGAGCCTGTGAAGCTGGGAAGATGACAAAGGCCAAGCATCCAGCAAAGACTATCATGACCACCACTCGCCCATTTGAATTGCTTCACATGGATCTCTTTGGTCCTAATCATTATTCTGCTATTTCAAATGAAGCATCTCAATATGGCTTTGTTATTGGTGATGATTATTCTCGCTACACATGGGTACACCTTGTTACTTACAAACATGAAGTGCAGGAAGTCTTCAAACGATTTTCCTCGAGGGCTTCAACCAACTTTGGTGTGAAGATCAAGCACATCAGAAGTGACAATGGCACTGAGTTCAAGAATTCTGGTCTCGATGACTATCTTGATGAACTTGGTATTACTCACGAGTTATCTGCTCCTTACACTCCTCGGCAAAATGGCGTCGTGGAGTGCAAGAACAGGACTCTTGCTGAGAGGGCTCACACTATGCTTGATGAGTACAAAACGCCTCGTCGTTTCTGGACTGAGGCAATTGATACTGCGTGCCACATCAAAAAGACTGCCTATGAACTCCTCACTGATAAGAAACCCAACGTAAGTTATTTCAAAGTCTTCGGTGCTAAATGTTGGATTAGAGATCCTCATCACAACTCAAAATTTGCACCAAAAGCACATGAAGGTTTTATGCTTGGTTACGGAAAGGGCTCGCACACCTATAGAGTCTTCAACAACGTTCTTCACAAAGTTGTTGAAACTGTACATGTGCGGTTCAATGAAACTAATGGCTCGCAAAGAGAGCACCTACCTACTATGATAGATGAACCAGCACCTGAGGAAACTATCAAGTTCAAGGCTACTGAGGATGTCATTCCTACTGAAGAATCTGCTGAAGAATTCATTCCAGAACATGAAGAACGTCGAGCTAATGCACCTGAAGAAAATGCTGAAGAAAATGGTGCTGAAGAAAATGCTGATCAAATTCTTCAACGACAACCAGCTCATCCTCGCATTGCAAAAGAAGTGCAAGTTGAAAAGATCATCAATGACATCAAAGCGCCAGGTCCTCTCGCACGCCCAAAAGCTTCACATTTTGTCTAACTTTTGTGGGCACTATGCTTTTGTCTCTATTACAGAGCCCACTAAGGTAGATGAAGCATTTCTGGAGACTGAGTGGATTCAGGCCATGCAAGAAGAATTATATCAGTTCGAGCTCAACAATGTCTGGGAACTGGTCAAACGTCCAGATCCTCGCAAGCACAATATCATCGGCACAAAGTGGATCTACCGCAACAAGCAAGATGAAAATGGCGTTGTGGTGAGGAATACGGCACGGCTTGTAGCTCAAGTCTACACACAGGTTGAAGGAATTGGTTTTGATGAAACTTTTGCACCTGTTGCTAGACTTGAGGCTATTCGCATATTACTTGCTTATGCTAACCATCATGATATCACTTTATATCAAATGGATGTGAAAAGTGCATTCCTCAATGGTAAGCTTGAGGAAGAAGTATATGTTGCTCAACCCCCAGGTTTTGAAGATCCAAAGAATCCTGACAAAGTCTTCAGACTCAACAAGGCCCTCTATGGCCTCAAGCAGGCCCCACGGGCTTGGTATGATACCTTGAAGGAACTCTTCATGAAGAAAGGCTTAAAACCCGGTTCACTCGACCCTACTCTTTTCACTAAATCTTATGATGGTGAATTGTTTGTGTGCCAAATATATGTTGATGATATTATCTTTGGCTGTACTGACCAACGTTATAGTGATGAATTTGCCTATATGATGAGTGAAGAATATCAAATGTCTAGGATGGGAGAGTTGAAATTCTTCTTAGGTCTTCAAATTCGTCAACAACACAATGGCATATTCATCTCTCAGGAGAAATACCTCAAGGATGTACTGAGGAAATTCGGCATGCAAGATTGCAAAGGCGTCAAAATTCCTATGCCCACAAATGGCCATCTGTGCACTGATGAAAATGGTATTGACTTCGATCATAAGGTATACTGCTCCATGATAGGTTCCTTATTGTACTTATGTGCATCTAGGCCAAATATAATGCTTAGTGTTTGCATGTGTGCTCGATTTCAAGCTACACCGAAGGAATCACACCATAAGGCTGTGAAGCATATTCTTTGATATCTAGCTCACACACCAACACTTGGATTATGGTACCCCAAGGGCTCGGCTTTTGATCTTGTTGGATATTCTGACTCTGACTATGCTGGTGATCGTGTGGATCGCAAGTCAACATCTGGTACATGTCATTTCCTCGGACGATCTTTGGTCTGTTGGTCCTTGAAGAAACAGAACTAGGTATCACTATCTACTGCTGAAGTTGAGTACATTGCCGCTAGTTCTTGCTATGCCCAATTGCTATGGATGAAGCAAACTCTCAAGGACTACGGCGTCAACATGAAGAATGTGCCTCTCTTCTGTGACAATGTGAGTGCCATCAAGATTGCTCACAACCCAGTTCAGCACTCGAAGACAAAGCAGATTCAGATTTGTCATCATTTTCTTCGTGATCATGTGTTGAAGGGCAACATTTCTATTGAGCATGTGAAGACTGAAGAACAGCTAGCCGATATCTTCACAAAGCCCTTGGATGAGAAGAGATTTAGCAAGTTGCGGTGTGAGGTAAATATCCTAGAATCTTCGAATGTTCTTTGAAAAGGACACTCATCCTAACACTTATGCAAAATTGATGACTTAGATGTGCAACACATGAAGAAATGTTTTTCTTCAATCAATGAAGAATAACACTCTTAGTGTGAAGAAATTAATGAAGAATTTGATTCTCAGAACCCTACGATAATTGTACGCGGTGTCTGAAATCATCATTCTTATATGGTGGATCACGCCACCACCAAAAGTTGAAATTCCTGAAATTATTCATATTCTTCAACTTTGCATAGTCTTCATTTGTCCCGTCATTTTTCTTCATTGGCTATATATATATATATGAGTTTATGTCCTCTACAGCATTCACTTATTGCTATTTCTTCAAGTTGGTTTTCTGCTAAGTGAATGTGATCGGACCCTTCCCTTCTATGCTATACTCAACCCAATCTATTCACAAATTCTTCATGTGCATTCTATTTGAAACTCGTTCAAAATCTTCAATGTGTCCTTGTCAGCTGAAGAAATTGTGAACGGAACTTTAAAACCTATCTTATCGAAATTTTCGGCTCTGCCGCTCAAACCGTTCCGCATCCCACGATACACTAATCCTCACCCATGATTTAACACGATCTCCACCTCTCACTACATGCGGATGAGAAGGGTCAGGGGCACGTTCGTCCAATTTCTTCGGGTGAGCAGTTTTTCACCGTGGCTATAAATACCCCTCCTTCCCTCCCTCACTTCTTTTGCTCCGCTCGACCTCTCTCTCCAGCTCAAGCTTCTCAAACCCTAGCGCCGCCGCTACTTCATGGCCGCCGGTGAGGAAGAGCTTCACTGCCTCGACCTCGTTGCCGAGGTACTCGCGCCGACCGCGGAAATCTTCACTCCGCTGCCGTCGTAGCCGTCTTCCTCCACCAAGTTAGGGCATGGAAGATCTGCACAGACGAACTTCACATCTCCTCACTCCAGTTCGTCGTGTTGTTCGTCCAGGGTAATTAAAAGTTACTTTTACTACCCTCGTTGATTCGAATGATTATCTACAAAATCTTCAAAGGTGGTTTTCTTCATATCTTCACACACTAAAACACCTCACATATTATCCGTTCTTGATTCGTTTCTCTAAGCCATGTTTTCTTCAAGATTCCTCAAATGTGTGGATTTTTAATTTACACATCTCTAGAACCTAAGACAAAGAAAGCTTAGTGAAATTCTTCAAGACTCATCTGGTCAAATTCCTTAAACTTTTTCTTTTTACAAAACCTTCTGAGAACGCATATGACCTCTCCAAATTCCTCGCAACTATACTCTGTTCACAGGTACACATGTCAGCTGCTGAATCACTAGGTTCTCATCAACTTAACTCATTTGCAGCGTTCCTCGAAGAAAAGTTGCATACTTCTTCAGAGAATTCAATTGTTCAAATTCCTCAACTGAAGAAAATGGCTGATGGTAAGAAGCCACAGAAGGGAGGAAAGAGGCCTGAGGTAAATACAGCATTTGAGATCCCTGATGACATATATGTTGGGCACTGCACACCTACTGAGGAAACCAAGAATGAGCGCAAAGTGCGCAAATAGAGGATAGAGAGGAGATGGGCAAGAGAATGGAGAGAGTACAGATATGTCACTCCTAAGTACATGAAGAAATTCGCACTCAATCCTCCATGCCCAAGAGCTCCATTGGCACCTGGCCAAATAGCAGATCCCACCAGCCTGAAGCGCGGTGAGGACTATCCTGATGAATGGTCCAAGCGCCAAGCCAAGCTGGCTAAGCAAGCCAGAGAAGCAGTGAGGAAATTCTATGAAGACTCTGCTGCTGCTGCTGCTGCCTCTGCTGAGGCCTCTGCTATCAAGCCAAAGAAGGCTATGTCTAAGAAGCCTACGCGCAGGCCAAGTTCCTCAGCAATGCCCTCACGGCCAGAATCCTCAAAGCCCTCACGGCAAATTCCTCATGCTGCTCATGTTCCTCCAAAGTCCTCAGCTCCTCCGCCAAAGCCTTCAGCTGTTCCAACTAAATCCTCAGCACCTGTGCATCTCGCCTCATGCCATAGGACTGCCGGCATCTCCATTGCCTCAGGTGTCTCAGCTAGTTCCTCAGCTGCACCAAGTTCCTCAGCTGGCCCCTCACTGCTGAAGACAAAGGCCACTGTTGGACGAGGTCCTCGCCCAAGTCCTCAAAAGAAGCAAGTCGCTTTCCAAGTGCCATCTGATGAAGACGAAGCTGATGATGATGAACTTGCAGAAATCATCAGAGACAGGCAAGTCAGGGCCGCTAGAGCCAAAGGATCAGAGGTGCCACTGCTTTTGCATCCCAAGCTGATCCTCGACTACATTGATGATTGGCTCAAGGACTCCAACACTCTCTTGGCTGACTTCAAGCTGACTCCTGGCCAGAGTCACATGCTGACCCACTGCATTCAAGAAGAAAAGTGGAAATTTGAGAAGGCCAGGCAGATCAAGAAAGCGCAGTACAAGAAAAAGCGCTATCTGAAGAAAAACGTTGTCTCTATGACAACTGAAGAACTTGTCACTATTCAGACTGAGATTAAGAAACTCAGTGATGACTTTGACGTGTATCGCGCTGATTGGCTTGGAGCCAAGGTCCGTTTTATGAAACTTGTGGATAACTTCACTTCCAATGTTACAACCCCAACGCAATAGGAAATTCCTCAGGCTGAAGCATCTGCTCAGCCTACTGAAGAAATGCCAGCACCGCTCATGACAATTAGGCTACTGAAGATAATGTGAGTTCCAGGGCTAATGACTGCATTCCAGCCGCTGAAGAAATTGCCAGGGCACCCACTAGTGGTGTGCCTGAAGAAACTGAAGAACTCAGGGCAACTGCATCAGTTGTGCCTGAAGAAAATCAACCAGATTCCTCAGCTGCTCCTGCACCAACTTCAACTCCAATCCCATCTGCATCAGATGTGAAGAAGACCAAGGCTGTAGAGCGTGCTGCAGTGAAGAAAAGGAAAGCATCGGCTGCTTCAGATTCTTCAGCTCCGAAGAAAATGAAGCCTATGACAAGTTCATTTGCACATCCGATTGATGTTGTTCCCATCTCAACCAGGCCATCAAAGGACCTTGTTCTTTTTGATGAAGAATATGTGATCCCCAGCAGATCTGATGAAGAAACTCATTCTGCTGCTTCGTCTGAACCGTTTGATGAAGAAATTGAAGTGGATGCGATCCCTTCAACACCTATCATCTCCTCGCCTATGCCTCAGTTCACAGCTGAATAGACTGGCATTAAAGAAATGGAAGATGAAGATGTGGACATTGGCTACTCCACACCCGTAATCAGTGATGAATTCTGGGAAAGTCAGCATCCAAACTCTCCAATGTTCACCCCTCTAAAGCAAATTCCTCAGTCCCCCACACAAACTGTTCACATGGGCTCTGAAAAACTCATCCCACTGCATCTGTCCATGAGGAAATTCCAGCCACTAGCGCTGAAGAAACTGCTGCTGCTGAACAACCAACGACGCAGACTGCCACTAAGGAGGAACCAGAAATTCCTCAGCCTGAAGAATCTGCGATTGAGATTCCTGAGGTCGTGATGCAACTCATTGACACTCCTCTGTCGAAGACAAAGGATCCATTCTCACACAAGCAAAAGTTCAAGGCTGATGATTTCTTCGGTGAGCATGTATTCTTTGAAGATTACAACCCATATGACTCTACTCGCATTAGGAAGAGGCGTTTCTGGACTGCTAGTCAAGCCAATTTCTATTCCTCAGTGCTGTTCAACAAGGAGGAGATCTTCTACCATGAGCATATTCCTCACGTGGATATGGAATCTCTGCCGTGCTTCGCACCAGTCCTTAGTGTTCTTCATGACACTGGACTGCTAAACTTTTGCTCTAACATCTGCGATTGGAATGAAGAACTAATTCTTCAATTTTATGCAACGCTGCACATCATCGGAGATGCTGAAGATGTGAATTCATGGGTGCTAGACTGGATGTCTGAAAACACTCACTACACTGCACCAGCCTCTGAATTTCTTCGTGCTCTACCACTCAGTCCTCCCATTGAAGAAGCTCGTTGCATCTACAGTGAACCTGAGCTCACACATCATTACATGCAGGTGCTGATGAAACCTTTGAAGCCAGGTCAAGCACCAAGAACCAAATTCCTCGTGAAGGAATTGATGTACGCGCCCAGAACTGTCTATCGTATTCTTACGAGGACAATCAGTCCTATCAAAGGCCACGACTCATCTGATGAGGAAATTGTTGGCATCATGAAGAATCTGGTATTCAACATCGTTCATGGCATTCTTGTCAATTATCACGATTTCTTCATGAGGACTATGGCCAATGTTGCACTGTCTCCATTTGAGCTGAAGCCTTATGCACCTTGGATCATGAGATTCCTCAGGACAAGGTCTTCACTCAACTACAAGCTACTTGCCCCCAATTGAAGTCCTCAAGCAGACATATTCCTCAGTTGATGGAAAGGGCAAGGCACCAGCTGTAATAGATGAAGGTATTCGTCCATTGGATGGTCAGTTTCGCAAAGCTGCATCTTATTCCACCAATGATGACTCTGCCACACATGACTCTGCCAATGCACCCAAGTCCACTCCTCAAGCCACTGCTCCGCGCGTGATGACTGACCGTGAACTTCTACTTAGTCTTCACCAGAAGGTGGATCGAAATCACAAATGGGTTAAGCGTCAGTTTGGTTCACTACTTCACAACATGACTGCCACACACAATGCAGTGAAGAAAAACCACTACTACCTCCATCAAGTCTTCGGTCGCACCTGGGCAATCCTGTCACATCTGTATGGTGAAGAAGATCTGAAGAACATGGGTCTCAAAGAAGATTTTGACTGGTCTGCACCTCCACCAAATAAATTCAAGAAGGTCCAGGTTCCTTCTCTGGTGGCCAGCTCATATTCTTCATCGCGCGGCACTGATGAACATGAAGATTTGGACGACACTGTGGCAGGCCCTACATCAACAAACGACCCCAACAACGCTGGTGCTCCTTCATCAACATGATTATATTCAGGGGCGTTAGTTCTCATTTTCGATCCTTTTGGTCATTCGATGACAAAGGGGGAGTAATATGAGTTAGTCTTCAAGCGGGTCTACTATATGGGCGTTTTTTTTGCTAAGTTACAACTCTCGTTCTTCTGAAATTTTATTGGATCGAGTTGTAATCTTAAACCCGATGGTGCTCTGATACTTCTGATGCACTGTGCTCTGATACTTTTGATGCACTATTCTGCATGCTTATTCCTCGTTAATATTATTACACGCATGCTGAATTTCATCAGGCACCATATTTCATCATGCATTTCAAATTCTTCATATTATATGTTAAATATGTGTATGAATTACAAGATATAGGGGGAGATCTCCATGATTCAACTCTTCAAGTGTGCATTTCTTCAAAAGCAAATTCCTCACTATGCACATCTTCAGGGGGAGTTCTTCTATATCTTGCAATCAAATTCCTCTATATCAGTAGTTGCACTTCATATGTTTATCCCCGTTGAAAACTTAACCTATATTGTCATCAATCACCAAAAAGGGGGAGATTGTAAGTGCATCTAGTGCCCCTTAGTGATTTTGGTGTATTGAAGACTTATAGGTTAAGGGACTAATGCGTTTGTGAGTGTACAAAGGTCTATAAGTCCATGAGGAGTTTGATTTTTATAGAGAAAGTCGACCCCTAAAAATGAAGTTCTTCGACTGAAGACTTTAAATCTCTGAAGACTTTCTGAAGAGTTTGAAAGTGCAGAAATTGGTGTGACCTTGAAGACTTGGTATTCATTCGAGGAACATGAAGCGTGAAGACTTTTGTTTTCGTAGTTTCATTTTCTCTTTCTTGAGTCATAGGAAACACCATACTGTTAAAGGGGGTCGAGGAAATACTAAGGAAAAATTTCCATGTGATGCTCAACTCAAAATCCTACACCTACCAATCCCTTCGAGTGAAGCCATTGGAAATCTCATACAGTTCAGTCAATTTCTTCAGTGACAGAGACGAAGTTCTTCTGTTCTCTGAGGAATTTGTCCTGACTGAGGAGTTAGGAATTCGCCAGTGTAGATTGCCTACACAGTGAGGAACATGATAGCCCTGAGGATTTTGATACTCAAAATTCCGACCGTTGCTGTGCTATGCGCCAGCTGTCCCAAAATATCTATCCACCTAACGGTCATATCATTGAAGGGCATTTATGTCTTATCATGTCGGGCTGCTCCCTAGGCTATAAATAGCCGCCCCTACAACCACTAGCTGGTTGGCTGCTCCGAGAGAAACTGACACTTGTCATTTGAGAGCAACCCATCCTCTAAGGACTTTGAGCGAAAATCATCAAGTGAGGAAAAACACAAAAACCCAAAACCCAAACACCTACAAACCCCAAGTGATTGAGCATCACTGAAGAGATTGATCCTGAGTGGATCCGACACTTGTTACCTTTGGAGACTGTGCTTCTTCCAGACGGTTAGGCGTCGTGGTCTAGAGCATCCAAGAGGAATTGTGGATCGCCGAGTGACCGAGTTTGTGAAGGTTTGGAAGTCGCCTGAAGACTTACCATGAGTGATTGGACGAGGTCTGTGTGACCTTAGTTCAAGGAAAATATGGTGAGGACTGGGTGTCCTGAGCTGCGTGTTCAGGACTGGGTGTCCGAGAATGTGTGTCCTCGAGTTTAAATACTCAGTCGCTCCAACCAGACGTACAACTGAGACAGCAGTTGGAACTGGTCTACCAAATTATTGTCTTCACCAAGCTTACTGGTTCTATTCCCTCAACTCTTTCATTTCCTCATAACTGTGTTGTGTGTTTGTTCATATCTGTGTTTGAAGACTTTGACTAAAGACTTTCTCAATTTCCTCAGTTCAATTTCTTCAGTCTGTTTGTCTTCATCCTGTGTTATCCTGTGATTACGCTTCATGTACTCTGTGCCTGTCTTCATTTCATTATGATGACTATGCTTGTATTCTATTATGTATACTTTTGAGTACTTATTCCGCTGCTAGTAGTTCTTCGCTAAGGAATTTCCTCACCGACAAATTCCTCAGTGAAGAATTTCATAAAAATCGCCTATTCACCCCCCTCTAGTCGATATAACGCACTTTCAAGGACCCTTTTCATCGAATCCAATCCGACTAAAGTGGGAGAGACAGACACCCGCCAGCCACCTTATGCATCAAGTGCATGTCAGTAGGTGGAACCAGTCTCACGTAAGCGTACGTGTAAGGTTGGTCTGGGCCGCTTCATCCCACAATGCCGCCGAATCAAGATAAGACTAGTAATGGTAAGCAAATTGAACAAATCATCGCCCACAACTACTTTGTGTTCTACTCGTGCATAGAATCTACGCATAGACCTAGCTCATGATGCCACTATTGGGGAACGTAGCAATAATTCAAAAAATTTCCTATGTGTCACCAAGATCAATCTAGGAGATACTAGCAACGAGAGAGAGGGAGTGCATCTTCATACCCTTGAAGATCGCTAAGCGGAAGCGTTACAAAAACGCGGTTGGTGGAGTCATACATGCAACGATTCAGATTGCAGTCGATTCTGATTTAAGCGCCGAACAATGGCGCCTCCGCGTTCAACACACGTATAGCCCAGGGACGTCTCCTCCTTCTTGATCCAGCAAGGGGAGAGGAGAAGTTGAGGGAGAACTCCGACAGCACAACGGCGTGGTGGTGATGGAGCTCGTGGTTCTCCGGCAGGGCTTCGCCAAGCGCTACGGAGGAGGAGGAGGTGTAGAAGAGGGGGAGGGCCTGCGCCAGGGGAAGGGTGTGCGGCTGCCCTCTCTCTCCCTCACTATATATAGGGGGAAGGGGTGGAGGAGGCGCCCTAGGGTTCCCTAGGGGAGGGGCGACGGCCACAGGGGAAACCCTAGATGGGTTTGGTCGCCCCCACCCATAGGAAACTAGCCCCCCAAGCCTTGAGGGGTGGCTGCCCTAGGGGAGGCGCCCCCACCTCTCCAGGTTACGTGAGATGGGGTGGGAGGGGCGCTCAGCCCCTTAGTGGGCTAATGTGCCCCCTCCCCTTGGCCCATAAGGCCCCCCAACGCTTGCTGGGGCCTCCGAAACCCCTTTCGAACACACTGGTCGTCACCCGGTACCCCCGGAACAATTCCGGACTCCAATACCCTACGTCCAATATATCAATCTTCACCTCCAGACCATTCCAGAACTCCTCGTCACATCCGGGACTCCGAACAACCTTCGGTAACCACATACTATTTCCCATAACAACTCTAGCATCACCGAACCTTAAGTGTGTAGACCCTACGGGTTCGGGAACCATGCAGACATGACCGAGACATCTCCCCGGCCAATAACCAATAGAGAGATCTTGATACCCATATTGGCTCCCACATGTTCCACGATGATATCATCGGATGAACCACGATGTCGGGGATTCAATCAATCCCGTATAAAATTCCCTTTGTCTATCGGTATGTTACTTGCCCGAGATTCGATCATCGGTATCCCAATACCTCTTTCAATCTCGTTACTAGCAAGTCTCTTTACTCGTTCCATAACGCATGATCCCGTGACCAACTCCTTAGTCACATTGAGCTCATTATGATGATGCATTACCGAGTGGGCCCAGAGATACCTCTCCGTCATACAGAGTGACAAATCCTAGTCTCGATTCATGCCAACCCAACAGACACTTTCGGAGATACCTGTAGTGCACCTTTATAGCCACCTAGTTACGTTGTGAAGTTTGTTACGCCCAAAGCATTCCTACGGTATCCGGGAGTTGCACAATATCATGGTCTAAGGAAATGATACTTGACATTAGAAAAGGTTTAGCAAACGAACTTCACGATCTTATGCTACGCTTAAGATTGGGTCTTGTCCATCACATCATTCTCCTAATGATGTGATCTTGTTATCAATGACATCCAATGTCCATGGTCTGGAAACCATGACCATCTATTGATCAACGAGCTAGTCAACTAGAGGCTTACTAGGGACATATAACGATCTATGTATTCACACATGTATTACGATTTCCGGTTAATACAATTATAACATGAACAACAGACAATATCATGAACAAGGAAATATAATAATAACCATTTTATTATTGCCTCGAGGGCATATTTCTAACAGGAATAACATACATTGGGTGGTGGTTCTGATCTTGATCATGTAGTTGAACTTGTGTTGGATGCTCAAGGTTGATGTAGTTCATCAAGAGTTGGGAGTACCACTTGTAGTTTGAGTTCATCTACCTACATGGGTTAGTTTTGCAAGGAAGAGCACTAGTGTATCCAAAATGACAATCATGAAATTTGATACCGAATGAAATTTGATATATTGAAATTGTCAAAGGATATGTTTAAAGGGTTCATGCTTCCTTGTCTTCAACCACCATATTGTAGAGACTTGGTGATGTAAAGATCACTCAAGATGTGAGTGAGTTGCAATCTCATAGATTTGGGCTAATCCAAGTACCTACAAGCGTTAGATAACATGCAAGCGTACAAGTATAGATCCAAGACATATGATCATCATCATAAAATAATTATGAAGGATCAGTCAAAGGCTCATGCCTTGCATGCATCCAAATAGAGTTTCTACTCCAAGTTTGAGGCATCAATGATGTTCAATTCGCCTCTCAAATGGCAAAATACTTTCTCATCAAGCGGTTTGGTGAATATATCCGCCAAGTTCTTATCGGTACGAACATGTTTAAGATCGATGTCTCCTTTAGCAACATGCTCTCGAATGAAATGATGACGAACTTCAATATTGTAGGATTGAGAAGAGGTGTATAGAGGGGGGTGATTAGACCCCCAACAAAGAAAAGTAGCAGTTTTTAATTTCTTTAATTTAAGGTGGAGTTTTAGCACACGTTTAAACATTCACAATACATTTGAAGCAAGCATGGCAAGAGTATATGAGCAGCGGAAAGTAAAGCATGCAAGTTGCAAGAAAGTAAAGGGATGGGATTGGAGTTTGCAAACACAATTGGAGACACGAAGATTTTTGGCATGGTTCCGATAGGTGGTGCTATCATACATCCACGTTGATGGAGACTTTAACCCATGAAGGGTAACGGTTGCGCGAGTCCACGGAGGGCTCCACCCATGAAGGTTCCACGAAGAAGCAACCTTGTCTATCCCACCATGACCATCGCCCACGAAGGACTTGCCTCACTTGGGTAGATCTTCACGAAGTAGGTGATCTCCTTGCCCTTACAAACTCCTTATTTCAACTCCACAATCTTGACGGAGGCTCCCAAGTGACACCTAACCAATCTAGGAGACACCACTCTCCAAAAGGTAATAGATGGTGTGTTGATGATGAACTCCTTGCTCTTGTGCTTCAAATGATAGTCTCCCCAACACTCAACTCTCTCTCACAGATTTGGATTTGGTGGAAAGCAACTTGGGGAAGGCTAGAGATCAAGATTCTTGTGGTTGGATTGGTATATCTTGGTCTCAACACATGAGCAGGTGGTTCTGTTTCAGAAAATGAATGCTAGAAGTGTAGGCACGTTCCGATGGCTCTCTCCACAAATGGAGGATGGGTGGAGGGGTATATATAACCTCCACACAAAAACTAGCTGTTACACACAATTCACCAAACTCGGTGGGACCAAATCGAGAAACTCGGTCAGACCGATATGGTTGAAAATGTGAATGTTAGAGTTTCTGGTGGGACCGATATGATCAACTCGGTGGGACCGATGTGCTAAGGTTAGGTTAAAACGTCAACTCGGTTTGACCGATTACACAAACTCGGTGGAACCGATTTTGGTAATAAGAAAAACATAGAGTTGGTCAAGCAAACTCGGTGGGACCGATTGCTTATCTCGGTGGGACCGAAATAATTGCAAAAGGCAACAGAGAGTTTGCAAGCCTATCTCGGTGAGACCGAGATCCCATCGGTGAGACCGAACTGATTAGGGTTTCTAGCAGTGGCTATGTCAAGTGAACTCGGTGGCGCCGGATAGATCAAATCGGTGGGGACGAGTTTGACTTTTAGTTTAGGACATATGTGGATACGAGAAAGTGGTTGAGGGCTTTTGGAGCATATCACTAAGCATTTTGAGCAAGCAAGCCATTAAGCAACACCTCATCCCCTTTTAATAGTATTGGATTTTCCTATGGACTCAATGTGATCTTGGATCACTAAAATGAAAATTTAGAGTCTTGAGCTTTTGCCAATCTTTGTCCTTAGCTTTGTGAATGGGTTCCACATCCTCTTGTCCATGCCACTCCATTGTTGAACTCATCTGAAATATACTAGATGAAAATATCAGTCCAACAAGAGATATGTTGACATTAATTACCAAAATCACCCAGGAAGCACTTGTGCTTTCAATCTCCCCCCTTTTGGTAATTGATGACAACATGCATCAAAGCTTTAGATAAAGGTATGAAGATTAACAAGCAAAGCTTTGGAAGAACATGTAACAAGCATAGGCTCCCCTACATGTATGCAATCATGTGAATATGAAGTATAAGAGCATGTGAATGCATAAGAATGATAGAGCAAGAAAAGAGTTACATGTATCTTGGCTATATGCATCAGAGCAAATGGTGTAGATACAGGAGATATACCTTCATGTTCATAAGTCCTTCTTGCAAAAAATATGTACATGAGCAAGAGATCATCATGCACATGAGTGTGATGCATATACTTACCTTATGGTCTTGAGGTGGCTTTGGAATAGATGATCCTGAGTAAACAAGGTTAGATAACACACGAACACCTGTAGGACAAAGCAATTTGAGAAACCACAAGAGTACCAAGATTGGGATGACATGTAGTAAGTGAGTACTACGTATTATATTTGATATAGACATGCCCCCAAAGAGTAACTGTGTGCAATGAATTCAACGATTTGCTTGCCTTAGATGTCTTTGTCCCCCTGAATCTTATATGGGATAATGGGAGAAGGTAGGGAAAGGAAAATCAAAGTAAGACAATCGTAACACATACTAACATGTCTTTCCCCTCTTAAAGACATGTGACTTCTCTCCTCTTGAATACCAAGCATCTGGGGTATCTCCCTCCCTTTGATGTGATCATGATTTGATGTGATCTCTCTCCCCCTTTGACATCAATTTCCAAGAAGGGATCTTCTGGAGCGTGAGTCGAATAGGTTTGGTCCTTGAGTCACAGGACAAAGCAACATGTAATGTAAGATGCTGGTAGAGGTCAAGAATCATTGAGTGGAGCTGGAACAAATATGTTGGATGCAAATGGAAAAATGTTTTCTCAGCATTTAAATTGGTAACACTGAGTTGTGCTCTTTGGTGGCACTGAGGTAGTTCGGTTAGACCGAAGGGGACAAACTAGTGAGGCCGAGTTCAATATAGAGAGAAAACAATTGTCATCTCAGCTCACTAGGCAAATAAAGATCTCACAAAGATTTGCAAGGAATTAACTAAAGGATTTGCAATGAATTGGATGCAAGGAATGCAGAACATAACGGAGAAAATAAAGAAATCTAGATGAAAAGGGAAACAAACATGCAACCGATTAATGCAAGAACACAGAAAACACTAGACAATTTCATCTATAATTGGTCGGTGACAAAGTCACCTATGTTAGAGTATATTGACTGAGGAGTCAAGTGAGAACACTTGATCGTAGGTCATACTCATCGTTTAAGCTCAAAATGGGGTTGCCATTTTTCGTTTAAGCATTTTTAATGTATTCACATCTTGTTGAGCTGCTTTGATCCATGACTTGGGGTAAAGCTTCTCTAAGATGGAATGACATACCTTGGGTGGTGGTGTTGAACTTGATCATGTAGTTGAACTTGTGTAGGATGCTCAAGGTTGATGTAGCTCATCAATGGTTGGAAGCACCACTTGTAGTTTGAGTTCATCTACCTACATGGGTTATTCTTGCAAGGAAGAGCACATGTGTATCCAAAATGACAATCTTGAAATTCGATACCAAATGAAATTTGATATAGAAAAAATGTCAAAGAATATGTTGAAAGGTTTCATGCTTCCTTGTCTTCAACCACCATATTGTAGAGACTTGGTGATGTAGAGACTGCTCAAGATGTGAGTGAGTTGCAATCTCATGAATTCGAGCTCATCCAAGTACCTACAAGGGTTAGATAGCATGCAAGGGTACAAGTGTAGATCCAGGACATATGATCATCATCATAAGAGAAATTTCAAGGATTAGCCAAAGGCTCATGCCTTGCATGTATCCAAATGGAGTTTCTAATCCAAGTTTGAGGCATCAATGATGTTCAATTCACCTCTCAAACGACAAAATACTTTCTCATCAAGCGGTTTGGTGATTATATCCGCCAATTGCTTATCGGTACGAACATGCTTAAGATTAATATCTCCTTTAGCAACATGATCTCGGATGAAATGATGACGAACTTTAATATGCTTAGTTCGAGAATGTTGCACGGGATTATGAGCAATCTTAATGGAACTTTCATTGTCACAAAGCAATCGAACATGTTTCACGTAGATCCCATAATTTTTAAGAGTTTGGGTCATCCAAAATAATTGAGCGCAACATGAACTGGCAACAATGTATTCTGCTTCAGTGGTAGATAAGGATATTGAGTTTTGTTTCTTGGAGGACCAAGACACAAGAGATCTACCAAGAAATTGACAAGTACCTGAAGTGGACTTTCTATCAACCTTGTCACCGGCATAGTCCAAATCGGAGTAGCCAACAAGATCAAAAGAAGACCTCTTAGGATACCAAATGCCAAAATTTGGTGTATGAATTAAGTATCTCACTATCCTTTTCACAGCCTTAAGATGACATTCTTTGGGGGCCGCTTGATATCGTGCACACATGCACACACTTAGCATAATATTGGGACGGGAGGCACATAGATATAACAATGAACCGATCATAGAGCGATAAACCTTTTGGTCAACCGGTTTGCCATCCTTAGTCAAGTCAAGATGTCCACTAGTAGGCATGGGTGTATTCATACCTTTGCATTTTTGCATGTTGAACTTCTTGAATAAGTCCTTGGTATACTTTGTTTGGGAAACAAAGGTACCCTCCTTAGTTTGCTTAATTTGCAACCCAAGAAAGAAATTGAGTTCACTCATCATAGACATCTCAAATTTCTCCGACATTAGCTTTCCAAACTTTTCACTAAAATGAGGGTTAGTTGAACCAAATATGACATCATCAACATAAATTTGGCACACAAATAATTCACCATTAACCCTTTTAGTAAAAGGAGTGGAATCAATTTTTCCAATCTCAAAGCCTTTTTCAATAAAGGAACTTGGTCAAGCATTTATACCACACTCTAGGAGCTTGTTTAAGACCATAAAGAGATTTGTGAAGTTTGCAAACATGGTCGGGTTTCTTAGGATTAACAAAGCCGGGAGGTTGTTTAACATAAACTTCCTCCTCAATTTCACCATTTAGAAACGCACTTTTAATGTCCATTTGGTACAAGGTAATATCATGGTGATTAGCATAGGCAAGTAAGATGCAGATGGACTCAAGTCTAGCAACGGGGGCATATATCTCACCATAGTCCATACCTTCAACTTGAGTGTAGCCTTAGGCGATGAGACGTGCTTTGTTGTGAACAACTTGTCCATCTTTGTCTTTCTTGTTGCGAAACACCCATTTGGTACCGATGATGTTGTGGTTGTTGTCGGGCTTCTCGACCAATGTACACACTTGGTTCCTCTCAAAGTTGTGTAACTCTTCGTGCATGGCATTTATCCAATCCGGATCTTCCAATGCTTCTTCAACCTTCATGGGTTCAATGCTAGAGATGAATGAATAATGTTCACAAAAATTAGCCAAGCGAGTTTTAGAGCGAGTGATTCTCCCGGTTTGGATATCATTGAAGATTTGTTCGACGGGATGGTCTTGTGACACTCTTGCTCGAATTCGTAAGAGCTTTTGTTTGGGTCGGGGTGGAACATCTTCATCATCATCTTGTTCTTCCTCTTGGCCTTATTCGTTGTTGATGTTGTCGTTCTCTTGTCGAGGTGGAGAAGGAGGTTGATGAGGTTCATCCTGGTGTATTTCCTCGGTTTCTTCATCTTGGCGTGTCCCACTTGTGGATGCCTCCGTGTCAAATCTTGGTTCACCTTGTCGTGAGGTAGAAGCTTCCACTTGGACGAATGAGATACTCTCCTTCACCTCCATTGGATGAATCTTGCCAATAGACAAGTCTTGGATTGCTTTCGAAGGGTCTTTGTCTCCGGTGAGAAGCTTGTATGCCGTCTTGCCGAGTATCTTGTGAAGATATAAACGATTTGTTGCATGACAAGCTGTCTCAACCACTTCTGCCCAAAAGTGTTTTTGCGTCTTGTACTCATCAAGCATCGTTCTCGCCATCTCAATAATAGTCCGGTTTTTCCTCTCAACAAATCCATTTTTGTTGAGGTGTGTACTTAGCCGAGAACTCGTGTGCAATCCCTTCTTCGTCAAGAAAGGTATCCACATTTGCGTTCTTGAACTCCGTTCCATTGTTGCTATGAACCTTCTTGAACTTCACTTCAAATTGATTTTGGGCCTTCCTAGCGAAGTTCTTGAAGATATTTTGGGCCTGCGATTTAACATCAAGAAAGAACACCCACGTAAATCTTGAAAAATCATCGACTATGACTAGACCAAAAGAGTTTCCACCGAGAATTTTATAGGCGTTGGGACCAAAGAGATCCATATGAAGTAGCTTGAGCGGTCTTCTCGTGATCATGATGTTCTTCACGGGGTGACTTCCTCCAACTTGTTTTCCTACTTGACAAGCACTTCACAATCTATCCTTGTCAAATATAACATCTTTCACTCCAATGATGTGATCACCTTTAATAAGCTTATCAAAAGTTTGCATACCCACATGACCTAACCTTCTATGCCACAACCAACCTTTAAAAGATTTAGCAATTAAGAAATCTAGGTTGAGCCTTTTTAGTGAAATCAACAATGTATAGATCACCTCTACGTATACCAGTAAACACCATTTTATGATTATATCTACGAAACACTTGGCAATCTACTTCAGTAAGTAGGACATTGAAACCAAAGTCAGCAAGTCTAGATACAGAAAGTAAATTATATCCAAGAGATTCAACGAGCATAACATTTTGTATGGAGCTTTCATGTGAAATTGCCACCTTACCAAGGCCAACCACCTTACCCTTTGAGTTGCCACCAAAAGTGACATACTTTCGAGGGTCGTTGTTTTCAACAAGCTCATGAAACATATCCTTGTCTCCGGTCATGTGATCGGTACATCCACTATCAAGAACCCATTCCTTTCCTCCAGCCATGTAGCCGCGGAGATTAGCCATAAGACCAAAATGTCTCATAGACTCATTGAGATCAAAGCCACTATCATCACCCTCATCATATTATCTATGTTCAACATCGTCTTGTGATTGATCAATTCCTTGAGGGAGTGATACATTAGATATATGATCATCACAATGTTCATCTTTATGAATTCTAATGGCTTCAGAGATGATATTGCTAATGATTCCATCATCTCCTTTGGCACACATGAGGTTACTAAGCTAAAAAAACAATCACCAAACTTAGGATCATTGGAATTCATCTTACTCAAGGCAATAGACTTATGAAGAATCTCATCTTAGTTTTGCAAGGAATAGTTTGGAAATCGTTCCTCAAGAAATCTCCATATGATGTAGGAACAATCGAGAGCAGGCAAGTAACTGAACAAATTTCTAGGCAAACCTCTAGTAATAAGATTGACAGTTCTAAGGTTGCGAATCATGTCAATAGACTCATCAAGGGTAGGATGCAGAGGGTTAACAAGGGGTGCACAAGGGCTAGTAATGTACTTGTTCACCTGACATTCATTGACAATCTCATGTTGGGGAATGTAGTATTTCAAAAATATTCCTATGATCACGCAAGATCTATCTAGGAGAAGCATAGCAACGAGCGGGGAGAGTGTGTCTATGTACCCTCGTAGACCGAAAGTGGAAGCGTTTAGTAACACGGTTGATGTAGTGGAATGTCTTCGCGATCCAACCGATCCAAGCACCGAACGTACGGAACCTCCGTGTTCAGCACAAGTTCAGCTCGATGACGTCCCTCGATCTCTCGATCCAGTTGAGGACAAGGGAGATTTTCGTCAGCACGACGGCGTGGCGATGGTGATGATGAAGTTACCGGCACAAGGCTTCACCTAAGCACTACGACAATATGACCGAGGTGTGTAACTGTGGAGGGGGGCACCACACACGGCTAAGAGAAGACTTGGTGTGCCTTTGGGGTGCCCCCCTCCCACGTATATAAAGGGGGTATAACGCACCGAGACTGACGCTTCAGTTGCCCTTCCATTTATTTTAGTTGTTGCCATGTGTTTATTATGTCTATTGCATTAGCATAATTGTTTTGCATATTTCATTCCTATATGTTGATGCCATGATCATGTTCAGTGCTTTGTCATATCTTTGCTTCTTGCACATTGATCATCTTACTGGTTGTATTGCATTGCACCATCCTTGTTGTTTCCATGTTCATCTCACTTTGTTATATGCTATATGTTTTGATATGCCTCTTGTCGTTTATTGCATCATGATCACCATGTGGGTTGCTTTATTCATGTTGATGTGTTGGTTGTTCTCTCCATCTTGTTTTCCTCCTCCTATGTTTTTTTGCTTCTTCATCTCTTCTTCAAGGCCCTTCTCCAAGTGCAAAGCATTTCACTTCTTCCT
Source organism: Triticum urartu (assembly GCF_003073215.2). NCBI lineage: Eukaryota > Viridiplantae > Streptophyta > Magnoliopsida > Poales > Poaceae > Triticum > Triticum urartu. Next base: position 403,820,459 of record NC_053024.1, read on the forward strand.
TCTTTCAAATTGCACCCATTATTGCAAGTGACATTTTCCTACCTCAAATAATATTCTTTCTTTTCCTACAAATCTTAAACCTTGCCATACGTCTCTCCTCCAAATTTCATTCATTTTGGAAATGTTCTGGACAGGTTCAAAAATGGGTCAAGTTTGAATTTAATTCAAACTTGAATTATTTTTCTATCTTTAAATAATGCCAGAGTATTTTATTCAAATAGTTCATAATTCCAGGGTTATATATATATATTCTCATATCTCTACCACACTTCCCAATCTCCCTATGTTATTCTCCCTTCTATTTTTTCTGTCTGAAGAAACTAAATAAAAGAGAAGGGCAGGGAGGAGAGCAGCAGCAGGAGCCCAGCTCGCGCATATGGCCAGCCGAGGCCCATTAGTAGTGCCACGACCCATCTCTCTCTCCATCCCGGGTAAAATTTCCCCATGGTAGGCCGATCACCCCGCCGACCCCACCTACCAGCGACCCGTCTCCCTCCTTTTCTTCTTCCTCCCTCTCTTTCTCTCACGGTGAAAACTAGGGGAAGCACATGGCCACCGTGGCCGAGCTTATGTCGCGCTCCTCCTATAAAGCCAGCATCCCGCACCCCCCTAGGGTTTCCCTCTCGCCGCCGCCACCCTTTTCCCTTCCCCTGTTTCTCCTTCTTCTTCAAGAGGCAGAGACCAGAGAGCTCCTGGAGCACTCCCATGGCTCCGCTGCGGCCATGACCATCCTCCGTCGTTGTCTTCGCTCCGGGTCGACTCGTCTTCTTGAAGGCAAGGAGCCAGGAGGGACTAGGGCCGATGCGATCGACTCCCTCCATGACAGCATCTTCCCTGCTTCCTCTTCTACATGGAGCCGAACGCCTCCACGATCAGCTCCTCTGCCGTCGTTTGTGAGGCCTCCTTCATCGTCATCTTCCTCACCCTCGCACGTAACCACAAATACTCTGGCGCTTCCTCCCCGACGTCCTCTTCATCATCGTGAAACGCCAAGATGTTGTCGCTTTCATCTCCTTCTTCCTTGGGTCTAGGACATCGCCCTCGGAATTTGTCGCTGCCCGTCGTCCCCGAGTTCGATCGACTCCACCAACCAACCCTACGTGAGCATCCACACCTCCCCATCAGCTTTTCCCCATTGATTGCGCCCTATTTCGTCCATCTCTGTCGAGCTCGAGCGCTCCTCCGTCGGACCTCGTTGCCGGCGAGTGTTTCAACCTCTCTTTGTTGCCGCATGTATCTAGTAGGGTCTCATCATTGACGATTCCTTTGTTCAGTGCACCTATTTGTCCTTGGTTCGTCAGGTCCGAGCTCCTCCGCTGCTCTCTATGCACAGTGACAGTGCAGGCACCTCCGCTGCAAATCCGACACACCCTCCAATGTAGCACCTGGCTCGCTATGCATCACTGTCGCGGCCGTGGCCGAGCGCCTCGACCCGGAAGGCCGGGCTTTGTTTTTTATTCCAGTTCGTCTTCTGTCTCACCTAGCACCGAGCCGTGTCTTTAGCATGATTCACCCACACCCATCAGCGCACCCGGCCTCCACGCTCCCTCCGCACTGCACGCATCCACGCACAAGTCGTCTCCAGTCCAGCCGGGCTACCATGGCCGAGAGCATCGATCTCACGCGCATCCTCACCTAGAGAGCCCAAGCACGTGTGTCGTGGTTTTTTCACGGCAGATGTCCTAGAGAAAGGACTTAGTCATGGAGCCATCGCGACGGGTTTAGCTTGAAGGGGTTAAAGCGGACATAGGGACGCAAGAGAGTTTATACTAGTTCTGCCCCTTCAATGAAGGTAAAAGACTACGTCTAGTTGTGATGGAATTGATGGGGTTTCGATGACTAGGGAGCAAACAAGCTTCGCCTAAGTCTCGAGTTGTTTTCTGTTATCCTTGAACCGCCGCCGGGTCGTCCCCTTATATACACGGGTGACGCCCGTCGGTTCGCAGAGTCCCAATACCGGCTCATAGATGTGTCCGGTTTGGTCTCTACTTATACCTAACTTACAATACAAGTTAAATACCAACACTGGTTTACGGCTATAGGCCTTGAACCAACCATGGGCCTTGAGCCCTCATCTGCCTTCTTGGGCTTTAACATACTTAACTACTGACGAAGTTAACCCAGCCCAGATAGGCCGGTTTACGCCCAGTAGTGATATCCCCAACATTAGGCCCCAGATTGATTTGAGTATGTTCATGTCAATCCTTTAGTCAAAATCTTCATCTTCAATATCTTCTTGTAGTTTGTTGAACCGCCATGATGTCATCTTCTCTGGTCGTTGTAAACCGGCGTGACGTCATCTGTTATAAAGGACCTTAATAGGTCTGCGACAATTAAGGCGACATCTTCATTTCCAGACCCACGGTCCCTTGATTTTCGCGCCTGACTCCTGTCCCTTGCCTTATAAATAGAACCGAAGGGTCATTTCTTTCCCCCCTCCGTGCCCTTCTGCTTCGTCTTCCTCGCGTCGCCCAGCTTCGGAGCTCCGCCGCCACCATCAACCTCTGCATCAACCTTGGCCGCTGCATCAACCTGGGCGCACCAGAGCACCGCGGCAACTTTCCGCGTCTTTCTCATCTCCAGTAAGTCTTCTGTTCTTTTCAACACAGATCTTCTCTAGGGTTTCATGTTCTTCTAGTGTTCATCGCCTATTTCGTGTTCATACGATAGCTCCTAGATGCATCTGTGAATCCTTGCTCTGTGTGGCGGTAGGTTTTAGCATCCGCCTTCAGTTTTATGCCTCAAGACCATAGATCTATATATATCTCTGCCCATTGATTCAGTACTGTTCTTTTTTGAACCTTGAATATTTTCCTTCTTTTCTGAACTTGCTTCAGATCCGTCGCTGTAGAGAAGTCTTGTGAAATCTGTTTCTGTAAACTTACTCATCTACTTCAATGCTTAGACCAGGCGGTTTAACTTTGTAGAAAAAATTGCCAAACCGGTATATACCATTAGTCCCCTTGTTGAACCGCCAGATGTTGTTGCTTCATATAACTCCGATTTAGATAGATCTGTCTCCGGTTTAACATTGCACATACCGATGTACCTTAATCAATGCATTTTTGAACCGGGATCACCGACCTTGTAGATTTCATCATGGCCAAGCAAGTATATGAGTGCAACTGGGTTCCTTCTCGTGTCACAAAGGCTCAACTGGACGATTTAGTCCTGATCGGCGCCTTAGGCAGCAAAGATACCATCCATTGGAGCGTTACTGGCAAAGAATGCCCTCCCACACCTCAAGAAGGAGAGGTCGTCATTTTCATAGATCACTTAGCCCGGGGCTTTAAGCCGCCCGGCTCTAAATTTTACCGGGACGTTTTAGCCGATTTTCAACTCCACCCACAAGACACTGGTCCCAACTCTGTTACAAACATGTGTCACTTCTAAGTGCTCTGTGAGGCATTCTTTCAAGAGGAGCCCATAGTGGAGTTGTTCAGAGATTGTTTCCATCTAAACCGCCGTACTGAGTTTTCTGATGGTTCCAATACGGAATTGGGCGGTGTGGCGATTCAGAAAAGGAAAGAGGTCACATACCCTCATGCCAAGATGCATAGCCACCCCAAAGAGTGGAATCAAACATGGTTCTATTGCAAAGACACCTCCCCTGCTGGTGAAAATCCTTTGGCTGGCTTTCGTCCGGAGCGGCTTAGCAATACACACCCCTTTTCGCAAAGGTTGACTGCCAAGGAGAGAAGCAAATACGCTCCTCAACTGTCCAAGCTCAGAGCCTTCATGGCCAACGGTTTAACAAGGGTTGATCTCGCTCGCTGTTGGATATCATGGAGCATCCTACCCCTTAGTCAGCGCTCCGGGTTGATGTGCGAGTATACTGGCAGTGTTGATGACCCACTCCGACATGCTAACATCCAGCTCACCGACGAAGAAATCACATAAGCTGTGAATAAGATGTTGAATGAACCAGAACACATCTGTGCTAAAACCGGCCTGCTTCCCTTCTGTGCCACCAACAAACCGCCAGCTGCAAGTGTCTGTGTAACCAGGGCAATGATCCCTTTTGGAGCAAGAAACTGCCGCAGGAGAAACCAGAAAAACCAGAAAACCAGAAAGATCAACCCAGCAAAAGACTAAAGCTGTGAAGAAGACTACCCACAGGAAAAGAACCACTGCATCCTCTAATCCGGCCCCTGATGATGATGTGGATAATCCAAACCTTGAGGTAGGGCTTGACTCACTTGGCTTATTTTTCATGCATCTTATTGATGGTGATATTTGTCAAGATGATGCCGAAGCCAGCCATGCTGATGCTGCAGAGGTAATTATTCTCTCTTCCGATTCAGAACCTTTGCCTTCACTAAAAATCTGTCAGGCAAACCGGAAAGTTAAATTTTCTCATCCTCTCGCTTACTTGGATCCCGAATTTCTTATGAAGACCCAACAGCGCGAAGCTCGCCGCACAACCCGGCACAGCGGCCAGGTAGTTACCTCCATCGGTTTACCGAACAGTCCGGTTCAGAAACGCCGTTCAGAGGTCTCTAATTTGCTTGTCAGTGCTTGTCGTAAAGCGGGCTGTTTTCGTCAACCTCTTAATCCATCTGACTCCGATTATCAGGTTACTTCCCACTCATCCTCTAGCGAGTCCTCGGCCACTCAGCTGCCACCGCTCAAAACGGTGCTTGGGTAAGTCATACTTATCTTAATATTTCTGGTACATCACCTTGGAACATATGTTGTATTTGACTTTGTTCTTCCTTTCAGGGCCAAGCCTAGGCCGAGCAAGAAGGCTCACCTGGATAAAGCGGCTAAGGAGGATGCCGTCCCTGAACCGGGCAAAACACCAGATCTTGAGCGGCTATTCCTGAAGACATACCCAATGATCCACCGCAGCGAGATGATGATCTTATTGCTGAAGAGAGGCCTATTGATACCTTAAGTCCTGTCAACCAGCCCACAAGCCCCATCCGGATTGAGAAATCCACCAATCCAACAAAGCCTACTGATAAGCCAACGGCCCCAGTTCAAACCGGTGATGCCAAGGATGATGAGGTTGTCATTACTGGCATTGGTCGCACAGAGCTAGGCAATCATGTCGCTTTGTCTAAACATACTGCCAAGGAAGAATTTGCTGCCTTTGGCAAAGGCAAGTGGAATGTTGATCTAGCGACTTACGCTGCTCTGAACGCCCAAGACATCCATTCCGGCTATCTGAACCGGCTATATACCAGTCGTGACTATGAAGCCGGTCTGGTTAACATGATGAAAGATAAATATGAGGTAACTTCCATATGCTCTTTCCTGCTTGTATGCTTCAATTCTTGCTGACTCTCCTAGCCCCCAAGGGCCGGTTTGTAATCTTCTTTCAAACCGGGACTTACTAATATAAATCTTAATGCCTCGAAATTTGCTGATGTAGCCCCCAAGGGCCGGTTTAACTTAGTGTAGTTAAACCGGGACTTAAGTAATTAATATCTCCGCATTAGAACTTTTTTGAACAAATAGCCATTAGCCCCCAAGTGCCAAGTTGAATACTTGTATTGAGCTTGGGACTTTGTAATCAATTGAAAGATGAAGATCAAATAGGCATTAGCCCCCAAGCACCAAGTGCATAACTTGTTATGTGGTTGGCGCTTCAATTCTTGCACTGCTTGCTGAATCACATAACTGTCTGTATGCAGGCTGAGCTGAAGACAAAAGAGACCCAAATCACCGATCTCCAAGAAAATCTGAAGTCCCAACAGACTGAAACCTCAAAAGCAAAAGAGGAATTGACCAGCGCCTTAAGCGTCATGGAACAACTTAGGAAGGATTTCAAGAAGGAACGGGCGGATTGGGCTACTGAAAAATCCGCTTTAACCAAACGAGCAGAAGACGCCGAGGCTGCACTAAAACCGGTAGTGGATGAACTGACCAGCATAAAGCGGCACGTGCATGCCATGACCGCTGCTATCTTTGGTAAGCTGGTTTGATTTTTGAATTGATTCTGCCGTCTTACAGAGCTACCGGTTTGTTAACCCTTGGTGATATTTCAGGGACACGCATTGGTCACTTGGGGTCAGATGTGCGGAAAAAATTGAAAGCCGCCTACACGTTGATCGAACAATTGTACACTGGTGCACAGCAGATCATCTGTACTGCATCCCACAACAAGCCGGCACCCACTTTGATTCAGGACACTCTGATGAAACTGTCGGTGCTTCCTGCCCGGGTTGAAGAGCTGAAGAAATCTGCTGCTCGAACCGGTGCGATCAATGCCTTAATCCGGGCAAAAGCTTGGGTGCCGGATTTTGATCCTATTGATGCGGCTCAGGGCTATCCCAGCTTCAAGGAAGACAGGTCAGAGTTTAGTGAAGCGGATCTGCGAGCAATAAACCGGGAGGTGCGTCCGCTAGCTTGTCAATTGGCTGAAGAAGCAGACTTGTCTCATTATAATGCCCAATATGACAATCAAAACAAGCGAATAGCTGCACCAATTCATGAAGCGGAAAATCTTATCCCTCCAACCCGTAAGCATACTTACGCTCCCGATATTGACCTGTCATTGCTGATCCATGATGAAGCTGTCTTTCAAGCATTAATGGGAATCGACTGGACAACTATTGATTTCCAGCCGCTTGGTAGAGAAACTGAAGCTGAAGCAGCGCGGGATGATCCACAACCATCAGGACAGGCTGGTGGCCAAGCTTGAACCGGAAGCCTGTTTAAAACTGCTTCTCCCTTGTGAAAAACAATGATCTTATTGTGGGCACTGTGTTGCCTTGTAATAGGCTAGCTGATACTTTTGATGTTGATATGCCTTCGTGCATAATTACTGCAACTTGCTCTTCCTTTGGGTGATTAACTTTCCAAAGTACTTCCTGCAATAAAAAATCTTAAAGTGCCACCGCGGTTGTACCGTCAGGCAGAATATGATGTCTGCATACATGAAATCAAAACATCCCAAATTTTTAAGTATATGACCAAATTTTTGAGATACATAATACCTGACATCGTTGGGCGTGAAGTTGGCTTGGCCAATCTTGAAGCGGAGTTTTATAAACCCACACTGTTGGAGGAGATAGCAGCTCCTGTATATATATATGATGTCGGTTTACCATGTAAACCGTGCCGGGTTATAATAAACACCGTGTTACTCCGTAATAGGATGTTAACAAAAAATCAAACCGGGCAAATAGTCTCCGGATTAAAAATGAACCATGTTCCGTCAATTGACAGTGTGAACCGGTTTTAAAATTTTGTCGGTTTAGAAAATGCAACAAAAAGAAAGAAATATCTATCAAAGAAAATTGTGAAGCAAAGGCAATGATAAAACCATTTGCAAAAAGAGGCTTATTTGAGCCGATCAGATGGCGTTACCATGGTCAGACATGACCAAGCTCCTGATAGGTGTAGCTATGGTTCAAGTCAGCCAGGTCCCCAAATGAAACCATGGCATTTATGCTGATCAAGTGGCATGGCAATGGTTCGGGTTCAACCAAGCCCCCAAGTGATTCTGTGGCCTTAGGCCGATCAAGAGGCATGACTGGTTCAGACGTGACCAAGTCCCCATGTGATCTGGTGGCTCTCGCCTATCAAGAGGTGTTGCATTGGTTCGGACACGACCAAGCCCCCAAGTGATATAACATGATGCTTTTTGAAAAGCTAACTCAAGGGGTAAACCGGAGGCCGCTTTAGAACAACTCCGTGTAACCACACATGATGTAAAAGGATAGATACCCCGCTTTAGCTGAGGTTCCGGTTTATTATATTTAATCATAATATATACATCGTTGTAATATGTACACAAGTAGAGCCAATGGCTCAGGTATAGTAAGGCCGAAGATGAGCTATGTTCCACGGCCTGTTGGTCTCCTCCTCTGATGTGCGTGAGTCTTTATGCTCTCGAATATCGATCAGATAGTATGACCCGTTGTGCAGACTCTTGCTGACCACGAAAGGTCCCTCCCAAGGTGGGGATAGCTTATGCATATCAGTGCGATCTTGGATGAGCCGAAGTACCAAATCTCCTTCCTGAAAGGTTCTGGTTCTGACTCGGCGACTGTGATAACGACAAAGATCCTGTTGGTATATCACCGAGCGGGTGGCTGCTATGTCACGTTCTTCATCCAACAGGTCTAAAGCGTCTTGTCGTGCTGTCTCATTGTCCGCTTCAACATAAGCCGCCACACGGGGTGAGTCATGACGGATATCACTGGGGAGAACCGCCTCCGCTCCGTAAACCATGAAGAACGGTGTGTATCCTGTTGATCTATTGGGTGTAGTATTGATGCTCCATAACACAGATGGTAACTCTTCTACCCAACAACCCGGTGTTCTCTGCAAAGGAACCATAAGCCGGGGCTTGATGCCTCTCAAGATCTCTTGATTAGCCCTTTCTGCTTGACCATTGGACTGTGGGTGTGCCACCGATGAAACATCGAGCCGGATGTGCTCCCGTTCGCAGAACTCCTTCATGGCACCTTTGGACAAATTGGTACCATTATCTGTGCTGATACTGTGTGGAAAGCCAAACCGGAAAATCACTTTTTTGATGAACTGAACCGCCGTGGCCGCATCACACTTGCTAACAGGTTCTGCCTCCACCCACCTTGTAAACTTGTCAACCGCCACCAGGAGGTGGGTCTTCTTATCTTTGGACCTTTTGAAAGGCCCAACCATATCCAGCCCCCAAGTCGCAAACGGCCAAGTAATTGGAATCATTCTCAATTCTTGAGCCGGCACATGAGCACGTCTTGAAAACTTTTGGCAACCATCACATCGTCTGACCAGATCCTCCGCATCAGCATGAGCAGTTAACCAATAGAAGCCATGGCGAAACGCTTTAGCCACCAGAGATTTTGAACCGGCGTGGTGACCAGAATCTCCTTCGTGGATCTCACGCAAAATTTCACGGCCTTCTTCAGGAGACACACGGCATTGAAATGCCCCTGACACACTGCAATGATGCAACTCGCCGTTGATAATAGTCATGGACTTGGATCGCCGGATTATTTGTCGGGCCAGAGTCTCATCCTCTGGTAACTCGCCCCGGTTCTTGTACGCCAGCTAAGGAAGCGTCCAATCCGGAATAACATGAAGCGCTGCCACCAATTGAGCCTCCGGATCAGGAATAGCCAAATCCTCTTCACCAGGGGTCTTGACCGACGGGTTGTGCAGCACATCCAGAAAAACATTGGGCTGGACCGGTTTGCGCTGAGAGCCCAGCCGGCTTAAAGCGTCCGCCGCTTCATTCTTCCACCGGTCCACGTGGTCCACCTGATAGCCTTTAAAGTGACCTGCAACAATATCCACCTCACGATGATATGCTGCCATGAGTGGGTCCTTGGAGTCCCAAGTGCCAGATACTTGCTGAGCCACAAGGTCCGAGTCACCGAAGCACTTAACTCGACTTAGATTCATCTCCTTAGTCATCCGGAGACCGTGGAGCAAGGCTTCATACTCAGCTGCATTGTTAGTACAAGGGAACATTAAGCGGAGAACGTAACAAAACTTATCACCTCGTGGGGAAGTTAATACGACTCCAGCCCCCGAGCCTTCCAATTGCCTGGATCCATCAAAATGGATGGTCCAATATGTGTGATCCGGTTTTTCTTCAAGTGCTTGCATTTCCTTCCAATCATTGATGAAATCAACAAGTGCTTGAGACTTAACCGCCGTCCGAGGCACATACTTCAAACCGTGCGGCCCAAGCTCTATAGCCCACTTGGCAATCCGGCCAGTCGCTTCCCGGTTCTGGATGATATCCCCCAAAGGAGCAGAACTGACCACCATAATTGGGTGCCCTTGGAAGTATTGCTTAAGCTTCCGGCTTGCCATAAAAACTCCATACACCAGCTTCTGCCAATGCGGATACCTTTGCTTGGACTCAATGAGTACCTCGCTGATATAATAGACCGAACGTTGAACCGGATGCTCCTTACCTGCCTCCTTTCGCTCCACCACAATAGCCACGCTGACCGCACGAGCACTAGAAGCAACATATAGCAGTAATGACTCCTTGTCAATGGGAGCGGCGAGCACAGGCGGATTGGCCAATTGCCGCTTTAAGTCCTCAAATGCTTCATTAGCAGCGGAACTCCAAATGAACTGATCCGTCTTCTTCAACATCTGATACAAAGGGATTGCCTTCTCACCAAGACGGCTGATAAACCGGCTTAACACGGCAATCCGGCCTGCCAGGTGTTGAACATCATTGATACACTTCAGTTTAGTCAGGGAGGTGATGGGTGTGATCTTCTCCGGATTAGCCTCAATTCCCCTGTTGGACACCAGAAAACCCAATAACTTGCCCGCCGGTACACCAAAGACACACTTGTCCGGATTAAGCATCATCTTGTACGTCCTCAGGTTATCAAAGGTTTCCTTCAAATCGTCAACCAGAGTCTCCTTCTCCTTGGACTTAACCACGATATCATCCACGTAAGCATGTACATTATGGCCAATCTGCTTCTAAAGGCAATTTTGTACACACCGTTGATAAGTTGCGTGGGCACTCTTGAGCCCAAAGGGCATAGACACATAGCACAAGGCTCCAAAAGGAGTTATGAATGCCGTCTTCTCCTGGTCCTTAACTGCCATTTTGATTTGATGATAGCCAGAATATGCATCCAAAAAACTTAAACGCTCACAACCCACCGTAGCATCAATAATTTGATCAATACGGGGGAGAGCAAAAGGATCTGCTGGACAAGCTTTATTAAGATCTGTGTAATCCACACACATGCGCCAGGTGTCGTTTTTCTTAAGGACTAGCACCGGATTGGCAAGCCACTCAAGGTGAAAAACTTCAACAATAAAACCAGCTGCTAAGAGCCTGGCTACCTCTTCTCCTATCGCCTTGTGTCTTTCTTCGTTAAACCGGCGGAGGAACTGTTTCACCGGTTTGTATTTAGGATCCACATTAAGGGTGTGCTCAGCGAGTTGCCTCGGTACACCTGGCATGTCAGAGGGCTTCCATGCAAAAATGTCCCGATTCTCACGGATGAACTCGATGAGTGCGCTTTCCTACTTCGGATCCAAGTTGGCACTGATGCTGAACTGCTTGGACGAATCGCCAGGCACGAAGTCAACAGCTTAGTTTCTGCTGCCGATTTGAACTTCAGGGCCAGATCATGCTCCGTAATTGGCTTCTTTAATGGAGTCATGTCCGCCGGATCAACATTGTCCTTATAATACTTTAGCTCCTCGGTGGCACAAACCGACTCTGCGTAGGTCGCATCTCCTTCCTCGCACTCCAAAGCAATTTTACGGCTTCCGTGAACCATTATTGTCCCCTTGTGACCCGGCATCTTGAGCTGCAAATACACATAACAGGGCCGTGCCATAAACTTGGCGTAGGCCGGTTGCCCAAATAGGGCGTGATATGGACTTTGGATTTTCACCACTTCAAACGTCAATGTCTCCGACCTGGAGTCATAATCATCTCCAAAGGCCACTTCCAGAGCTATCTTACCAACAGGATACGCTGATTTGCCAGGTACCACACCGTGGAACACCGTATTAGACGGTTTGAGATTTTTATCTATTAATCCCATTCGACGGAAGGTCTCATAGTACAAGATATTAATGTTGCTCCCTCCATCCATGAGCACTTTGGTGAACTTGTAACCTCCCACCTGAGGCGCCACCACCAGAGCCAACTGACCCGGATTATCAACCTGGGGAGGGTGATCCTCTCTGCTCCATATGATTGGCTGTTCAGACCAGCGTAGATAACGGGGCACGGCCGGTTCAACAAAGTTGACTGCCCGCCTCTAAACCTTCCGGTCTCGCTTGTCCAAGCTAGTGGTGAAGACATGGTACTGCCCGCTACTCAACTGCTTTGGGTTGCTCTGGTAACCTGACTGTTGCTGCTGTTGGTTGTAACCACCCTGGTTGTTCTGATTATTTTGATTATTATGTCCGCCCGGATTACCATTAAATCCTGAACCGGAACTTCCTCCACCATAACCCGGCCCGGATCCTGAGCCACCGCCGGAGCCGTGATCATACTGGAAAGCATTAGAATTCTTGAACTCCTGCATAATGAAGCAATCCTTCCAAAGGTGGTTGGCTGGCGCCTCCTTCGTCCCATGTCTCGGACAGGGCTGGCTCAGTAGATAGTTTAGGCTGTCCGGGTTAGGGTTGGGTGCCCCACTGCGATTTGGCGGTTTACCCCTGCGTCGCTGGCCCTTGTCCTGCGCGTTGGTATTAGCCACAAAGTCCATGTTACCATCCGCTTTACGCTTGCCTCCACCACCATTGCCTGCCCAGTGGTGCTGCTGACCTTTGGAGTTGTTGTTCCTCTTTTCCTTCCCTGCCTTATCATCATCAGATTCGGGATCCTTGGTACTATCAGAATCAGCATACTTTACCAAAGCAGCCATGAGGGTCCCCATGTCAGTGCAATGGCGCTTCATCCGTCCCAACTTCAGCTTTAGGGGCCCAAACCGGCAGTTGCCTTCTAGGGTTAAGACTGCGGTGTCAGCATTGATGCGGTCTGATGAATGCAACACTTGTGAGACCCGGCGCACCTAATGAGTCGTCGATTCTCCTTCCTCCTGGACACAGGTAGCTAAGTCTACTATTGACATGGGCTGCTTACATGTATCCTTGAAATTATTGATAAACCGGGCTCGTAATTCGGCCCATGAACTGATAGAATTGGCCGGTAAGCTTTTTAACCAAGTGCGGGCCGTTCCTTCAAGCATCATGGTGAAGTACTTTGCACATGCCGCATCATCCACATCCAGCATCTCCATGGCCATCTCATAGCTCTCCACTCATGTCTCCGGGGGTTGATCCGCCGTGTAATTTGGTACCTTGCGCGGGCCGTTGAAATCCTTGGGCAGGCGCACATTGAGTAAAGCGGGGACAAGGCAAGGCACCCCCAAAGATCTAGAAGTAACACCGGGTTCGACCGAAATAGTTGGACGAACCGGCGTAAGCTGCCGAGCCTGAAATTGTGCGGCTAACTCGGCCTCCCTGCGCGCTCGGGCCCGGTCCACCACTTCCTGAGTGTTATCAGCACCACCCGCCGGGTTGTTGCCATGGGGTGCTCCACGTCGTTCATTACTTGACACTGTCGGTTCCTCCATACGCCTGCTATAGCTCCGGCTTGGGCGAGGGGTCGAGTGGATCCGGTCGCGGCTGTACGAGTATGCTTCCTGTTGGTCCAAAGCTGTCCTAAGAAGCTCCTTGACCCGTCGCGTCTCTATCGCCTGTGGTGAGTCACCTTCAATTGGAATGGCCTCAAGCCGTGCAGTAGCGGCGACGAGATTGTCCATTGGGTTGGAGTAGTGACCCGGAGGTATTGAAACAGCCTGAGGTATAACGGTGTTTTGACGAGGCGGGTCCATCCGACGAGGCTGAACCGGCGCACCGGTCCCAGGAGCTTCCGCCCAGTTTCCCTCCAACGGATTACTGGTTCCTGCTCCTGGGGTGTTGAAAAGGTCTCTGGCCTCGAAAACTGGAGGCAAACGGGATCTGTACTTCCTCCTCATGACTTCCTCCATGGATGACTCCCACGAAGGCACGCTTCATGGCCGGTTTAACCCGGGCAGATCGCGCACGCTGAGCCGTTTTGACGAGGTCGGTGCAGATATTCGGCTCAGGGCCCGGTTCTCCGATCTTGCCGATGAAAACGTGTATGCCACCAAAGGGGACCCGGTACCCGTACTCAACTGAGCCAGCCTCGGGGCCCCAGCCTGCATCATCGATGTAAAGCTTGCCACGACGACTCTTAGTCATCCGGCCTACGACGTAGCCCTCGAGTCCTTTAAAGCGGCCCTCCAAGAACTTGAAACCATCGTGTGATGGCCCCACGGTGGGCGCCAACTGTCGTGGTTTTGTCATGGTAGATGTCCTAGAGAAAGGACTTAGTCATGGAGCCATCGCGACGGGTTTAGCTTGAAGGGGTTAAAGCGGACACAGGGACGCAAGAGAATTTATACTAGTTCGGCCCCTTCAATGAAGGTAAAAGCCTACGTCTAGTTGTGATGGAATTGATGGGGTTTCGATGACTAGGGAGCAAACAAGCTTCGCCTAAGTCTCGAGTTGTTGTCTGTTGTCCTTGAACCACCGCCGGGTCATCCCCTTATATACACGGGTGACGCCCATCGGTTCGCAGAGTCCCAACACTGGCTCATAGATGTGTCCGGTTTGGTCTCTACTTATTCCTAACTTACAATACAAGTTAAATACCAACGCCGGTTTACGGCTACAGGCCTTGAACCGACCATGGTCCTTGAGCCCTCACCTGCCTTCTTGGGCTTTAACATACTTAACTACTGACGAAGTTAACCCAGCCCAGATAGGCCGGTTTACGCCTAGTAGTGATATCCCCAACAACGTGCGTGTCCCATAGCCGCTGCCTTCACAGGTTTTTGAAAGCCCGCTGCTGTTTGGTGGCTTCAAACCCCGCTGTTTTGCTCACTTTCGTCGCTGGCGAGCATCGCCGTGATGCCATGGCTCTGAAGGCTTGGCCTTCTGTAGCTTGCTCAAGTAATGGAACTTCCTGAGTTTTACAGAAACAACTCCCAGCCGGGTTGGTCAGCGCTCAAGTTTTCATCCTAGAGGTCCTCTGATCAAATCCCAGGCGCCCATAATTTTGCCCTGTTTTCCTTTTCTCAGATCTTCCTGGGCCACTACAGGCTACTGCAATCCGGCCCACTTTTTTTCTTTTTTTTTCATCTTAGAGATTTTCTCTATTTTTCAGTGCATGCATAATTACAGAAAAATGCCATCATTTTGAATTGTGAATAACTAAATATCCATGCATCTAAATAAAACATGTCATATATGTAAAATTCTTAGAATTTCATGTACTTTCACAATATGCAACTTTCATCCCTGTTAAAAATGTTTAAAATGTTGTTTGATTAAATTTTCTCAAATGCCATGCTAAAATGAATTATTTCATTACTAAATAACCGTAGCTCCATTTTAAATAAACTTTATATGTAAATGGGGTAGAAAAATGCCTAGTTTAACATGGTGTACTTATTTTGCATGTTTAAAAACTCTAAAATATGGTTTAGGGCAGAACAGTACCAAATCGAAAATATGCACATGGGGATTTTCCGGATTTGTTGTTTGTTATATCCGGCCTCATTTAAACTTGTCTAGATAGGTAGTTTTCATATGCTTCACCTCTTGCCATGTTTAACAACATTTAAAATTGTTGGGTACATAAACGAGAGAGAACTAAATAAGTCATGTGGTGTTTCGTCAATATGCAACTCGTTGCATATTGAGCTCCACTTAACTTGTAGTATTGTTTGTTGCACTTTGTTTTGCCATGCCAAGCCTCTTTAAACCGGACATAATCATACTTGATTGTGCATCATGCCATGTTTATGTGATGGTTATTTACCATGTTGTTTTCTCCTTTCGGGTGTTGCTTCTTCTTGTTAGTTTCGTTAACGTCGCGTTTGTGAGGATCCATTCGACTACGTCCGTTTGTCTTCTTCATGGACTCGTTTTTCCTCCTTGCGGGATTTCAGGCAAGATGACCATACCCTCGAAATCACTTCTATCTTTGCTTTCTAGTTGTTCTCTCTACCGCTATGTCGCGCTACCTACCACTTGTTATATCATGCCTCCCATATTGCCATATCAAGCCTCTAACCCACCTTCCTAGCAAACCGTTGTTTGGCTATGTTACCGCTTTTTCTCAGTCCCTCTTATAGCGTTGCTAGTTGCAGGTGAAGTTGAAGTTTGTTCCATGTTGGAACATGGTTATGTTGGGATATCACAATATCTCTTATTTAATTAATGCATCTATATACTTGGTAAAGGGTGGAAGGCTCGTCCTTATGCCTGGTGTTTTGTTCCACTCTTGCCACCCTAGTTTCCGTCATACCGGTGTTATGTTCCTTGATTTTGCATTGCTTACGCGGTTGGGTGTTATGGGAACCCCTTGACAGTTCACCTTGAATAAAACTCCTCCCGCAAGGCCCAACCTTGGTTTTACCATTTGCCTCACCACCACCTATACTTTTCCCTTGGGAGTCGCGCTCCCAAGGGTCATCTTTATTTTAACCCTCCTGGGCCAGTGCTTCTCTAAGTGTTGGTCCGAACTGGGCGATGTCCGGCGCCCCCTAGGCAACCAGGGTCTATGCCAACCCGACGTCTTGCCATCCGGTGTGCCCTGAGAACGAGATATGTGCAGCTCCTATCGGGATTTGTCGGCACATTCGGGCGGTCTTGCTGGTCTTGTTTTACCATTGTCGAAATGTCTTGTAACCAGGATTCCGAGACTGACCGGGTCTTCCCGGGAGAAGGAATATCCTTCCTTGACCGTGAGAGCTTGTGATGGGCTAAGTTGGGACATCCCTGCAGGGTTTGAACTTTCAAAAGCCGTGCCCGCGGTTATGTGGCAGATGGGAATTTGTTAATATCTGGTTGTAGAGAACTTGACACTTAACTTAATTAAAATGAATCAACCGCGTGTGTAGCCGTGATGGTCTCTTTTCAGCGGAGTCCGGGAAGTGAACATGGTCTTGTGTTATGCTTGAACGTAAGTAGTTTCAGGATCACTTCTTGATCACTTCAAGTTCACGACCATTGCGTTGTTTCTCTTCTCGCTCTTATTTGCGTATGTTAGCCACCATATATGCTTAGTGCTTGCTGCAGATCCACCTCATTACCCTATCCTACCCATAAGCTTAAATAGTCTTGATCTCGCGGGAGTGAGATTGCTGAGTCCTCGTGACTCACAGATACTCCCAAACAGTTGCAGGTGCCGATGATACCAGTGCAGGTGACGCAACCGAGCTCAAGTGGGAGCTCGATGAAGATCTTGATAGTTGTTTTGTGTCTTTTCCGGCTGATCAGTAGTGGAGCCCAGTTAGGACGATCGGGGATCTAGCATTTGGGGGTTTTCTTCTTTTATTTTGGTACCGTAGTCGGACCTTGATTGTACTCTGGATGATGTACGTTTAACTTGTATTTGTGTGAAGTGGCGATTGTAAGCCAACTCTTTATCCCTTTCTTATTGAGTACATGGGACGTGTGAAGATTACCCCTCTTGCGACAAGCCTACCATGCGGCTATGCCTCTAAGTCGTGCCCCGACACGTGGGAGATATATCCGCATTGTGGGTGTTACAGGGGGGAGGAGAGGTGGCTGGCCCGATGGGGGCGCACCAAGTGTGGGGAGTCCTACTAGGACTCCCTAGTCCAAGTAGGATTCCCCTCTCCATTTTTCCTTTTTCGGAATAACAAAGAGGGAAAGATAGGAAGAGTAGGAGAGGGAAAGGGGGGCGCCACCCCCACCCCTTCTACAATTTGGATTGGCAAGGGGACGGTGCACCACCTCCTTGGCCGGCCCTCTCTCCTCCACTAAGTCCCATGTGTGGCCCATTAACTTCCTAGGGGGGGGGGGTTCCGATAACCCCTAGTAATCCGAAACTTATCTGATACTTCCCGAAACCATTCCGGTGTCCGAATATAACCTTCTAATATATGAATCTTCACCTCTCGACCATTTGAGACTCCTCATCTTGTCCGTGATCTTATCCGGGACTCCGAACAAACTTCAGTCATCAAATCACATAACTCATAATACAAATCATCATCGAACTTTAAGCGTGCGGACCCTACGGGTTCGAGAACTATGTAGACATGACCGAGACACATCTCTGGTCAATAACCAATAGCGGAACCTGGATGCTCTTATTGGCTCCTACATATTCTACAAAGATCTTTATCGGTTAAACCGCATAACAACATACGTTGTTCCCTTTGTCATTGGTATGTTACTTGCCCGAGAGTAGATCGTCGGTATCATCATACCTTGTTCAATCTCATTACCGGCAAGTCTCTTTACTCATTCCGTAATGCATCATCCTGCAACTAATTCATTAGTCACATTCCTTGCAAGGCTTATAATGATGTGCATTACCGAGAGGGCCCAGAGATACCTCTCCGATACACGGAGTGACAAATCCTAATCTTGATCTATGCCAACTCAACAAACACCATCAGAGACACATGTAGAGCATCTTTATAATCACCTAGTTACTTTGTGATGTTTGATAGCACACAAGGTGTTCCCCCGGTATTCAGGAGTTGCATAATCTCATAGTAAGAGGAACATGTATAAGTCATGAAGAAAGCAATAGCAATAAAACTAAACGATCATAGTGCTAAGCTAACGGATGGGTCTTGTCCATCACATCATTCTCTAATGATGTGATCATGTTCATCAAATGACAACATATGTCTATGGTCAGGAAACTTAATCATCTTTGATTAACGAGCTAGTCAAGTACAGGCATACTAGGGACACTCTGTTTTGTCTATGTATTCACACATGTACTAAGTTTCCTGTTAACACAATTCTAGCATGAATAATAAAAATTTATCATGATATAAGGAAATACAAATAATAACTTTATTATTGCCTCTAGGGCATATTTCCTTCAGTCTCCTACTTGCACTAGAGTCAATAATCTAGTTCACTTCGTCATGTGATTTAACACCAATAGTTCACATCTTTATGTGATTAGTTCACATCGCCATGCGACCAATACCCAAAGGGCTTTACTAGAGTCAATAATCTAGTTCACATCGCTATGTGATTAACACCCAAAGAGTACTAAGGTGTGATCATGTTTTGCTTGTGAGAGAAGCTTAGTCAATGGGTCTGTCACATTCAGAGCCATATGTATTTATCTATGTCTACAATGCTTTGCATGGAGCTACTCTAGCTAATTGCTCCCACTTTCAATATGTGTCCAGATTAAGATTCAAAGTCATCCGGATCGGTGTACAAGCTTGCATCGATGTAACCCTTTACGACGAACTTTTTGTCACCTCCATAACCGATAAACATGTCCTTATTCCACTAAGGATAATTTTGACCGCTGTCCAGTGATCCACTCCTGGATCACTATTGTACCCTCTTGCCAAACTCATGGTGAGGTACACAATAGGTCTGGTACACAACATAGCATACCTTATAGAACCTATGGCTGAGGCATAAGGAATGACTTTTCATTCTCGTTCTATTTTCTGTTGTGGTCGGGTTTTGAGACTTTACTCAACTTCACACCTTGTAACACAAGAAAGAACCCTTTCTTTGACTAATCCATTTTGAACTTATTCAAAATCTTGTCAAGGTATGCACTCATTGAAAAATCTTATCAAGCGTCTTGATCTATCTCTATAGATCTTTATGCCCAATATGTAAGCAGCTTCACCGAGGTCTTTCTTTGAAAAACTCCTTTCAAACACTCCTTTATGCTTTCCAGAAAATTCTACATCATTTCTGATCAACAATACATATAGTTATCAGAAAGGCTGTAGTGCTCCCACTCACTTTCTTGTAAATACAGGCTTCACCGCAAGTCTGTATAAAACTATATGCTTTGATCAAGTCATCAAAGCATATATTCCAACTCCAAGATGCTTGCACCAGTCCAGAGATGGATCGCCGGGGCTTGCACATTTTGTTAGCACCTTTAGGATTGACAAAACCTTATGTTTGTATCCTATATAACTCTTGTTTAATAAATCCATTAAGGAATGCAGTTTTGACATCCATTTGCCAGATTTCACAAAATGTGGCAATTGCTACCATGATTCGAACAAACTTAAGCATCGATACAAGTGAGAAAATCTCATCGTATTAAACACCTTGAACTTGTCAAAACCTTTTGCAACAATTCGAGCTTTGTAGATAGTAACACTACCATCAGCGTCCGTCTTCCTCTTGAAGATCCATTTATTCTCTATGGCTTGCCGATCATCAGGCAAGTCCATCAAAGTCCACACTTTGTTCTTAGACATGGATCCCATCTCAGATTTCATGGCATCAAGCCATTTCGTAGAATCTGGGCTCATCATCGCTTCCTCATAGTTCGCAGGTTCGTCATGGTCTAGTAACATGACTTCCAGAATAGGATTACCGTATCACTCTAGTGCAGATCGTACTCTGGTTGCCCTACGAGGTTCGGTAATAACTTGATCCGAAGTTTTACCATCATCATCATTAGCTTCCTCACTAATTGGTGTAGGAATCACTAGAACTGATTTCTGTGATGAACTACTTTCCAATTCAGGAGAAGGTACAATTACCTCATCAAGTTCTACTATCCTCCCACTCACTTCTTTCGAGAGAAACTCCTTCTCTAGAAAGGATCCATTCTTAGCAACGAATATCTTGCCTTCGGATCTGTGATAGAAGGTGTACCCAATAATTTCCTTTGGGTATCTTATGAAGATGCATTTATCCGATTTGGTTTCGAGCTTATCAGGTTGAAGCTTTGTCACATAAGCATCGCAGCCCCAAACTTTAAGAACGACAGCTTAGGTTTCTTGCCAAACCATAGTTCATACAGTGTCGTCTCAACGGATTTAGATGGTGCCGTATTTAACGTGAATGCAGCTGTCTCTAATGCATAACCTCTAAAACGATAGTGGTAAATCGGTAAGAGACATCATAGATCGCACCATATCTAATAGAGTACGGTTATGACATTCGGACACACCATTACGCTGTGGTGTTCCGGATGGCGTGAGTTGCGAAATTTTTTCACATTGTTTCAAATGAAGACCAAACTCATAACTCAAATATTTACCTCCACGATCAGATCGTAGAAACTTTGTTTCTTGTTACGATGATCTTCTACTTCACTCTGAAATTCTTTGAACCTTCAAATGTTTCAGACTTATGTTTCATTAAGTAGATATACCCATATATGCTCAAATCATCTGTGATGGTCAGAAAATAATGATGCCCGCTGTGAGCCTTAACACTCATCGGACCGCATACATAAGTATGTATTATTTCCAATAAGTCAGTTGCTCGCTCCATTATTCCGGAGAACGGAGTTTTAGTCATCTTGCCCATGAGGCATGGTTCGCAAGCATCAAGTGATTCCAAAAGCCCATCAGCATGGAGTTTCGTCATGTGCTATACACCAATATGACCTAAATGACAGTGCCACAAATATGCTGCACTATGATTATCAACTTTGCATCTTTTGGCATCAATATTATGAATATGTGTATCACTACGATCGAGGTTCAATAAACCATTTACATTGGGTGTATGACCATAGAAGGTTTTATTCATGTAAATAGAATAACAATTATTCTTTGACTTTAAATGAATAAGTGTATTGCAATAAACATGATCCAATCATATTCACGCTCAACAAAAATACCAAATAACATTTATTTAGGTCCAACACTAATCCCGAAGGTAAAGGGAGTATGCGATGGTGATCTTATCAACCTTGGAATCTCTTCCAACACACATCGTCACTTTGCCCTTAACTAGTCTTTGTTCATTTTGTAATTCCTGTTTCGAGTTACTAATCTTAGCAACTAAACCGATATCAAATACCTAGGGGGTACTATGAACACTAGTAAAGTACACATCAATAATCTGTATATCAAATATACCTTTGTTCACTTTGCTATCCTTCTTATCCGCCAAATGTTTGGGGTAGTTTTGCTTCCAGTGACCATTTCCTTTGTAGTAGAAGCACTCAGCTTCAGGTTTAGGTCCAGACTTGGCCTTCTTCCCGAGAGCAGCAATTTGCTTGATATTCTTATTGAAGTTCCCCTTCTTCCCTTTTCCCTTTTTCTTGAAACTAGTGGTCTTGTTAACCATCAACACTTGATGCTCTTTCTTGATTTCTACCTCCGCAGCCTTTAGCATTGTGAAGAGCTCGGGAATTCTCTTGTCCATCCCTTGCATATTATAGTTATCATGAAGTTCTAGTAACTTGGTGGTAGTGACTAGAGAACTTTGTCAATCACTATCTTATCTGTAAGATTAACTCCCACTTGATTCAAGCAATTGTAGTACCCAGACAATCTGAGCACATGCTCACTGGTTGAGCTATTCTCCTCCATCTTGTAGGCAAAGTACAATCAGAGGTCTCATACCTCTCGACACGGGCATGAGTCTGAAATACTAATTTCAGCTCTTGGAACATCTTATATGCTCTGTGGCGTTCAAAACGTTTTTGAAGTCTCGGTTTTAAGCCGTAAAGCATGGTTCACTAAACTATCAAGTAGTCATCATATTGAGCTTGCCAAACGTTTATAACGTCTGCATCTGCTCCTGCAATAGGTCACTCACCTAGTGATGCATCAAGGACATAATTCTACTATGCAGTGATGTCTACTACACAACCTTCTTCTTGTAGATGTTGTTGGTCCTCCAAGTGTAGAGGTTTGTAGGACAGTAGCAAATTTCCCTCAAGTGGATGACCTAAGGTTTATCAATCCATGGGAGGCATAGGATGAAGATGGTCTCTCTCAAACAACCCTGCAACCAAATAACAAAGAGTCTCTTGTGTCCCCAACACACCCAATACAATTGTAAATTGTATAGGTGCACTAGTTCGGCAAAGAGATGGTGATACAAGTGCAATATGGATGGTAGATATAGGTTTTTGTAATCTGAAAATATAATAACAGCAAGATAACTAATGATAAAAGTGAGCACAAACGGTATTGCAATGCTAAGAAACAAGGCCTAGGGTTCATACTTTGACTAGTGCAAGTTCTCTCAACAATAATAACATAATTGGATCATATAACTATCCCTCAACATGCAACAAATAGCCACTCCAAAGTCACTAATAGGGGAGAACAAATGAAGAGATTATTGTAGGGTACGAAACCACCTCAAAGTTATCCTTTATGATAGATCTATTCAAGAGTCCGTAGTAAAATAACACAAAGCTATTCTTTCCATTCGATCTATGCTAGAGTTCGTACTGGAATAACACCTTAAGACACAAATCAACCAAAACCCTAATGTCACGTTGATACTCCAATGTCACCTCAAGTATCCGTGGGTATGATTATACGATATGCATCACACAATCTCAGATTCATCTATTCAACCAACACAAAGAACTTCAAAGAGTGCCCCAAAGTTTCTACTGGAGAGTTAAGATGAAAACATGTGCCAACCCCTATGCATAAGTTCACAAGGTCACGGAACTTGCAAGTTGATCACCAAAACATACATCAAGTGGATCACGTGAATATCCCATTGCCACCACAGATAAGCACATGCAAGACATACATCAAGTGTTCTCAAGTCTCAATCCGATAAGATAACATCAAAGGGAAAACTCAATTCATCATAAGAGAGTAGAGGGGGAGAAACATCATAAGATCCAACTATAATAGCAAAGCTCGCGATACATCAAGATCGTGCCAAATCAAGAACACGAGAGAGAGAGAGAGAGATCAAACACATAGCTACTGGTACATACCCTTAGTCCCGAGGGTGAACTACTCCCACCTCCTCATGGAGAGCGCCGGGATGATGGAGATGGCCACCAGAGAGGGATTCCCCCCTCCGGCAGGGTGCTGGAATGGGTCTAGATTGGTTTTCGGTGGCTATGGAGGCTTTTGGCGGCGGAACTCCCGGCCTAGGTTATTTTCTAGAGGCTTCTGTATTTATAGGAATTTTTGGCGTCGTTCTCACGTTAGGGGGGGTCTTCGAGTCGTCCACGAGGGTGGAGGGCGCGCCCTACCCCTGGGCTCGCCCTCCTATCTCGTGGACTGCTTGGGACTCTTCTGGCCCAACTATTTTACTCCGAGGGCTTCTTTTGGTCCATAATAGGTAGGTATGGTGGCTGTTTTGAGGAAGATATAAGGGGGTTTATGTGTGACAAAGCGTATCATATCATGGGGTTTGGATGCACCGGCAAAGTTTGCACCAACTCGCGAGGTGAGAAAGGGCAATGCACGGTACCGAAGAGGTTAGCAATGATGGAAGGGTGAGAATACGTATAATCCATGGACTCAACATTAGTCATAAAGAACTCACATACTTATTGCAAAAATCTGCAAGTCATCAAAAACGAAGCAATACGTGCATGCTCCTAGGGGGATAGATTGGTAGGAAAAGACCGTCGCTCGTCCCCGACCGCCACACATAAGGAAGGCAATCAAAGAAACACATCATGCTTCAAATTTGTCACACAACGTTCACCATATGTGCATGCTACGGGACTTGCAAACCTCAACATAAGTATTTCTCAAATTCACAATTACTCAACTAGCACGACTGTAATATTACCATCTTCATATCTCGAAACAATTATCAAGTATCAAACTTCTCATAGTATTCAATGCACTCTATATGAAAGTTTTTATTATACCCATCTTGGATGCCCATCATATTAGGACTAGTTTCATAACCAAAGCAAACTACCATGTTGTTCTAAACACTCCCAAAATAATATAAGTGAAGCATGAGAGTTCATCTATTTCTTCAAAATAAAACCACCGTCGTGCTCTAAAAGGATATAAGTGAAGCACTAGAGCAAATGACAAACTACTCCGAAAGATATAAGTGAAGATCAATGAGTAGTCGAATAATGATGAAACTATGTGAAGACTCTCTAACATTTAAGAATTTCAGATCTTGGTATATTATTCAAACATCAAGAAAAAAATGACACTCCAAGCAAAACACATATCATGTGGTCAATAAAAATATAGCTCCAAGTAAAGTTACCGATAGACGAAGACGAAAGAGGGGATGCCTTCCGGGGCATCCCCAAGATTAGGCTCTTGGTTGTCCTTGAATATTACCTTGGGGTGCCTTGGGCATCCCCAAGCTTAGGCTCTTGCCACTCCTTATTCCGTAGTCCATCGAATCTTTACCCAAAACTTGAAAACTTCACAACACAAAACTTAATAGGAAACTCGTAAGCTCCGTTAGTATAAGAAAATAAATCACCACTTAGGTACTGTTGTGAACTCATTCTAAATTCATATTGGTGTCAAACCTACTCTATTCCAACTTCTCTATGGTTCATACCCTCCGATACTACTCATAGATTCATCAAAATAAGCAAAAAAACACGTAGAAAACAGAATCTGTCAAAAACAGAACAGTCTGTAGTAATCTGTAGGTTTAGAATACATCTGTAACTCCAAAAATTCTGAAATAAATTGGTGGACCTGAAGAATTTTTCTATTATCATCTTCCAAAATAATCAAGCTAACCGCACTCTCTAGTAAAAAATGGTAGCTAATCTCGTGAGCGCTAAAGTTTCTGTTTTTTACAGCAAGGTCACAAAGACTTCACCCAAGTCTTCCCAAAGGTTCTACTTGGCACAAACGCTAATTAAAACATAAAACCACATATAAACAGAGGCTAGATGAATTATTTATTACTAAATAGGAACAAAAATAAAAATTGGGTTGCCTCCCAACAAGCGCTAATGTTTAACGCCCCTAGCTAGGCATGATGATTTCAATGATGCTCACATAAAAGATAAGAATTGAAATATAAAGAGAGCACCATGAAGAATATGACTAGCACATTTAAGTCTAACCCACTTCCTATGCATAGGGATTTTGTGAGCAAACAATTTGTGGGAACAAGAATCAACTTGCATAGGAAGGTAAAATGAGGATAACTTCAAGATTTTCAACACATAGAGAGGAAACTTGATATTATTGCAACTCCTACAGGCATATATTCCTCCCTCATAATAATTTTAAGTAGCATCATGAATGAATTCAACAATATAACCATCACATAAAGCATTCTTTTCATGATCTACAAGCATAGAAATTTTATTACTCTCCACATAAGCAAAAATCTTCTCATTCGGAATAGTAGGAGTATCATAAGAAACCCAAATACTATAAACTGTTTCCACATTAAAAGAGTAATGTTCATAAAAAGGGTAATCATAATCATGGCAAGTTTTATAAATATAATCATCACTACTTTTTATAGCATAAGTGTCATCACAATAATCATCATAAGTAGTAACTTTGTTCTCATCATAATCAATTGAAACCTCTTCCAAGATAGTGGAATAATTACTAAATAAAGTCATGACCTCTCCAAATACACTTTCATAATTGTCACAATAAGATTCAATACCCTCCAAAATAGTGGGATCATTACTTCCTAAAGTTGACACTCTTCCAAACCATTTTCATCAATATAACCATCATAAATAGGAGGCATGCTATCATCATAGTAAATTTGCATCTCAAAACTTGGGAGGTTAAAAATATCATCTTCATGAAACATAGCATCCTCAAGCTTGGAACAAACATTAATTGAAGCAAATACATTCTCAAACATGTCATTCTCATCAAACATAGCATCCCCAAGCTTGGGCCTTTGCATATCATAAGCATAATCACTCTCATAATTAATAGTATGGATAGCACCAATAGTATAGTAATTATCATCATCACAATGAGTAATAGGAGCAACATCATTTGGGAGGGATACCTTTTTACCTTTACTTCTCCGTCTTTTCTTTTTCTTCCTCACATTTAGTATGGGTTTAACCCTCTTTTTTGGGCTCCTTAGTAATGAGATTGGTTGAATAGAAGGCTCCTCCTCGTTACCTGATTCATCATAAGAAATAATAGGAGGATATTGGGAGGTCTCTTCTCTTTCATTAGTATTCTCTCCATCTTCTAATTGTTTTCTTGACTTTATGTAATTGGCAATATAAGGATTTTCAATGCAATTCACCGCACAATACATATAAATTTCCTCTAGATCAAACTCAAGAACTTTATCAAGGGCAAATTCTGGAATATCCTTAGTTATACGCTTCATTTCTCCATAACCCAGAAGCAAACTAAGTTCATTATGATGTGCAAGGGAAATCAAGTCATCACAATTTTTGGACACGATTCGATCATGAAACAATTTGCATTGGATATTTAAATGACCATGTTCATTGCAAAGTTCACAAGGATGGCTAAGAAAATTTAAAATTTCAGCACAAACATCTAGCCTTTCTTGCAACCATTTAGTTTCTAAATACTTATGCCTCTTGCAAAATCTATCTTCCCTATTTGGTGTGTACTTGCAAACCCTATGCACCCCACAAAAACTGACATGCTTATAAGAGACATTTTCATCATGACTAGTGCAATCATCATTAGTACTATGGATATTCAAAGAGTTCATACTAACAACATTGCAATCATCCTCATCATTCAAAGATTTAATGCCAAACATTTTAATGCATTCTTCTTCTAGCATTTTGGCACAATTATCGGAATCCTTATTTTCATGAAAGATATTAAAAAGATGAAGCATATGAGGCAACCTTAATTCCATTTTTGTAGTTTTCTTTTATAGACTAAACTAGTGATAAAACAAGAAACTAAAATATTCGATTGCAAGATCTAAAGATATACCTTCAAGCGCTAACCTCCCCGGCAATGGCGCCAGAAAAGAGCTTGATGTCTACTACACAACCTTCTTCTTGTAGACGTTGTTGGGTGTAACACCCATGATGCAGCTATATCTCCCACGTGTCGGAGCATGACTTAGAGGCATAACCGCATTGTAAGCATGTCGCAAGAGGGGTAATCTTTACACATCCCATGTACTAAATAAGAAAGAGATACAAAGTTGGCTTACAATCGCCACTTCACACAATACATAAATATAGCATTACATCATCCAGAATACAATCAAGGTCCGACTACGGAACCAAAATAAAGACAACCCCAAATGCGATAGATCCCCAATCGCCCCGACTGGGCTCCACTACTGATCAACTAGAAACGAAACAACACAACGAACACGATCTTCATCGAGCTCCTCCTTGAGCTCGGTTGCGTCACCTGCACGGTTATCATCGGCACCTGCAACTGTTTGAAGTAATCTGTGAGTCACGGGGACTCAGCAATCTCACACCCTCACGATCAAGACTATTTAAGCTTATGGGTAGGAAAAGGTAGTGAGGTGGATCTGCAGCAAGCACTAGCATATATGGTGGCTAACTTACGCAAATGAGAGCGAGAAGAGAAGCAAAGCACGGTCGTGAACTAGAAGTGATCAAGAAGTGATCCTGAAACTACTTATGTTCAAGCATAACACAAGAACCGTGTTCACTCCCCGCACTCCGCCGGAAAGAGATCATCACGGCAACACACACGGTTGATGCATTTTAATTAAGTTAAGTGTCAAGTTCTCTGCAACCGGACATTAACAAATTCCCATCTACCCAGAACCGCGGGCACGGCTTTTGAAAGTTCAAAACCCTGCAGGGGTATCCCAACTTGGCCCATCACAAGCTCTCACGGTCAACGAAGGATATTCCTTCTCCCAGGATGACCCGGTCAAACTCGGAATCCCGGTTACTAGACATTTCGACAATGGTAAAACAAGATCAGCAAAGCCATCCGAATGTGCCGACAAATCCTGATAGGAGCTGCACATATCTCGTTCTCAGGGAACACCGGATGGGCAAGACGTCGGGTTGGCATAGACCCTGGTTGCCCAGGGGGCGCCGGACATCGCCCAGTTTGGAGCAACACTTAGAGAAGCACTGGCTCGGGAGGTTAAAATAAAGATGACCCTTGAGTCCGTGAAACCCAAGGGAAAAAGGCTAGGTGGCAAATGGTAAAACCCAGGTTGGGCCTTGCTGGAGGAGTTTTATTCAAGGCGGACTGTCAAGGGGTTCCCATTATAACCCAACCACGTAAGGAACGCAAAATCAAGGAACATAACACCGGTATGACGGAAACTAGGGCGGCAAGAGTGGAACAAAACATCAGGCATAAGGCCGAGCCTTGCACCCTTTACCAAGTATATAGATGCATTAAAGTAACAAGATATAATAATGATATCCCAACAATAATCATGTTCCAACAAGGAACAAACTCCATCTTCACCTGCAACTAGCAACGCTATAAGAGGGGCTGAGCAAAGCGGTAACATAGCCAAACAACGGTTTGCTAGGACAAGGTGGGTTAGAGGTTTGACATGGCAATATGGGAGGCATGATATAGCAAGTGGTAGGTATTGCGGCATAGCAATAGAGCGAGTAACTAGCAAGCAAAGATAGAAGTGATTTCGAGGGTATGGTCATCTTGCCTACAAAGTTCTCCGAGTTGACGTAAGCTTGATCCTCGTAAGCATACTCAATGGGTTCCTCGATCACGTACTCGTCTCCCGGCTCTACCCAAGGCAAGAACAGAAGAAAAAGAAAACACAATCAACCACGGTGCAATGCGCAAGCAACATGATGCAAAACATGGCATGATATGCGGGATGTGCTATGCAATGCATATGCGTGCTCCGGAAGGAAACGATTGAACCAGGCCTCAACTTGGCAAACCAAGTGCGCCGCTGGAAAGATGAGTTGATTTCGGTCGAAATCGATATAAAGATCACCGGAATCGAATGCACGGTTTGCAAATGGCAAGCAAAACAATAATGACACAATTCCACGATTAACAACACGATGCCATCTAAAATGCAACAAGTGTAGCGACCCGACCCGAATGGATCAAGTCTCTGTGCTTAAGTGTCATCCCTGGATCGGTATGCTGACGCACATAGTACTCGAGGATTTATAACAGAGGTAAATCACATGTATAAGTAACGTAAATACTATTACTTCAATCCAAAATAGCGGAAGTAACAAGGTTGTGGATTCCCATCAACACCAACGACAAAGATGAGTGTAGAAATCATAACCCTAACGTATCACTTACTCATCGTAAGAAACCCTGCAACATGAGACGTTGCAGCCACAGAGGGTCAGTACATTGAATGTACTGGCAAATTCACACCATAGAGAATGATGAATAAAGGCTATCACTACATGCATATTTGGCTGGTGGAAAAGCTCTATGGTTATAGTTTTTGCATAAAGCTGATTTTTTCCCTACTGCAAAGGAATAAATTTTATTTAACTATCAAGGTGGTTGTTGAACATTGAGAATGGTTGACAGCATTCTCAATCCCAATTAAGTAACATCATTAAACCCAACAAACTTAATTTAAGGTAACATGATGAGATTCACATGATAATCCAAGTACTAGATACTCAAGATGTCCATAAACGGGGACAAGTCTAACCATGATTAGTTTATACACTCTGCAGAGGTTTGCGCACTTTTCCCCACAAGACTCGATCGCCTGCGTTTGGTTTCTCGCACTACATGGTGTTTGAGAAGACGGATGACCGAGACATAGTCTTTCAGAAGCGCTAGCACCTTACGATGGATAGACCGTTACACCTACTTTCCCCTACATCTGCTAGTCTACCCTATAAGAGTTTGCACGACTTAAGCAACTATGCTAGAGCCCATAATAGCTTGTGGCTGCACACGGAAGTTTCTAGTATGAATAATCTCATGATCCCTTTGAGCCTGGGTGGCGGTCCATAAAAAAACAGGCAATCCTGGTCTACCCAGGTGCCTAGACAGGCAATCCTGGAATACGCAGGTACCTCAATCCACCCAGATGTGTGTTTAAGTTGCCACCTTAAGTAAACCGTTAATTAACAATCTCACATCTGTCATGAATACTCTCAAAACCCAATCCACATCTACGAGCATAGCATGGGACTATATGCCTAACGTAATAGTAACTCCCAAGGTTTGAATGCAGGGCAATAGGTTCCTACCTCATCAACTACTTCCCAATACCCACATGTTATCAATCCTACTCATGCAATGTTTGAGGGTGAAACTAATGCATAAAAACTGGGTATGAAAGAGGATATGATCAAAGTGTGAACTTGCCTGCAATGTTGATGAAGATGATTCGCACTCATAACTCTTGATAGTTCTACTCGTCACACTCCGGTCAATCTATCGTAAGCAAGCAATAGTAACCACACATAAGCAATCACTCAAAAGATCGGGAAGAACGAAGAAGACAATTCAGAAAACGTCAAAACCAAGCAAATAACTCTTGCAACATAAAACAATTTCTAACAATACCAAAATTATATGAATTGGGCCTTATCAGAAAGTTTAGGTCAAGAGCTTCGATTTGCAAAAAGAATCAACTAAATCGGAGTTACGAAACTCAAGTTATGTTCAAAAGAAGTTTGAATATAAATCTGAACAAAATTCGAAATTTGAAAATTTCAAAAACATGTTTGGGTTGGATTACTGGATGGAGGGGATCATAACGAAGAAGTGGGCGTTGGTTTCGTTGGATTTGGACAAACGAATAAAAAGTTATGGCTATTTGAAAAATCAGGACCAAGCTGTTTTACGGAAGAAGAAAAAAAATAGATACGGGCTAGGGTCTAATATATAAATACGTAGACTAATTGATAATCTAATTATTTTATCGTATTAGTTTAAAAAAATAAACTACGAAAGTATAAGAAGAAGAAAAAAACAAAGAGATACCTTTATAAGGCAGAGAAAAGACAATTTGGAGAGAGGAGACAACTTCGAGAAGTCGTGCCGGAGAGAATAAATATATTTTTCCTTAAATAAATCTAGTCAATCCAAAATATTGATTTAACCCGAATCGGATGATTTTTGGAGGCTCTATGGGTCTATATTTATTGGTGGAAAAGAGTCTTAGGGGTCAAAGGCTAGGCAATGTGGAACTAAACATAGACGAAAATATACAAACACAGATGAAAAGAGACGCTCGCATCGCATGGGCCTAAAGGCCTTCGGCTGGCCGCAGGCGCACGCTGCGGCTCTGTTTTTTTTTAAATTCGGCCTTAAATAAATAATAATAATAAAATAAAAAGGCTGACTGGGTCTGGCACATTTAAGAGAGAAAAAAAACAATGGGGCGCTAGAAGCTACTATATTGCGCACGTGTGCGACAATTAGTTTCAGGCGCGCGCGCAGTTTTTTTAAACAGAATGCGTTAAACTGAAAAATGAAAATAAAAATAAAACTTTATATAGGCATATTATATATCAAAATTTTTAGAAAAAGATTTTCTACAAGATGAACATTTTTCTAGCATTAAATAAAGTTCACACAAATTCAGATAATTCAAAGAGTGCTACTGGTCTAATAAAATCCAATAAAAATCATTTTAAAAATATCAAAATGATTTCAAATTTATTTCTCTCCAATTTTCTGTTGTAGGGAATCATGTTACCCTAATTTCCATATATTTTATTTTTGGAGAAAAATAATTTGAATAAAACTCAAATAACTCCAAATTGAAAATAAATTCAAAATAATTTTGAATTTAATTCTTTGAAACTCCCAACTCATATTTCATATAATTTGAAGAAGTCATTTTATCTTCTCTCATGACAATCACTGAGCTGCAAGTTCATAGTTTCACTAGTGCAAGTTCTCTCAACAATAATAACATAATTGGATTATATAACTATCCCTCAACATGCAACAAAGAGTCACTCCAAAGTCTCTAATAGCGGAGAACAAACGAAGAGATTATTGTAGGGTACGAAACCACCTCAAAGTTATCCTTTCTGATCGATCTATTCAAGAGTCCCTAGTAAAATAACACAAAGCTATTCTTTCCGTTTGATCTATCCTAGAGTTCGTACTAGAATAACACCTTGAGACACAAATCAACCAAAACCCTAGTGTCACCTAGATACTCTAATGTCACCTCAAGTATCCGTGGGTATGGTTATATGATATGCATCACACAATCTCAGATTCATCTATTCAACCAACACAAAGAACTTCAAAGAGTGCCCCAAAGTTTCTACTGGAGAGTTAGGACGAAAATGTGTGCCAACCCCTATGCATAAGTCCACAAGGTCACGGAACTCGCAAGTTGATCACCAAAACATACACCAAGTGGATCACATGAATATCCCATTGTCATCATAGATAAGCACATGCAAGACATACATCAAGTGTTCTCAAATCCTTAAAGACTCAATCCGATAAGATAACTTCAAAGGGAAAACTCAATTCATCATAAGAGAGTAGAGGGGGAGAAACATCATAAGATCCAACTATTATAGCAAAGCTCGCGATACATCAAGATCGTGCCAAATCAAGAACACGAGAGAGAGAGAGAGAGATCAAACACATAGCTACGGGTACATACCCTTAGCCCCGAGGGTGAACTACTCCCTCCTCATCATGGAGAGCGCCAGGATGATGAAGATGGCCACCGGAGAGGGATTCCCCCCTCCGGCAGGGTGCTGGAACGAGTCTAGATTGGTTTTTGGTGGCTATGGAGGCTTCTGGAGGTGGAACTCCTGATCTAGGTTATTTTCTGGAGGTTTCCGTATTTATAGGAATTTTTGGCATCGGTCTCACGTCAGG
The DNA here is from genome assembly GCF_003073215.2 of Triticum urartu. Lineage (NCBI taxonomy): Eukaryota > Viridiplantae > Streptophyta > Magnoliopsida > Poales > Poaceae > Triticum > Triticum urartu. The sequence goes on from NC_053024.1 coordinate 403,853,410, forward strand.
GGGTCTCCGAGTCGTCCACGAGGGTGGAGGGTGCGCCCACCCCCTGGGCTCGCCCTCCTATCTCATGGACGGCTCGGGACTCTTCTGGCCAACTATTTTACTCCGAGGGCTTCTTTTGGTCTATAAGAAATCATCAAAAATTGACACGCCAATTGGACTCCGTTTGGTATTCCTTTTCTGTAAAACTCAAAAACAAGGAAAAAACAGAAACTGGCACTGGGCTCTAGGTTAATGTAACGCCCTCGATGCGGCTATATCTCCCACGTGTTGAAGCACGACTTAGAGGCATAACCGCATTGAAAGAAATGTCGCAAGTGAGGTAATCTTCACACAACCCATGTAATACATAAGGGAAAGAGATACATAGTTGGCTTACAATCGCCACTTCACACAAATAGATGAATAAAGCATTACATCAGCCAAATACACACAAGGTCCGACTACGGAACCAAAATAAAAGAAGACTACCCCAAAGGCTACACAGATCCCCGATCGACCCCAACTGGGCTCCACAACTGATCGACTAGAACGAAAACAACACAAAGGAGAAGATCTTCAACGAGCTCCTCCTTGAGCTCGATTGCGTCATCTTCTCGGTATCCTCGGCACCTGCAAGCTGGTTTTGGAAGTATCTGTGAGTCACGGGGACTCAGCAATCTTACAGCCTCGCGATCAAGACTATTTAAGCTTATAGGTAGGGTAAAAGGTATGAGGTGGAGCTGCAGCAAGCGACTAGCATATATGGTGGCTAACATACGCAAATGAGAGTGAGAAGAGAAGGCAAGGCACGGTCGAGAAAACTATGATCAAGAAGTGATCCTAGACTACTTACGTCAAGCATAACTCCAACACCGTGTTCACTTCCCGGACCCCGCCGAGAAGAGACCATCACGGTAACACACACGGTTGATGTATTTTAATTAAGGTCAACTTCAGGTTTTCTACATCCGGACATTAACAAATTCCCATCTGCCCATAACCGGGGGCACGGCTTTCGAAAGTTCAAAACCCTGCAGGGGTGTCCCAACTTAGCACATAACAAGCTCTCATGGTCAACGAAGGATATTCCTTCTAGCGGGAAGACCCGATTAGGCTCGGAATCCCGGTTACAAGACATTTCGACAATGGTAAAACAAGACCAGCAAAGCCACCCAGATGTGCTGACAAATCCCGATAGGAGCTGCACATATCTCGTTCTCAGGGCACACCGGATGAGCAAGACATCGGGTGGGCCAGCCCAGAGTTGCCCCTGGTAGCTCTGGACATCGCTCAGTTGGACCGACACTCAAAGGAGCACTGGCCCGGGGGGGTATAATAAAGATGACCCTTGGGCAGGCCTACCCAAGGGAAAGAAAAAGGCTAGGTGGCGAATGATAAAACCAATGTTGGGCCTTGCTGGAAGAGTTTTATTCAAGGCGAACTGTCGAGGGGTTCCCATTATAACCCAACCGCGTAAGGAATGCAAAATCCGGGAACATAACACCGATATGACGGAAACTAGGGCGGCAAGAGTGGAACAAAACACCAGGCATAAGGCCCAGCCTTCCACCCTTTACCAAGTATATAGATGCATTAATTAAATAAGAGATATTGTGATATCCCAACAAGTAAAACATGTTCCAACAAGGAACAACATCTCCATGTTCCAACAAGGAACAAACTTCAATCTTCACCTGCAACTAACAACACTATAAGAGGGGCTGAGCAAAGCGGTAACATAGACAAACAACGGTTTGCTAGGACAAGGTGGGTTAGAGGCTTGGTTTCACGATATGGGAGGCATGATAAGCAAGTGGTAGGTATCGCATCATAGGCATAGCAAAAGAGGTAGCAACTAGCAAGCAAAGATAGAAGTTATTTCGAGGGTATGGTCATCTTGCCTGAAATCCCGCAAGGAAGAAGAATGAGTCAATGAAGAAGACAAACAGGTGTAGTCGAACGGGTCCTCACAAATGCGATTTTAACGGAACCAACCCGAAGAAGCAACACCGGAAAAAAGCACACAACATAGTAAACAACCAACACATGAACATGGTATGATATGCGGGATGCGGTATGCGATGCATATGCATGATTTGACAAGGAATGATTGAACCTGGCCTCAACTTGGAAACCCAAGAGTGCCACTGGAAATATCACCGGAATTGGATGCACGGTTTGGAAATGGCAAGCAAAACAAATATGGCATCGGTCTACGATAATCAGCAAGTAGCCAACTAAATGCACCAAGATAAATATACTACAACACTCAAACATGGCAACAAAATACATGGCAGGGATCCACTCATAATGCTTGACAAAAGGTGAACACTGAGCTACGGCTAATTCACTCATTAACAGGTTCAAACAAGCATGGCAAAAGAGCAAATGATAAACAGGTTTCAGACCTAGTGAAATTAACACAAGCTTGGAATTTCAGATCAGGTAGCACACTTTGGAGCATGAAAACTATATGCTACAGGAAGTTAACATGGCCAAGAAAGGCATGGAATGGAGATACTCAAAGAGCTTAACAAAAGTCCCTTAGTGACCTTGAGCCAAAAGGGATCAGAAAATACAATTGCAAGCATGTGAACATGGCAGAAACATAAACAGATCTCAGACTTAGAGAAAAACTGGAGCATGCAAATATCTTAACGAGTAGGCATGTTCACGAGCTCGATGCAGTCACTACAGAGCATGGCATGACAATCTAAGCATACATCCATCAATAATACACATTATATAAGCTAGACATGGCAAGAACAACAACATAGCATGCACGGATCAACAACAACATCCTCGGCGAAATCGCTAACAAGTAGACAATCTGCCAGGAATTACGAAATAGCAAAAGTAGAGCTCGATTGACTCAAGCTAGGGTGCTCCATAATTGCAAACAAATACATGGATGGATAGAGCACCACAATATTAATAAATAATCCTTAATGATCATCCTCAAAAGAGGCACGGATCACTAGTAAACAACATGAACATATGGCATATTGATAAAAACAGATCAAGGACTTAGAGAAATTCTAAGTCCCTGAAATCAGCATTAACGAATGCACTACTTTGCAAGCTTGTGCTAGTCACCACATATGTCACAAAAATACATGGATAGAACCTCTATAAAGATGGCAAAGCATATAGCAAAACTCATGTAGAGCTTAGGATCATATCATGCACACATTAAACATGGCAAAAATGACAAATAGCTATTTGGTGCAGCAGATCTGACAATTAACTCAAATAGCTCTCTTCCAACAGCATTTCAGGCACCAAGATGAGCTCAAATGAAAATAATGCAATGAGATAAAATTATGTACTCTCAGAGACGAACATTTTGATATGCTACACGCACAAATCGAAGGTACAGATGCAAAGTTGTGACATGATGAACATGGGCATTTGAATCTGGAAATTTCGGGGACTTAGTAGAAATTATACCCTCCGAGAAGGTCAACGGGACGAAACGGTGCGGGATGGCGAGATACAGGCGCGGGCCTGGAGTGTTTGGTTCGGAGAGCTGGTGGATCTCATACACCCAGATACCTGGACCGGATCTGGAGCGGACTCCGGCGATGGGCCGGCGACGGCTCCGGTGGAGAGGCACGGCGAGCGGCGCGCCGGTGGACGACACCGGCGAGGCGGCGGATGGCACCGGTGATCGGAGACGAGCGGGGCGGCGCGGATGAAGGCGGCGGCACCGGCGACGTCGGGCGGTGGCGCGGCGGTGCACCGGCGAGGTGAGGCGGCCGACGTACGGCTCCGGCGACAGCGAGCGACGCGCCGACGAGAGGCGCGGCCGCGGGATCCGGCAGGCGCGGGCGGAGCCAGGCGGCTCGGACGCTCGGCCAGGCGGTGGCGGATCTGGTCCCGCGCGGGCCCGATTTGGGTTCCGCGGGCCGGCGGCGGGGCTGAGAAGAGAGAGAGCGGCGGGTGATGAGGTGGCACAGCCGGATTCGTCGGTGGCGGCGGCTGGACATGTCCGGGCGTGGTGGAGATTTCGTCCGGGCGCGAGGTAGAGGAAGGCTAGGGTTTGGACTACGCGAAAATTCGGGAAGAGCCACATATTTATAGGTAAAGGGATCTAGAAGAGTCCAAATGAGGTGTGGTTTTCGGCCACGCGATCGTGATCGAACGACCGAGAATATGCAGAGGGTTTAGGTGGGTTTTGGGCCACTTTGGAGGGGGTGTTGGGCTGCAACACACACGAGGCCTTCTCGGTCCCTCTATTAACCGTTGGAGTATCAAACGAAGTCCAAATGGCACGAAAGTTGACAGGCGGTCTACCGGTAGTAAACCAAGGCCGCATGACAAGTCTTGGTCCAATCCGAAAACTTTTAACACCCGCACACGAAAAGAGGTAGAAAAGGACACCGGGTGACATCGGAGCGCTAGATTGCAAAACGGACAACGGGGAAAATGCTCGGATGCATGAGACGAACATGTATGCAAAAGAAATGCACATGATGACATGATATGCAATGCATGACACGGAAGCAAAGACAAGGCAACAACAGCGAATAACTGGACGACACCTGGCACATCGGTCTCGGGGCGTTACAGTTAATAGGTTAGTCCCAAAAATCATATAAAATAGCATATAAATGCATATAAAACATCCTAGATGTATAATATAATAGCATGGAACAACAAAAAATTATAGATACATTGGAGACGTATCATGCAGCAATGAGGATAATCCTCAGATCACGGACCTAGTCCGCATCATTGCTACTATCATCTTTCAACTTATTTTTCTCTAGGAGCATATCAAAAATAAACGGTGAGCTACATCGCAAGCTATTGATCTACAACATAGATATGCTAATACTATCAGGACAAAGTTCATGATAAATCAAGTTCAATTAATCATATTACTTAAGAACTCCCACTTAGATAGACATCTCTCTAGTCATCTAAATGATCACGTGATCCATATCAACTAAACCATGTCTGATCAGCATGTGAGATGTAGTAGTTTTCAATGGTGAACATCACTATGTTGATCATATCTACTATATGATTCACGTTCGACCTTTCGGTCTCAGTGTTCCGAGGCCATATCTGCATATGCTAGGTTCCTCAAGTTTAACCTGAGTATTCCGCGTGTGCAAAACTGGCTTGCACCCGTTGTATGTGAACGTAGAGCTTATCACACCCGATCATCACGTGGTGTCTCGGCACGACGAACTGTAGCAACGATGCATACTCAGGGAGAACACTTATACCTTGAAATTTAGTGAGGGGTTATCTTATAATGCTACCACCGTAGTAAGCAAAATAAGATGCATAAAAGATAAACATCACATGCAATCAAAGTATGTGACATGATATGGCCATCATCATCTTCTGCGTTTGATCTCCATCTCCAAGGTACCGTCATGATCTGCATTGTTACCGGCATGACGCCATGATCTCCATCATCTTGATCTCTATCAACGTGTGTCACATGGTCGTCTTGCCAACTATTGCTTTTGCAACTATTGCTATCGCATAGCGATAAAGTAAAGCAATTATATGGCGCTTGCATCTTATGCAATAAAGAGACAACCATAAGGCTTCTGCCAGTAGCCAATAACTTTAACAAAACATGATCATCTCATACAACAATTTATATCTCATCATGTCTTGACCATATCACATCACAACATGCCCTGCAAAAACAAGTTAGATGTCCTCTACTTTGTGGTTGCAAGTTTTACGTGGCTGCTACGGGCTTCTAGCAAGAACCGTTCTTACCTACCCATCAAAACCACAATGATTTTTTGTCAAGTGTGCTGTTTTAACCTTCAACAAGGATTGTGCATAGTCAAACTCGACTCAACTAAAGTTGGAGAAATAGACACCCGCTAGCCACCTGTCTCATGAACGCGGTCATGTAATGTCGGTCCGGGCCGCTTCATCCAACAATACCGCCGAATCAAAGTAGACATTGCTGGTAAGCAGTATGACTATTATCGCCTGATAACCCACAAGTATAGGGGATCACAACAGTTTTCGAGGGTAGAGTATTCAACCCAAATTTATAGAGTTGACACAAGGGGAGCCAAAGAATATTTGAAGGTATTAGCAGCTGAGTTGTCAATTCAACCACAACTGGAGATTAATTACATGCAGAAATGTGATTAGTAGCAAAATAGTTTAATCGTTTTGATGATAGTGACAGTAGCAACAGTAACAGTAACAATGATAGCAGTAATTTGTAGCAAGTGTAACAGCGATGATAGCAATAGTAATGCAGCAAGATCAATAAGGATAAATTCGTAGGCATTGGATCGGTGACTTGTTGGATGATATTCATCATGTGAAAGTTATAACCTAGGGTGATACGGCACTAGCTCTAGTTCATCGATATTAGGCATGTATTCCGTAAATAGTCATACATGCTTTATTAAAAGAACTTGCATGACATCTTTTGTCCTACCCTCCCGTGGCAGTGGGGTCCATATTGGATACTAAGGGATATTAAGGCCTCCTTTTAATAGAGAACCGGAACAAAGATTAACACATAGCGAATACATGAACTCCTCAAACTACGGTCATCACCGGGAGTGGGCCCGGTTGTTGTCACTCCGGGGTTGTCGGATCATAACCGTAGTAGGTGACTATAACTTGCAAGATCGGATCTAAAACATGGATATAATGATGAATTCATAAACGGTTCAGATCTGAAATCATGGCACCCGGGCCCAAAGTGACAAGCATTAAGCATGGCAAAAACATAGCAACATCAATCTAAGAACATAGTGGATACTAGGGATCAGGCCCTAACAAAACTAACTCGATTACATGATGAGTCTCATCCAACTCCTCACTGACCAGCGAGCCCATGAAGGAATTACTCACTCCCGATGGGGAGCATCATGGAATTGGCGATGGAGAAGGGTTGGTGATGACGAAGAACAAAGATCCCCCTCTCTAGAGGCCCAAACGGGCTCCAGATCTGCCCTCCAAAGGAAGAACAGGGCTTAGCAGCGGCTCCGTCTTGTGGATCGCGATAATTATGTCTCCCTAATTTTTTCTAGAATAATGTGATTTTATAGTATCAGGGGGGTCATCAGCGGGGCCACCAGGTGGGTACAACCCACCTGGGCGCGCCAGGAGAGGGGGGGCGTGCCCTGGTGGGTTGTGCCCACCCAGGGGCCTCTCTCCGGTGGGTCTTGGCTCTAGAAATTCTTATTATTGGTATAAAAAATCCTCAAAAAGTTTCGTTCCATTCCGAGAACTTTTATTTCTGCACAAAAACAATACCATGGTAGTTCTACTGAAAACAGCGTCAGTACGGGGTTAGTTTCATTCAAATCATGCAAATTAGAGTCCAAAACAAGAGGAAAAACATGAGAAAAAGTAGATATGTTGGAGACGTGTCAACTCCCCCAAGCTTAAGCCTTTGCTTGTCCTCAAGCAATTCAGTTGATAAACTAAAAGAGAGAAAGAAAAACTTTTACGAACTGTTTTGCTCTTGTTTGCATAAATAAGCTTAAACAACACCCAGGTTTTCAGCCAACATTATAAATAACCATGTCAACAATAACTCCTAAAGATTATGATGATTCATATCAATTACATAATCAACTAGCGAGCAATAATAAGATATCTCAAACAGCAACACGTTGTCAAAACAACCATGATATAATATGACAATAATGGTATCTCGCTAGCCCTTTCTGAGACCGCAAAACATAAATGTAGAGCACCTCCGAAATTCAAGCAGCGACTAACCATTGTAATTCATGGTAGAAAAGATCCAGTCATGATGAACCCAACATTAGCTATACACAATGCATAAATCATGACCGCTGTGCTCTACTCAGTTTCTGGCGCTTGTTTATAGAAGGTGATGACACAACATAAAAGTAAATAAATAGTCCCTTCGCAGAAGGAAGTAGTGATTTGCAGAGGTGCTAGAGCTCAATTTTTTAAAGCAGAGATAAATGAAATTTTGAGACATCACTACAGGAATCAGCTACTTTGCCGTCCGCCACGGCGGACGGCAAAGGCATGAACGGCGGACGGCAAAGGCCTTTGCCGTCAGCCACGGACGGCAAAAGGCTCCGGCAAAGTAGGCTTCGGTAAACATCTACTTTGCCGTCTGCTACTGATGGCAAAGTCTTTGCCGTCCGCCGCAGACGGCAAAGAGAGCGCGGCAGACGGCAAAGAAGGCGGACGGCAATAATTGCGCTGCCAGTCCGTTAAGTGGCTAACGGCAGGCCTTTGCCGTCCGCCGCTGACGGCAAACTTTCTAGTGTCTTTGCCGTCCGCCGTATGATGTCATCTACACGTCACTACATGGCAGGTTCTTTGCCGTCTGCCACTGATGGCAAAGTCTTTGCCGTCTGCCACTGTAGGCAAACTGACCAAACGGGTCAGCTCCCAGGAAGCACAGCTGGATGCCACGTGCCTTCTTTGCCGTCCACGGCAGACGGCAAAGAGCCCGTTGCCGTCGGTGGCAGACGGCAAAGAGCCTGCATATTGGCTCTTTTATCTGTTTTTTATTAAATCCAACAATTTTCATCACAAATATAGATGACATATATAGATATATTTCAAAAGGCCATTACAGAGCAAATATATAAGATATTCAACACATAACTTCATCATCCAACCATATATATTACATGCATAGTTCCATCATACATAACAAGTTCAATGATACAAAAGAAACAGAGAAAGGGATAAGGAGCACTCCATCTATGCAACCTTTCGTCAAGTGAATGATCTCTGCAAAATGAAAAATAAGAAAGTTAGAACAAGAAGAGTAGAACAAGAAGAAGAGTAGAACAAGAAGAAGACTAGAACAAGAAGAGTAGAACAAGAAGAGTAGAACAAGAAGAGTAGAACAAGAAGAAGACTAGAACAAGAAGAGTATGTCATTTATGAGCTAACTTACATGAAATGGATCACATATGAGCTAACTAAGTTGAAATGGGTCGTTTATGAGCTAGCTAAGGTGAAATGGATCATTTATGAGCTAACTTAGTTGAAATGGGTCGTTTATGAGCTAACTAAGGTCAAATGGATCGTTTTTCAGGTAACTAAGGTGAAATGGATCTTTTTTAGCTAACTTAGATGAAATGGATCATTTATGAGCTAACTTAGTTGAAATGGATCATTTTTGAGCTAACTTAGGTGAAATGGATCATTTTTGAGCTAATTTAGTTGAAATGGATCTTTTTGAGCTAACTTAGGTGAAATGGATCATTTAAGAGCTAATTTAGGTGAAATGGATCGTTTTTTAGGTAACATGCACCGCGTCCTCCTCGTATCCCTCCTCACACCTGTAGAATGTCTGCAATCAAATGAGACAATATTGATTAGTACAATTAATAACTAGCTAGTTGAAGATTTTTAAATGTGTAAAGGAGAAATTACCCAGAACTTTCTGATCACCATGTCTGCCCTCGTGTTGCACACAACACCGTCGATAATCTCATCCGGCGGGGCCGGGGCAGCCACGTAGTGCTCCCAGCTCAATCCAAGCTCTGGAAGCCGACCCTCACCAGGCAACGTGACAAACCCCGGGAAGTTTTGCCGGCAAAGAACTCCAAGGACGGAGTTGGGCCGGCGGACACTATGATGGTGGTCCCAACCCCTGTAGCATGACAAGGCCAACGCATTAGTTATTTGAAAAAACGTGAATGCACAAGGTACAAAAATATTAAATGCACTTACGTACCTCTCCCCATCAGGGAAAATCAACCACCTCTGCTCGCGGGTCACCGGCACGGACGGGAGCCGTGTAGCACCATGCTGGTAGACGGTGCCCCCCTCCTCCTCAAGATCAGTTGGCTCCCCGCCATCATCAGCATGGCCACTCGGCTCCTCGGGCTGATCCGGCCAGGTACCCCATCCGGACGTGTGCTCCTCTGGGGTCACGCGAGCCGAACTCTCGTGGGCCGAAGGCTAGTCGACCCGAGGCTTGTGGGCCCAAGACCCGTGGACCGGAGGCTCATGGACCGGAGTCCGTGTAGCCTCCTTCTCGGACGAGTCCACCCTAGCAGTCACGTGCTCGGGTGAAATGGCTGGGGGTGGCGGCGAGGAAGGCGCCGTAGCAGTCACCCTACCTCCTCTCCCACGACCACGTGCCCCACCTCCTCTCTTCCTACCTCGTCCCCTGCTGGGCACCGCGGTCGACGAAGAAGGGCCCGGCGGTGTGGCCATACTGTCCAGCAACGCTCGGCCGAGAGGTGCGTCTGGAATGGAAGACCTTAGACCACGCTCCTGACCAGCGCCCACCATCTTTCAACACCTGCCATGACAAACAGTAAACGAAATTAGTACAACATAAAAAAAGACCGACATGAATAATAATATGTGTATCACTTAAGTGTATCATCATCAAGTACAACATAAAAAAATGTAATACCTGACACTACTAATAATCTCGATCAGTATCATCAATAAATGCATAATCATCATCATCACTATAATCAATGACGGGCTCATAGGGTTCATTGGCATCAACATGTGCAAGGCCACCTTGACGTAATCGGTCAAGCATTGACAGGTCATCCGCAGCAGTAACCTCTTCTTGTTCCGGCTCTTCTTGTTCCTCCTCTGGGGTGATGTCGGATTCATTGTCGCTGTCTACTTCAATGTTTTGGGATGAAGTATAGCGGTTCTTGAAACGCTTTTTGGAAAGACGTCTCTTGGAAGAATTCTCCTTCATTTGTGTCTGGGTTAATGTGAGGTTCATAATCCTCTTCCTTTGGGGGAGAAAGTCTAGCACGCGGCGGCACTTCATAAACGACATCCCAACCTTTCAGATTTGGATTAGTTTGGTAGGCCCATGGTAGATAGAATACTTGGGTCGCCTGTTGAGCCATAATATAGACATCAGGAACATCTAAATGAGTGCTTTGGTTGATTTCAACTAGCCCTACATGTTCATGAGTCCTTCTAGTCTCCTTCGGCTGAAACCAATAACATTTGAAGACTACGACATTCGGTGGATTTTCACCATAGAACAGAAGTTCATAAATTGCTTCAACTCTCCCATAATACTCGGTACCTCCTTCGCCGATAGCAGATACACAACAATTTGTTGACTTTTGGTCGGCCATAGATAGCTCTTTGCCATAGGTACGAAAGCGATACCCGTTGATGTCATACTTGTCAAATGAACGGACCTTATAGTCAAAACCATTAGCGACTTGTCTCAATTCGGCGTCCATAGACTCTGAATTAGCCTACAAGTTTAATATGAAAGGATTGTTGCATTATGCACAAATTAGCGAATGATATGAAATTGTCTAATAGAAATTACCGTTTGTTTGAACCAAGAGATGAAACCGGGATAGCCACCTCCTTGCTTTGCGAGAAGCTCATACTCTTCGACGGAATCCTTTTGGATCTCCGCTCCATACGAGAATATGGTGACGTATCGACTGTATGACATATCCAGGAATAAGAGTAGTTCAAAGGAAATAGAAGTTGCGAAACAATGTACTGAGAACTTACTCGATGTACGGCCGCACTTCTATCAGGTTGTTGAAGATATACAACGAAATGGTCCGCCATTCTTCGTTATCCAAAGATACTAGATGTGAAACACTAGCTGGTGCGAGATTCCCTTTGAATAGGCTGAGGTTGGATCCACCATTTTTAGGCTCGTCAGCATTGTACCGAGGCTTCGGATTATGCAAATGACAATTTTTGGCTTCGTAGTGCGCTGTTACGAAGTTTGCCGCCTCCTCTGTGATGAATGCCTCAGCCATCGATGCTTCAATTCTACATTTATTTTTACATTTTCTCGAAGCGTCTTCTACATCCTCTCAGTTGGGTAGCACCAACGATTTTGCACGGGCCCCCCCAATCTTGCCTCTGTCGGGAGATGCAAAATCAAATGCTGCATTCGATTAAAGAAGCCCGGTGGAAAGATCTTCTCTAACTTGCAGATCAACTCCGGCGCCAACTCTTCCATTTCTTCTAGCACGCCAGGCGATAGTTCTTTCGCACAAAAAGAACACGGAAGAAATAGCTGAGTTCTGCCAGTACTAGCCATTCATCCTCAGGGATGAAGCCACGCAACATCACCGGCATTACCCGCTCAATCCATATGTGCCAATCATGACTCTTGAGACCAAATATCTTCAGTTTATCAAGATTCGCTCCCCTTTTTAGATTCGCTGCATACCCATCGGGGAACATCAACTGCTGTTGCACCCACAAGAGAATTTCCCTCATAGCTGGCCTTCCAAGATTGAAGCATGCCTTTGGCTTCGTCCAGTTCTGCTTTCCTTTCGGTTCTTTCATGTTTTGTAACGGCCTATCACATAGCGCCTCCAGATCGACTCTAGCCTTAGTATTATCCTTTGACTTCCCATCTATGCCGAACAATGTACCAAAATTGCCTCGGCGATATTCTTCTCAGTGTGCACCACGTCGATGTTGTGTGGGCAAAGGAGGTCTTTGAAGTAAGGCAGATCCCATAAGCATGTTTTGTGAGTCCACGCATGCTTAGTATTATACCCCTTGAAGTACCCTGGACGTTGTGGATCTGGCTCGAGAGCGTTTAACTGATCCAGGGTATGTTGGCCTGTCAATGCAGGTGGTTCAGAGTTTTTGACAACTCTACCCCTGATGAAGTTCTTCTTGTCTTTCCTGAACTTATGGCGAGGATCCAGGAACTGTCTATGCATGTCGAAGCAAGAAAACTTGCGACCGGCCTGAAGCCAACGAAACTCAAGAGCTCCCTTGCATGTGGGGCACGGGAACCTTCCATGCACACACCAGCCAACGAATAGCGCATACGCCGGCAAGTCATGCGTCGAGTACATGTACCAGACACGCATTATGAAGTTCCGTTTGCTAAAGGCGTCGTATGTCTTGAACCCGTTATCCCAGGCTTCTTGCAATTCGTCCTTAAGCGGCTGCATGTACACATTCATATTTTTGCCCGGATAGTTGGGTCCTGGAATTATCAACGTCAGGAAAATGTTCTTTCTTTGCATAATCTGTCCGGGGGGGAGATTGAGTGGAAAGACAAATACGGGCCAACAACTGTATTGGGCTGCCGTCATACCAAACACACTGAACCCATCCGTGCTAATGCCGACTCGAGGATGCCTCGGATCTGCCGCTTTGTCAGCATGTAATTCATCAAACTTTTTCCACGCAACACCATCCGATGTGTGTACCATCATCAGATTCCCATCTGCATCTAGTTCGGTTCTTTTGCCTGTTTTGTGCCATGTCATCTGTCTGGCCATCTCTTCGACCATGAAAAGACGTTGAAGTCTTGGTACGATTGGCATATACCGAAGAACACTAACGGGGATTTTGGTCTGTGTCTTCTCACCCATACCGTTATCTACCACAATATACCTGGAAGACTTGCAAATGGGACAATAGTTCAAGTCCGCATAGTCAAGCCTAAATAAGGCACATCCTTTCTCACAGGCATGTATCTTCTCATAGGGCATCTTCAGTGCACGGAGGATTTTGTCCGACTGGTACAGGTTTGCAGGCATTACATGGCCTTTGGGTAGAAAGCGTCCAAATACTGTCATAATTGCGTCATAGCATTCTCTACCCAAGTTGAACTGAGCCTTCAGAGCCATTACTTGTGAGATGGCATCCAACTGACAAAGCTCAGTGTGCTCGTGGAGCGGACGTTTTGAAGACTCCAACATTTCATTGAAGGCCTTTGCAGATTCCTCCATCTCCTCGTCTGAATCCCGAGCATCATCATAGCCTTGCACCATGTTTTCCATCCCGGTACCATGCTCGTCGGTGTGACGACGATCCACCTCAGCTCGGTCACGTTGGGCAGACTCACCATGAAATGTCCACATCGTATAATCGGGCGTAAAACCACTCTTCTGCAGGTGTTTGCCCATTTCAGCCTCTGTCTTCTTTTCCCAATTGCCGCACCGGAAACAGGGGCACCAGGTTTTCTTTTGGCCATTTGCAAATGCGGCTTGCACAAACCCCTTAGTTTTTGTGAACCATTCAGCGCTCCATTTGTTCTGACCAGTGTGATCGGTATACATCCAAGCACGGTCACTCATCTTGACTTTCAGAGCTACTGGACACACAACAATTATATATGTAATTCACCATGTATATATTCATTAGTTGATCTACTTTGTCAATTTTATTACGTCCATGCAACCTACACTCTAATAGGTAATGATAGGTCCTAATCCCACCCGTGTATGTGTAGATTGGGTTTATTTTCCCATGCTATGCTCCGGATCTGACGCAAAATTTCGGCAGCACCTCCCCGCTGTTCTCCTGATACACGTCTCTGCAATAAACAGAGAGGATGTGTACCCGGAGAACAACAGGGGAGGCACTAACGAAATATATGCGTCGGATCCGGAGTAAAGCATATGGAAAAACGAACCCAATCTACACATACTCGGGCTGTCCATGGATAGCGTTGGACAATTCGGAAGAATCAAGGTTATAAATATGCAAATGCATGCATATTTATAACTATGACGCTTTCGAACGGGAGACACATATTGGTTACGCATACTGATGATTCAAGACACATATATAGCTAGCTATCAAGTTTCATCGGAATAGATCAAATAATTAATGGGGGAGGAGGACTTGTCATTTGTGCTCACCCACGAACGAAGGGGCAGAGCTCGTCAAACGCACGGCGAGGTCGTCGAACACCAAACCTCGCAGCGATGAAACAACTGCACATTTAAAACTACACGATCAACACAATTATATATGATGTTTTTCATAACAAAATCGAAAAATATATGACCTAACTAATAATTCACAAATATATGACCCCGTCGGCCTCTGGAAGGCCAAAGAACACCTTTTCGGGAGGTGTCGGTGGTCGGGGTGTCCTGTCGGTGTCGGGGTGCCGTGTCGGGGTCTTGGGGTCGGGGTGTCGGGTCGGGGTGCCGGGTCGGGGTCGGGGTGCCGTGTCGGTGTCGGGGTCGGGGTGTCGGGTCCGGCTCAGGGTCGGGGTGTCGGGGTCGAGGTCGGGGTCTCGGGGTCGGGGTGCCGTGTCAGTGTCGGGGTCGGGGTGTCGGGGGTCGGGGTCGGGGTGTCGGGCTGGGGTCGGGGTGTCGTGTCGGGGTGCCGGGTCGGGGTCGGGGTGCCGGGTCGGGTCGGGGTTTTTCCTCTTTTTTCCTTTTCTTCTTCCTCTTCTTCCTTTTCTTCCTTTTCTTCCTTTTTTCCTTCTTCTTCTTCTTTTCTTCTTCTTCCTCCTTTCCTTTTTCCTCTTCTTCTTCTCCTCCTCTCCTCTTTTTCTTCTTCTTCTTCCTCTTCTTCTTTTTTCTTCTCCTCCTCCTCTTCTTCTTCTTCCTTTCCTTTTTCCTCTTCTTCTTCTCCTCCTCTCCTCTTTTTCTCTTCTTCTTCTTCTTTCCTCAAACTAAACTAAACCTAAAACTAAAACTAAAACTAAATCTAAACTAAACATAAACCTAAAACTAATAAAACAGAAAAAAGGAAAAAACTAAATCTAAACCTAAAACTAAACTAAACTAAACTAAAACTAAAACTAAATCTAAACTAAAACTAAAAAAGAAAAAAACAGAAAAAAAACAGAAAAAAGGAGGGGGGCTCACCTGGGGCAGGGCCGCGGCGGGGGCGAGAGGCGGCGGCGGGCGGCGGCGGCGGCGGTGGGGTGGGAAGTGGTGGCGGGGCGAGGAGAGAACAGAGAGGGGCGGGGGGGTACGGGCCGTTAGATAGTGCCCTCTTTGCCGTCAGCCCCTCTTTGCTGTCCGCCCTTTTGCCTCTTTGCCGTTTGCTGGCAGACGGCAAAGAGGTGGGCCATTAAGTTTTTCCCAAACGGGCGGGGGGTGGGGGCCACCTCTCTCTTTGCCGTCTGCCAGCTGACGGCAAAGATTCTTTGCCGTCTGCTGGCGGACGGCAAAGATCTGGCGGACGGCAAAGAGCTTCTTTGCCGTCAGCTTGATCTTTGTCGTCTGCTTTTTGGTAGCTGATGGGAAAGAGCTTCTTTGCCGTCAGCTAGCAGACGGCAAAGAGCTGGCAGATGGCAAATTAGCTGATTCCAGTAGTGCATGCACCCTTCTCATTCACTTCACGACCATCAGTTTTCAACATCTTCCATGCTAAGAAGGCTAGTGGTGGTTCCCAAGCGATAAAAGTAAAAGTTTACTCCCCCTCCACCATCAATCACACTCCACGGCTTGTCCGAAACAACGGGTGCCATCCATACCAACATCAGTCCCGGGGGAGTTTGGTTTAATTATTTGCATTTTTGAGTTCAGGACTGGGAATCCCTATTACCGCCCATTTCTTCGTGCGATGGCGAGTGAATAAACACTCAACCCGAGGATAACATGCTTAGCATGGAACATATCGACCACCTCCTGTCGTTCCATGAACGATCCAGGCACACAAAATGGACAATTTTTAGAAGTTTTTGGAGGTGGCATATGCAAATTTACTTAGGATGGCAGGGTAATACCGTATACAGGTAGGTATGGTGGACTCATCTGGAATAACTTTGGGTTCAAGGTTTTTGATGTACAAGCAGAATTCCCACTTAGTACAGGCGAAAGCTAGCAATTTAAGATTGGGAAGCGGCCAGCTAGAGCGCAACAACGATCATAACCAGGCATTATGCATAAGTAACATTAGACACTAGCATGAGTAGGATATGAACACCATGAACATTAATATTATAGAGACTATGCTGGTTTTGATTCAACTACATGAATGAACATGTACCAAGTCAAGCCACTCGAACATTTAGAGGAGGATACCATATCATCATACTACATCACAATCATTTTAACGCTATGTTGAAATCCAAGATAAATCATTATCCACTCGCAGCTACTTATGCATGGCATGAGAAACTATAATCTCTAATTGTCATTGCAAACATGTTTAATCATAATGGGCTGAAGCCTGGATACTAGGTTAAACATATTTACACAGACAGAACAAGTCGAGTTCATACCAGTTTCTCCATGCCACGGCCAACTCATCGAATATCGTCATTATTGCCTTTCACTTGCACGACCGAATGATATGAAAATAATAATAGTGCAAGAGTACCATGGACTAAGTTGGAATCTGCAAACATTTTATTCAACAGGAGAAGACAAGGTAAAATGGGCTCTTATTAGTTCATCTATTATTCATATGAGAGCCACTCACCATTTTCATCGTGGTCTTCTCCTCGGTACAACTCGAATAAAAGAAAAGAAATTCAGAGAGACACACTGAAATATTTTTGGAGTTTTTGATTTTCTTCAACAAGCAAATAAAAAGCAAAAACGAGAAAAACTATTTATGCAGCAAAGCTCCCAACAAGCAAAAGAAGAACAAGGAAATCTTTTTGGACTTTCTTTTTAGTACTACTACTAAGCATGCATAGAAAGTAAATTACTACACCTAATTTTTTTTGGTTTTTCTAAAGTTTTTCAAACACACAAGAAGAAAGCAAGAAAAATAAATCTAAGCATGGATGATACAATGAAAAAGTGTGAACACCGACAAAGGGAATAAGTGGACATGAATGTAATGTCGGTGAGAGACACGTACTCCCCCAAGCTTAGGCTTTTGGCCTAACTTGGTAGTGAATCCGTAGCCTGGAGGGTAGTAGTCGGCATGGTAGCTCACGGAGGCTCTCGATGCGGAGGCCTCAGCATGCCGTGCCGCCAACACTGCTGCATTGTGAGCTTGGGCCTCGCTCTCAAGAACAAAATATCTTTCCTTGCTGTGATAATCAAAGAGAGCAGGCGCAGGAAAATATGTGTCCACAACATGTGATTGGTTAAACAACAAATTATAAGTGAAGTTATCAGCCCTCCCCTTGAGAATCTTATGGTCCTTTAAGGCATCAAAATCTAAATATCGAGTGGGTAGGATAGGGTCAAAGGGAAAAGGTGAAACACCCAGTTCTCGTGCTAAACGCGTGGCATAAATTCCCCCATAGAACCAGCCACTTCTGGCGTTATGCTGAAGTCTACATGCAACAATCGCTCCAAGGTTATAATTCCTTTCACCACTTAGAGCAGTGTGAATGAGGCTCAAGTCTGGCAAACAAAGTATGCTATAGTCTTGCTTGCCTACTGTGCACTTCCCGTTAAATAATGCATAATACTGGATTGCGGGAAAGTGAACACTTTTTATTCTTCCTTGTCTCACTCCTCTATTTTCACCATAACAAAGGCTAGTCGGTCTCATACTCAGCCTTTGTTGGCTCATCAAGCCAACCCCAAAATGGAAGTTCGCAATGGTAAGAAAAATTTTCTAGTGGAATAGTAAATGGTTCATCATAAAGCATAAACGACACCCTAGACGCATGTGGAAAATATTTATATCCTTTGACAAATGATTCAGTGAGAAGATGGCACTGTTCACACTTATATGAGAGGTAGGGACAGAGACCGGCATTGTGAACATATTGCTCAAATTCCTCCTTGATGCCCGCCTACATCATATACTCATCGCAAGGCCATAAGCAGGTTTTGGTGGCTGCATCTCACGTGGAACTTTCACTTGGTTCAACGTAAGACCGACGGGTAGAACTGTCACTAGAGGATGCCCCCGAGGATCGTCTCCTCGAAGAACTCCTTCCAAATAGGTTCATCATGTCCGCGTACAATTTTCTAAAAAAATTTGGAGTGACAAAAATTTGTAAGATTGATAGCAACTACTCATAGGGATACATAGAGGCCATAACAAGCATTCAAACAACTTAGAACACTAAGAATTCAACATGCAAGCACATCTACAGCAGCACCAAGAGTAGCTAATTATTCAAAGTATAAGCAACTAAAACAAAAGCTAATTAGACAAATGATGGAGTCACATACCAAGAAACAATCCCCCGAATCAGTTTCGGAAGCGGAGCTTCGAGCAAAGGGATCGAAATCCGCGGGTTTGAGCTCAAGAACACGGGAGAGAGAGCAATGGGGGATTTTTTCTGGAGGTAAGTGATGATGTGGTATGAAGAGATAAGTGAGGGGGCCCACGTGGGGACCACAACCCCCAGGGTTTGCCAGGGGGTGCTGGCGCGCCCAGGTGGGTTGTGCCCACCTGGTGCACCCCCCTCTGGTTATTTTTTCACCAAAAATTCTTAAATATTCAGGAAAAAATCATATAAAATTTTCACGGTGTTCTGAGAACTTTTATTTTTGGGTCATTTTTTATTGCACGGGAAATTCGGAAAACAGACAAAACATGGCATTTTATTTTATTTAACTAATAAAAATAGAGAATAAAAAGTAGGGACGGAAAGTAGTGCTTACTAAATTCATCAACTTCGTTCCGTTCAATAATGATTCATTAATAAGGTTGATCAAGTCTTATTAACAACCACTTTCGATTAGCATGAAACCGAAGAACTTCCGTAAATCACTAAGTTACCTCAGTGGGGATATGCATTTCCCCAAAAATAAGCATTTCATATTTCTTTTGACAGTAGGTAGAGGTATTTGAAAACTTCCAATAGTGATTGTCGGAGATTTTTCAATAACATTAATACCATTCACTTGGAATTGTTTCTTCGAAAAGTGCATCGTATGCTCATTACCATTGATATGAAAAGTGACCTTGCTTTTATTCCAATCAATAACAGCCCCTGAAGTATTCAAGAAGGGTCTACCAAGGATAATCGACATGCTGTCGTCCTCGGGGATCTCAAGTATAACAAAGTCAGTCAAAATAGTAACATTAGCAACAACAACAGGCACATCCTCACAGATACCGATAGGTATGGCAGTTGATATGTCAGTCATTTGCAAAGATATTTCAATAGGTGTGAGTTTATTCAAGTCAAGTCTTTTATATAAAGAGAAAGTCATAACACTAACACCAGCTCCTAAATCACACAAAGCAGTTTTCACATAATTCTTTTTGATAGAGCAAGGTATAGTTGGTATACCCCGATCTCCAAGTTTTGGGGACTACACACACAACCGGGAGCAAGAGTATTGTACCAAGATTTAGCATCACCCTTTAATGAGAAAGGAAATAATTTGAGAATAAAGTAATAATGAGTTGTATCATCATGTGTAAAAAGGGTGGCTATGTCATTCAACTTAGTAAGATGTGCCAAAACAGTTTCAGTTTCGTAACCATGGAAAGGATCAGATTCAACCAGAGTAATTAGCTCTAGGTCGACAGAGAATTCATAATCCTTATCATCAATACAGATAGGTGAAGTAGCAAACTTAGGATCACATTTCATTCTAGCATTCAGAGATTTTTCTTTATACTTGTGTAGTAATTTCTCTAGATCATCTCTATCATTACAAGCAAGAATATTTCTAGTTGCTTATTCACTCATAACACAACTTTCCAGTACCTTAGGAAATTCATATCTAGCAAGGCTAGTTCTAGCAGGTGTCTCAGGAGATTCAGTTTCAAGCTCATCATTAGATTCAACAACATCATGTTGTATAACTCTAGCAATTTATCTATTAGGAAATTCACCAAGTGGCACATCATCATTATCAAGCAAGGTACTAGCATCATCATAAGCATCATTCATAGTAGAAGTAGCATCATCAATAACTTGCGACATATCAGAATTAATAGCATGTGGTGGTGTTGCAAGTTTACTCATAACAAAAGGTGAATCTAAAGCAGAACTAGATGGTAGTTCCTTACCTCCCCTCGTCTTAGAGGGATAAATCTTAGTCTTTGGATCCTTCAAATTCTTCATAGTGATAATATGATAATAATCCCAAGTGACTCAACAAATATAGCTATGCTCCCCGGCAACGGCGCCAGAAAAAGGTCTTGATAACCCACAAGTATAGGGGATCACAACAATTTTCGAGGGTAGAGTATTCAACCCAAATTTATAGATTCGGCACAAGGGGAGCCAAAGAATGTTTGAAGGTATTAGCAGCTGAGTTGTCAATTCAACCACACCTAGAGATTAATTATCTGCAGCAAAGTGATCAGTAGCAAAGTAGTTTGATAGTAGTGAAAGTAACAACGGTAACAGTAATAGTGATAGCAGTAATTTGTAGCAAGCGTAACTGTGATGATAGCAATAGTAGCGCAGCAAGATCAATAAGTATAAATTCGTAGGCATTGGATCGATGACTTGTTGGATGATATTCATCATGTGACAATTATAACCTAGGGCGATACGACACTAGCTCCAGTTCATCGATATAATGTAGGCATGTATTCCGTAAATAGTCATACATGCTTTATTAAAAGAACTTGCATGACATCTTTTGTCCTACCTCCCGTGGAAGCGGGGTCCATATTGGAAACTAAGGGATATTAAGGCCCCCTTTTAATAGATAACCGGAACAAAGCATTAACACATAGTGAATACATGAACTCCTCAAACTACGGTCATCACCGGGAGTGGGCCCGGTTGTTGTCACTCTGGGGTTGCCGGATCATGACTGTAGTAGGTGACTATAACTTGCAAGATCGGATCTAAAACATGGATATAATGATGACTTCATAAACGGTTCAGATTTGAAATCATGGCACCCAGGCCCAAAGTGACAAGCATTAGGCATGTCAAAGTCATAACAACATCAATCTAAGAACATAGTGGATACTAGGGATCAGGCCCTAACAAAACTAACTCGATTACATGATGAATCTCATCCAACTCCTCACCAACCAGAGAGCCTACAAAGGAATTATTCACTCCCGGCGGGGAGCATCATGGAATTGGCGATGGAGAAGGGTTGCTGATGACGAAGAACAAAGATACCCCTCTCCGGAGCCCCAAACGGACTCCAGATCTGCCCTCCCGAGGAAGAACAAGGCTTGGCGGTGGCTCCATCTCGTGGATCGCGATACTTCTTTCTCCCTAATTTTTTTTTGGAATATTGTGATTTTATAGTATCAGGGGGGTCATCAGCGGGGCCACCAGGTGGGTACAACCCACCTAGGCGCGCCAGCAGAGGGGGCCCGCCCTGGTGGGTTGTGCCCACCCAGGGGCCCCTCTCCGGTGGGTCTTGGCTCTTGAAATTCTTATTACTGGTATAAAAATCCTCAAAAAGTTTCGTTCCATTTTGAGAACTTCTATTTCTATACAAAACAACACCATGGTAGTTCTGCTGAAAACAGCGTTAGTCCGAGAACTTCTATTTCTACACAAAAACAACACCATGGTAGTTCTGCTGAAAACAGCGTTAGTCCAGGGTTAGTTTCATTCAAATATTGCAAATTAGAGTCCAAAACAAGAGGAAAAGCATGAGAAAAAGTAGATACATTGGAGACGTATCATCGCCCACAACTCATTGTGTTCTACTCGCGCATATAACATCAACGCATAGACCTGGATCTGATGCAACTGTTGGGGAATGTAGTATTTCAAAAATATTCCTATGATCACGCAAGATCTATCTAGGAGAAGCATAGCAACGAGCGGGGAGAGTGTGTCCACGTACCCTCGTAGACAGAAAGCGGAAGTGTTTAGTAACGCAGTTGATGTAGTCGAACGTCTTCGTGATCCAACCGATCCAAGCACTGAACGTACGACACCTCCGCGTTCAGCACACGTTCAGCTCGATGACGTCCCACGATCTCTTGATCCAGTTGAGGACGAGGGAGAGTTTCGTCAGCACGACGGCATGGCGACGGTGATGATGAAGTTACCGGCGCAGGGATTCGCCTAAGCACTACGACGATATGACCGAGGTGTGTAACTGTGGAGGGGGGCACCGCACACGGCTAAGAGAAGACTTGGTGTGCCTTTGGGATGCCCCCCTCCCATGTATATAAAGGGGGAGGAGAGGTGGCCGGCCCAAGGGGGTGCGCCAGGTGTGGGGAGTCCTACTAGGACTCCCTAGTCCAAGTAGGATTCCCCTCTCCTTTTTCCTTTTTCGTTATAGCAAAGAGGGAAAGAGAGGAGGAGTAGGAGAGGGAAAGGGGGTGCCGCCCCCACCCCTTGTCCAATTCGGATTGGCAAGGGGGGAGCCACCTCCTTGGCCGGCCCTCTCTCCTCCACTAAGGCCCATGTGTGGCCCATTAACTTCCCGGGGGGGAGGGTTGCGGTAACCTCCGGTACTCCGAAACTTATCCGATACTTCCCAAAACCATTCCGGTGTCCGAATATAACCTTACAATATATGAATGTTCACCTCTCGACCATTTCGTGACTCCTCGTCATGTCCTTCATCTCATCCAGGATTCCGAACAAACTTCGGTCGTCAAATCACATAACTCATAATACAAATCTTCATCGAACGTTAAGCGTGCGGACCCTATGGGTTCGAGAACTATGTAGACATGACCGAGACAAATCTCTGGTCAATAACCAATAGCGGAACCTGGATGCTCATATCTGCTCGTACATATTCTACTGTAACTTCCCAAATTTCAATTTGGATGCTAATCATTAGATCATCATATGCATCCATGGTTTCTTTGCATTTTAGTTTGATTTACTTGGACATTTTGATCCAAGAGACCTTAAGCAACTCAAGGACCATTTGAGAGAGTTGGAGGTTTTCATAAAATTCCATTTTTGAATCTCAAAATTTGGTAATTTGGGTCAAGGTGATTTTATTTGAAGTTATTTTTCCAATTATTTTAAAATAAATAAAATAATGAGAGAAGATACTATGACTTCTTCAAAACAGCGAGGAAATAATGGAAATTTAATTTTGAATAAAAATATATTTTATTTGAATTTTATTTGAGATTTATTCGGTTAAATTAGGGAAAAACTGCATTTTAGCCGAGAAAAATGTTCATGTTGTCCTAAATATTAGGAGAGGAGCAGACTAAGGCATAGCCTAGTGGTGGGAAGGGGCTCATGCCTTCCCACACACCCAGGTTCAAGGCATGGTACTTGCAATTTGGGTTTGTTGCACCAATTATACTGTAGGGGGTTCCCTTCCAGTCTTTCTATTAAAAAAAATTATGAGAGGACCATGAAAAATATTTTTGGAATTTTAGGATTTTTATTTATTTTATTTTAGATTTTTCTCTATGGTGAAATTATTTTTAAAAAGTATTTTTTTCCCTGGACCGAACTAGGCCAAAGGCCCAGCCGGCCCGCTCGCGCCGCCGCCTTCCCTGTCGTGGCCGAGCCGGACTCTGGCGGAGTCCGAGCCGCCGCCTCGCCATCGCCCCCTTGCCCAAGTCGGCCACCCCCCTTTATATAGCCACCCACCTTGCCGCCCCACTCCTCCCCAAATCGCGCCGCCCCGCCGCCCCAAGCCGCCGCCGCCGCTCGCCGCCTCAAGCAACCGCCGCGGTTGCCGCGCCGCACCTCCTCGCGCCACCGCTGCACCACCTCCCGCATCCCCATGACACCGCCTCGCATCGCCGCCGCACCGCTAGCCGCCGCCCCACCGCCGCTGCCGCGCCACCCCGCTCGTCGGAGTTGCCGCCGCCGCCGTCGGTTTTTTGGCGAACCGGTATAAACCGCTAACCCACCCGATTTTTTTATTCATTTCAGTTTTATTTTTTAGATCGGTTTATTATTTAGGTCAAGTTATTTATTGAGCGTTCACTCGTTTGGTTCTGTTAACGAATGGATTCGTTCGTTAGTCTATGTTAGCGGACGTTCATTCGATAGATTTTTCTTTTAATTTAATTTTTGGCCAGGGACCTATCCGTAATTATTTTCATTGCAAATTAATCCCTGATCTTTAAACCCTCACTACTTTTTGCTCTTTTATCCAAATCCAGTGAAATCAACGCCAAAATCTTAGTCTTGTTTCCCTCTATCCAGATAAACAACTTGAACATGATTTTGAAAATTTACTATTTGGTTTCAAGAAGATTTGAGTTTGAACTTCTTTTGATCATAATTTGAGTTTCGTATCTCTGATTCTATTGATTCTTTTGGCAAATCGAGGCTCTTCACTTGAACTTTATGTTTAAATCTTTTCTTTTGGTTTTACCTTTGCATCCTATGCTTGAGTGCTTATTTATGTTATTGTTTGTTCATGATAGAGTTTCCGGAGTGCGAGGCTTGCTACTACGAATCTCTAGGGTTTTCCGATCGTCAACAAGGCAAGTAACACTTTGATCATACCCCTTTATTACCCAGTTTTTATGCATTAGTTTCAACCCTCAAACATTGCATGAGTAGGTTTTGATAACATGTGGGTATTGGGAAGTAGTTGACGAGGTAGGAACCTATTGTCTTATATCAAACCCCGGGTATTAAATGTTATGCTTATACTGCTTTGGTATGCTCTTAGACATGGATTGGTATGTGAGATTCATGCAAGATCTGAGAGTTAATATTTAACTAAGGGAAACTTAAGGTAGCTACTTTAATACACATCTGGGTGGATTGGTTGCGGTCACCTGGAGCAATCCAGTGTTGTCCTAGGATATCCCAGAGTACCCGTGTGATCATCCTATGGAATGCCACCCAGGCTCAAAGGGATCATAATATTATTCATGCTCAGAAACTTCCGTGTGCAGCCACAAGCCATTATGGGATCTGGCATAGTTGAGTAAGTTGTGTGACCTCTTTCAGTGGTAGGCTAGCAGATATAGGGGAAAGTAGGTGGTACTGTCTACCCAGAGTAAAGAGTTAATGATTCAGAAAGACTATATCTCGATCATCCGATCATGGATGTGGTCGAGTCTTGTGGGGAAAAGTGCACAAACCTCTGGAGATTGTATAAACTAATCATGGTTAGCCGTGTCCCCGGTTATGGACATCTTGAGCATCTGGTATTTGAATTATTGATTGATCTCATCACTTTACTTAATGAATTTGTTGGGTTTTTAATTACTATTTTGGAATTGAGTTGGAGGGACCTTCTCAATAATGAAATAAACTTTGTAGTTAAATAAAATATATTCCTTTGTTGTAGGGAAAAAATTGATTTATGCAATTGATAACCATAGAGCCTCCACCAGCCAAATATGCATGTAGTGATAGTTGTTATTTGTTCATTGCTCTATGGTGTTATCTTGCCGGCATATTCCATGTGCTGACCTACACGGGTGCAACGTATCACGTTGCAGAATTTTCAGACGAAGATTAAGGTGCGATAGGTCGTTGTCATGCACTCAATTTTGTTGTGGAATCGGATGGACTCATTTATCTTTGAAGCTTCCGCGGTTATCTTATTTAGATAGCCTTCAGCCATATTATTGTAATAAGTACTCTTTATTAGACACTCAATGTAATAAGTGTGTGATTGAACTCTGTTATAAATCCTCGAGTACTGTGTGTGTCAGCAATACCGATCCAGGGATGACACTTAAGCACAGAGACTACGGTCCATTGGTACCGGGTCGCTACAAGATGGTATCAGAGCACATGTTGACTGTAGGACGCGACCACTAGGAAAAGCCACAAGATACTCTTCTCTACTCATTTCTAACTCTTCTCCATTTCTACTCTATAGATGGCGGACCAAAGGAACAAGTTCACTCCAGGATGACGACACATCTTTCGGACGACACTTGAAGGAAGTCAATAGGTACCTGAACATCGGCATACCAAGCTTCACCAGAACCTTCACCGCCACTTTACCAAAAGAGGAGCGATGGATGATTCAAGTTCGTCTCCAGGAAGGACGTTTGCACCAGTTACCGAGCCCATCGAGTTTTCCTTTGATGTACCAACCTGGAGTTTAGGAAAGAGCATGGCCACCCACATCGCCATTGGACGCATAGGAGAGGTGTACAACAAGGATCTTAAGGACACCACCTACCAGATATGTGGACGCTAACATGAGCAATGGGAGATGATCTGCACCAGGAAGGATAAATCCATTGCAGCCTACATATAGGAGTTGAACCAGCACATTCGACGCTACGAGAACCAGATGTGCGCCAACATGATGGACACGAAGAAGGTGATGACCCGAAACATGGAGCTGGAGGAAGAACTTAAAGCTACGCGCGATGTATATGAAGAAGAAATTGCTGTACTACTATAGAAAAATGAAGACCTGAAGAACAAGCTAGGAATATTCATGGGGGATCCCGAACCTGGAGTGGACATTCGTTTAGAGGATTACATCATACTAGACGACACAGACTCCGACCCTGACAGTGATGATGATTATGAAGACGAAGCTGGAGCATATATTATGGAGTCTTCCACCGATCAAAATTTCTAGTCGACCACCATATTACCATTAGAACACCTTCCATGTATATAGTAGTAGTCCATGAGATTTTGTAACGGTAGCTTAGATCGATGGTATGAACCTTGTTTGAATTGAGTGGTGTGTAATGAATGTGTTTATCTCATGTGCATATGGGTAGTGAAATCTATCTTTCGACCTTATTCTATACTTTTTTCTCACCCCTCTAAACCTATCAGATGCCTCCGATACGTGACCCTGCATTAACCTTTCCACCGGAGCTCACTCAGTTGATCCAACAGCAGAATGCCTTGATGCAGTTGCTAGTCCAAAACCAAGGCAACAACAACAACAACAACAACCCACTGCCACCACCCCGAGTGTGACGCCCCGAGACCGTTGCGCCAGGTGTCTTCCAGTTATTCACCATCGTTGCCATGTCATTCGCTTGCGTGTTGCATCTTGTCATTGCATCATATGCATTGCATCATCGTGTTTTCAAAACTTGCATCCGTCCGGGTTTCCCCAGTTCTCTTTGTTGTCCGTTCCGAGTCCAGACACACTTGGACGCGCCCGCGACACGTTCGAAATATTATTTTATAAGTGGCCGGAGAATGTTCTCAGAATGGGATGAGAGTTGACGTGTGGTCTTATTATAGTGTAGATAGACCGCCTGTCAAGTTTCATCGCATTCGAAGTCTGTTTGATAGCCCAACCGTTAACTATAGCGGCAATATAGCCGGTCTAATGTCGGACGTTTTCGGTCTCCGGAAACAGATGCCGGGCCCTCTCTCTCTCTTCTCCTCCTCGCAGTCTCGCCACAGCCCATCTAGTCCATCCTCCTTCCCCTCTTCGCTTCCGGAGTTGTCCGATGCGATCGCACGGTCCGAAACCCTCTCTGCTCCGTGTATCAAACCCCCCTCGCGCGCGCGTCCGAAAAGCTGTCCCGGACCCGACCCGGACAGACGTCACTGTTGTGTCTGGAACATCCCCAAACATCTACAAAACGTCTCCATTTTCTTATTTGGACTCCCTAGCTATTTTATCCACGATCATCCGTTTGCGATCGTAGGGTCGAGATAGCCCCTAACCTAATCCCACCTGCTTTATAACCAGCCTAACCCTAGTCCTAACCTGTCCCATCCACCTATTCCCGTGTCCGCCGCCGCCACTGTTATCTCGGGATCCTTCCCCGATCCAGACAGCCAGCCCCTTCCTTCCTAATTTTCAGCGCTGACCAATCCCCACCGAAATTGATCCAACCAACAGCAATGCTCGATCTGCCCTGTTCCCCAATCCTTCGATCCCCACCAAGCACCTATAGCACCTCTCCAATGGCCTACTCTTTGCCGCATCGGGCCAGCGCCGCCGCTCGCCCTACCTTCTTATCCTTCCTTCCGCAATCTTCCTTTTCCCTCTGGTCTCTAACCTCCCGGACCTCTCTCTTTTCCTCAGCAGGAGCTGCCGCAGCCGCTGCTCTGCCTTGTCCCTCACCCGCCGGGAGCTCCAACGCCACGCCGCCCCGTCTTGCGAGCACACCGGCGCCTTGGACCGATGCCACCAAGAGCCCCGGCGATCCATCATGGTCCTGCTGCTGCCAAGTTCCCCGCCGCCGTCGCAAGTCCCTTGCCGTCGGCCTACCCTGCGACCTCGCCTCCTCTGCTTCGCTCGACGAGGAGTACGTCACCTGAAATCGTTCCCGCACCGACGTGCTCCTGCAGCGTGCCGAGCTCGAGAGGAGCCCTGTTCGCGCCGGATCCCCCCATCCCTGGCGAGCTCTGCCGCCCTGCGCCGCCTGAAGCCGCCGTTCTACCATTCTCCTTCGGCGATGGAGCTCCCGCAAGCCATCCCCGACTCTGGTCCTCTTCTGGAGCATCCCGGCGCCGCGCCCATCCTCCTTCCTCCACGCTGAGTCCTGCTTCGCTCGTTGCTGCGCCTGCACCACCTGAAGCCGCGCACCCCTGCTTCCTCTGCTTCAGGAACATGGCCACGCGCTCGCGTTGACTCCTCCGGCCAGATCGAACGAGTCCTCCCCATCGACCGCACATGGGCCGCGTCCCTCCTCCGGCCCAGCTCCCACTGCGAGCCTGCCAGCCTTCACGGGTCTTGGCCCATGGTGAGGGCAGCTCCGGCGCCCTCTTGTTTTTTTTCTTTCCTCATGTTGGGCCAGCCTCTGTTTCGGCCCGCTATATTTTTTCCTGGCCCTGCAAATTTTGCCAATATTCCAGAGTTTACGGTTTTACAGAAAAGCCCCTGTTCTTCATGCATATAATAACTTCCCAACCATGCATCACATGTAAAAACTTAATATATGAAAAATGCTTAGATTTATGTGTAGGTTAATTATATGCCACTTTAATCCATGTTTAAAATGATGTTTGGTTAAATTTGCTCCTATGCCATGTTAAAATGCTTTAATTCATAACTAAATAATCGTTGCTCGGATTTTAGTAAACTTTATATGTAAATGGGGTAGAAAAAATGCCTAGTTTAACATGGTGGCTTTACTTTGCATGTTTAATAACTCTAAAATTATGTTTAGGGCAGAACAGTACCAAACATAATATATGCATATGAGGAGTTTCCGGACTTGTTGTTTTGTTGTTCCGGCCTCATTTAAACTTGCCTAGATTAGATAGTTTCATCATGTGTCACCTCTTGCCATGCTAACAACATTTAATCTTGTTGGGTACATAAACGAGAGAGAACTAAATAAGTCATGTGGTGTTTTCTTCAATATGCAACTCCGTTGCATAATGTGCTCCACTTAATTTGTAGGATTGTTTGTGCACTTTGCCATGCCATGCCTCATTAAACCGGACATGCATCATACTTGGTTGTGCATCATGCCATGTTTATGTGTTGGTTGTTTACTATGTTGTGTGCTTCTTTCCGGTGTTGCTTCTTATGCGGTTGGGTCCGATAACGTCGCGTTTGTGAGGACCCGTTCGACTACGCCCGTTTGTCTCCTTCATGGACTCGTTCTTCTTTCTTGCGGGATTTTAGGCAAGATGACCATACCCTCGAAATCACTTATATCTTTGCTTGCTAGTTGCTCGCTCTTTTGCTATGCCTATGCTGCGATACCTACTACTTGCTTATCATGCCTCCCACATTGTTGAGCCAAGCCTCTAACCCACCTTGTCCTAGCAAACTGTTGTGATGTAGGGTAGGAACCCTATAGCCCGATCTTTCACGAAAGGAGCGAATCCCGCGAAGAACGCACGGAGGAAAATGGGGGGAAAATCACGAGGCGAACACAAGAGAACACTCAAACCAACAAGAATGATCACACATGCGCTAGATCCTCGAATACATAAGAGAAGATACACGATCCACAGACAACTAAGGACGATACAAGGGTAGCCCGTCTTCTCCATGAGGAGGTCTTGAATCCACGAGGGGATCTTCCCTTAGAAAGGGGGCTTGAATCCAAAGGGATCTTCTCCGAAGAGGCCGTGGTCTCTCGCACAGAGGAGATCTGATATGGATGAGCGTAGCTCTATCTCTCAAATGAGCTAAACCAACGCTCACCCTAACTAGGAGGAGGTGGAGGAGTATATATAGTCTAGGTCCTCGAAGGGGTAAGTGGGAGAGGGATACATGGGCCTCGGGCCCGATCTCTGTACGCAGACAGGTACCGGACGTCCGCTGGGGACCGGTAGTCCGTTGGCTCGTGGGCTTTCGGACGTCCGGTAGTGGCCGGACTTCCGCTCACTTTGGCTCGGTTGAGGTGGCACCGGACGTTCGGTAGCTGGCGGTCGTCCGGTCGCCGGTCGTCCGGTGTCATCGGTCTTCCATTGAATGGGCTCGGATGTAGATGTGCCGGTCGTCCGGTGGGGGCCGGACGTCCGCTCGCTGGGAGGGGCCGGTCGTCTGATGTCGTCCGGACGTCCGCTCACTGGAGCTTCTTCGACAGCTCTTCTTCTTGCGTCTTCGTTTCCACGCTTCCCTCGCGGATGGTGTAGTTGTACACTTGCACTCGCACTCCTCCTCGCCGTCCGTAGTGTTCCGACAATACCTATGCATGTACGCGAGTGGAGTGTCAAGTAGTATACCATCCTCAAAGGGGTCAAGTGAACACGCGTAAAGGAGATGATTCACCTTTGTGCATGTGAAATGGATGTTGAACGTGTCACTTGCCAAACGGACTCTTGACATGGTGATGTCCGTAGGATGCTCCGCATCATCTCCCCTCCCATGGGAAAGATCCGACCTCGAATCGAAAACCAAATCACCATGGGAAAGAGATGGCTTCGCCGTGTAGGAGTGGACGTTCACCAAGTAGTCATCATCTTCAAGCTTTAAGTGGGCACTCTCCAATGTCGCACCATCTTGGGATTCCTTCAAAAGGAGCAAAGACAACAAACACTTGGAAAAACAAATGTGGTTAGCGTTAGTGCAAAACCAAGCATTCAAGAGGTGATTCACCAAACAAGTGTCGTCATCATGCGAAGCATATGGTTTGACAAAGGATAGCGACATGGCATATAAGCACATAAATTTAGCACAATCAAAGATATCATGGGGACAAGCATGTAAATGTGAGGTAGTGATGCAAATATGTGTAACAAGAGAATAAGCATCTACCTCAAGATCATAGCAAGCATGGGCAAATTGATCAATGAAAGGTCTATGGTAGGCATAGGAATCATTCACAACACCAAATAAAATGAAGTGTCTAAACACATGGGTCAAGTGCAAGACAATCCAAGCATAATGTGCATTGGGTGTAGTGAATATCGTGTGGCACTCAACACAATGGAAAGAGCAATTGTTCATCATGTGTGAGGTGATCAAGGCAAGCATGTAGCAGTCAATGGGACATGGCATATGTGAAGTGACGACATTGTTGCAACCAAACATGTGATAGGAGCAAGTAATCCAAGAATTGGATGCAACACACAAGGCATATATATCATGATGCATGGAATTGTGAAAATGACAAGTGTAAGCAAGATCTCTAACATGTGCGCATGAAAGGGGTCCAAGATGACAAATAAGTCGCATGGTGCAAGCAACACAAGTAGTATGATCCACAATATGCATGCTCATGGTTTGGGGGTTCTCAAAAGAGAAGGATATCACGTTGAAAGCATGTTCTTGTGCGTCCTTCACAATGCCGAAGTACAAGTAAGTGCGATGTAGAATCGTCGTGGTAGAAGGTGGTTCGCTCTCAAGAGCTCGGATTGTCAACTCACATGATGTGGAAGTTGACACGAAGTCCAAGTATCCTACACATGCACACAACAAAAGAAAGAATGTATGTGCATGGTATATAAACACATCATCCATCATGATGGTTCTCTTCTCTTGCACATAACCATTAGAAGCACAAGTGCGTGAAGAATATGATGCAAAAATGGCAATATTCATGGCACTAGGTATATGGTGCAAAGAGGTAAGACAAGCATGCTTCATAAGGAATATGTCAAAATCTCCAAATATATGTGAGAATGCTATGGGGGAAAACTCATTATCAAGACTAAATGCATAATTGCACTCAATACATGGAAAATCATCTAGCATGAGAGAGGCAACATATGGAGCGATATGACAAGAAGCAATAACAATCATGTCGTGTAAACTAGTGGAGCGAAGATGCAACACACTAGAGGAAATCATGGCAATGATGTCATGTGAGTAAATAATAGGCATAGGCAATGCACATGACATATCGCAAGCACGAACACAAAGCAAGATCATAGTATAATCATAGGCATGGGGCACAAAGAAAACATGGCAATAATAAGTGATATCTCCACCAAGCTTGCAAATACACATAGAAGTTCTAGAATCAATCATCATGTGTAATGCAAAGCATGGGTCACAAATGCATGGCAAAGGCATAGGAATGAGCATATCATGCGAAGTGAACATGGCAAGATGGGCATATAATATGTAATGGACAATAACCCATATCCAAGTGAGGGCCAAGTAGAAGAAATGCACGAAGTATTTGCTTGAAGAGAGTGGTGGGAAAGGCAATCCATGGGATTCCAAGTCATCATTGCTCTCTAGAGCTCGTTTTGTCAACTCGTGGGATTGCGAGGTTGACAAGTATTCATGGGTACCTACACAAAAGAGACACAAACGAAAGAGATTGTGTGTGTGGTAAATGTACACATCATCCATCGTGATGTGTATGTGCACGTGAGAGTTAGTACAAGATAAGCATCGCTCAAAGAAATTTGATGCATGGTATAAGAACATGTCATCCATCATGAAAGAATAGTTATTGTGTATAACACGATGGGTATGCAAATTGAGCATACAAGTATAAGGATCATGCAATGGATGGGAGTGATCAAAATTTCCTAAAATGTATGAGGAAACTATGGGGGTCTCCTCATGTGCAATATTGGAAACATCATACGGAGAAAATGGGCAACACCCAAAACGATGCATATACGAAGCTAGGTGGTCATGGCATGGCATACGAGATAAATGATGCAAAGGGAGCATATCAATATCATCACAAGAGAAACAAATGCCAATAACCATAGGCTTGTCATCTATGCCATAACTGCAAATTGGGTTAATCTTAATGGCATATGCATAGTCACTATGAAGAGATTGCAAATATGACATGTGGTCGATCTCATGCATAGCATATGACAAGTCAAGCGGATTCGCAAACATGATGTGACCTAAAGAATTTTCATAAGAGATCCTATGCAACATGGCATCACAACTAATATACTCCACATGGCAATCATCATACTCATCATAAATGGGTAAATCATCGCATGGGGAAGTTGCACTAGCATGAAGCATGGCAATAGGGGGATCAACATCATGCAAGCAATCAATGTCATGAATGTCCACTAGTGGGACTAGAGCATCACCTTCACCTATGTTACCTTGTTCATTCCACTCAAGTGGTGTAGGTGAGGTGGGAAAGACCAAATGGTGGTCATCTTCATCTTGATGGAACCATGTGGGGGTGCATGATATTCCACCATGGCCATCGTCTTGTCCAAAGGTAGGACGAAGTCGTCGAGAATCGGCACGTCATCATATAAGGGACCTAGCACCAAATGAGAAGACACAATAGAGGTAGAGGTCAAGTCGTTAGTGTTGAAAGTGGCCTCACATGACCTATCAACTATCTCACTCTCTCTATGTGGTGGTTCACTCACTCCCTCATGGTAGGTGCACTCAATGTCACATATGGTGGAGTCACTCATCTCACTCAAGTGGTGGGGGTTGTGGCTCTCCTCACATGGGAATTGTGGCAACACATCACATATGGGGCTAGTGGTGAAGTCACTCTCACTCTCAATATGGTGGCTAAAGTCACTCAAATCATCACATGTCGCCGTGGTCGAAGGGAAAATCCCATGCTCAACCGTCTCGTTGTCATCGCCGTGGATGAAGGCCGAAGATGGCACATCATCACTCTCGCCTCCTAAGATGGAAGAATCATCCTTGCTCGTCACCATGTCGCTCGCCTCCAAAGTTTGGTCCTTGATGGTGTCCATAGTCGTAGTCGTCGCCGCACCATCTTGAAAAAGGGTCGAAGTAGACTCGGCGTCGTCAATGCCACAAAGAGGGATGGCGGTGAAGTCGAACTTGGGAGCATCGTCTTGGAGCTCGTCGGGCTTGGACATCATGGTGGTACTAGCCTCATGCCCGTTCTTATGGAGCTTGGTCGTCGCGAAATGAGCTTGGGGTGGAGAAACCTTGGCCTTCATGAGTTCTTCTTCCGCCTTGAGAGCACCAATGTAGTTGTCGTCGAGGGACTTGTGGTTCTCGAGGAAGATCGTCTTGGAGATGTCGTAGTGCAATCCCATCATGAAGTGGAACTTCATCGAAATGGGGTCGTCCACGCCGGCTCGTCACAAGGAAATCTTCATCTCCTTGAAGTACTCGTCGAGGGACTTGGATCCTTGGATGGTGTTCTCCAATTGGCGTTGAAGTTGTTCCGTGTAGGTTGGAGGTACAAACTCTCGCCGCAAAGCTCTCTTCGTCTTGGGAAAACTCATGTCATAGGTCTCCGAAGGTGCGTGAAGCCACCATGTGGACGCGTAGTCGTGGAAGTTCCTTGTGGCGCACTTCACTTGATCTTCGGGAGGAACTCGATGTAGCTTGAGGTAGTCGTCCATCAAACGCTCCCACTCGAGATACTCCTCGGGTTCTTGAGTCCCATAGAAAGGAATCGTGTGGTCGATGTCGAGGTCGTAGTAGCTCGTGGAAGTCGCGGACATGAGCTTGGGGAGCTTCTCTTGAGCATAGTCTTGAGGTGCTTGTTGGCTAAGATGCCATATATCCAAAGGCGAAGATGCCTTGAAGTCGCTTGGCGAAGATGCCAAAGTGGTTGGTGTAGCCGTAGCTCCATCTTTGTGGTGGTCGTCTCGCGGTCTTCTCTTGTGTTCATGAAGTTTGGACTTGGCGTGAAGTAGGGCTTGTTGCGACTTGTAGGTAGGCGCATCTCGAGCATCTTCATGATGATGTTATCGTTGTCGTGCTTGAGCTCGATGTAGATGTCTTTCATTGTCGTCGTGCACATGTTGCTTGGAGGTGACTTGCCCTTCATGACGAGGTGGATCACAAACATGATGGTGGTCGCCATGGAGATGTGGACGAGGATGACTTGCGCTTGCATCATTTTTGTGCTCCGAAGACTTGTGACTTGAACGTCGCCGCCTTGAGGATGATGAAGGGGAAGAACGGTTGATCAACAAGGTCCGAATCTCCTCCATCCTTGCATCTTGCTCCTCCTTTTTTGCGGAAAGCTTGTTGTTGATGTAGTTGTACACGCCGTCGTTGTTGTGGAAGACCGGAGATGAAATGCCTTGCCTATCCATCACAAGATTCGAGCCAATATGAGTGGAGAAGGAGAAGAACGAATACCAAATGTAACTTGACCGAAGTTGAAAGTGGATCAATGATCACTCCAATGTGGACAAGGAAATAGCACAATTGGTACCAATTCTTGTCGGTTTCTCACACCTACACAAGTAAGGCTTATGGTGGAGCTCGGTGAGGATAGTGGCACAAAAATTTAATGCAAAATGTTAGCAAGAGTCAATAATGTTGAAAGAGATTCACAAATTCGCAAGTGTAACAAGTAGACCAATAGCAATATAGGTGGCTCACGGAAACACACACACGGATAGATAAATGGGGTCGTGCAACCAAGGATGAGCACAAAATGTGGAATCCACGGAAAACGCTCGTGTGGCACAACTCAAGAGAGACGCTAGCACGATTGCTCTATAGGCGGATACGACACTTGTGCACAACCTATAAGATGCAAAATGGATAACTTTCTGTCCCAAGTATGCTATGTATGTATGGTTCCTGGTGTTTGATCCAAGATGATCGGATATGACAATCTTATGCAATGTGGTGGATGCTATGGCTATTGCTTACAAGCTTCTTTGCTCTTTCTCTTTTGCTTAAAAGCTTATTCTTTATATATATATATATCCACTTTGCGAAATGCACAAACCAAGATAGTAATTGTGTATATGCGGGAACAAACTTGAGGCACACGAGATGATATGATACCAATATGATATGGTATGTATGCAATGTATGGTGTAGATCACTAATGTGCACAAGTAACGTTGCCGGCAATACTCAAATGGCTAGTCTCGATAGGCAAGTAACGCAAAATGGGATAGGGGTTAACAATGCAATTGCAAGGGGGATGTACAATGGAGGGGTACCACGATACCAAGATGATATGGAGGTTACCGTCCGTGTTGATGATGAGTGGCGGTGATCTTGATGGAGATACCAAGATGATGGAGACTCGTCCCTAAGTAGCCGAAACACCTTAGGAAATGGAAAAACCGCGAACTCAAAATCTCAAACGTCAAATGGTGGCAGCGGAATGCGATGGTGTTGCACTAGGCAATGCGGAAGTGGAGGTTATGGTGGTGGACTATACATGGTGTTGGAGTTGAAAGCATGGTCCCTAAGTAGCCAAAACACCTTAGGAGACACAACTCACAACACAACTAAAATTGGGTTAAGTTGGGGTGGCGGAAGTGTATAGTGGTCAGGCCTATGCGGAAGTGGTGGTGGTGGTTGATGAAGAAGCAACCGTCACTAAGTAGCCTAGACACCTTAGGAGACTCAAATCACTCCTCAAGCAACCACTAATGCGACGGGGAACAAAATTGGTTAGGTTGCGGAAGTCGGTGGTGGTATAGCGGATGATGTGGTGGAAGCCCTAGGCAAAGATGCCAAAATTGTCAAAATTTGATGGAGTCAAAAGATGTTGGTGGTATTTTTGTGGTAAGGAGGATGTCAAGAGCTTCAAAACAAGCTAAAGAACATCAAAATCGGAGTTCGCATGAATTAGTTATGGCCGAAACAAAAATCAGCCGAAGTCAGTTTTTACAGGTAACGGACGTCTGCTAATGGACGGATGTCCGGTGGCCGGACGTCCGGTGAGCTCGGAAATCCGCTAATTTCCATCCGGGTTAGGGGTTCCGGTCGTCCGGTGGATGATGGACGTCCGGTCGTTCCAGGGGCTCCGGACGTCCGGTAAAGTGACGGTCGTCCGGTGGTCGGGGTCAACGCGAGATTTCAGATCCGAGACGCGATTTTGGGCGGAATTTGGGGATTTTGGGGTCAAAATTGATGAGATTTCGTGGATGGAAAGTGGGGAAAATTGGGGAAATGCTAGATCCACTCGAAACCAAGCAAATCCCTGGATCAAAATCAACAAAACTTCATCAAACCAACAAATCACAAAAAAATTTGGGGCTATTTTTGGTGGGGATTTTCGAATTTAGGACGAAATCAAGCAAAAGAAGGCTAGAAAACGGTGGGGGAGGCTCCAAAATCATGATCAACGTGGCTCATGATTCCAAGATGATGTAGGGTAGGAACCCTATAGCCCGATCATTCACGAAAGGAGCGGATCCCGCGAAGAACGCGAAGAACACGAGGAGGAAAATGGGGGGAAAATCATGAGGGGAACACAAGAGAACACTCAAACCAACAAGAATGATCACACATGCGCTAGATCCTCAAATACATAAGAGAAGATACACAATCCACGGACAACTAAGGACGATACAAGGGTAGCCAGTCTTCTCCGTGAGGAGGTCTTGAATCGACGGGGGGATCTTCCCTTAGAAAGGGGGCTTGAATCCAAAGGGATCTTCTCCGAAGAGGCCACAGTCTCTCGGACGGAGGAGATCTGATATGGATGAGCGTAGCTCTATCTCACAAATGAGCTAAACCAACACTCACCCTAACTAGGAGGAGGTGGAGGAGTATATATAGTCTAGGTCCTCGAAGGGGTAAGTGGGAGAGGGATACATGGGCCTCGGGCCCGATCTCTGTACGCAGACAGGTACCAGACGTCCGCTGGGGACCGGTCGTCCGGTGGCTCGTGGGCGTCCGGACGTCCGGTAGTCGCCGGACTTCCGCTCACTTTGGCTCAGTTGAGGTGGCACCACACGTCCGGTAGCTGGCGGTCGTCCGGTCGCCGGTCGTCCGGTGTCGTCGGTCTTCCGCTGAATGGGCTCGGGTGTAGATGTGCCGATCGTCCGGTGGGGGCCGGACGTCCGCTCGCTGGGAGGGGCCGGTCGTCCAGTGTCGTTCGGACGTCCGCTCGCTGGAGCTTCTTCGACAGCTCTTCTTCTTGCGTCTTTGTTTCCACGCTTCCCTCACGGATGGTGTAGTTGTACACTTGCACTCGCACTCCTCCTTTCCGTCCGTAGTGTTCCAACAATACCTATGCATGTACGCGAGTGGAGTGTCAAGTAGTATACCATCCTCAAAGGGGTCAAGTGAACACGCGTAAAGGAGATGATTCACCTTTGTGTATGTGAAGTGGATGTTGAACGTGTCACTTGCCAAACGGACTCTTGACATGGTGATGTCCGTAGAATGCTCCGCATCATGTTGTTTGGCTATGTTACTGCTTTGCTCAGCCCCTCTTATAGCGTTGTTGGTTGCAGGTGAAGATTGGAGCTTGTTCCATGTTTGGAAGATGGATATTTTGTTGGGTTATCACAATATCTCTTATTTAATTAATGCATCTATATACTTGGTAAAGGGTGGAAGGCTCGGCCTTATGCCTGGTGTTTTGTTCCACCTTGCCGCCCTAGTTTCCGTCATATCGGTGTTATGTTCCCGGATTTTGCGTTCCTCACGCGGTTGGGTTATAATGGGAACCCCTTGACAGTTCGCCTTGAATAAAACTCCTCCAGCAAGGCCCAACATTGGTTTTACCATTTGCCACCTAGCCTTTTTCTTTCCCTTGAGTCGGCTGGCTCAAGGGTCATCTTTATTTAAACCCCCCCCCCCCAGTGCTTTTCTAAGTGTTGGTCCAACTGAGCGATGTCCGAGGCTACCAGTGGAAATGCTGGGCTGGCTTACCCGACGTCTTTCTCATCCGGTGTGCCCTGAGAACGAGATATGTGCAGCTCCTATCGGGATTTGTCGGCACATCTGGGTGGCTTTGCTGGTCTTGTTTTACCATTGTCGAAATGTCTTGTAACCGGGATTGCGAGCCTGATCGGGTCTTCCCGCTAGAAGGAATACCCTTCATTGACCGTGAGAGCTTGTGATGGGCTAAGTTGGACACCCCTGCAGGGATATGAACTTTCAAAAGCCGTGCCCGTGGTTATGGGCAGATGGGAATTTGTTAATGTCCGGTTGTAGAAAACCTGAAGTTTACCTTAATTAAAATGCACCAACCGCGTGTGTAACTATGATGGTCTCTTCTCGGCGGAGTTCAGGAAGTGAACACGGTGTTGGAGTTATGCTTGACGTAGGTTGTTCTAGGATCACTTCTTGATCATAGTTTTATCGACCGTGCCTTGCCTTCTCTTCTCGCTCTCATTTGCGTATGTTTAGCCACCATATATGCTAGCCGCTTGCTGCAGCTCCACCTCATACTTTTCCTTACCCATAAGCTTAAGTAGTCTTGATCGCGAGGGTCCGAGATTGCTGAGTCCCCGTGACTCACAGATACTTCCAAAACCAGTTTGCAGGTGCCGTTGAACCGTGTAGATGACGCAACCAAGCTCAAGG
This sequence comes from Triticum urartu, assembly GCF_003073215.2. Taxonomy (NCBI): domain Eukaryota; kingdom Viridiplantae; phylum Streptophyta; class Magnoliopsida; order Poales; family Poaceae; genus Triticum; species Triticum urartu. The sequence goes on from NC_053024.1 coordinate 403,893,357, forward strand.
AGGAGCTCAATGAAGATCTTATCCTTTGTGTTGTTCCGTTCTAGTTGAGCAGTAGTGGAGCCCAGTTGGGGTCGATCGGGGATCTGTGTAGCTTTTGGGGTAGTCTTCTTTTATTTTGGTTCCGTAGTCGGACCTTGATTGTATCTGGTTGATGTAATGCTTTATTCATGTATTGTGTGAAGTGGCGATTGTAAGCCAACTATGTATCTCTTTTCCTTATGTATTACATGGGTTGTGTGAAGATTACCTCACTTGCAACATTTCTTTCAATGCGGTTATGCCTCTAAGTCGTGCTTCGACACGTGGGAGATATAGCCTTATCGAGGGCGTACAAGTTGGTAATCAGAGCCTTCCCCGACCTTAGGAGCCCCCTGCTTGATCGAATCCCTGGCGTTATTGAGTCTAGAAATGTTTTGAGTCATTTAGGATTATATATATCGGAGGTTAGGAATTCTTTTTACTCCTCAGTCCCTTCGTCGCTCTGGTGAGGCATCCTAACGTAGAGTTTTGACTCTTCTCTTCTCAAATTTCACTAAAAAAATTTAGGACCACGCGGGTATCTTGGAATCGTTCCGATGGTTTTGTGACGAGAACATTGTTCTTGGTGCCTCTTGTCATTTAGGGGTTGTGGCAGTGTCCCGGGGAGTTGAGCTCCGAGGTGTTGTCGTCACAATTTTATCGTTGCAGTTCTGGAATACCTGAGTTTAGTTTCGCCGACATCGAAAATCTCTTTTATGCAGCTGTTGGTGAGATAACCTTGACGCCACCCAGTACTGGGGCGGGAGTTCGGGAGTATTGCCATAACTCATATAACGGATGCTTTTCGAAGGTTGAGGTAGACGATTTCCGAAGGTTTCTTGGTTATGTGTTGAAGGATGGATACAGCTGGATGTAGGATTTGCTAGTTTTTGGTGAGATATTATGCTTCCCCTGTATCCCCAACACCCGATTACATAACCGGAAAATTTTGGGAGTTTATAAGTGGGAATTCAAGTAGCTCTTAGGATATCTTTCCGACAGATGTATGATATGAAATTGGGGTTCGACATCTAGTGGTCTGCCTATTCACGGTTGGTTTTACAGTGGTCTTGTTGTGTCTTAAAGAGTCCTTGGCTATGCCGACTCGGGGACGCTTCGTATGTCATGTGCACTGCCTTGTACATGATGGTGTTGTACGATCGAGCCCGTGTAGGCCCCACCACGAAAACTTCGGACGAACTTTCTATCATATGTTTGTTCCGGCTTATTTCGCAAGCCGATCCTTTGTTTTGTTTTGAGTTGTGGTATTCGAGTTGCTTCGATGTCAAGTGTTGATTCCATACTTTTCCTAAGCGGTGTTCTCATATCCCTATGTGAATACCAACACTTCATGATAATCGAGATTGTCATGTCAATCCTTTTCAACTGGTGTGTTTTCTCCTCAAGCGAATCCATTCATTTTTAACGTCCGCAAGATCAATATTCAGTTCTTCTCAACGGTGTTCTTTTGATCCGTCTCCAAATTGTCTTTGTTTTTCCCGCCCGACCACCCTTTTTCTTCAAGGACTCAGATTTCTTAATCAAGTATCATCTTATTGATGGAAGTCTCTGCATTCTTTTCTTTCAATATCCTTATCCGGCGATTGTCATGAATATTCTAATGGAGCTTCAAGTTCATAATTTTTCGTTCTTTTTCTTCTCAAGTGGTTTCAATTCAAGCTTTCGGTGTTGATCACATTCTTTTCCGTATTTCAATGTTTTCTCATGCCGGTGCACCTCATAATCATTCCCCTCTTCGCTATTCATTTGTTCCGGAGTGTTCAAGATATCTCGAGTCTGTTATCTCATTCAAGTCATTTAATTCAACCGGTGCAACCTCTCTTTTAAATCATTTCAACGGTGTTTCTTTTGAGTAGGCCCTAACCCACAGGTCTTTTCCCAGGATCTTACCTGACTCTTCTAATTCTCCCAAAGCCATCCTCAAAAATTCTTTTCGAAGTTTGACGTAAGAATGAATTGTCATCAGCCAAATGTCTTTCTCCTAGATCGGTTAAATTCTTTTCATTGTTGGCTCAACCTTTCCATTCTTCATTCCGGAGTGTCTAAATAATTCATGGTGGTGTTTCTCGTCGTCATTCTCGGATTTTGAAGACCGAAGAAGAGTTTCTCTTTAATCTTGCTCCATTCTCTTCAAGATTCGTGATTCTAGCTTGTTACCATCCTCTCGTAATTGTTTGATCGTGAGAATTCTTTTCACCTATCTGGAGCAATTCAAGAGACTTCTCAGTTTGTTATCCGGAGTCCATCAATTCAGGTTTATTCATTCTCAGCTGTCAGTTATCATTCTCCTATCTTACCGGTGCTTCGTTCAAGTAATCTCTAATCAGTTCGTGATCCCTTCGTTCTCTTGTATCTAAATTCTCTCAAGCATCTTCATTCATTTACTAATTCTTTCCGGTGTTTCTTTATCTTTTCTTCGTTCATTTTCAATTCTTACGGTGGTTTGCTCAAGATTCTGTTCCATGGTTATCATATCAACTCATTCGTTGTTTTCCAAATCCTACCGATGGTTCATCGAAGACCTTCCCAAGTTTGCGCTATATCTCACTTAATTCTTTCTACGAGAATAAGTAGTATGCCAAATTCATTGTTGATCATCAATTTAATTGATGAAGGACAAGCATAATGTAATTCTTATTCTTGTTTCATCCATATGTTAATCTTTTCTTCCGGAGTTTGTTCACGATAATTAAATTATTGGTTTCTAGTGCTCGTCTTTCTTTTCCGGAGTTCCAAGCCTTTCCGCTTTGTCTCATCGCGAAGCTCCTTCTAAATCATTTCAAGGTTTCACTTTATGTTTTCAACTTCTCTTTCCTTCCATTTGATCATTCTTTTGTTTAACGGAGTTCTTCATGGAGGTTCTACATGATAGTTCATCAAGGATTTAATTCCTTCTCGAAGTGTTCATTGAGATTCTTTGCAGTGGAGGTCAAACATTCTTCATCTTGCAATCCGGAGTTCAATTCTTTCTACCGTATCATTTGAGGTGGCATTATGTCATTCTTGATAATTTGAGTTCATGTTTCATGATTCACATGTTGTTAAGAGTGAGTTATTTTAAATCCATCAATCTCGTCATTGAAGTATCTTGGATTATATTTCACCTAAAACTTTCCCTAAGGATTGTTGTTAATTATGGTGCTTATAAATGCTCCAAGTTCTTCATTAATCCTTCCGGTGAGATAAGTTTCTCGTCTCCTTGTTCTTATCAATCCAATCTTTTTCCGGGAATGGCAGGTTGTCACCTCATAATTTTGAGATGTATTCTATAAGTCCATATCAAGCTTATCCTTTTCGTTGTTGATAACCCAACAACTTCGTTCTAGCTTTTGGTGTAAGCGTGCTCTCTCAAGACCTTGTTTTTCTCCCCCGTTCATTCAGTTCCATTCTCTCACTTCTTCCGGAGGCATTGTCATGTTGCTCTCTTCAAACCTTCTTCTTGTTCTTGCCAGGATCATGGTCTTTTCGTGTTACCCATTTTACCGGAGTGTCGTGCCCTCTTTTCAAGTTCTCTCATCTTATCAAGTTTTGCGTCCCTTCTCAGACGGAGTGCTGTCCAAATTATATCATTCTTAATCCTTCTCTATCTTGACTTAACCAGAGTGATTTCAATTTATATCTTGCCCTCCAACCTCAAGGTTTTTCGCAATGTTCTTTGTTCCTCTTTTCTAACGGAGTGTTTTCGACCTTGTTCACCTTTGTTGTATTCTTTTCTCGAATTTGTTCAACATCTCAAGGTTCTTTGGTTTCACTCGTTTGTCAAAGGAGAAACTTAGTTTTACCTCTTCTATTTCTCATCCGTGGTCCTTCCGGTGCCATTCTAGATCTCGGGACGAGATCCTCTCGTAGTGGTGGAGTGTTGTGACGCCCTGAGACCATTGCGCCAGGTGTCTTCCAGTTATTCACCGTCGTTGCCATGTCATTCGCTTGCGTGTTGCATCTTGTCATTGCATCATATGCATTGCATCATCGTGTTTTCAAAACTTGCATCCGTCCGGGTTTCCCAGTTCTCTCTGTTGTCCGTTCCGAGTCCAGACACACTTTCACACGCCCGCGGCACGTCCGAAATATTATTTTATAAGTGGCTGGAGAATGTTCTCAGAATGGGATGAGAGTTGACGTGTGGTCTTATTATAGTGTAGATAGACCGCCTGTCAAGTTTCATCGCATTCGGAGTCTGTTTGATAGCCCAACCATTAACTATAGCGGCAATATAGCCGGTCTAACGTCGGACGTTTTCGGTGTCTGGAAACAGATGCCGGGCCCTCTCTCTCTTCTCCCCCTCGCAGTCTTGCCACAGCCCATCTAGTCCGTCCTCCTTCCCCTCTTCACTTCCGGAGTTGTCTGATGCGATCGCATGGTTTGAAACCCTCTCTGCTCAGTGCATCAAACCCCCCTCGCGCACGCGTCCGAAAAGCTGTCCCGGACCCGACCCGGACAGTCGTCACCGTTGTGTCTGGAACATCCCCAAACATCTACAAAACGTCTCCATTTTCTTATTTGGACTCCCTAGCTATTTTATCCGCAATCATCCGTTTGCGATCGTAGGGTCGAGATAGCCCCTAACCTAATCCCACCTACTTTCTAACCAGCCTAACCTTAGTCCTAACCTGTCCCATCCACCTATTCCCGTGTCCTCCGCCGCCACTGTTATCTCGGGATCCTTCCCCGATCCAGACAGCCAGCCTCTTCCTTCATAATTTTCAGCGCCGGCCAATCCCCACCAAAATTGATCCAACCAACAGCAGCGCTCGATCTGCCCTGTTCCCCAATCCTTCGATCCCCACCAAGCACCTACAGCGCCTCTCTGATGGCCTACTCTCTGCCGCATCGGTCCAGTGCCGCCGCTCGCCCTACCTTGTTCTCCTTCCTTCCGCAATCTTCCTTTTCCCTCTGGTCTCTAACCTCCCGGACCTCTCTCTTTTCCTCAGCAGGAGCTGCCACAGCCGCTGCTCTGCCTCGTCCCTCACCCGTCGGGAGCTCCAACGCCACGCCGCCCCGTCTTGCGAGCACACCGGTGCCTTTGGCCGATGCCACCAAGAGCCCCGGCGACCCATCATGGTCCTGCTACTGCTGCCAAGTTCCCCGCCGCCGTCGCAAGTCCCTTTTCATCGGCCTACCCTGCGACCTCGCCTCCTCAGCTTCGCTCGAGGAGGAGTACGTCACCTGAAACTGTTCCCGCACCGACGTGCTCCTGCAGCGTGCCGAGCTCGAGAGGAGCCCTGTTCGCGCCAGATCCCCCATCCCTGGCGAGCTCTGCCGCCCTGCGCCGCCTGAAGCCGCCGTTCTGCCGTTCTCCTTCGGTGATGGAGCTCCCGCAAGCCATCCCCGACTCTGGTCCTCTTCTGCAGCATCCCGACGCCGCGCCCATCCTTCTTCCTCCATGCCGAGTCTTGCTTCGCTCGTTGCTGCGCCTGCACCACCTGAAGCCATGCACCCCTGCTTCCTCTGCTTCAGGAACATGGCCACGCGCTCGCGTTGACTCCTCCGGCCAGATCGAATGAGTCCTCGCCATCGACCGCACATGGGCCACGTCCCTCCTGCGGCCCAGCTCCCGCTGCGAGCCTACCAGCCTTCACGGGCCTTGGCCCATGGTGAGGCCAGCTCCGGCGCCCTCTTGTTTTTTTTTCTTTCCTCATGTTGGGCCAGCCTCTGTTTCGGCCCACTATATTTTTTTTCCTGGCCCTACGAATTTTGCCAATATTCCAGAGTTTACGGTTTTACAGAAAAGCCCCTGTTCTTCATGCATATAATAACTTCCCAACCATGCATCACATGTAAAAACTTAATATATGAAAAATGCTTAGATTTATGTGTAGGTTAATTATATGCCACTTTCATCCATGTTTAAAATGATGTTTGGTTAAATTTGCTCCTATGCCATGTTAAAATGCTTTAATTCATAACTAAATAACCGTAGCTTGGATTTTAGTAAACTTTATATGTAAATGGGGTAGAAAAAATGCCTAGTTTAACATGGTGGCTTTACTTTGCATGTTTAATAACTCTAAAATTATGTTTAGGGAAGAACAGTACCAAACATAATATATGCATATGAGGAGTTTCCGGACTTGTTGTTTTGTTGTTCCGGCGTCATTTAAACTTGCCTAGATTAGATAGTTTCATCATGTGTCACCTCTTGCCATGCTAACAACATTTAATCTTGTTGGGTACATAAACGAGAGAGAACTAAATAAGTCATGTGGTGTTTTCTTCAATATGCAACTCCGTTGCATAATGTGCTCCACTTAATTTGTAGGATTGTTTGTGCACTTTTCCATGCCATGTGTAGCGACCAGACCTCAAACAGTCTGATCTCTGTGCTCCGGTGTCATCCCTGGATCAGTAATGCCGACACCACACAGTACTTGGAGGATTTATAGCAGAGTAGCAATCACACACTTATTACATCGAGTGTCTCAGAAGAGAACTTATTACAATAGATATGGCTTAAGGCCATCTAATAACGATAACAGCAGAAGGCTTGGAAGATAAGTGAGTCCATCAACTCCAACGGCATCACTGAGTATAGAACCATGACCTAAAACTCCTTAATCGTCGTCTGAAAAATCTGCAACATTAACGTTGCAGCTCGAAAACGGGTCAGCACATGGAATATGCTGGCAAGGTAACACATAGAGAGTAATGGAATGAAACAGCTATACTATATGCATATTTGGCTGGTGGAAAGCTCTATGGTTACAGTTTTTGCGTAAAGCCAATTTTTCCCTACTTCAAAGGAATAATTTTATTTAACTATCATGGCGGCTCGGTGCTCGGTGCTACTGGAAAACACCGGCGGATTCAGCCTAAGAAAACGGGCTAAGTGGTCAACAGGTGGTGGTGGTGGTGGGTTGTTGTTGTTGTTGTTGTTGTTATTGTTCCCCTGGTTCTGATTCTGGACTAGCAACTGCATCAATGTGTTCTGCTGCTGGATCAACTGGGTGAGCTCCGGTGGAAAGGCAAATCCGGGGTCACGTCTCAGAGGCATCTGAGGGTTTAGAAAAGATGAGATGTAAGAATAGAGGGGGTCTAAAGAGAAAACACTACCCATATGCACATGAGGCAAAAGCAAAAAATTCAATTCAATCAATCAAGCAAAGGCATACAATCGATCTAACTATCGCAAAAGTGCTCGGACTACTATATTTACATGGTGGACTACTACTACTGATGAGGTGGTCTACTAGAAATATTCTTCGGTCGTTGACTCCATGATATCTGCTCCAGCTTCATCAACATAGTCATCATCGCTACTGTCTGGTTCCGAGTCGGTGCCGTCGATGATGATGTAGTCTTCTGGGTTAATTTCCTTGGTTTCTTCGTCTTCATCTACTGGTATAGGGCCTGCCATAAATATTCCAATCTTCTTGATCAGGTCGTCATTCTTCTCCACCAATACTTCAATTTCTTCTTCATAATCTTCATGTGTAGCCTTGAGTTCTTCCTCAAGTTCCTTGATTCTAGTCTTAGCCTTCTTCAGATCTATCATGTCGGCACACATCTGGTTCTACTGGCGTCGAATGTGCTGGTTTAATTCCTGGATAAAGGCTGTGATTGATCTATCCTTCCTGGTGCTGATCATCTCCCAGTGTTCATCTCGGCGCCCACAAATCTGGTAGATAGTATCCTTGAGATCCTTGCGGTAGACTTCTCCAATGCGTCCCATGGCGATGTGAGCTGCCATGCTCTTTCCTAGACTCCAAGTTGGTGCATCAAATGAAAACTCTATGGGCTCAGTGACTGGCATGAACGTCCTTCCTGGAACTTGATGTTGAATCATCCAGCGCTCTTCTTCAGGTAAAGTGGCATTGTAGGTCCCCGTGAAGCTTGGTACTCCTATGTTCAGGTATCTAGTGACTTCCTTCAAGTGTCGTCCAAAGGGTGTATCTTCATCCGGTTGTGTGAACTTGTTCCTTGCATCCACCATCCTAAAGAGTAGAAAATATGAGAAGTCAGAAGAGAAGCGAGTGAATAGTGATCTAGGTCTTTTAGCTTAGTGCTCGTGTCCTACAGTCAGCGTGTGCTCTGATACCATCTCTGTAGCGACCAGACCTCAAACAGTCTGATCTCTGTGCTCCGGTGTCATCCCTGGATCAGTAATGCTGACACCACACAGTACTCGAAGGATTTATAGCAGAGTAGCAATCACACACTTATTACATCAAGTGTCTCAGAAGAGAACTTATTACAATAGATATGGCTTAAGGCCATCTAATAACGATAACAGCGGAAGGCTTGGAAGATAAGTGAGTCCATCAACTCCAACAGCATCACTGAGTATAGAACCACGACCTAAAACTCCTAAATCATCGTCTGAAAAATCTACAACATTAACGTTGCAGCCCGAAAACGGGTCAGCACATGGAATATGCTGGCAAGGTAACACATAGAGAGTAATGGAATGAAACAGCTATACTATATGCATATTTGGCTGGTGGAAAGCTCTATGGTTACAGTTTTTGTGTAAAGCCAATTTTCCCTACTTCAAAGGAATAATTTTATTTAACTATCATGGTAGTTGTTAAACACTGAGAATGGTTGACAGCATTCTCAATCCGAATTAAGCATCATCATTAAACATAACCCAACAAAATTAATTTAGAGTAACATGTTGAGATTCACTTGATAATCCAAGTACTAGATACTCAAGATGTCCATAACCGGGGACACGGCTAATCATGATTAGTTTGTTACACTCTGCAGAGGTTTGCGCACTTTTCCCCACAAGACTCGATCGCCTCCGTTTGGTTTCTCGCACTACAGGGTGTTTGAGAAGACGGATGACCGAGACATAGTCTTTCAGAAGCACTAGCACCTTACGATCGGGTAGACCGTACCACCTACATCCCCTACATCTACTAGTCTACCACTTTAAGAGTTCGCACAACTTAGTCAACTATGCTAGAGCCCATAATAGCTTGTGGCTGCACATGGAAGTTTCTAGTATGAATAGTCTTATGATCCCTTTGAGCCTGGGTGGCGGTCCAAAAGAAAACAGGCAAGTCCTGGAATACCCAGGTGCCTCAATCCACCCAGATGTGTGTTTGAGTTGCCACCTTAGATAAACCATTAATTAACAATCTCACATCTGTCAATGGCTTTCACTCACCCAATCCACGTCTACTAGCATAGCACGGCATGATAAGCAAACGTAGAAGTAACTCCCAAAGGTTTGAAAATAAACTGGTAATAGGTACTACCTCATCTACTTCCCATACCACAATTTAATTAGATCCTAATCATGCAATGTGTGAGGATTGATCTAATGCAATAAAACTGGGTAGTAGAAAAGGTATGATCAAAGTGTTACTTGCCTTGCTGATGATCCGGGAAACCTAGCGATTCGAAGTAACAGGCGGCGCACTCCGGATACTCTATCGCAAACAAACAAACGAGCATACAATAAGTACTCATCTAATGCACAGGTAAAACTCAACTAAGAGATCTAACCAGAAGGTTCAACTTAAGAACTCCGGTTGGCAAAAGAATCAAATCGAACGAAGCAATGAAAATCAAACAGCGAAAGAAAACAACTTCGTTCTAGCAATCTGGATCTAGGGCAAATTTTACAGTAGAAAAATCTTGTTTAGGTTGGTTAAACGGATAGAGGGTTTCGACACGAATCCCTAGGCGCTTGAATCGCCTGATTCCGATAAACGAGCGAAAAGATAAACTAAAACGAAAATCGGATCAGGAATCGCGATCAGAAAAATCGAGGATTTAATCCGAGAAAAAGAAAAGCGAAGAACAGATTAACGAACGAACGTTCGTTATCTGAAACTAAATGATGAACGCGTTCGTTAAAACGAACGAATCAGTGAACGTTCACTAATTAAATAAACCAGAGAAATAAACCGATCTAGGGTTTTGAAAAAAACCGAGGCGGTTTTTTTTAAAAAAAACCGAACGGCGAACGGCGGTGGCTATACCTCCGGTGAGGCACTCCGGCGGTCGGGGCGGCGCTCCGGCAGCGGCGGCGGCTATGCGGGGCGGCGCACAGCGGCGGCGGCGGCGGCAGCAGCGCAGGCGGCGGGGCGGCTGCGGCTTGGCGGGCGGCGGGGCGGGGTGAGGTGAGGGGCGGTGGGGCGGCTCGGTATTTAAGAGAGGGAGGGGGTGCTGCCTTGGGGAAGGGGGCACGGCGGCGGCCCCGAGCCGGACTCGGGAGACGGCGCGGCTCCGGTCTCCTGGAGGGAGACGCAGGCGGTGGGGTGGGTCGTCGGCTGGGCCTTGGCCCAGTCGGCGCGCGGCGCGTTTTTTTAATATTCCGCTCGGAAGAAAAGAAAAAGGAAATACTAAACGGACTCCAAAATTTCCGAAATAAATTTTCACGGGCTTCTAAAATCAAGCCTCACAAGGTGAACATTTATTTGGGACCTAAATGCAATTTTGAAAAACGCATTTTTTTCCTAATTCAAATAAAACACCGAAAAACTCCGAAATAAAATCTTATTAGATTTTATTATTAAATCCTCAATATTTCTTTATTTTGGGAAAGTCATTTTATTCCCTCTCTCATATTTCTGTATTAGAAATAATTGACGATAAATAAATAAAATCAAATGATCCTATTCTCAAAATTTGAGAGAACTCAAATATGAAAATATCGAAATCCCCAACTCTCTCCGTGGGACATTGAGTTGCGTAGAATTTCTAGGATCAACCAAAATGCAAAAGAAATATGATATGCATCGATAATCTAATGTATAACATTCCAAATTGAAAATTTGGGATGTTACGCCATGCCTCATTAAACCGGACATGCATCATACTTGGTTGTGCATCATGCCATGTTTATGTGTTGGTTGTTTACTATGTTGTGTGCTTCTTTCCGGTGTTGCTTCTTACGCGGTTGGGTCCGATAACGTCGCGTTTGTGAGGACCCGTTCGACTACGCCCGTTTGTCTCCTTCATGGACTCGTTCTTCTTCCTTGCGGGATTTCAGGCAAGATAACCATACCCTCGAAATCACTTCTATCTTTGATTGCTAGTTGCTCGCTCTTTTGCTATGCCTATGCTGCGATACCTACTACTTGCTTATCATGCCTCCCATATTGTTGAGCCAAGCCTCTAACCCACCTTGTCCTAGCAAATCGTTGTTTGGCTATGTTACCGCTTTGCTCAGCCCCTCTTATAGCGTTGTTAGTTGCAGGTGAAGATTGGAGCTTGTTCCATGTTCGGAACATGGTTATTTTGTTGGGTTATCACAATATCTCTTATTTAATTAATGCATCTATATACTTGGTAAAGGGTGGAAGGCTCGGCCTTATGCCTGGTGTTTTGTTCCACTCTTGCCGCCCTAGTTTCCGTCATATCGGTGTTATGTTCCCGGATTTTGCGTTCCTCACGCGGTTGGGTTATAATGGGAACCCATTGACAGTTCGCCTTGAATAAAACTCCTCCAGCAAGGCCCAACATTGGTTTTACCATTTGCCACCTAGCCTTTTTCTTTCCCTTGAGTTGGCCGGCTCAAGGGTCATCTTTATTTAACCCCCCCCCCCGGGCTAGTGCTTTTCTAAGTGTTGGCCCAACTGAGCGATGTCCGAGGCTACCAGGGGCAACTCTGGGCTGGCTTACCCGACATCTTGCTCATCCGGTGTGCCCTGAGAACGAGATATGTGTAGCTCCTATCGGGATTTGTCGGCACATCTGGGTGGCTTTGCTAGTCTTGTTTTACCATTGTCAAAATGTCTTCTAACCGGGATTCCGAGCCTGATCGGGACTTCCCGCTAGAAGGAATATCCTTTGTTGACCGTGAGACCTTGTGATGGGCTAAGTTGGGACACCCCTGCAGGGATATGAACTTTCGAAAGCCGTGCACGCGGTTATGGGAAGATGGGAATTTGTTAATGTCCGGTTGTAGAAAACCTGAAGTTTACCTTAATTAAAATGCACCAACCGCGTGTGTAACCGTGATGGTCTCTTCTCGGCGGAGTTCGGGAAGTGAACACGGTGTAGGAGTTATGCTTGACGTAGGTTGTTCTAGGATCACTTCTTGATCATAGTTTTATCGACCGTGCCTTGCCTTCTCTTCTCGCTCTCATTTGCGTATGTTTAGCCACCATATATGCTAGCCGCTTGCTGCAGCTCCACTTCGTACTTTTCCTTACCCATAAGCTTAAATAGTCTTGATCGCAAGCGTGCGAGATTGCTGTGTCCCCGTGACTCACAGATACTTCCAAAACCAGTTTGCAGGTGCCGTTGAACCATGCAGATGACGCAACCAAGCTCAAGGAGGAGCTCGATGAAGATCTTATCCTTTGTGTTGTTCCGTTCTAGTTGATCAGTAGTGGAGCCCAGTTGGGGTCGATCGGGGATCTGTGTAGCTTTTGGGGTAGTCTTCTTTATTTTGGTTCCGTAGTCGGACCTTGATTGTATCTGGTTGATATAATGCTTTATTCATGTATTGTGTGAAGTGGCGATTGTAAGCCAACTATGTATCTCTTTCCCTTATGTATTACATGGGTTGTGTGAAGATTACCTCACGACATTGCTTTCAATGCGGTTATGCCTCTAAGTCGTGCTTCTACACGTGGGAGATATAGCCGCATCGAGGGCGTTACACCGAGTGGACAACTTATCCCTTTTTCTAAGGTTGAATCCGCCGGTGTTCTCTAGTAGCACCGAGCCGATTGTTGCTGATGACTGGCTCCACAAGATTGGAAGGGACCTGACCACCGCAGGTTGCACAGATGCTGAGAAGGTGCGCTCTGCCGCACATCAACTAGATGGACCCGCAACCTCATGGTGGGAGAGCTATACAGTCACTTTCCCCGTGGCCAATGTCACTTGGGATCAGTTTTAGCAAGCATTCCGCACTGCACATGTCTCGACTGGAGCCATGAGTAGGAAGAAGCGTGAGTTCCGCAACTTACGCTAGGGGAATCGTACCATGGCGCAGTACGTGGAAGAGTTCAACAAGTTTGCACGCTACGCCCCAGATGATATGGCCACAGATGCTGGGAAGTAGGAGAAATTTCTTGAGGGGCTGAATGATGAGCTGAGTATGCAGTTGATGGTGGCAACATTCACTAATTATCCGGAGCTAGTAGACAGGGCTCTCATGATTGAAGGCAAGCAACAGCCGATAGAGAACCGCAAATGGAAGTATGGACAGGGGAAGTACAACTCTGGAGCTCAGCAGAAGCCTCGTTTTACCCCGTACTCGGGACGACACACCCATCATAACCATGGAGGCCATTCTCACAATGGAGGAAGTTCACACAACCATAGTGGCCCTAAGAATGGTAATGGGAATGGAGGAAACACCAGTCAGAACCGTTCCAACCCCGCTACACCCGCCAAGAAGGATCTAAGTCACATTTCTTGTTTCAAGTGCGGGAAGAATGGTCAGTACGCCACCGAGTGTGCTAAAGCAAAGAATGGAAATGGCAATGGAAGCTCAGGGAAGAATCCAAATCCCTTCACCAGAGGTCAAGTGAACCACATCAACATGGAGGAAGTTGAAGAGCAGCCTGACGCAGTGATTGGTAAGTTTTTGATTAAGTCATTTACCTCCGTTGTTCTTTTTAACACTGGTGCATCACATTCATACATATCAAGGGGATTTGTGGACAGTTTAAGTTGCCAACCTTAGCCCTTAGGTCACCCATGTTAGTAAGCTCACCAGGAGCGGAGTATATGGCCAGTCGATGGTGTGATCGGTTGCCATTAACCATTGGTAAGCATGTTTTCCCCTCAGACCTTATTATTTTGGAGTCATAAGGATTGGATATAATACTAGGCATGGATTGGCTCTCGAAGTATGGAGGAAACATTGTTTGTGCTAGTAAGTCAATTCTTATCACCACTCCAGATGGGAAAAGGATCAAGTATGTGTCTAGGCATGCGCCAAGGAGGACTCAAGTAAATTCACTCTCAGGAGTTATTCAAGAGGAAGTGCCAGTTGTAAAGGATTATCCAGATGTATTCCTGGAGAAATTACCAGGCATGCCACTGGACCGAGACATAGAGTTTTTGATCGAGTTGTTACCAGGCACTGGACCAATATCTAAGAGACCGTATCGGATGCCCGCAAATGATCTGGAGGAGATTAAGAAGCAGATTAAGGAGTTATTGGAGAAAGGTTATATTCGACCAAGTTCATCACCGTGGGGAGCCCCAGTGCTCTTAGTTGAGAAGAAGGATGGATCCTTGAGAATGGTTGTTGATTATCGTGCACTGAATGAGGTAATGATCAAGAACAAATATCCTCTATCGATGATCAATGATTTGTTTGACCAGCTACAGGGAGCTAAAGTATTCTCCAAGGTCGATCTTCGATCAGGATATCACCAGCTAAAGATCCGAGAACAGGATATACCTAAGATAGCTTTTACCACAAGGTACGGGCCATATGAGCACACGGTCATGTCTTTTGGTTTGATTAACACCCCTGCCTACTTTATGAGTATGATGAATAAGTGTCGGTGCACAAAAGTGGGGGACTCTCTTTAGTACCCCTATACTTGTGTGTGGGCAGTTAGAGCCGCGCCTGCGGCCAAACTTAGCATGGCAGAGGAAGGAAGCAGAAGTGCAAAGACAACCAGAACAATGACAAGCCAGAAACACGAAGAGCAGGAGGGCGAGGTGGACTCCCTCGTCAAGGCCCTTGTCGGGGCGGCCTCCGCAGCACTGGCAAGAGCCTTGCCGGGCAACTTGCCCGACACCAGCAGAGCCACCACCCTTGAGCCCGAGGGTTCCAACAACATCGACCACTTTGGAACCGAGGCTCGAGAGGCACCTCCATGGTAGCATGCAAATCTTTGTGAAGACAGAGAGCCTATAAGACTAGATGATGACCAAAAGGCAAGACAATCGCAAGACTCCTTGCCGAGGATGCCCACGAGGCCCCGGCAAGGCTCCCTGCCAAAGACGCTCGCAAGGCCCCGGCAAGACTCTTGCCGGGGGCCCTCACAAGACCCCGGCAAGACCCTTGTCGGGAATATAAGCGGGACCGCGGCAAGATCCTGCTGCCCCATCGCCGCCCCAACTCAGCGGCCAACCCACCAACTGAAGCAAGTACCCACGTGGCAGTACGTGGATACTAATTCAACTAGCCAAACACCAGCGTGGCGGCTTGCAGATTTTTGTGAAGGCCCTACCACCACGCCAACTCAGCAGCCTGCTAGCCTACATGGCGCTGCATGCCTCATTCGCCTGGACGCGTGTCGGAGTAAGGCGGAGCGGCGACAGATGGGACGGGCCTCGTTACCGACCCCGATAAAGCAAATGGACACCTAGGTAGTGCATTTAATGCACTTAGTCATGTGATGACAGGCGATAAGCTTGTACAGTGTATACCTTTCCACCTCCTGTGTGCCACTGTGGCAGCCCCTTTTGACTATAAAAGGAGGCCCGCGGCGTACTGAGAGAGGATTCGGACATTTTGGACAACGCACACATCGTAGCTAGTTCAAGAGCTCAAGAATACTCAAATATACACCAAAGTAGGAATAGGGTATTACGCATCCTTGCGGTCCAAACCTGGGTAAACGATCCTCGTGCTGGCTTCTAGACCCACTCTTTGCACAACCCCGTGCCCGCCAACCGTAGCAAAAAGGGATCCCAGCGGTCCCATAGGTGTCGTTTCTCCCGACATCTCTCGCACGCCAGGTACGGGGCGTGTAGCTGTGAAAATCCGGTTTGAAGGTTAGCACACCGACTTCATCATCACCATGGCCCCCAAGAGAAAGGGGATCACAGTGATCGCCTCGTCCGTCGCCGGCCCGTCCGCGCCAGCGTTGGCAGACGGCTGGGTGCCCGTGGATGGGGCTGGGGACATGGCCTGCGAGCGTCCACGACATTCTGGCGATCGGAGCCAGGCGAGCGGCGTCGTCCGAATCTAAGACGATGAGCCGCGCGCCGCTGGGTCCGGGGGCGGGGCCATGTGGCCCACGGGCGGCGCATCAGCCTCTACGGCACCCTAGCTGGCGCCCGCGCCGCGCCCTTCCCAGGCCGCGCGTGATGAGCAACACCGCGATGCCGGAGCCCCTGGGCACCGCTGCAGAAGGAGTCCTATGCGCCACTCGTAGGAAAAACTAGGCCGGCGTGCACGCTCAGACACCGGTGCAGGTGGCGTGCGACCGCGAGACCGTGACTGAGCCCCTTCTAACCTGGTTAGAAGTCGGAGCGCATCACGGTCTACGCAGATCTCGCCGCCGCCTACGCCAGCAAAAGCGCTGGCGCGCGTGCAGCTGCTCCTCGACTTCCCCCTCCCCCCGCTGTGGAGAAGCTCGACAAGTGGAGAGTCACCATCCGAAGCCTTGTCAGCTTCACCAACAAAGACGAGCCGCTCCCAGCGGGACCCTTGCACCGGCGTCCTAACGAGCCGGTGCACGCTGGCAGTGGGGGGGTCAGAGACGCTGCGACCACGTTGCACTCTCCCCCGCCGCGACCGCAACAACAGCCACCGGTCCGTTGACCCGACGTCGGTGACAACGTTTCCACCGCATCGTCTGACCCGCGAACCTGCCGTGACCAATGTTAAGTCCTTCAGGAACGAGCCCAGGAGGATGCTTGAACTACCATCGAACGACGATGGGAGACGCGCCATCAATCATATTAGCGTGCGGGGCCTACTATGGACGACCCTGATGTCTACTACACAACCTTCTTCTTGTAGACGTTGTTGGCCCTCCAAGTGCAGAGGTTTGTAGGACAGTAGCAAATTTCCATCAAGTGGATGACCTAAGGTTTATCAATCCGTAGGAGGCGTAGGATGAAAATAGTCTCTCTCAAGCAGCCCTGCAACCAAATAACAAAGAGTCTCTTGTGTCCCCAGCACACCCAATACAATTGTAAATTGTATAGGTGCACTAGTTCGGCGAAGAGATGGTGATACAAGTGGTATACGGATGGTAGATAAAGGTATTTGTAATCTGAAAATATAAAACCAGCAAGGTAACTAATGATAAAAGTGAGCGTAAACGGTATTTCAATGCGTTGAAACAAGGCCTAGGGTTCACACTTTCGCTAGTGCAAGTTCCCTCAACAATAATAACATAATTGGACCACATAACTATCCCTCAACATGCAACAAAGAGTCACTCCAAAGTCACTAATAGCGGAGAACAAACGAAGAGATTATGGTAGGGTACGAAACCGCCTCAAAGTTATTCTTTCCAATCAATCCGTTGGGCTATTCCTACAAGTGTCACAAACAACCCTAAAGTTCGTACTAGAATAACACCTGAAGACACAAATCAACCAAAACCCTAATGTCACCTAGATACTCCAATGTCACCTCAAGTATCCGTGGGTATGATTATATGATATGCACCATGCAATCTCAGATTCATCTATTCAACCAACACATAGAACCTCAAAGAGTGCCCCAAAGTTTCTACGGGAGAATCACGACGAAAACGTGTGACAACCCCTATGCATAGGTTCATGGGCGGAACCCGCAAGTTGATCACCAAAACATACATCAACTGAATCACGTTGTATCCCATTGTCACCACAGATACGCACGGCAAGACATACATCAAGTGTTCTCAAATCTTTAAAGACTCGATCCGATAAGATAACTTCAAAGGGGAACTCCATTACAAGAGAGTAGAGGGGGAGAAAACATCATAGGATCCAACTATAATAGCAAAGCTCGCGATACATCATGATCGTATCACCTCAAGAACACGAGAGAGAGAGAGAGAGATCAAACACATAGCTACTGGTACATACCCTCAGCCCTGAGGGAGAACTACCCCCTCCTCGTCATGGAGAGTACCGGGATCATGAAGATGGCCACCGGAGATGGATTCCCCCCCTTCGGCAGGGTGCCGGAATGTGTCTAGATTGGCTTTCGGTGGCTACGGAGGCTTCTGGCGGCGGAACTCCCGATCTATTGTGCTCTCTGATGTTTTTAGGGTATATGGAGATATATAGGCGGAAGAAATACGTCAGGGGGGCCACGAGGGGCCCATGGGGGTCGAGGGCGCGCCCAGGGGGGTGGGCGCACCCCCTGCCTCATGGCCTCCTCGTAGATCCCCTGACGTGCACTCCAAGTCTTCTAGGCTTCTTCTGATCCAAAAATAAGTTCCGTGAAGTTTCAGGTCAATTGGACTCAGTTTGGTTTTCCTTTTCTGCGATATTCTAAAACAAGGTAAAAACTGGCACTGGGCTCTGGGTTAATAGGTTAGTCCCAAAAATGATATAAAAGTGTATAATAAAGCCCATAAACATCCAAAACAGTAGATAATATAGCATGGAGCAATCAAAAATTATAGATACGTTGGAGACGTATCAGCATCCCCAAGCTTAATTCCTGCTATTTGGCATAATTTTAATGTAATTCTTCTTAATTGTGGTATGAATATTCAGATCCGAAAGATTCAAGAAAAAAGTTCATATTGACATAGAAAATAATAATACTTCAAGTATACTAACAAAGCAATTATGTCTTCTCAAAATAACATGGCTAAAGAAAGTTATCCCTACAAAATCACATAGTCTGGCTATGCTCTATCTTCACCACATAAAATATTTAAATCATGCACAACCTCGATGACAAGCCAAGCAATTATTTCATACTTTTGACATACTCAAAACTTTTTCAATCTTCACGAAATACATGAGCGTGAGCCATGGATATAGCACTATAGGTGGAATAGAGTGGTGGTTGTGGAGAAGACAAAAAGGGAGAAGATTGTCTCACATCAACTAGGCGTATCAACGGGCTATGGAGATGCCCATCAATAGATATCAATGTGAGTGAGTAGGGATTGCCATGCAACAGATGCACTAGAGCTATAAATATATGAAAGCTCAAAAAAGAAACTAAGTGGGTGTGCATCCAACTTGCTTGCTCATGAAGACCTAGGGCAATTTGAGGAAGCCCATCATTGGAATATACAAACCAAGTTCTATAATGAAAAATTCCCACTAGTATATGAAAGTGATAACATGAGAGACTCTCTACTATGAAGATCATGGTGCTATTTTGAAGCACAAGTGTGGTAAAAGCATAGTAACATTGTCCCTTCTCTCTTTTTCTCTCATTTTTTTATATTTTTTTATTTGGGCCTTTTCTATTTTTTATGGCCTCTTTTCTTTCTCTCTTTTTTTATTTGGGCTTCTTTGGCCTCTTTTATTTATTTTTCGTCCGGAGTCTCATCCCGACTTGTGGGGGAATCATAGTCTCCATCATCCTTTCCTCACTGGGACAATGCTCTAATAATGATGATCATCACACTTTTATTTTTCTTACAACTCAAGAATTACAACTCGATACTTAGAACAAAAGTGACTCTGTATGAATGCCTCCGGCGGTGTACCGGGATGTGCAATGATGCATGAGTGACATGTATGAAAGAATTATGAACGGTGGCCTTGCCACAAATACGATGTCAACTACATGATCATGCAAAGCAATATGACAATGATGAAGCGTGTCATAATAACGGAATGGTGGAAAGTTGCATGGTAATATATCTCGGAATGGCTATGGAAATGCCATAATATGTAGGTATGGTGGCTGTTTTGAGGAAGGTATATGGTGGGTTTATGGTACCGGCGAAAGTTGCGTGGTACTAGAGAGGCTAGCAATGGTGGAAGGGTGAGAGTGCGTATAATCCATGGACTCAACATTAGTCATAAAGAACTCACATACTTATTGCAAAAATCTATTAGTTATCGAAACAAAGTACTACACTCATGCTCCTAGGGGGATAGATTGGTAGGAAAAGACCATCGCTCGTCCCCGACCGCCACTCATAAGGAGGACAATCAATAAATAAATCATGCTCCGACTTCATCACATAACGGTTCACCATACATGCATGATACGAGAATCACAAACTTCAACACAAGTATTTCTGAAATTCACAACTACTCAACTAGCATGACTCTAATATCACCATCTCCATATCTCAAAACAATCATCAAGCATCAAACTTGTTTTAGTATTCAAACTCTATATGAAAGTTTTTAGTATTCTTGGATGCCTAGCATATTAGGATTATTTAAGCAAATTACCATGCTATTTAAAACTCTCAAAATGATATAAGTGAAGCATTAGAGTTCATCTGTTTCTATAATACCACCACCGCGTCTCTAAAAAGATATAAGTGAAGCATTAGAGCAAACGACAAACTACTCCGAAAGATATAAGTGAAGATCAATGAGTAGTCAAATAATTTTGCAACTATGTGAAGACTCTCTAACATTTAAGATTTTTAGATCTTGGTATTTTATTCAAACAGCAAGCAAAACATAATTAAATAAAATGACGCTCCAAGCAAAACACATATCATGTGGCGAATAAAAATATAGCTCCAAGTAAAGTTACCGATGAATGAAGACGAAAGAGGGGATGCCTTCCGGGGCATCCCCAAGCTTAGGCTTTTGGTTGTCCTTGAATATTACCTTGTGGTGCCTTGGGCATCCCCAAGCTTAGGCTCTTGCCACTCCTTATTCCATAGTCCATCGAATCTTTACCCAAAACTTGAAACTTCACAACACAAAACTTAACAGAAAACTCGTAAGCTCCGTTAGTATAAGAAAGTAAATCACCACTTCAAGTTACTGTAATGAAATCATTATTTATTTATATTGTTGTTAAACTTACTGTATTCCAACTTCTCTATGGTTTATAAACTATTTTACTAGCCATAGATTCATCAAAATAAGTAAACAACACATGAAAAACAGAATCTGACAAAAACAGAACAGTCTGTAGTAATCTGAATCAAACATATACTTCTGGAACTCATAAAATTCTCAAATAAATTTCTGGACCCGAGGAATTGATCTATTAATCATCTTCAAAAAGAATTAACTAAATAGCACTCACCAAATAAAAATGGCAGCAATTCTCGTGAGCGCTAAAGTTTTTGTTTTTTACAGCATGATCAACAAGACTTCTCCCAAGTCTTCCCAAAGGTTCTACTTGGCACAAACACTAATTAAAAGCATAAAACCACATCTAAACATAGGATAGATGAATTATTTATTACTAAACATGAACAAAAATCAAGGAACAAGAATAAAATTGGGTTGCCTCCCAACAAGCGCTATCGTTTAACGCCCCTAGCTAGGCATGATGATTTCAATGATGCTCATATAAAGGATAAGAACTGAAACATAAGGAGAGCATCATGAAGAATATAATTAGCACATTTAAGCCTAACCCACTTCATATGCATATGGATTTTGTGAGCGAACAACTTGTGGGAACGAGAATTAACTTTCATAGGAAGGTAAAACAAGCATAATTTCAAAATTTTAAGCACATAGAGAGGAAACTTGATATTATTGCAATTCCTACAAGCATATATTCCTCCCTCATAATAATTTTCAGTATTATCATGAATGAATTCAACAATATAACCAGCACCTAAAGCATTCTTTTCATGATCTACAAGCATAGAAATTTTATTACTCTCCACATAAGCAAAATTCTTCTCATTCGGGATAGTGGGAGTATCATAAGAGACTTGAATACTATAAATTGTTTCCACATTAGAAGAGTAATGTTCAGAAAAGGGGTAACCATAATCATGGCAATTTTTGTAAATATAATCACTACTTTCTATAGCATAAGTATCATCACAATAATCATCATAAGTAGGAGGCATGCTACCATCATTATAAATTTGCATATCAAAACTTGGGAGACTAAAAATATCATCTTCATTAAACGTAGCATCCCCAAGCTTGGGACAAACATTAATTTCAGCAAATATATTCTCAAAAACATCATCTTCATCAAACATAGCATCCCCAAGCTTGGGCCTTTTCATATCATAAGCATAATCACTCTCATCATTAATAGTATGGATAGCACCAATAGTATAGCAATTATCATACTCTTCCAAGCAAGTGCCAATTTTTTTTCAAGATCATAAGAAGTATCATTATCTTCCACAATTATATTTTCATGAGGCACAATGGTAATAGGAGCAGCATTATTTGGGAGAGATATCTTTTTACCTCTCTTCCTTTTTCTTTTCTTCTTCTTCACCACATCATGTGTGGGTTCAATCCTATTTTTGGAGCTCCTTATTAATGAGATTGGTTGGATAGAAGGCTCCTCCTTGTTACTTGATTCATCATAAGAAATAATAGGAGGATATTGGGAAGTCTCTTCCCTTTCATTAGTATTCTCTTCATCTTCTATTTGTTTTCTTTTCTTTATGTAGTTGGCAATATAAGGATTTTCAATACAATTCACCGCACAATACATATAAATTTCCTCTAGATCAAAGCCAAGCAGTATATAACGGGCAAATTCTGGAAGATCCCCAATTATATGTTTCGTTTCTTCGCAACCCATAAGCAAGCTAAGTTCATTATAATGTGCAAGGGAAATCAACTCATCACAATTTTTGGACACGATTAGATCATGAAACAATTTGCATCGGATGGTTAAATGACCACGTTCATTGCAAAGCTCACAAGTATGGCCAAGAAAATTTAAATTTTCAGCACATCATCTAGCCTTTCTTGCAACAATTTAGTTTCTAAGTACTTATGCCTCTTGCAATATCTATATTCCCTATTTGGTGTGTACTTACAAACCCAATGTACTCCACAAAAATTGACTTGTTTATAGGAGACATTTTCATCATACCTAGTGCAATCATCATTAGTATCATGGATATTCAAAGAATTCATACTAACAACATTGCAATCATGCTCATCATTCAAAGATTTAGTGCCAAACATTTTATAGACTTCTTCCTCTAGCACTTGAGCACAATTTTCCTTTCCATCATACTCACGAAAGATATTAAAAAGATGAAGCGTATGAGACAAACTCAATTTCATATTTTTTTAGTTTTCTTTTATAAACTAAACTAGTGCTAAAACAAGAAACTAAAAGACTCAATTGAAAGATCTAAAGATATACCTTCAAGCGCTAACCTCCCCGGCAACGACGCCAGAAAAGAGCTTGATGTCTACTACATAACCTTATTCTTGTAGACGTAGTTGGGCCTCCAAGTGCAGAGGTTTGTAGGACAGTAGAAATTTTCCCTCAAGTGGATGACCTAAGGTTTATCAATCCGCAGGAGGCGTAGGATGAAGATGGTCTCTCTCAAGCAACCCTGCAACCAAATAACAAAGAGTCTCTTGTGTCCCCAACACACCCAATACAATGGTAAGTTGTATAGGTGCACTAGTTCGGCGAAGAGATGGTGATACAAGTTGTATATGGATGGTAGATAAAGGTATTTGTAATCTGAAAATATAAAAACAGCAAGTTAACTAATGATAAAAGTGAGCGTAAACGGTATTGCAATGGGTTGAAACAAGGCCTAGGGTTCATACTTTCGCTAGTGCAAATTCCCTCAACAATAATAACATAATTGGATCACATAACTATCCCTCAACATGCAACAAAGAGTCACTCCAAAATCACTAATAGCGGAGAACGAACGAAGAGATTATGGTAGGGTACGAAACCACCTCAAAGTTATTCTTTCCAATCAATCTGTTGGGCTATTCCTATAAGTATCACGAACAGCCCTAGAGTTCGTACTAGAATAACACCTTAAGACACAAATCAACCAAAACCCTAATGTCACCTAGATACTCCAATGTCACCTCAAGTATCCGTGGGTATGATTATACGATATGCATCACACAATCTCAGATTCATCTATTCAACCAACACATAGAACCTCAAAGATTCCCCCAAAGTTTCTACCGGAGAATCACGACGAAAACGTGTGCCAACCCCTATGCATAGGTTCATGGGCGGAACCAGCAAGTTAGTCACCAAAACATACATCAAGTGAATCACGTGCTATCCCATTGTCACCATAGATACGCACGGCAAGACATACATCAAGTGTTCTCAAATCTCTAAAGACTCAGTCCGATAAGATAACTTCAAAGGGGAAACTCCATTACAAGAGAGTAGAGGGGGGAGAAAACATCATAGGATCCAACTATAATAGCAAAGCTCGCGATACATCAAGATCATATCACCTCAAGAACACGAGAGAGAGAGGGATTAAACACATAGCTACTGGTACATACCCTCATCCCCGAGGGAGAACTACTCCCTCCTCGTCATGGAGAGCACCGGGATGATGAAGATGGCCACCGGAGAAGGATTTTCCCCTCCGGCAGGGTGCCAAAACGGGTCTAGATTGGCTTTCGCTTGCTACGGAGGCTTCTGGCGGCGTAACTCCCAATCTATTGTGCTCTCTAATGTTTTTAGGGTATATGGAGATATATAGGCGGAAGAAATACGTCAGGGGGGCCACGAGGGGCCCACGAGGGTGGAGGGCGCGCCCATGGGGGTGGGCGCACCCCCCTACCTCGTGGCCTCCTCGTAGATCCCTTGACGTTCACTCCAAGTCTTCTGGGCTTCTTTTGATCCAAAAATTAGTTCCGTGAAGTTTCAGGTCAATTGGACTCCGTTTGGTTTTCCTTTTCTGTGATATTCTAAAAAAAGGTAAAAACATAAAATGGCACTGGGCTCTGGGTTAATAGGTTAGTCCTAAAAATGATATAAAAGTGTATGATAAAGCCCATAAACATCCAAAACAGTAGATAATATAGCATGGAGCAATCAAAAATTATAGATACGTTGGAGACGTATCACACCCGGCGTCGGGGGGCCCCCGGCGACCTGCCTTACGATGTGGGTTGTTCGGCCTTTACCCGAGAGCTTCGGCAGTTCCATTGGCCCTCCCACCGCACGTTCAAGCCCGATGTTAGCGAGAAGTACAACGACAAGACCCACTCATCGGAGTTCCTCAGCATCTACACCATCGTGATGCAGGCTACTGGTGCCCACGACGACAAGGTGCTTGCCAATTACTTCCCGTTGGCACTCAAACCCAACGTCATGTCGTGGTTGATGCACTTGCCAGTGGATTCTGTCGGATCACGGGTTCCGGCAAATCCTTGAGGTTCGAACACTAGGGTGCGGGTGAAGGTTTTCTCCCTATCGATCCGCGCCCTAGCTTTCTATGATCTCGCAGACGAACTCAACGAACTCACAGCACAAAAAGACACAAGATTTATACTGGTTCGGGCCACTGTTGCGGTGTAATACCCTACTCCAGCGTGGTGGTGGTGGATTTCCTCTTGGGCTGATGAAGAACAATTACAAGGGGAAGAACAACCTCATGAGGTTGAGCTGTTCTTGTGCTTAGTGGACTTGTGATGAGGTCGATCCTCACTTATCTCTCGTCCCCTTGTGCTCTCTTCTCCCTTTTTCCTCTCTCTTTACTGTGGAGGCTAGTTCTACTTATATAGGCCCTGGTCCTCGCCCCAAATATTGAGCGGGAAGGGATCCAACAACGGCCAATTCGAAAGGGGACAACTACTACAAGTTATCCTAACAAAAGGTGGTCTTCGCCTGCCAAAGGCTCTGGTGGTGACGCCATCTTGGGCTCCATGGTGACCTCCGTCCTGCCGTCCTTCGGGTCTTGGTCTTGTTGCACCAATACGGAAACCTTTCCCTAATGCCTCAGTACTCTGTGCCTGCGCTTGCTCCCTTGGCACCAAAGAGGAAACAAGGACACTGCACATGCTGGTGCCTGCCTGGTGCCCGCCTGGTCTCGATCGTGATGGCTCACGTCACGAGGACCTCTCGAGGTTTGCCATGCCTTGATCTCTCCGCCCCTCGCGAGCCTGTCTTGCGTCGTCCGCCTCGTGAGGCTTGGCCCCTCGCGAGGGTCTTGAATGCCTTGTCGATGAAGATGGGCCGTACAGACCTGCCAGCCCAGCCACGCTGTGGGCCATAGGTAGGCGAGTCTAGGGACCCTCGTTCCTAGGATGCCGACAGTAGCCCCCGGGCCCAAGTCGTGCTCGTTCTTGGCTTTGAGGCGAAGCCAAAGGGTCAAGCATGGAGCGCCGTGGCCCCCAAAGCCTGCGGCCTCGGTTGACGCGTGGCGGCTGATTGGACGTGAGCATCTCTGCTTCCCCACGCTGCCTTTGAACCAGCCTGGCTACGCGGCCTTCGCAACCTACACAGTTATTCTCCTATTGCCCACGCCTTGCTTCCATAGTCCTTTTGCTTCCTCGAGACTCTGACCCTCCTCTCCAATCTGACCTGCACTCCGCCCGCTTGATCGCCATGGCGCCGAAACAAGCTAGCAAGGGGAAGAAGCCAGTGTCTCCGCCAAGTGCGCCTCCAGCCACCAAGCCTGCAGTCGGCCGATCCTTGGTGCTCCATGACAAGGCCATGGACAAGGTGCGCCCCATGCTCGCCACAAGCTTCAACGAGTGGGGGAGACGGTGGCTTGGCCTGCGTCTCGCGCTTGCATCGCTCGGACGGTCACCGAGGTCCCAATCTTCATCGGCGCCCTTTGGGCGGGCCTGATTCCCCCTTTCTCTACCTTCTTCAATGCAGTGCTTGAACACTGCCAGATCCATATGCTGCATCTCGAGCCCCAATCCGTGACTCTCCTTGCCATCTTTGCCTTTGTGTCAGAGGCCATGGTGGGCATCACTCCCTCTGTGGCCCTTCTCTGCCATTTCTTCTCATTGCATCTGACCGATCCCTGGCAAAGCTCGGGGTGCGTGAGCTTCCAAGCCGTGGCCGCGACGGCGGGCACAGGGATCGACTTCGAGCTTCCTCCCTCTACGAGCGAGTTTCGGACACGGTGTGTATTTGTCGACGCTGGTGTGCTCAGCCCCCTGCTCCATGCCCCGTCAGCGCCTGTCGTTCCCCACTCTGGCTGCGGCCATGAGAAGCTCGCGAGCCCCCGTATTGCTCATGTCTGGTTCCGGCTAAGGATGCTGAAGGATCGCGACGTGACTGCGCCGATGGTGGTGAGGGAGTTTATCAGACGCCGGGTTGCTCCGCTTCAACGCCATTCTCGCCCGATGTGGACCTTGCTCAGCAGTCAGGACCACATGTGGTTCCAGGAGTCTAGGCTCCCCCTTGGGGGCGACAAATGGTGCTCAAGGTCCTGACAGGTGTCCCTTCGCCGGACGAATTGCCTAGGAAAAACTGTTTGCTGTCCCGCCACGGGAATAAGGCTGAATTCGTGAGGAGCATGCCTCCCTTTGACGAGTGGGGTCCCACGAGAACCTTGCCAGCGTGCTTCCCCTCTCCGTCGCTGGCGCCGGGCTCGCCCCGAATGTGGGTGCAGGGGGACGAGCGCCATCGGAGGCTAGCGGCACAAGTGCTGAGGTGCGGACGCCGCTCGGGGTTCCCGAGGCGTCGTCCTCAGGAACCCGTGATTCTAGAACGCCGGTTACTGAGGCGATGCAGCAGGCGGCTCTCGAGGCCGAAACTCCGAAGGCCTTGGGAGGTTGTGGTGAAACAGTGCCCAACTATTCTCCGCAGCTTGGCACCACTAAAGTCGTTCTCCCGAGCACTTCTCCGGCTTCACCCTGCACTGGCCGCCACGTTCAGCGCTTCGGTCGGCTTTGCGTGGACTTCGACGAGCTCCGCAAAAGGAAAGGATCTCCGAGCGGCAGTGGTATCTTCGGGCCGTTGAAGCGACAAAAGTACATCGCCGTCGACGAGTAAGTACCTTATTTCGGTGACCTTCTGTGAGCCGTCTTCCCTTCGCGACGATTGTTCCCTCAGGACTCCTACTGCGGGGCCGTGAAATCTCCTGAGAAGCAGCTCCCTCTCGTCCTGCCGCACCCGCCAAGTTCCAGTGCCACGGGTTCGGGTGCCGCCCGCGATGCGGGGTCAGCCGTGGGAGTTGGTCCGTCATCAAGGCGCCCCGAGCTCACGCCTTCACCGTCTTTCCTTTGCGGCCTCGCTCGGAGCGCAGTAGGCGTGCCAAGGGCTCCCCTGGTCTCGGTTGGCAGCTGGCTGGCCTCGACCCTAGGGTCTTCTTCAAGCAGCGGGCCTTGTTCGGCTCGGGCCCCTCACAAGAGCCGGCTGGCGCCTGAGGCCGCGCCAGCCCCCAGCCCCCTGCTGAGAGGAGGCGCGCTACACCGGGCGCCACCGACAGCCCCCGTGGCGGAGGGCGAAATGGGCCGTGTGCTCGAGTTCGAGCGTGGGAGGAGCGTCGTTCGCCATGAGCTCTTCCAGGAGGCGACGAACGCGATGAACCGACTCGGTGAAGAACTTGAGGGTGTTGACGCGCGCCTTGAGGACGAGGGTCTTTGACTGGCGGAGGAGTGGCACAAGCTGAAAGTGGCCATCATCCTCGGGCGCCACCAGCGCGAGCTAGAGAACATGAAGGCCGAGGCCTCCCTTGCGGCCTCCCGTGAGGCCTACTCCCGTGCTCTAGAGGAGGCTCGTGAAGCTGACCGCCCTCGCGAGACTGTGGAGAAGCGCGCGTGGGAGCTCCACACCTGGAGTGCATCCCTCGAGCAGCAAGTGGAGGCATGCAAGGCCTCCCTCGTGGCACTAAGGGGGCGCCTGCCGAGGAAGACGAGGTTCGGAAGCGTGAGGAGGCGTTAGCTCTAGAAGCCATGGAGCGCAGCCTCGAGCTCGAGCAACTGGAGACGAGGGAGCATCAGGTTTCCCAAGAGGAGGATGCCGTCCGGGCTCGCGAGGCCCAAGTCCAGGAGGAAGTTGACCGCTAGGTGGCCGAGGTTCGTGCGGATCTTGGAGGTCAGTGCATCTTGGAGATGAAGCTTTCGGGAACTAGGGCAGCGGTCAGGACCGCTGCTCCTCGGCCTAGGTTAGATGAGGCGGAGAGGCGTGAGGCCACGGCTGCTGCCCTGGTCACGGCGCAGGCGGACATGGGCTCCGCCCGCGCCGAGCTGCTCTCTCTCCAGAGGCGGGTTGATGACTCCGTGGCCATCGCGCGGCAAAACAGGGAGGAGGTGCTTTAATGGTGGACGCTGGAGCGCAAGCATGCCCCCATGCTCCAGGGTCTCTGGAGCAAGGCTAATGCCGCCCTGGGCTTCATCTGCGACGAGAATGCACCGCCCCCCACTCGGATGACTACGCCAGTCACTTGACCTTCTTCACCAATGTGGTGACCCGCCTGGAAGTCTGGTCTAATAGGGCTCCCCAGCTTGTGGAAGAGAGAAGCCGCAGTCTTCTTGGGAGCACATTCTCCCGCATCTTCAGCCACCTCCGGAACATTGATCTCGGCTTCGATTTTGACGCCTCTATCGCTCCCGTGCCGGAAGCCATCCAGGGGGACTTGGCGCAGTGGGTTGAAGACAACGTGGATGCGCTGGTCAGGGCCTTCGCTTCTGACGATGATGGGGTTGTGGTTGCAGCGGACGCAGGCGACGTGGTTGATGACGGCGACGTCGACGCCGGCGAAGGTGGAGGCAACACCGACGATGGCGACAGCGACGCGAGCGGTGCGTCTGACGATGACATAGGGAACACGGTGAGCGACGTATCTAGATGATTCCTTGTTTCCCTATAAAAACTTGGGCGTGGCCCTGGAAGATTGTAAGAGCATTTTGAGAGGGGGAGCCCCTCATGTAAACAATCACACCTTTTATCCTTTCGTGCTAAATTGGGTACGCGTCTTCACGAGCTTATGCATGTCGGGGCAATGTTGTTGTTGCGGTTTACCTTAGCATGGACGAGCCCAAAACCGACCTGAGAGACCACCGGCTTTGAGGGGCCCCTGACGAATTTGTCGCCATGCCCGAGAGGGCCGTGTGATAAGCGTGGGGTCACCACGGCCTGCCACGCGTGTGGCTCGTGTGCTTCATGCCCAGCTCGGCTCGTGAGGGGCCCGCGAGGGGGGAAAGCGACTGGCGTGAACTCCGAAATAAGGCAAGAACGAGACCGCGGGAAATAACTCGAATGAGAAAATGCATCCCCCCACACACATCAAATGAAAATTCAACTTCAACTTAAAACAAAACCCAGAAGGCAGGGTTACAGAAAAGAAATCCAAAGCAAATGGCCACGTCCAGCACCTAGTCTAGTCTTCGACGTCTTCTCACCAGCGCGGAGCTAAGTGCTACCACTAGGCATGGGAGGGAGCCCCCGAGGCCCGAGGGCGGCTCTCCGGAGACTCCGGGGCGTGTACAGCCCCACTGATTATTATGTGAGAGTGTCACGGGCGGCGATCTTCACAAGCACAGGGCCTTGCTTCATAGGTACCGGCCTTGCTTCATATCGCTAGGCGAGGGGCCCGCCTTGCACCACCCCCTACCACCGCTGGGACGACTGGAAACCGGGACGGACAAACAAGGGAAGAGGGGATGCCAGCGACGCCCTCGGCGACCACGGGTCCTCTACCCGGGGAAGGGTCGCGGTCGCCACCCCGGCAGAGGGCCTACCTCCGGGTGTTGCCTTGCTCCTCACGACACGGGGAGGGGCCTTGCTCATGTCCCCTTCCGTGCAGCCCCCAATGGTTCTCTCCTGTCAATGCAGGCATCACCGTGCAGGAGCCACCGTTTGGCACCGTGGCCTAGTTCATCTGTGACTCATGGTTACCGTAAGCTTGCTCCCGAGGGATTAGTGGTACCATGTATCTGTTGTCGATGGCACAGTTGGTGGCTCTCCGACGGCTCTTGGAAGGCTTCACCACCCAATGCCTCCTCCTCCCAACCTGGGCCGAGAAACGAGCCAGGGTCATCCTCTCACGTGTACTCCTGGTCCATCATGCGGGGCACATACCTCGCTGTAGTGCCCCACACTCCATGTCGCCCGACCCAGCGCGGCATCCTGAGAGTGGTAGCGCGACGCCTCGCTGGGGCCATGGGGGGCAACGCTCATGCCCATGCTCATCAGAGGCGGCATGGGGGCAACGGGACGCCCGGCGCAGCCGGCCGTCCTGGTGTTGGTGAAGCCCCCGGGCGCACCCGAGGGCACACGGTTGTGGCGTGGCCCATCGTGAGGTCCAGTAGCGGCTCGGGATGGAACCAGATAGCAGAAAGGCGGCGCTCCTGACGCCACCGCATCCAGCAGCTCAGCGACACGTTACAGCAGTGTGTCGCATCCGCTCTCCATCAGCCGGCACCGCAACAACTCCCGCGCCACCGTGAGCGCGGCCCGCATGTTCACCTGCTCCCGCCGGGTGTGTGGCGCCATTGCCATGGTGTAGCTTGCGGCCCTTGCAGTGGTTCGCGCTTGTCGTGGAGTGGGGGTGGATGACGACTAGTCGCACCGCCCGCGCCCCGCAGTGTTTGGTGGCGCTCGCATCGTCTGGAGCGCGGGGTCGAGGTCTTGATGGGCAGGTGGCGCCGCCCGGGCTGGCCAGGCTGCCCATCGGTCGGAGTCGGCCCTTGGGTCGCCAGACATCGGGTCGATTGGTGGGGAAGAGACTCCGGTGCACCCCTACCTTGCGCGCCAAATGTCAGATCACGAGTTCCGGCAAACCCTTCAGTTTCGAACACTGGGGTGCACGCGAAGGTTTTCTCCCTATCAATCCACGCCCTAGCTCTCTAAGATCTCCGATACATCTTCGTCGTATCTACTTTTACAAACACTTTTTCCCTTGTCTTGGACTCTAACTTGCATGATTTGAATGGAACTAACCTAGACTGACGCTATTTTCAGCAGAATTTCCATGCTGTTATTTATGTGCAGAAAATAATAGTTCTCGGAATGACCTGAAACTTCACGGAGATTGTTTTTGGAAATAATAAAAAATACTAGCAAAAGATCAAGACCAGGGAGCCCACACCCTAGCCATGAGGGTGGGGTGCGCGCCTGCCCCCCTAGGCGCGCCCCCTACCTCGTGGGCCCCCTGGAACTCCTCCGACCTCAACTCCAACTCTGTATATTCGTGTTCGGAGATAAAAAAATCAGGGAGAAAGATTCATCACATTTTACGATACGGAGCCGCCGCCAAGCCCTAAACTCTCTCGGGAGGGCTGGTCTGGAGTCCGTTCGGGGCTCTGGAGAGGGGAATCCATCGCCATCATAATCATCAACCATCCTCCATCACCAATTTCATGATGCTCATTGTCGTGCGTGAGTAATTCCATCGTAGGCTTGCTGGACGGTGATGGGTTGGATGAGATTTATCATGTAATCGAGTTAGTTTTGTTAGGGTTTGATCCCTAGTATCCACTATGTTCTGAGATTGATGTTGGTATGACTTTGCTATGCTTAATGCTTGTCACTAGGGCCCGAGTGCCATGATTTCATATCTGAACCTATTATGTTTTCATGAATATATGTGAGTTCTTGATCCTATCTTGCAAGTCTATAGTCACCTACTATGTGTTATGATCTGGCAACCCTGAAGTGACAATAATCAGGACCACTCCCGGTGATGAACTTAGTTTGAGGACTTCATGTATTCACTATGTGTTAATGCTTTGGTCCGGTACTCTATTAAAAGGAGGCCTTAATATCCCTTAGTTTCCGCTAGGACCCCACTACCACGGGAGGGTAGGACAAAAGATGTCATGCAAGTTCTTTTCCATAAGCACATATGACTATATTCGGAATACATGCATACATTAAATTTATGAATTGGAGCTAGTTCTGTGTCACCCTAGTTTATGACTGTTACATGATGAACCACATCCGGCATAATTCTCTATCACCGATCCATTGCCTACGAGCTTTCCATATATTGTTCTTCGCTTATTTACTTTTCCGTTGCTATTGTTACAATCACTACAAAATACCAAAAACATTACTTTTGCTTCCGTTACCACTACTATCATATTACTTTGCTACTACTTGAGAATATTCTTTGGCTCCCCTTGTGTCGAATCAATAAATTTGGGTTGAATACTCTACCATAAAAAATTGTTGCAATCCCCTATACTTGTGGGTTATCAATCTCGCAGAGAACTCAACGAACTCACATCATAGAAATACACAAGATTTATACTGGTTCGGGCCACCGTTGCAGTGTAATACCCTACTCCAATGTGGTGGTGGTGGATTGCCTCTTGGGCTGATGAAGAACAGTTACAAGGGGAAGAACAGCCTCCAGAGGTTGAGGTGTTCTTCTGTTTAGTGGACTTGTGATGAGGTCGATCCTCACTTGTCTCTCATCCCCTTGTGCTCTCTTCTCCCTTTTTCCTCTCTCTTTACTGTGGAGGCTAGTTCTACTTATATAGGCCCTGGTCCTCTCCCCAAATATTGAGCGGGAAGGGAGCCAACAACGACCAATTCGAAATGGGACATCTAGTACAAGTTATCCTGACAATAGGTGGTCTTCGCCTGCCAAAGGCTCTGGTGGTGACGCCGTCTTGGGCTCCATGGTGACCTCCGTCCTGCCGTCCTTTGGGTCTTGGTCTTGTTGCACCAATACGAAAACCTTTGCCTGATGCCTCGGTATTCTGCGCCTGTGCTTGCACTACTAGGGAAAACCTTATACACAGAAATTTAGCAGTAGCTCATGTCAAAAAAGGGCGCTAGTGCTAAATAGCAGTAGCGCGTGTCCGTAAACCGCGCTACAGATACAATAGTAGCAGTAGCGCGTGCGCATGAAAAAGCGCTACCCCTAATATCCCCTTTGCTAAACCGATAGGCTGCGCATAGCAGTAGCGGTCTTGAGGAAAGCGCGTTTCCTAGACCCCCACTGTAGAAATAGAAAAGGAAATAAGAAAGATAAGGAAATTACATAGCTATAGTAGTCGCGTGTTTTGTGAAACTCGCTATAGCTAACTTAGCTATAGCGCGTTTCGCGAAAAGCGCTACCGCTAAGTTTGACTTAACCAAAAAACTGTTTCCCCTGGCCACCACTTCTCCCCCAAATCCCTCGACCCACCCCGCCGCCGTCTGCCCGATTCACCCTCGCCCCACTTCGCCACCGTCTCCTGCCGACATCGACTCCCCCGGAGCCACCAGAGCCGCGCGCCATCGACACCACCGGAGCCGCCCCCAACGCCACCGGAGCCGCGCGGCCTCATCAACGCCACCAGAGCTACAGTCGACGCCACCGGAGCCACAGTCGACGCCACCGTATCCACCCTCGCCACAATTGCCTCCCTCGCCGTCAGCGGAGACGCCCCCGCCTTCCTCGCCACCACTGCCTCCCGCGCCACCACCGGAGCCATCCTTTGTAAGCCCCCACCCCTCCTCTCTCTATCTCTAAATTAGTTAAGTTAATTTAGTTAGGAATAGAATTTATTTAGGTTAATTTAGTTAGGTTAATTTGACAGAGATGCCCCTGCCTCCCTCGCCGTAGGAAAAAATTGTATATGCTTAACTAGGGCAGTAGGGTTAGGGTTGTAGAGTTTAATTACAAATGTTAGGAAAGTAAGGTTTAACTAGATGTTAACTAGGGTGGTAGGATTTAGTTTAGAGAAAAAATCAATATAAAAATATAAATTTCTATTAGTGTTGCAAGTCTAGATGCAAATTTGAAGTGGTCATGATATATGAAAAATCCTCAATTGTGTTTGCTCATTGATCATAATCGATATTGAAGTGGTTCGATTGTGCCCAAGTGGCCTTTTGTTGTTTCCAGGGAATGAAGACGAGTGGCCTATGTTTTGCCAGAATGTTGATTGATTTCCGTTCCGGCAAAATTCAGGTTCTCGATTTGTCCACTTTTAGCAAAGGTCATGCCAAAATTTTCCGTGAATTTCGGCATGACTTGTGCTACAAACTAGGACATATCAAGTGCCCGGGATTTGCCGCACCGGGAAGGAGTCAACGTTCCTGCAAAACAATAGGCCTTTTTTATGTCATTATTCATTTTATTAGGTCTAGAATTAGTTGACTAGATTTAATCATAGGAAACATGGCTAGCAACGATGAAGGACAGGGTTTTGGTGATTGCGACGATGTCTACCGGGCGGCAGACGAATTTTTTAGCCTTGCCGACATCAAGACCGGCGCTGAGACTCAGACCGGCATCGAGACTGAGACTGAGACCGGCGCTGAGACTCAGACCGGCATCGAGACCGACGCTGAGACTGAGACCGGCGCTGAGACTCAGACCGGCATCGAGACCGGCGCTGAGACTCAGACCGGCATCGAGACCGGCGCTGATACTGAGACCGGCGATGCCTCGGGGAGCGGAGCCGGTGTAGAACCGAAAGCAAAGAGGCAACGGCCTCCTAACAAACTCAGGACTACTAGACTGGTGGCCACGGATGTGGACGATGGCAATTTTGAGCCAAAGGCGCCCGAGGAAGCGCATTGATGCTACGGCAATCAGATAGGCTGCATCGTACGGACAACCGCCACCATCAACGATGAGAAACTACAGAAGATAGAAAATATGAGGAGCTCCCTCCTAAAGAAGTTTCACCAGATATTCCTGTTCCCGGGCCGGAATGAGAAGTATTATAAAGATCCAGATGAGGACCCGGCAATGAAGAAGATAAACAAACACGCCATGACCAAGTTTAGCGACGCGTTGGCCGCCTGGAAAAATCGAGTGAAAGCAAAGATCATCGACAAGAAGGAACCATACTCTGAGATTGTAAAGGATAATCCGATAATCACGGAAGAGCAGTTTCAAATATTCAAGGAGGCTTGCGAGGCCAAAGCTGCCAAAAAAAATTCTAAGTACATGAAGGGGCTTCAAGAGAGGAACATTGGTAGCCACCACCTCGGAAGCCGTGCTTATGGCGGAAAGAGGTCCAAATGGGCATCCCAGACCCCTTGGCGGATTTCACCGTCCCGAAGGAGGGTGACGTCCTCAGGGCCCGGCACCATTGGGACCCAGTGAAGAAGGTTTATGAGACAAAACCGGTCATTACGGAGTTCATGAGACTGCTGGTAATTTTAGTTTCTGATCAATTTGACTGCACACGTTAGTCATATTTGTAAATGATCCTTGTGCCTTTTTCAGAGAGAGAAGCACCGGATTGCGGCCGAAAGCAACTCGCCGTCTGAGGCATTGGCGAGGCCCAAGTGGGACACTCCATTCAATCGGACGTTGAACATATTGAAACGACAACCGGTGGATACTCGCCCGTCGTATGGACGCGTGCACGGTGTCGGAGACGGCCCCACGTGGAAGAAGTACTACCGTGAGACCACGGAGGAGAGAAAGGAAAGACGGAGGTTAACTGAAGAAAACATCGACAAGAAGGTTGAGATTACGGTTGAGAAGAAATCATCTCAGACAGTCGCAACAGCGGTAGCTGCCGCAAAACAGGTGGTTGCAGATTTGTCTACTTCCTTGGTGATGGGCGTTTTCACTTGGACAAGGCAACATCCAGAAAAAATGCAGAGGACTTTCCCCTTGCTGACTTCTTGGGGAGCAGCTCGACTAGCGTTGCACCAGCACCTGCTCCCGCACCTGCTGCCGCACCGGCTCCCACACCGGACGTGCTCGGTGGTGCTTCGTCTTTGGCTGAGCTCGACGCCCTCACAATATCTGTCACACCGGCCCCCTTCAATATAAATGTATAATCTCCCGTTTTCGTTGCCTTTCGGATGTCTCACGTCGCAGACTATTCTTTGCAGGCCGATGAAACCCCATGCACCATATTGTACACCATCGGCGACCAGAAGGTGGACGTGGGGAAGGCGACGATAATGAAGCCGAAGGAACCATTGTTCCACAGCCGGCCGATCCCCCCGAACGTCTTCAAGGTTTCCATGGCCAGTGTCAAACCAGGCTACAAGAATTTTCCTCCTCCAATACTAGCGGGGGATGACGACAAGACACCGCGGCGGCTTGGTGATTGTTGCAATGGGTGAGTCCTGTTGTGGCCAAAGAGTCTGCTTCGTCTGGGGTGGCCGGGAGCACACCCACGAGCATGCAGCCTCAGCAAGGTATGAACATCAACACCCCACCTACCCAATTAGCGTCGGGTGTCGGGTTGGGTGATAGCGGACGGGGTAAGGAGGAGGCTCCATTAGTCACTGATGACGTCGCCATGGATTAGGATGAGGACGACGATGGCACTAAACAATATGTCTATACTGGCGCCTCCTCAAGGTTTGAGCGTCATGAGTCGGTGCCTGAATTGTCGTCTCAACGTATTATGGACGACCTTCCGGTAGTGAAGAAGTCTAGGAAGAGAGCGAGGAGAGGCAAAAAAGTTGATTCTATGATCCAGCCGCCTCAGCAGCCTCGGCTTCAGGACCGTATAGATATCCCCGATGCGGATAAATGGCAATCCACGGTTAACCAATCCTACCTGTAACAGCGCTACGGGCCAGATTCAGCGATCTAAGGAGACTTCATGATGATGTGTTGCGGGTAGAGAAAGGCCTCATCGCCTCGAAAGATCCAGGATACCCACTCCACGTGGTTAACATTCCGCGGCAAATGTCGTACGTCGACAGCTTCCCCGCGGATAAGTTCTTCCTCCGATTCGATTACATATTCGACATGTTTCATGTGAAGAAGCTGGATTTTATGTTTGTCTGCCTTTATGCCTTGCACATGAACTACATCATCGGGGTTGAGCAGATATCTCATATCTATGTCGCTGACCCATACTACATGCACGAGGGCTTCTTGGGAGTCTGCGCAAAGCACCGTGAATACGCGAGGGATTACATCGTCAGTTTCATGCTCGCCAATAAGGACAAGGAGGCGATTCTCGTGCCTTATCATCCCGTGTAAGTCATCCGCGCTATTATCCTTCCTTCGACTTCAATCATTCATTTCCACGGTGGAGGCTAATTAATTTGAGGTGTACTTATTTTGCGCAGCGGCGGGCGCACCGTCCTCATCATCCTCTACCCCCGGTTCTCCCACGCTCTTTACTTGGACTCGTCGAAGAACATTGCCAAAAAGGATTACACCCACATCAAGGATGTTCTCGATAGTGCTATGTTTTACTACCAAGCAGGGGGTGGAGAGGTCAGGGACAAGAAGAGAAGGGGCGGCAGGGTCGCCTTCGGCCATAAGACCGAGTTCTGCTGCATCCAGCAACCGAACGATTCTCTTAATGATGGATTCTATGTCCTACACCACATGCTGGAGTACAGACGGGATCACCAGAACCTTCGCATGTCACCTAGATCCGGCGATGCCCATATTCTGCAATGGGAAAAGGACATAGGAGATATCGAGGATCATCGACTTCGAGTTGAGTTCTATAACATCCAGCGCGAACTTGCCCAAATCATCATGAAGGAGGTCGTGAGAAAAACAGGGATGTTCTACGGAGAAGGACAAATGTCGCGGGA
This sequence comes from Triticum urartu, assembly GCF_003073215.2. NCBI lineage: Eukaryota > Viridiplantae > Streptophyta > Magnoliopsida > Poales > Poaceae > Triticum > Triticum urartu. The sequence continues at coordinate 403,931,263 of NC_053024.1, forward strand.
AGACGTCCGAACATGGATAGCCTCTCAGCGTCTCGACATGAAGCCTTTCACTAAGCTCGAGGACTATCTCCCTGACTTGGATGGATGGAACGACTGTCGGATTTCGGGTTCCGGCAGACCCTTGTGGTTCGAACACTGGGGTGCACCGGACATTTCGCCTTCTACCTACCTGCACCCCTCCGCCTCGCTAAGATCTAAGCTATGGAAAGAACAGCACAAGAGACACAGGGTTTATACTGGTTCGGGCCACCATTGTGGTGTAATACCCTACTCCAGTGTGTGGTGTGGTGGATTGCCTCTTGGGCTGATGATGATGAGCAATACAAGGAAGAACAGCCTCGCGAGGGTCTGTTCTTGGCTGGGGGAATGAACTGCTAGGAGGAGTTCAGTCGCCCTTCTCTCTCTCTCTTCTCGATTCTCTCTCTGATTTCGATCCCCCTCCCCTGTGGGTGGCTAGTCCTATTTATAGGCAAATGCCCTGGGCCTCTTCCCAAATATTGAGCGGGAAGGGCGCCAACAATTGGCCATTTTGAAGGGGAACATCTAGTACACTTATCCTGACTAAAGTTGGTCCTCGCCTGCCAAAGGTTCTCGTGGTGACGCTGGCTTGGGCTCCACAATGACTTCCTCCCTGCCGTTGGACTGGTCTTGGTCTCGTTGCACCGAAACGGGTGCCTTTGCTTGATGCTCTCGCCTGCGCTTGCTCCCTTTGCACCAAAGAGGAAAGGAGGACACTGCACGGGCCGGCGCCCGCCTGGCAACCTTGGTCGTCATGGCTTGCGTCACGGGCACCTCGTGAGGTACCCCGCCTTGATCTCTCCGCCTCCTCGCGAGCCAGCCTAACGAGGCCGTGCCTGAGGGAGCTCCTGTCGTCCGCCCCGCGAGGCTTGGCCCCTCGCGAGGGTCTTGGGTCTGTGTTGATGAATATGGGCCATGCTGGGCCCCCCTTTGAGCCACGCCGCAGGCCGCAGGCAGGCAAGTCTGGGGACCCCCATTCCCAGAACGCCGACAGTAGCCCCCGGGCCCAAGGCGCGCCCGGACTTGGCCGTGCAGGGAGGCGAAAGGGCAAGGGCGAAGCGCCATGGGCCCTAACAGCCTGTGGCCTTGGGCGCCGCGTGGCGGTTGATTGGACGTGGGCGTCTCCACTTCCCCATGGCACGTCGGCAACTGCACGGATTGGACAAGTCCCTGCATGCAAAGCGGGTCATGATTACCTGCGATCGTGGGGGCCGACGGTTGGCCCTCGCCGGCTATAAGTACGGATCGGCGCGCGCCCTTCCAGTTCATCCCCCCTTGCTTCTCCTTCTTCTTCATGGCCCCGTCGAGGAGGTTCTCGGCCGCTGAGAAGGGGAAGGCTCGCCAGGTTGAGCCTGCCTCTCCCCCGCCCAAGCGCGGCCGAGGGCGCCCTCGCAAACATCCTGTGGCCACCATGGCAGTTCCCCGCGGCTGTGGAGACGATTTCCAGCACGGTGACAGGCGGACTGCTGCGGACGAGGGGCGCGCTTCGGTTGCGCGTTCCCCTAGGCCGCGCTTTCGCGCTGCAGAGGTGCTGCCGGAGTTCGTTGTGTGGTCGCCGGAGCCGACTAGCACCCGGCTTCAACTTCCTCTCTTCCTCCTCGGCGAGCTCCCGGCCGGCGCCCCGGGCGGCCTCTGGCTTCAGGACCTCTGGCTTCAGGAAGATGGCTGCTGCAGCCGGGCCTCATGGGCTTCACAGGAGGTCTCCGCAGCCGGGAGCCTGGCCTTGACCCGCGGTTGGCAGACGTTTGGCCGCGCGTGTGGCCTGAGCCATCGGTGCACCCTGCACTTCAAGTTTGACGGCGATGCCACCCTCTACGTGAGGGTGTTTGGGGAAGATTGTCGCCGCGCAGGGTGCTGCCTTTAGGACAAAGACCGCGGCCGGGAACCCAGCCCCGGCGATGATGGAGAGGACAACGCTCGCGTGATTGGCGGCGCTCAGGGTTCCCCAAGCTTCACCGGTTCTTCTTCAGGCGGCGACTCTTCTTGCGGTGGCCACGGTCAGCCTCCATGCCGTCGTACCTGCTTGGGAGGTGGTAGCGTGTCTGCCCGCCGTCGCGCCTCGGTGAAGCGCGAGAGGCAGTCTGCATGAGCCCTTGAGGCAGCTCGAGTCTTCCCTGCAGGCCGGTGTGAGGCGAGCTGCGCCAGATGAAAAGCCGCGTCCGGCACCTAATCTAGTCTTCGACGTCTTCTCACAGCGCGAGCTAAGTGCTGCCACTGGGCGTGGGAGGGAGCCCCAGGGCGTGAGGCCGGCGCTCCTAAGACTCCGGGGCGTGTACAGCCCCAACTCATTATTACGTGAGAGTGTCACGGGCGGCGAGCTCACAGGCATTGGCCTTCTTCACAGGCTCCGGCCTTTCTTGGGGGAAGCAGGCTTCACGGGCATTTGCCCTCTTCATAGGCTCCGGGCCTTTTCCAAAACGCGACAGCTTCATAGGCATTCGCCTTCTTCACAGGCTCTGGGCCTTCCAAAACGCGACAGCTTCACAGCATTCGCCTTCTTCACAGGCTCTGGGCCTTTCCAAAACGCGACAGCTTCACAGGCATTCCTTTCACAGGCTCTGGGCCTTTTCCAAAACGCGACAGCTTCACAGGCATTCGCCTTCTTCACAGGCTCTGGGCCTTTCCAAAACGCGACAGCTTCACACGCATTCGCCTTCTTCACAGGCTCTGGGCCTTTTCCAAAACGCGACAGCTTCACAGGCATTCGCCTTCTTCACAGGCTCTGGGCCTTTTCCAAAAGGATAATCTTCACAGGCATTCGCCTTCTTCACAGGCGCAGTCCCTCCCTGGAGAGAACCCGCCTGAGCACGAGGTCTCCTACCTCGAGAGTTCTGGGGCGGATGTTGCGGCAGTGATATCGTCGCAGTGCTTGTTGGTACCTCGCCGCTCGCAGCGCGGCTTCTCGGCGACGTTCCTCCCACAGCACGAGGTCCATCCCCCGCATGGCGTCCTACTGCGCCTCGTCGAACGCCAGGACCCACGCGGAGCGACGTCTGACCTCGTGAGGGAGGACCGCTTCGGCTCCGTAGACCAGGAAGAACGGGGTCTCTCCAGTCGGCTTGGTCGCGGTTGTGCGGATGGACCACAACACGGACTGAAGCTCGTCGTACCAACCTCTGTCGCAGGCCTCCAGCTTCTTCTTGAACGTCCTGGTCTTGAGGCCCCTCAAGACCTCTGCGTTGGCTCGCTCGGCCTGGCTGTTGCTTCGAGGGTGCGCCACCGAAGTGTAGCATATCTGCGTTCCAAGGTTAGCACAGTATGTTTTGAAGAGGTTACTGGTGAACTGCGAACCGTTGTTTGTGATGATGCGGTTCGGCACCCCGAACCGGCTCACGATGCCCCTGATGAACTTGACCGCGGAACCCGCGGGGATGGTGCGGACGGCCTCTACTTCAGCCCACTTGGTGAACTTGTCCACGGCGACGTAGAGGTAGCGGTAGCCACCTGGCGCCCGAGGAAACGGGCCCAGGATGTCCAGCCCCCAGACTGCGAATGGCCATGAAAGGGGTATAGTCTGCAGGCCTCCTGCCGGCTGATGGATCTGCTTGGCGTGGAACTGGCAGGCCTCACAAGCTTTCACCAGTTCGACGGCGTCATTGAGTGCGGTGGGCCAATAAAACCCACTGCGGAACGCCTTGCCGACAAGGGTCCGTGATGATGAATGATGTCCACAGTCTCCGCCGTGTATATCTTCCAGCAGTTCCTTTCCTTGCTCCCTGGAGATGCAGCGCAGGGATACATCGTTTGGTCGCTTCCGGTAGAGCTCTCCATCCTTGATGCAGTATGCCGTGGCCTGCCGTGCCACACGCTCCGCTTCCTCCTACTTCTCCGGCAGGGTACCTTGTGTTAAGTAACTCCGGAGCTCCGTGATCCAGCACCCCTCCTGAGGTTCCATCGTCAGGCGCAGGCGTGCTCCTGAGGCTGGGCCACAGACCGGGGCTCCCGAGGCAGGTGGCTGGGGGAGCTCCTCCCGAGGCTGAGCCGTGTTTGACAATGACGGCAGGGCTGAGGGCTTGAAGAGCCGCTCCTGGAAGACGCCAGGCTCCTAAGGTAACCGCCTGGACGCCCGTTTGGCGATGTCGTCATCCTCCTGATTGGTGCCACGGGGCACATGATGTAACTCCAACCCCCAGAACTGCTTCTCCATCCTGCGGACCTCCGCAAGGTAGGCTTCCATGTGCTCATCTTTCGGCTTGTACACCTTGTTGGAGAAATTGACAAGGAGCTGCGAATTGCCCTTGATGGTGAGGCATTTCACCCCCAGGGCAGCTGCGGCCTTCAAGCCCGCTATTAAACCTTCATACTCCGCTATGTTGTTGGAGACCTTTTCACCTTGCTGGAAACAAAGCTGTACAGCATAGTAGAGCTTGTCCTGAGTGGGCGATATAAGCACTGCCCCAGCCCCAGCGCCATGCCTGGAGAACGCCCCATCGAAGTACATGACCCAGCCTTCTGGTGCCTCACTTCCCGGGGAGAGGGACCGATCCTCATCGGCCATGAGGCTTGGTGCCTCCGTCCATTCTGCCACAAAATCCGCTAATGCTGCTCCCTTGATGACTCCGGTCGTGCTGAATTCGAGATGAAGCGCTTGCAGTTCTATGTTCCACTCAGCGACCCTTCCAGCTGAGTTAGGGCTCCTGAGCACTCTCTCCAAGGGGTATGACGAGACGACCTTGATGGGGTGACCCTGAAAATAGTGCCGCAGCTTGCGCGAGGCCACCAGTAGCGCGAGGAGGAGCTTCTGAGGCATGGGGTACCGTGCCCTCGCGTCCTGCAACACCGTGCTGACGAAGTACACTAGGTGCTCAACGAGGTTGGGTGCGTCAGTGCTGGTGGCGCCCTCCGGAGACCATGGTGCCTCCTGAGGCGATGAGGCCTCCTGAGGCTGGCCATCTGGGAGAGGGGCCTCTTCCACCTCTGGTGCACTCCTCTGCGGCGGCTGATCCTCCTCAGCCGCGGTGGCGGTTTCTGTGGGCCTTCCTTGTTCCTGTTTTGCCTTGTCCCGGGCTGCTACTGTGGTTTTGATTCGACGCTCCTCCCTAACCGCCACCAGGGCTGCGCTGGCGGAGTAGGGAGTGGCGGTGAGGTAAAGCACCAGGGGCTCTTGAGGGCACGAAGCCACCATGACCGGAGGGCTGGCCAGGTATCTCTTGAGATCCTGGAACGCCTTGTCGGCCTCTTCAGTCCATTCAAAGGGCCCCTTTTTCTTCATTAGCTGGAAGAAGGGCAGCGCTCGCTCCCCCAACTTGGAGATGAAGCGCCCTAGCGCGGTCACGCGCCCAGTGAGCTTCTGAGTTTCTCTGAGGGTCTTTGGCGGGCTCATGTCCTCGACCGCCTTGACCTTTTCTGGGTTAGCCTCGATGCCTCGGTGGGACACGAGGAAACCCAAGAGCTTTCCCGAGGGGACTCCGAACACACACTTCTTTGGGTTGAGCCGCAGGTTCACTACGTTGAGGCTCGTGAAGGTTTCCTCCAGGCCTTGTATCAGGGTCCTGGCCTCCCGAGACTTCACCACAATGTCATCGATGTAAGCCTCAACATTCTTCCCGAGTTGCGGGCCCAAGGTGATGTGCATCAGCCGCTGCAAGGTCGCCCCTGCGTTACGCAGCCCAAATGGCATGCATGTGTAGCAGTACACCCCACACGGGGTTAGGAAGGCTGTCTTTTCGACGTCTTCTACCGCCATATTGATCTGGTGATACCCAGAGAAGGCATCCGAGAAGCATAGCAGGACGCATTCTGGTCGATGCCGGGGAGCGGGAATGGATCTTGCGGGCATGCCTTGTTGAGGCTGGTGAAGTCGACACACATGCACTCCTTCCCTCCCTTCTTTGGCACAACGACAGGGTTGGCCAACCAATCTGGGTATCGGACCTCGCGAATGACCCCAGCGGCTTCTAGTTTGCAGGTCTCTTGGATGATGAAGGCCTGCTTTTCTGTGGACTGCCGCCTTGCCTTCTGCTTCACAGGGCGCACGTTGGGGCACACGTTGAGGTGATGCTCGATTATGCTCCTAGGGATCCCCGCCAACTGGTCAGGCTCCCAAGCGAATACCTTCTTGTTTGCGTGCAGGAACCTAACCAGGGCCTCCTCCTGCTCGGGCTCGAGGTTGGCGCCTATGATGAAAGTGGCATTGGTGGACCCGTCCTCATCGACGGGTATCTTCTTGGTTTCTGCCTTGTCTTGGGTGAACAACTGTTTCTTCCTGGTGGGTGCAGCCCCCTTGGGCTCGTGGGTCTCCGAGTCGGCGGGCTGTGCCGACGCCGCCGTCTTGAAGGCGAGCTTGAGCACTCGCAGCACGTCTCCGGTGTCCCCGTGCACGGTGAGGACACCGCTGCTCCCGGGCATCTTCATGAGGTTGTATGCCGGGTGCGTCGCGGCCATGAACTGGGCCAGCACTGGGTAGCCGAGGATGGCGTTGTAGGGGAGGCCAATGGGGGCGATGTTGAAGTCGACCAGCTCCGTGCGGAAGTTGTTGTAGGTGCCGAAGGTTACTGGGAGTCGGATCTATCCCAAGGAGCTGGATGATCCGCCCCCAACGCCTGAGAAGGGCCGGTTGGGTTGCCGTTCCAGGGGTATGCAGAGGAGGTTGAAGGCCTCAAACGAGAGCACGCTGAGGCCCGCACCGCCATCAATGAGAGTTCTGGTGACGACCACCTGGTAGATGGTGGGGGTGCACAGCATGGGGAGCGCACCCGAGCAAGCCGAGCTGGAGGGGTGGTCCTCCAAGCTGAAGGTCAGGCCGACCTTGGGCGCTGCCCGGTCCGGGAGAGCCCCCTGCCACGTGGAAGCGGCACTAACCCGGCGGATGAACGGCTTGACGTGGTGACTCGTAGGCGGCGCCTGCGAGCCGCCCAGGAGGGCCGCGACGACCGGGGTGTTGGTGTAGCATGGTGGGCGAGGAAGAGGCTGCGGAGCTCTTCCCAAGAGGCCACGGAGGCTGCCGGCAGGTGGAGCAGCCATGCGCGCGGAGCGTCGGTGAGTGCCATGGGGAGCCAGTTGGCCATGAACCTATCGTCACCTCCAGCTTCGAGGATGGCCTCCTCGTACGCCGGCAAGAAGGCCAGCGGATCAGTCGCGCCGCTGTAGCATGGCGGCATCGTTGGCTTGAACTTGTCCGGCCACCGTACCCGTTGCAGGGCTGGGGCCAGGGCTCGGAGCCCCCTGGCTCCCATGCTGGCGCCGGTGGCCGGAGCGGGCGGCCCGCTACTCATCGCGAGGCAGGTCGCGGCGGTGGCGGAAGGGAAAACTCCGGTGCACCCCCTACCTGGCGCGCCAAATGTCGGATTTCGGGTTCCGGCAGACCCTTGTGGTTCGAACACTGGGGTGCGTGTGGAGATTTCGCCTTCTACCTACCTGCACCCCTCCGCCTCGCTAAGATCTATGCTATGGAAAGAACAGCACAAGAGACACATGGTTTATACTGGTTCGAGCCACCATTGTGGTGTAATACCCTACTCCAGTGTGTGGTGTGGTGGATTGCCTCTTGGGATGATGATGATGAGCAATACAAGGAAGAACAGCCTCGCGAGGGTCTGTTCTTGGCTGGGGGGGATGAACTGCTAGGAGGAGTTCAGTCGCCCTTCTCTCTCTCTCTCTTCTCGATTCTTTGTCTGATTTCGATCCCCCTCCCCTGTGGGTGGCTAGTCCTATTTATAGGCAAAGGCCCTGGGCCTCTTCCCAAATATTGAGCAGGAAGGGCGCCAACAATTGGCCATTTTGAAGGGGAACATCTGGTACACTTATCCTGACTAAAGTTGGTCCTCGCCTGCCAAAGGTTCTCGTGGTGTCGCTGGCTTGGACTCCACAATGACTTCCTCCCTGCCGTTGGACTGGTCTTGGTCTCGTTGCACCGAAACGGGTGCCTTTGCTTGATGCTCTCGCCTGCGCTTGCTCCCTTTGCACCAAAGAGGAAAGGAGGACACTGCGCGGGCTGGCGCCCGCCTGGCACCCTTGGTCGTCATGGCTTGCATCACGGGCACCTCGTGAGGTACCCCGCCTTGATCTCTCCGCATCCTCGCGAGCCAGCCTGACGAGGCCGTGCCTGAGGAAGCTCTGTGTCGTCCGCCCGCGAGGCTTGGCCCCTCGCGAGGGTCTTGGGTCTGTGTTGATGAAGATGGGCCGTGCTGGGCCCCCCTTTGAGCCACGCCGCAGGCCGCAGGCAGGCACGTCTGGGGACCCCCGTTCCCAGAATGCCGACAACGACATGTTGGAGTGATTGCCGATATATGAAAATGTGTCCGTTTAGTCCATACTTTCTGTATGACAAAACTTTGAGTTATGCACGGTGAAACTTTATTTGTGATATAATTAAACTGTCCTCCTCCTCGACTAGCGAAAATCACTCTATTTAGGGCATTTTGGGGTACGATGAACTTTGTTATTTATGCTTATGATATGTTGTTTCTATTTTTTCCAAGTCTGTCTCTTTCTGTTTCTCAACTATATATGTTGCATATCATCGACTCATGTGATGATGCAGGTGCATAGATCATAGATGGCGAAGAAGTGCTATGCCAGGAGTATATATATACGACAAGTGGCCGGAGTGTCAGGCCCCATTGTACCGGTTTCTGGTTTCCGAGCGACAGGCAGTAGTTAGTTTAGGTTCACGCTAATGCGAGAGAGGGATACAAACTCATGTACTCAAAGTGATAGCTCTTCTCGCGTATATCATTGTTCCGATGGATGACGATGTATTTGCAAGTAATCGAGACTTGTATCGCTATTTTCGAGATGATGACGAGAGAACACTTTGTGTTGGATAATGATTATGATGATGACATGATTTGATGAGACTAATTGTATGTATATGCTATGATTACATTTGTATGTGTATGATATGCTAAAGATTATTGTATAAAGCCTATTCAAATACAAAACAAATACAAAACAAATATGCAGGGGAAAAAACTAATAAAACTAGTAGTAGCGAGGGGGAAAATTTAGCAGTAGCGCCGCCTTACCAGTAGCGCTTCCCAGTAAACAGCGCTGCAGATAATATCAGCATCGCCCTTTTCTAAATAGCGCTACAGCTATTCATGTATAGCAGTAGCATGGGACAACAGGCGCTACTGCTATACGTTAGCTGTAGCGCCTTATTAGTAGCGCCGGTCCCCGCGGTACTAATAGGCCCCAAACCCGCGTTGCTGCTAGGCTTTTCCCTAGTAGTGTTGCCCCTTGGCACCAAAGAGGAAACAAGGACACTGCGCGCACTGGCGCCCGCCTGGCGCCCGCCTGGTCTCGATCGTCATGGCTCACGTCATGAGGACCTCGCGAGGTTTGCCCTGCCTTGATCTCTTTGCCCCTCGCGAGCTTGCCTGGCGTGACCGCTCCTGAGGAGGTCTTGCATCGTTCGCCTCGTGAGGCTTGGCCCCTCGCGAGGGTCTTGAATGCCTTATCGATGAAGATGGGCTGTACAGACCTGCCAGCCCAACCACGCCGTGGGCCGCAGGCAGGCGAGTCTAGGGACCCCAGTTCCCAGGACGCCGACAGATTCCATTTCTTCTTGGTCGGATTTGTGTCATGAGTTTATTGGTGCCTTCACTGGAGGCCACCAAGCTCATGGCCAAGCAAGTGATTTGCACATCATCCCCCAGAAAGAAGGAGAAAACCTTCGCAAGTACATACAAAGTTTCAACTAAGTGCAGTACAACATCCCAGATGTTCATCCCGCCGCGGTTATCAACGCATTCCATCAGAATGTGCACAACCGCAAGATGCGCGAGGATTTGGCGATGAACAAGGTCAAGGATGTGGCCGAAATTTACGTTCTGGCCGATAGATGTGCTCGAGCTGAAGAGGGAAGGAAGTACCCCGGCGAGGACACCAGTGCGGAAACCGACTCCACAGACGAAAACACTGCTACTCCGATGAAGAAGGGCCGGCACCGCAACAGGAAGCGCAAGGGCAAGGCTTTGCTTGCAGTTGAGGGATCCAGCGAGCTCAGCGCCGCCAGAAAGGTCAAGGCCGACGACCCCGACAAGAAGGTTTCCGGGTGCGCCGCCTGCCTGGCCCTGGCCCTGGCGGCTGCCGGCAAGCCAGGAGGCTCCGACAAGCAGTATTGCAAGATCCATCGCACCAAGGGCCATGACCTCCAGAACTACCGACAAGTTGAGCTGCTTGTTGAAAAGCATAAGGCTGAATACGAGAGGCAAGACAAGGAGAAAGGTCAGGATGGTGCTGAGGGATCCGGCAAGAAGCGTGGCGGCCAAGGGGGTCTCCGCGGCAAAGATAACCAACTAGAGAGGCCTGCTCGGGGCCGCGACAAGAAAGAGGAGGATGATGATCACGACGAGGACGACGAGTCCGGCGAGCACAAGTTCCAGAAGGCTACAAAGGCCATATGCGTCGACGATGGAGCCTTGTTGCACACCTCACACTGCCAGCTGAAGCAGTGGGTGCGTGAGGTCACTGCAGTAGAGCCGTGTTTGATGCCCAGAAGCCCCTGAAGTGGTCCCGCACGCCCATCATTTTTGACACCGAGGATCATCCTGATCGCACAACTGCGGTCGGGTGTTTGCCGTTGTTGGTCTTGCCAACGATACGCAACCTCAAGGTGACGAAAGTGTTGGTTGATGGTGGGGCCGATCTGAATTTGATCTCGCCCGCTGTGATCAAGAAGCTGCAGATTCCTGATGGAGACCTTGAAGAGACGGGCACGTTTCAAGGGGTCAACCCAGGAAGGAGCCAACCTAAAGGTAAAATCACGCTACCCGTTACGTTTGGAGGCGAGCTGAACTATAGGACGGAGAAGATCGTCTTCGATGTCGCCGAGATCCCCTTGCCATACAATGGGATCCTTGGCCGCCCAGCGCTAGCCAAGTTCATGGCGGCGTCCCACTACACCTACAACACGTTAAAGATGCCAGGGCCGCTAACCATCATCACCGTCCCTTCCGACATAAAAGATGCACTCATCTGCGCCGATCAACTTTACCGGGAGGCAGTTGCAGCAACTACCGCGAAGACACTTGCCCCTGTCGTTGAAGGTCCAGCGAAGAAGAAGGTCGGCAAGACCCCTTCCGTCAAGACCTCTTCCGGCGAGACCTCTTGCACCCACTCCGGCAAGTGCACCTCTTCGAAGTGCTGCGCTCCCGTTGAGGACGTGCCAGAGAGCTCCGGCGGCAAGAGCAAGAAGTCCAAAGCTGCACCACCAGAGACCAAGAAGGTGTCCATCAAGGAGGACGGCACGGGCGGAGCTTTCACCATAAGCTCCTCCCTCGACAGCAAATAGGAAAGCGCGCTCGTCGCCTTCCTACGGGCAAATGTCGATGTGTTTGCATGGCAAGAATCCGACATCCCCGGCGTTCCCAGGTAGGTGATTGAGCACCATCTTGCTGTCTGTCCTCATGCATGGCCCGTCAAGCAAAAGGTCAGGACGCAAGCTTTGGAGCGACAAGAGTTCATCGTAGAACAGATCAGGAAGTTGGAGGCGGCAAGCCTAGTTAGAGGAGTACTCCACCCCACATGGTTGGCCAATCCGGTGGTGGTGCGTAAGGCGAATGGGAAGTGGAGGCTGTGTATTGATCACACAGATATCAATAAAGCTTGTCCGAATGATCCTTTCCCTTTGCCACGCATCGACCAGATTGTGGACTCCACTGCCGAGTGTGACCTGCTATCATTCCTCGACGCCTATTCAGGATACCACCAGATATTCATGATGAAAGAAGACGAAGAGAAGACCATGTTCATCACCCCATGTGGTACGTACTGTTTTGTACGGATGCCTTTCGGGTTGAAGAGCGCCGGTTCGAAGTTTTCCCGAGCGGTCCAAATTGGTTTTGAGACCCAACTAGATAGAAATATGGAAGCCTATATGGATGATATAGTGGTCAAAACCAAGGACAGGGCCACGCTCGTACAAGACCTAGAAGAAACATTTGCAAATCTATATAAGATCAACCTGAAGCTCAACCCAGAGAAGTGCGTGTTCGGTGTCCCGTCCGGCAAACTTCTTGGGTTCTTTGTTTCTCAACGCCGAATTAAAGCAAATCCCGACAAGATCAAGGCGATCGAGCGGATTGAAGCACCGAAGCGGGTCAAAGACGTCCATAGGCACGTCGGCTGCATTGTCGCCCTGAGTAGATTCATCTCCAAATCCGCTGAGCGTGCCCTCCCCTTTTTCAAAGTTTTAAAAAGGCAGGTCCAGTAAAGTGGACTCTGGAGGCAGAGGCCGCACTGCAAGATTTGAAGAGGTATCTTTCCTCCACGCCGATACTAGTCGCGCCCAAGCCGCAAGAGCCGTTGCTGCTATACTTGGCAGCAATGAATCAAGTGGTCAGTGCCGCGATGGCAGTAGCAGCGGAGCCATCAGGTGGCGGGCCGAGGCCATCCCTGGCAGGGTCTGACGCCGACAAGACAGAACCCACGGCGAGACCCGATCCTGGCGAGGCGGAGTCTGAGCAGATGAGCAAAATAGGACAACAGAAGAAGATGGTGCAGCACCCAGTCTATTTTGTCAGTTCCCTCTTACAGGGGGCTAGGTCAAGATATTCTGGTATGCAGAAGTTACTTTTTGGCCTCCTCATGTCCTCGAGAAAGTTACGCCACTATTTCCAAGAACATGAAATCACCGTCGTCACGCGCCTCCCATTGCAACGAATCTTGCACAACCCAGATGCGATTGGGAGGATTGTGGAGTGGGCGTTGGAGCTGTTGAGCTTTGGCCTCAAGTTTGAAAGTACTTCAACAATCAAGAGCTGAGCCCTGGTAGAGTTCATAGCAGAATGGACCGCCACGCCCGAGGAGGAGATTCAAGAGACCGCCCTTCCCGGCAGGGAAACGAGCAGTGAGTGGATTATGTACTTTGATGGAGCTTTCTCACTCCAAGGTGCTGGTGCCGGCGTATTGCTCGTCGCGCCCACCGGAGAGCGCCTCAAGTACATAATCCAGATGCACTTTCCCCAGGAATAATCGACGAACAACACGGCAGAGTACGAGGGGTTGTTGGCCGGTCTCGGGATCACGACAGAACTTGGGATCAGAAAGCTTATCGTCAGAGGTGATTCACAACTCGTCGTCAAGCAAGTAAACAAGCACTACCAGAGCCCGTTGATGGAGGCCTACGTGGATGAAGTGAGTAAGTTGGAAGATCGCTTTGACGGATTGCAAGCAGAGCATGTTCCCCGAGTGGAGAACGACATTGCCAACGACATGTCAAAAGTGTGCTGCCCTCAAGTTGCTTGTCGAACCAGGTACCTTTGTGCTTCAGCTAACTCACCCATCCGTTGAACCATCAGCAGGACATAACAAACGACGGAGGGCGGGCCCCGGCAAGTACTTTCCCGTTGAGCTCCCAGGAGCCGCCGGCGAGGACGTTGCCGGGAGTCCCGAACCTCCCGAAGGGCAGCAACCCATGGCAGGGCCTCACGCCCTGGCCATAAAAGCAGCTGCCCTTACGGCCGAAGATGAGCCTTTAGTCCTTGCCGTCGAGCCCCAGGCTCCGGCATGGGCACAACCCACCGTCCGTTTCCTCCAAACAGGCGAGCTCCCTGAGGAGCAGGAAGAAGCAGAGAAAGTAGCCCATCGGTCCAGCATGTACCAGTTCGTGGATGATGCCCTTTATAGGAGAAGGTCGAACAGTGTGAAATTGAAGTGCATTCCTCGAGAGGACGGACTGAGGTTGTTGGCAGAGATACATGGAGGCATGTGTGGCTCCCACATAGGGTCAAGGGCTCTTGCCGGGAAAGCGTTCCGGCAAGGTTTCTTCCGGCCCACCACCCTTCGGGATGCAACTGTGCTAAGTGTGAAGCGTGCCAGTTCCATTCAAAGAAGCGTCATCAAACCGCCCAAGCCCTTCACACAATCCCTCTTTCCTGGCCATTTTCGGTCTGGGGTCTCGACATACTGCGCCCCTTTCCCCGTGATGCCGGGGGCTTTGAGTACTTGTACGTCGTGATCGACAAGTTCACAATGTGGCCGGAAGTGGAGCCAGTGAGAAAGGTAACGACACGGTCAGCCATCAAGTTCTTCAGGGGACTACTCTACCATTTTGGTGTGCTGAACAGAGTCATCACCGACAACGGCATGCAGTTCATGAGCCGCACCTTCATGCAGTACATTCAAGACCTCGGCAGCAAAGGTCTGTTTTGCTTCTGTTGGCCATCCCAGAAGTAACGACCAAGCTAAGAGGGCGAATGCGGAAGTGTTGTGGGGCCTCAAGACCAGGACTTTTGACAAGCTGCACAAGTGCGGAAGGCATTGGATTTATGAGTTTCCAATGGTTCTTTGGTCAATCAGGACGATACCAAATCGAGCCACTGGCCTGACACCCTTTGCCCTGGTATATGGAGCAGAAGCAGTTCTCCCCATTGAACTCATATACGGGTCACCTCGAGTGCTCGCTTATGATGAGCTTGAGAAAGAGCCGTTGCGCCAAGATGATGCAAAGCTCCTTGAGGAAGATCGTCTTCGGGCTGCTGTGCGAGCCACTCGATATCAGCAAGCCTTGCGCCGCTATCATAGCCGCAAGGTTCACGCCCAAAGCCTTGAGGAAGGCGACCTTGTTCTTTGGCGTATCCAATCCCCCAAGAATCCAAACAAGTTGACGCCGAAGTGGGAAGGCCCTTATCGCGTAATACGAGTCACCAGGCCTGGCGCAGTCCGCCTGGAGACCGAAGATGGAATTCCGGTGAGCAACTCATGGAATATTGAACATATTTGCAAGTTTTACCCCTAAGGCATGGTTACCGGGGGCCCTGGCAACCCCCGTTTCGTACTAGCCTTGCCGCTGAAGCATGTAACCTTATGTACGGAGCCAGGCACAGACCCTGTGCGCAGTCAGGGAAGAGGAATCCCTTAGTATGTATAGTTTACCATCGATTTCCATGTTTGTTATACTTATATGCATGCTTGTCCAGGGTACTGTAGTGCTTTTTGGTTCCAGTAAATGTTAGTGAACCACCAAGGTTCCGTGCTTTTGTCCTCACTTCTTTCCAGTCACAGCAAAGATGCGCGATCCCACCGGGGACTCGGCTCCGGCAAGAAGTTGAGAAGACCGCCCGGCACGGCGATCCCCGGCAAACCAAATAGATAAAGTTTACCTCTTGCCCATTCGTATTCATAACCTGTGACTTGTGCATTAGAAAGCCTCGCCACTCGTCTTTAAGGACTCGGGGGCTCCCACTTCTGACTCAAACACTGCTTCGGTCAGAATGGTCGTGGTGACCCTTGTCAAAAAGAGGTGGATGGGGGGCTGGGCCCTTTGTGTGTAACCTAGCAGATGTGATTCCCCGGCAGGCACAAGGGGCGCCGGCAAGGTGGCCTGCCAGAAGGACTCGTTTACTTACACTAAGAAGGCGTTTTGCCTCTGCACGAACGTACACATGCACGAGTTGCCGGCGGGACTAGACTTTTTCATTAATATACTGATGCAAGTTCAAAGGTTATAGGATGCAAGCATGGGCTCGAGAGATTACATTATATAGAAATTAAGATTTGGTAAGTGCCTACAATTTAAGGAAAAAGATAGGTTCCCCGTGATCTCCATTCTTGCCCCATTCCTCCCAGGTGCGGCAGGTGAAGGAAAAAAGAGAATGGCGAGGAGCGTGCTGATGGAGAGCTTGACGAGGAAGACTCTCGGCAGGGCGCGAGGACGAGGGAAAGGGGTGGTGCTGTCAGTCAGAGTCAGAGTCGACGTCCTCCCGCTGGACGCCCTCATCGTTGCTGTCGCTACCCTCCTTGTCACTCCTGCTCGCGGAGGAGGGTTCACCGTCAGAGGAGCTCTCTGCACAACACCTCAAGGGAGTTCTCATGAGCCCGAAGACCTTGACGGAGAGTAGGCCGTCCTCCATCAATTTAAATTGGAGGACGAGTCTCTCTGACAGGCTATGAGCACGGGCGAATGCCTTCCATCCATGGCAGAGATACATAACATGAGGGGTTGGGAAGTCGACGTCGACCTGCATGCTGCCATTCCCGTAGCCCCTCATGTGCAGCCTCAGACTCTGAGGTAGATCAAGCTCCATCTCCCAAGCAAACAGAGTGGGGGGATGAAGACGGCTGCGCACTTGCCCGTGCAGCCTGACGTAAAACTCGCGGGGTTGGTCTCCGACATGGCCCTCCATTATAAGGGCCGCCCCGTCCTCCTCCTCCCCGAGCACCATGACGGCCTCGGCCTCGCCCCCTCCCTCTCCCTCTCGCGCCCGGCAACGCCACCACAAGCTCTTGGGAAGGAAGGGCGCGCTGTCGACCGGAGGCCCTCGTCGCCGCCATTGGAGCACCAGCACGCCTTCTCGCCATGACAAAGGGGAGGAAGGAGTTGAGGCAGAGGAGATGAGCACTGAACGATCTAAGGACGCCGTTCCCCCTCCCCTCTTTCTTATAAAGGGGCAGGGCCGAGGCTCGGCCGCCCCGCTCGACCAATCAGCTGCCAAGAGGCGCGGGGAATCGGGACCGACCTGCTGTTCCAATCAGCAATGGCCTAGTTTTCCTGCTCCCACATTATGGCATGTGCCCTCCGTCTCCACCACCTACCCTCTTCGAGGCATGAAGGACACATGGCAAGCGAACCGGAATCAAGAGGATAACCGAAGCGACTACATTCCACCCGATGACCGTGGGGCGCGAGCACCTTGATGGCCGCGGCCCGAGTCCACTTGGTAAATGAGCCACGCCCCTGCGTTTTGCTCCCTTTCCCGGGAAAGGCGCGGGCCGCTTCTTTACCATTTACTGCGATGTGATGCATGAGGGCAGCAACCGCCCCACGCATGACCCCCACGTCATGCACGACCCCCACATCACGCATTCAACGCGGGTCGTGCGGAAGTGTGATAGGCGAGGGAGTTACATCAGTAAAACTCGGCCCCGCATGCCCGTGCACCGTTTTGGGCCTAGCCCAACAGTGCGTCGCGCTTATGAATGGCCCAGGCCCGGCGGCTCCCGTCGGTGCACAAAAGTGGGGCCTCTCTTTTGTACCCCTTTACTTGTGCACGGGCAGTTAGAGCCTCGCCTGCGGCCACACTTAGCAGGGCAGAGGAAGGAAGCATAAGTGCAAAGACAACCAGAACAGCGCCAAGCCAGAAACACGAAGAGCAGGAGGGCGTCCTCCACAGCACCGGCAAGAGCCTTCCTGGGGCAACTTGCTCGGCACCAGCAGAGCCGCCACCCTTGAGTTCAAGGGTTCCAACACCATCGACCACTTTGGAACCGAGGCTCGGGAGGCACCTCCATGGTGGCATGCAAATCTTTGTGAAGACATAGAGCCTACAAGATTAGATGATGACTAGAAGACAAGACAATCGCAAGACTCCTTGCTGAGGATGCCCACGAGGCCCTGGCAAGGCTCCCTGCCGAAGACGCTCGCAAGACCCCGGCAAGCATCTTGCCGGGGGCGCTCACAAGACCCCGGCAAGACCCTTGCCAGGAATATACGCGGGACCGCGGCAAGACCCTGCCGCCCCATCGCCGCCCCAGCTCAGCGGCCAACCCACCAACTGAAGCAAGTACCCAAGTCGCAGTATGTGGATACTAATCCAACTGGCCAAACACCAGTGTGACGGCATGCAGATCTTTGTGAAGGCCCTACCACCACGCCAACTCAGGAGCGTGCCAGGCTACGTGGCACTTCATGCCTCGTTGGCCTGGACGCATGTCGGAGTAAGGCGGAGCGACGACGGACGGGACGGGCCTCGTTACCGCCCCCTATAAAGCAAATGGACACCTAAATAGTGCATTTAATGCACTTTGTCCCATGATGACAGGCGATAAGCTTGTACATTGTATACCTTTCCACCTCCTGTGTGCCACTGTGGCAACCCCTTTTGACTATAAAAGGAGGCCTGCGGCATACTGAGAGAGGATTCGGACCTTTGGGATGACGCACACATCCTAGCTAGTTCAAGAGTTCAAGAACACTCAAATATACACCAAAGCAAGACTAGGGTATTATGCATCCTTGCGGCCTGAACCTGGGTAAACGATCCTCGTGCTGGCTTCTAGACCCACTCTTTGCACAACCCCGCGCCCGCCAACCATAGAAAAAAGGGATCTCGGCGGTCCCATAGGTGTTCTTTCCCCCGACAATAAGGTGTTCATGGAGTTCTTGGATAAGTTTGTCGTGGTGTTCATTGATGACATATTGGTGTACTCAAAGATGAAGAAGAACACAAAGAACATTTGCGCTTAGTTCTTGAGAAGCTCAGGGAACATCAATTATATGCCAATTTCAGCAAATGTGAGTTTTGGTTGAAGGAAGTCTGATTTCTCGGACATGTTATATCAGGAGAAGGTATAGTAGTAGACCCTACGAAAGTTCAGTCTGTCACTGAATGGTTGGCACCCACCTTAGTTGGAGAGATACGCATTTTTCTTGGACTCGCAGGATACTATTGGAGATTCATTGAGAATTCTCCAGGATTACGAAGCCCATGACGGAGTTATTGAAGAAGGACACCAAGTTCAAATGGACCGAAGAATGTGAGGCTAGTTTTCAGGAGTTGAAGAAACGTTTAGTTACAGCCCCAGTGCTAATCCTTCCGGATATTCGCAGGGATTTCGAAGTATATTGTGATGCTTCTCGCCAGGGACTTGGAGGCATACTTATGCAAGACAGAAGAGTTGTTTCATATGCCTCACGTCAGCTTCGACCTCATGAGTTGAATTATGCCACGCATGATTTGGAGTTAGCAACCGTAGTACATGCACTCAAGACCAGGAGACATTTTCTTATTGGAAACCATTGTGATGTATACATGGATCATAAGAGTTTGAAGTACATCTTCACACAGAAGGAGTTAAACCTCAGGCAGACGAGATGGTTGGAGCTCATAAAGGATTATGATATGAAGCTGCATTATCATCCAAGAAAGGCCAATGTTGTAGCAGACGCGTTGAGCCACAAGTGTTATGCTAACACCCTCATAACCGGAGGATTACCTCAGGAGTTAGCCAAAGATCTTAGGGAACTTCGAATGGAGTTCTGAGAGGTTTTGTTGCATCATTGGAAGTTCAGTACACGTTGTTGGGAAAGATTTGAGAAGACCAGAAGACTGATAAGGAGATTGTAGAGATAAAGGAAAAGATGAATAAAGGAAAAGCCAAAGGTTTTCGTGAGGACGAGCATGAAAATCTATGGTTTGAGGATCGTATTTATGTGCCCAATGACCCAAAAATTAGGAAATTGATACTTCAGGAAGCTCATGACTCGCCATACTCGATTCACCTAGGAAACAGCAAGATGTATTTTGATTTGAAGGAACGTTTCTAGTGGACAGGTATGAAGAATGACATTGCCGAGTATGTAGCCGTATGTGATGTATGTCAGATATTTAAGGCAGAACACCAGAAGCCAGCAGGATTACTTCAGCCCTTCCCAATACCCGAATGGAAGTGGGATAAGCTTGGCATGGATTTCATCATTGGATTACCCAGGACACGATCAGGATATGATCCACCTGGGTACTAGTAGATCGCTTGACCAAAGTGGCTCACTTTATCCTCGTGAAAACCACTTATGCGAGCGTGAAGTTAGCCAAGATATATATGACCAGGATCGTATGTCTGCATGGAGTTCCAAGGACCATCATATCAGATAGAGGAACACAATTTACCTTGAAGTTTTGGAATCAATTACACCAGACTTTGGGTACCAGGCTAGAGTTCAGTATAGCCTTTCATCCACAGATAGATGGACAGACCGAGAGAGTCAACTAGATTCTAGAAGACATGTTGAGAGCTTGTCCGCTAGATTATGGATCTAGTTGGGATGATAATTTTCCATACGCAGAGTTCTCCTACAACAACAGCTACCAGGCTAGTTTGAAGATGGCCCCTTTCGAAGCTTTGTATCGAAGGAGGTGCAGGACACCGTTGATGTGGGATGAAATTAGAGACCGACTATTGCTCAGGCCAGATTTAATCAAAGAGTATGAAGAGAAGGTCAAGTTGATCCGTGATAGACTCAAGATAGCTCAGTCCAGACATGTCAGATTTCGGGTTCTGGCAGACCCTTGAGGTTCGCACACTGGGGTGTGCGCGGAGATTTCGCCTTCTACCTACTTGCACCCCTCCGCCTCGCTAAGATCTAAGCTATGGAAAGAACAACACAAGAGACACAGGGTTTATACTAGTTTGGGCCACCGTTGTGGTGTAATACCCTACTCCAGTGTGTGGTGTGGTGGATTGCCTCTTGGGCTGATGATGATGAGCAATACAAAGAAGAACAGCCTCGCGAGGGTCTGTTCTTGGCTAGGGGGGATGAACTGCTGGGAGGAGTTCAATCACCCTTCTCTCTCTCTCTCTCTGATCGATCTTCTCTCTGATTCGATCTTCTCTTCTTCGTCCTCCACCTGCCACCCCCCTACCCTGTGGGTGGCTGGTCCTATTTATAGAGTCCCTGGTCCTCTTCCCAAATATCGAGCGGGAAGGGAGCCAACAATGGTGGGCTAATTTGAAGGGGGACAGCTAGCACCAGCTATCCTGACAAAAGTAGTCTTCGCCTGCACAAAGCTCTGGTGGTGACGCCGTCTTGGGCTCCACGATGACCTCCGTCTTGCAGTCCTCCTGGTCTTGGTCTTGTTGCACCGAAATGGCAACCTTTGCCTGATGCCTCGGTACTCCGCGCCTGCGCTTGCCCCCTTTGCACCAAAGGGGAAAGGAGGACACTGCACGGGCTGGCGCCCGCTTGGCGCCCTTGGTCGTCATGGCTTGCGTCACGGGCACCTCGTGAGGTACCCCGCCTTGATCTCTCCGCCTCCTCGCGAGCCAGCCTGGTGAGGCCATGCCTGAGGAAGCTCCACGTCGTCCGCCCCGCGAGGCTTGGCCCCTCGCGAGGGTCTTGGGTCTGTGTTGATGAAGATGGGCCGTGCTGGGCCCCCCTTTGAGCCACGCCGCAGGCCGCGGGCAGGCAAGTCTGGGGACCCCCGTTCCCAGAATGCCGACAGTAGCCCCCGGGCCCAAGGCGCGCCTGGACTTGGCCGTGCAGGGAGGCGGAAGGGCAAGAGCGAAGCGCCGCGGGCCCTAATAGCCTGCGGCTTTGGGCGCCGTGTGGCGGTTGATTGGACGTGGGCGTCTCCACTTCCCCATGGCGCCTCGGCAACTGCACGGATTGGACAAGTCCCTGCATGCAAAGCGGGTCATGATTACCTGCGATCATGGAGGTCGGCGGTTGGCCTTCGCTGGCCATAAGTACGAAACGGCGCACGCCCTTCCAGTCCATCCCTTCTTGCTTCTCCTTCTTCCCGGTCCTTGCTCCGTCTTCCTGCGATGGCTCCGATCCGCCGGTTCTCGACGGCAGAGAAGGGAACGGCTCCCCGAGAGGAACCAGACCCGCTCCCGCCGAAGATACGGCTCATCCTCCTCGGCCCGGACGAGGGGGCCCATCAGGTGGTGTCGAGGCCTTGGTGCGAGCGGGCACCACCGGGGTTCCTGCTTCCCTTGTACGCCCACATCGAGGGCCCTGAAGGAGCTGATGCTGATCGCCACGGGCGGCGCCGCCGTCGGCGCCGATGGGTCACGAAGGTGTGGGTCGTCCCCCCTGGGGTCCACACCGAGGGCTCCTCCCGAGAGTTCGTGTTCCACGCCGCCATGCCTCCTCAGTCTTGGATTCGCCTTCCTTCCTTCTTCGCCTCCATCATCCCGCAGGGAGAACTCCTGGAGCTTTGGCTGCAGCACGCCGGCTGCAGCACCCTCGCGACCGAGGCAGAGGT
Organism: Triticum urartu; assembly: GCF_003073215.2. Classification (NCBI taxonomy): domain Eukaryota; kingdom Viridiplantae; phylum Streptophyta; class Magnoliopsida; order Poales; family Poaceae; genus Triticum; species Triticum urartu. The sequence goes on from NC_053024.1 coordinate 403,952,931, forward strand.
CGCGGTCGCTGCCCCGGGCGAGGTCTTCATGACTCGAGGCTGGAGCAAAATCGCCCGGGTTTGCAGGACAAGAGGCGCCTTCGCGATCCACTTGGAGTACGATGGTGCTTCGGTGATATTCTTCAAGGTCTTCGACGCGAACGGGCGCCGGCTGGAGTGCTGCCCCGGGAGAGGTGGTCGGGACCCTACTACGGCGAGGACTGGGCCCGCTGACCGCTCCCTTAGCGGCTCCTCAGGCGGCGGAGGCGTCGGAGGTTCCAGTGACTCCAGCGAGCTCCTCGCGACTCCGGAGACGAGCGATGATAGCTACGAGCCCCCGAGCCGGCGCCGCTCCTGGAGCAGGGTGGGCTCGTCAGGCCGTCGCCGCCTCTGATCTGGATGGGGTTGGCACCGGTGCTTGACGGCCCACTGTTGATGATGGCGTCTTGTGCAGGGGCGCGCGTAGTTAGCGTCCTTTTAGGATCTATTCCCTGCGAGGAATCAAAGACGCGTCCCGTGGGGGCTTGTAAGGTGCCTGTGATCCTGTTTTGTTAATATAACCCTTGTCGTAGAATTGTGCGAGTTGCTCATTCCGTCTTAGCTCGGTTCTCCCTTTTGAACCTCATGAGGGCTTGGTGCTCTACGCCGACAGGTCCCAGTCCCAAGGCGGCTTCAGCCGTCGCTGGTATGCCAAGTCGCGATGCCGTGGTCAAGGCCAGGAGGAGAGCGACCCGGGGCCCGGTAAGAGCCCCTGAGTCGCGATGCTCAGGAGGTCCCCTTTGGCGCTCAAGCAGCCGTCGTCCGGTGAGAAAGGAGAGCAGCGTCGCTAAGACGGGATTGCATTAGGTGCGGGGACGGTGCCACGGTAGCTGGTGCTTCCGGGTGGTGACTTATCTCGAGAATCAGGGGCCGCTCTCTAGTGTGTCGCCGGGTCCGTGCATCGGCAGGCGTGAGGTTGCTCGGTGAGGTCCTCGCGTGTCCCTCCCCTCTCGCCTTTGCTCCCCTTTCTGCTCTACGTCCTCGGGTCCCGGCCCTCGAGCGAGTCTCAGCCGTCGCTGGTATGCCAGGTCGCGATGCCGTGGACAAGGCCAGAGGGTGAGGGCTGGAGAGCCAGTAGGAGCCCTGAGTCACGATGCTCAGGCACCCCCCATTAACGTGAAAGCGGTTCGCGCGGATGAGAGTGAAGGAGACACCGCAAGGGCTTCGCCAGACGCAGCTCCTTTAGGAGATCCTGTAGACCCATCATAGAAAGAATGAGGGGTTGGCATGACAATTGACAGTCAGCCGTTGGTTGCTTCCGAGGGGTAATGAGGCACTGAAGGATTGACGAGGTGGCGCCATGCGGGGCTGCCGCAGCCAGAGCTCAGCCATTCAGGTTTGTCAGCGTTGCAGGGACGGACCCATGCACAAGCGTCGTGCCGTTTGGGAGCAGTTCCGTCAGTTAGCGTCAGTTGAGCGGGCAACTAGGTCAAACACATTAGCCGCGAAGGAGTGGGTTCATTCAAATAGATGCTGGGAAGGCGGACATCGCTGGGTCAGGCCCGAGTGACTTGGGGATGATGCAGCCGAGGGGCGCCCCCGACAGGGTAAGCTAACAACATGAAATAAAAGGGATACATGCCGTAGGGACGGACCCACGCGGCCTGGGAATAATGCAGCCCTGGGGGGGGCGCTCCCAGCTGGAAATGAAACATGAAAGATGTCACCTGACGATGTTGAGGATGAAGGAGTATTGGTGTAGCTGACTCGGCGGGCTGCGGAAGCCGATCCTCACGAGCCCCCAGGCCCAGGGGCCTCGGGAGGATCCGGAGGCGCTGGTGGCTCCTCGCGGACCATCTCCATCTCCGCCAGGGCTGCAGAATGCCTGGCCTCTTGAGCCTCCATGATGCCCCTCATGAGGCGCTGGTACGTGGCAGACGCATTCGGCAAGCCGTAAGGCATGCGAACATAGCTCTGGGGTGGACCTCTGCAGCGCCCCACTCGCGAGGGCCAGAGGCGCTCCAGAGAGGCAACTCAATTGAGCCCTGGTATGTCGATGCAGACACGCAGCCCACCATCCTCGCCTGGATGGGGAGCCACTGCTGGTAGGCGGCGGCTGCCTTTCATGACTCTTGACTCTTGTAGCTCCTGAATGGCCTTGCTGACGAACTCCTGAGGGTCTGGCTCTCCTTGCCTTACTCCTTCTTGAGGGAAACGTGCTTCGAAACACACCACCATGTGGTTCCCAAGCGCCTCCCTCGTGACCCTAGCCAGGTCGGTGGCCCTCCAGGGGAGAGCCCCCGAGCCCTGCCTGAGGAGGGCGCTGGGCGCACTTTCCTATGCGATGGAAGGAAGTTTCCCCTGGGCAGGCGCGGGCCCAGAGGGGCCTGCCTCCTGAGGGGCCGGGTCGGACGATGTCTTCTTATTCTTGGGGGCGGTCTCGGGAAGCCTCCTGCTTCCGCGATCTGGGTCTTCCAGTGGCGCGGCCTGAAAGGCTCGTTCCAGGGAACACATCGCGTCCTTCTCTTCACAGGGCACCATGATGACTCCGCCACTCCCTGGCATCTCGAGGACGTTGTAGCCATGGTGAGTTATGGCCATGAACTTGGCCAGCGCTGGGTACCCAAGGATGGCGTTGTACGGCAGGCGAATGTGAGCGACGTCGAAGTCGATGAGCTCGGTGCCGTAGTTGTCGCGTGCCCCGAAAGTGACAGGGAGGCGGACCTGCCCAATCGGGACCGTGGAGCCGTTGGTGATTCCGGAGAAAGGCTTGGTTGGCTGAAGCTGGCTGTAGGGCACTTGGAGATTGTTGAATGTTTCCACGGATAGGACGTTGAGCCCTGCCCCGCCGTTGATGAGGGTCCTGGTGACCACCATGTTGCTGATGATTGGGGAACAAAGCATCGGGAGGACTCCGGCTGTAGCCGCACACTTGAGCTGATCTGCTGAGCTGAAGGTGATGGCGCATGCCGACCACCTGAGAGGGCGCGTGGCTTCGAGCTTGGGGAGGACTGCATTCACTTCACGGGCGAACTGCTTGAAGATGCGTTGAGAGGCTGGGGCTTGATCCCCGCCAAGGATGCAGGCGATCGCGCGCGGCTCCTGGAAGCCCCCAGCCCCCTCGTCCTGGTGGCGGTCCTCGTTTCTCCTTGGCTGCGGCGGCAGCGGAGGGAGGCCTGCGTTGCCTTGCGGGTGATCCTCGCAAGGCTGATCCCTCCAGTCTTCCTCGCGAGGCGGGTCTTGCCAGCGATCCTCGCGAGGTTGATCTCGCCACCCTTGGCACGGGCCACGGTCTTCCCAGCGTCCTGCGTTCCTTCCTCCTCCTCGACCGTAGCCCCGGTCACCGCAGTTGGGGCAACGGCCGATCCTTCCTTCTCGCACGGCTCGGAGCTCTTGACATTCGTTGGTGTTGTGGGTGTGGAGGTCGTGGTACACACAGTATCGACTGCCCTTGGAAGGTTCGGGCTGATCTCTGCCCCGCTTGGTGTCTGGTTCTGCCGCGAGCACGGCATCCCCCTTACGCTTCACATCCTTGGCCTTGGGCTTCTTCTCTTCTGGGTCTGTGACAGGCAGCTCGAGGAGGGAGAGACGCCCTTCCTTAGCCCAGGCGCACTTGGTTGCCAAGTTGAACAGCTCCAAGGAAGTGCACAGGTCTTCATGCATCGCCAGCTCCTCCTTCATCTTGACATCGCGCACGCCGTTAGAGAAGGCCGAGATGATGGCCTCCTCAGTCACCTTGGGAATCTTGAGGCGTGCGTTGTTGAAGCGCTGGATATACTTCTACAGGGTCTCCCCGGGTTGTTGCTTGATGCGGCGCATGTCGCTCACGGCGGGTGGCCGGTCGCGAGTACCTTGGAAGTTGGCGATGAAGCGGGTGCACATCTCGTCCCAGGAGGAGATCATGCCTGGAGCCAGGTTCAGGAGCCAGGTGCGTGCCCCGTCCTTGAGCGCCATGGGAAACCAGTTCTCCATGACCTTCTCGTCTCCGTTGGCAGCTTCGATGCCTAGCTCATAGAGCTGGAGGAACTCCGCAGGGTCGGCCGTGCCGTCGTAATGTGGAGGCAGGTCTGGCTTGAACTTGCCGGGCCACGTGATGCTGCGTAGCTCGGTGGTGAAGGCACGGCAGCCTGCTGTGGCCACGGGAGGCCTTGGGTGACGGGGAGCTTGGTCTTGCACGTCCCCACGCGCTGTAGCTGGGAGCAGTGCGGGGTCTTGACGTGCGGGAGCAGGAGCATGGTCGCGACGTGCTGGAGCAGGGAGCGCCCGGGCAGCTTCTTGCGGGCGAAGGACTTCTTGGCAGCTCTGCTCTTGTCGCGCTGGCACCTGACGGAGCGTGTTCCGCCCAGGGGCCACGTGCCTTGGAGCCATGGCGCCTTCTTGAGGAGGAGGCAGCCGGGGCGCCGTGGGAGCTTCGTCGCCCGCGCGGGGCGGGGTGTGGTGCAGCGGAACGGACGGCGCAGGGGAGCCCCCTGCGGCGCGGATGAGCTCGGCGACGCGGTCGAGCCATTCTTCGTAGACGTCATCGACGGGACGGTAGCGCAGGAGCTCGTTTGCCGCGATGAGCGCAGCTCGAGCCTCCATGGGTGCGCGGAGCGCGCGGGACGAAGAACCAGCTGGGGTGAGCAAGGGAGTAGCGGTGCGCCCGTCTTGCCGCACGGACGGATGCTGAGACGATGCTTGCTGCTCATCCGCTGCCGGGCCAGTGGCGGTGTTGACGGCAGGTGACGGGGAACGACAAGGACGCCCGCCGACAGGAGCCGTCTGGGCAACGCGTGAAGCAAGAGCGGCCCGGTGCTCGGCGCGGGCCCGACGAGCGTCAGACATGGGCGCGATGGTCGAAGGAGAACGGGGTGGTGGAAGACGAATTTCGGCGCACCCCTACCTGGCGCGCCAAATGTCGGATTTCGGGTTCCGGCAGACCCTTGAGGTTCGAACACTGGGGTGCGCGCGGAGATTTCGCCTTCTACCTACCTGCACCCCTCCGCCTCGCTAAGATCTAAGCTATGGAAAGAACAACACAAGAGACACAGGGTTTATACTGGTTTGGGCCACCGTTGTGGTGTAATACCCTACTCCAGTGTGTAGTGTGGTGGATTGCCTCTTGGGCTGATGATGATGAGCAATACAAAGAAGAATAGCCTCGCGAGGGTCTGTTCTTTGCTGGGGGGATGAACTGCTGGGAGGAGTTCAATCAGCCTTCTCTCTCTCTCTCTCTCTCTGATCGATCTTCTCTCTGATTCCATCTTCTCTTCTTCGTCCTCCACCTGCCACCCCCCTACCCTTTGGGTGGCTGGTCCTATTTATAGAGGCCCTGGTCCTCTTCCCAAATATCGAGCGGGAAGGGAGCCAACAATGGCGGGCTAATTTGAAGGGGGACAGCTAGCACCAGCTATCCTGACAAAAGTAGTCTTCGCCTGCACAAAGCTCTGGTGGTGACGCCGTCTTGGGCTCCACGATGACCTCCGTCTTGCAGTCCTCCTGGTCTTGGTCTTGTTGCACTGAAATGGCAACCTTTGCCTGACGCCTCAGTACTTCGCGGCTGCGCTTGCCCCCTTTGCACCAAAGGGGAAAGGAGGACACTGCGCGGGCTGGCGCCCGCCTGGCACCCTTGGTCGTCATGGCTTGCGTCACGGGCACCTCATGAGGTACCCCGCCTTGATCTCTCCACCTCCTCGCGAGCCAGCCTGGTGAGGCCGTGCCTGAGGAACTCCACGTCGTCCACCCCGCGAGGCTTGGCCCCTCGCGAGGGTCTTGGGTCTGTGTTGATGAAGATGGGCCGTGCTGGGCCCCCCTTTGAGCCACACCGCAGGCCGCAGGCAGGAAAGTCTGGGGACCCCCGTTCCCAGAACGTCGACAAGACAGAAGAGTTATGCAGATACTAAACGCAAGGAGGTATCCTATGAAGTCGGAGACAGAGAATATCTTCGTGTGTCACCACTTTGAGGAGTCAAAGGAAAATTAGCCCCACGATTTGCAGGACCATACCGAGTTTTGGAATGTATGGGAGAAGTTGCCTGCAAATTGGAGTTACCCGAAGGTTTGTCAGGAGTTCATGATGTATTTCACATTTCCCAGTTAAAGAAATGCCATGCAGAGATGGCCGATATTCCTCTGAGAGATACAGTGCCCCTGGAAGCAATACAGTTGGAGAGTGACCTGACCTACGAGGAGAAACCCGTTAAGATTATCGAGTTTGCCAGACGAGTTACACGCAGCAAGGTCATCCAGTTTTGCAAAGTTCAGTGGAGCCACCATACCGAGGAAGAAGCCACCTGGGAGTGAGAAGAAGACCTACGGAAAGACCACCCACACCTATTTGCTAGCCAACCCGAATCTTGAGGGTGAGATTCATCTTAAGGGGGGTAGGTTTGTAACATCCAAATTTTCAATTTGGATGTTAATCATTAGGTCATCATATGCATCCATGATTTCTTTGCATTTTAATTTGATTTATTTGGACATTTTGATCCAAGAGACCTTAAGCAACTCAAGGACCATTTGAGAGAGTTTGAGGTTTTCATAAAATTCCATTTTTGAATTCTCAAAATTTGGTAATTTGGGTCAAGGTGATTTTATTTGAAGTTATTTTTTCCAATTATTTCAAAATAAATAAAATAATGAGAGAAGATAATATGACTTCTTAAAAAGATCGAGGAAATAATGGAAATTTAGTTTCGAATAAAAATATATTTTTTTGAATTTTGTTTGAGATGTATTCGGTTAAATTAGGGAAAAATTGCATTTTATCCTAGAAATATGTTCACGTTGTCCTAAATATTAGGAGAGGACCGTGAAAAATATTTTTGGAATTTTAGGATTTTTATTTATTTTATTTATTTTATTTTAGATTTTTCTCTGCGGCTAAATTATTTAAAAATATATTTTTTTCGCCGGACCGAACTAGGCCGAAGGCCCAGCCGGCCCGCTCGCGCTGCCGCCTTCCCCATCGTGCCCGAGCCGGATTCTGGCGGAGTCTGAGCCGCCGCCGCCTCGCCATCGCCCCCTTTCCCAAGTCGGCCACCCCCCTTTATATAGACGCCCAACCCGCCGCCCCACTCCTCCCCAAACCGTGCCGCCCCGCCACCCCAAGCCACCGCCGCCGCCGCTCGCCGCCACAAGCCGCCGCCGCCATTGCCGCGCCGCACCGCCTCGCACCACCTCCCGCCTCCCCGCGACGCCGCCTCGCGTCGCCGCCGCGTTGCTAGCCACCGCCCTACCGCCGCTGCCACACCATCCCGCTCGCGGGAGTTGCTGCCGCCGCCGGTTTTTTGGCGAACCAGCATAAACCGCTAACCCGCCTGGTTTTTTATTTATTTTGGTTTTATATTTTAGATTGGTTTATTATTTAGCTCAAGTTATTTAGTGAGCGTTCGCTCGTTTGGTTCTTTTAACGAACAAATTCATTCGTCAGTGTCTATTAGCGGACGTTCATCCGATAGATTTTTCTTTTTAGTTTAATTTTCGACCGGGGATCTATCCATAATTATTTTCATCACAGATTAGTCCCTGATCTTTAAACTCTCACTACCTTTTGCTCGTTTATCCAAATCCGGTGAAACCAACGCCAAAATCTTCGTCTTGTTTCCCTCTGTCCAGATAAACAACTTGAACGTGCTGTTGAAAATTTACAATTTGGTTTCAAGCAGATTTGAGTTTGAACTTCTTTTGATCGTAGTTTGAGTTTCGTATCTCCGATTCAATTGATTCTTTTTGCAAATTGAAGCTCTTCACTTGAACTTTATGTTGAGATCTTTCTTTCGGTTTTACCTTTGCATCCTATGCTTTAGTGCTTATGTATGCTATTGTTTGTTCATGATAGAGTTTTCGGAGTGCGAGGCTTGCTACTACGAATCTCTAGGGTTTCCGATCGTCAGCAAGGCAAGTAACACTTTGATCATACCCCTTTATTACCAAGTTTTTATGCATTAGTTTCAACCCTCAAACATTGCATGAGTAGGTTTTTATAACATGTGGGTATTGGGAAGTAGTTGATGAGGTAGGAACCTATTGTCTTATATCAAACCCCAGGTAATAAACGTTATGCTTATACCGCATTGGTATGCTAGTAGACGTGGATTGGTATGTGAGATTCATGCAAGATCTGAGAGTTAATATTTAACTAAGGGAAACTTAAGGTGGCTACTTTAATACACATCTGGGTGGATTGGTTGTGAGCACCTAGAACAATCCAGTGTTGTCCTAGGATATCCCGGAGTACCCGTGTGATCATCCTATGGAATGCCACCCCGGCTCAAAGGGATCATAATATTATTCATGCTTAGAAACTTCCGTGTGCAGCCACAAGACATTATGGGATCTGGCATAGTTGAGTAAGTTGTGTGACCTCTTTCAGTGGTAGGCTAGCAGATGTAGGGGAAAATAGGTGGTACTGTCTACCCAGAGTAAAGAGTTAATGATTCAGAAAGACTATGTCTCGATCATCCGATCATGGATGTGGTCGAGTCTTGTGGGGAGAAGTGCGCAAACATCTGCAGAGTGTATAAACTAATCATGGTTAGCCGTGTCCCCGGTTATGGACATCTTGAGTATCTGGTATTTTAATTATTGATTGTTCTCATCACTTTACTTAATGAATTTGTTGGGTTATTAATTACTATTTTGGGATTGAGTTGGAGGAATCTTCTCAATGATGACATAAAATTTGTAGTTAAATAAAATATATTCCTTTGTTGTAGGGAAAAATTAGCTTTATGTAAATGATAACCGTAGAGCCTCCACCAGCCAAATATGCATGTAGTGATAGTTGTTATTTGTTCATTGCTCTATGGTGTTATCTTGCCAGCATATTCCATGTGCTGACCTACATGGCTATAACGTATCATGTTGCAAAATATTCAGATGAAGAGTAAGGTGCGATAGGTCGTTGTCATGCACTCAATTTTGCCGTGGAGTTGGATGGACTCATTTATCTTCGTAGGTTCCGCAGTTATCTTATTTAGATGGCCTTCAACCATATTATTGTAATAAGTACTCTTTATGAGACACTCGATGTAATAAGTGTGTGATTGAACTCTGTTATAAATCCATGAGTACTGTGTGTGTCAGCAATACCGATCCAGGGATGACACTTAAGCACAGAGACTACGGTCCATTGGGATCGGGTTGCTACATCTACGAAGATCTTTATCGGTCAAACCCCATAACAGCATACGTGGTTCCCTTTGTCATCGGTCTGTTACTTGCCCGAGATTCGATCGTTGGTATCATCATACCTTGTTCAATCTCGTTATCAGCAAGTCTCTTTACTCGTTCTGTAATGCATCATCCCGGAACTAACTCATTAGTCACATTGATTGCAAGGCTTATAGTGATGTGCATTACCGAGAGGGCCCAGAGATACCTCTCCGATACACGGAGTGACAAATCCTAATCTTGATATATGCCAACTCAACAAACACCATCGGTGACACCTGTAGAGCATCTTTATAATCACCCAGTTACGTTGTGACGTTTGATAGCACACAAGGTGTTCCTCAGGTATTCGGGAGTTGCATAATCTCATAGTAAGAGGAACATGTATAAGTCATGAAGAAAGTAATAGCAATAAAACTAAAAAATCATAATGCTAAGCTAATGGATGGGTCTTGCCCATCACATCATTCTCTAATGATGTGATCCTGTTCATCAAATGACAACACATGTCTATGGTCAGGAAACTTAACCATCTTTGATCAATGAGCTAGTCAAGTAGAGGCATACTAGGGACACACTGCTTTGTCTATGTATTCACACATGTACTAATTTCCGGTTAATACAATTCTAGCATCAATAATAAACATTTATCATGATATAAGTTAATATAAATAACAACTTTATTATTGCCTCTAGGGCATATTTCCTTCATCTCAGGCATCTCATTTTCAACTCATGAAAGAACTCTCCATCAAGCATAGGCACTCTACGTCTAGGACTACCCAACGTAGACTCGTCCATCTTCCTCCAATGGTGATTAAACCAAAGAAATGGAGACCAATGCTCTGATACCAATTGTAGGATTGACAAGAGGTGTCTAGAGGAGGGGGTGATTAGACCCTCAACAAAGAAAAGTAGCAGTTTTTAATTTATTTAAGTTAAGGTGGAGTTTTAGCACAAGTTTAAACATTCACAATACATTTCAAGTAAGCATGGCAAGAGTATATGAGCAACAGAAAGTAAAGCATGCAAGTTGCAAGAAAGTAAAGGGATGGGATTGGAGTGTGAAAATGCAATTGGAGACACGGAGATTTTTGGCGTGGTTCTGATAGGTGGTGCTATCGTACATCCATGTTGATGGAGACTTCAACCCAAGAAAGGGTAATGGTTGCGCGACTCCATGGAGGGCTCCACCCAGGAAGGGTCCACGAAGAAGCAACCTTGTCTATCCCACCATGGCCATCTCCCACGAAGGACTTGCCTAACTTGGGTAGATGTTCACAAAGTAGGCGGTCTCCTTGCCCTTACAAACTCCCTAGTTCAACTCCATAATCTTGACGGAGGCTCCCAAGTGACACCTAACCAATCTAGAAGACACCACTCTCCAAAAGGTAATAGATGGCGTGTTGATGATGAACTCCTTGCTCTTGCGCTTCAAATGATAGTCTCCCCAACACTCAAATCTCTCTCACAGATTTGGATTTGGTGGAAAGATTATTTGAGTGGAAAGCAACTTGGGCAAGGCTAGAGATCAAGATTCTTCTGGTTGGATTGGTATATCTTAGTGTCAACACATGAGTAGGTGGTTCTCTTTCAGAAAATGAATGCTTGGAAGTGTAGGCACGTTCTGATGGCTCTCTCCACAAATGGAGGATGGGTGGAAGGGTATATATAGCCTCCACTCAAAAACTAGCTGTTACACAGAACTCACCAAACTCGGTGGGACCGAATCGAGAAACTCGGTCAGACCGATATGGTTCAAAATGTGAATGTTAGAGTTTTCGGTGGGACCGATATGATCAACATGGTGGGACCGATGTACTAGGGTTAGGGTAAAACCTCAACTTGGTTTGGCCGATTACACAAACTCGGTGGAACCAATTTTGGTAGTAAGCAAGACAGATAGTTGGTCAAGCAAACTCGGTGGGACTGATTGGTTATCTCGGTGGGACCAAAATAATTGCAAAAAGAGAGTTTGCGAGCCCATCTCGGTGAGACCGAGATCCCATCGGTGAGACCGAACTGATTAGGGTTTCTGGTAGTGGCTATGTCAAGTGAACAACCCTACAACCAAATACAAGAAATCTCTTGTGTCCCCAACACACCCAATACAATGGTAAATTGTATAGGTGCACTAGTTCGGCGAAGAGATGGTGATAAAAGTGTAGTATTGATGGTATAAACATATTTTTATAATCTGAATAAAGAAAAATATCAAGGTAGCAAATATTAAACGGGCACACAAACGGTTTTGCAATGCATGAAAATGAGGCCTAGGGTCCGTACTTTTCGCTAGTGCAATCTCTCAACAGTGCTAATATAATTGGACCATATAACCGTCCCTCAATGTGCAATGAAGAATCACTCCAAAGTTCCTATCTAGCGGAGAACATAAGACAGAATTGTTTGTAGGGTACGAAACCACCTCAAAGCTATTATTTCCGATCAATCTATCCTAGAGTTCGTACTAAAATAACACAATGCTATTCTCTTTGACCGATCTAACCAAGAGTTCGTACTAAAATAACACCAAAGCAAATTCAGATTCATAATATTAAATCCAACATAAAGAACTTCGAAGAGTGCCCCAAGATTTCTACCAGAGAAACAAAGACAAGAACGTGCATCAACCCCTATGCATAAATTACCCCAATGTCACCTCGGGAATCCGCAAGTTGAGTGCCAAAACATATATCAAGTGAATCAATATGATACCCCATTGTCACCACAAGTATTCATATGCAAGACATATATCAAGTGTTCTCAAATCCATAAAAGTATTCAATCCGATAACAACGAAATCTGAAAGGGAAAAACTCAATTCATCACAACAAGATAGAGAGGGGAAAACACCATATGATTCGACTATATTAGAAAAGCCCGTGATACATCAAGATCGTGACATCTCAAGAACACAAGAGAGAGAGAGAGAGATTAAACACATAGCTACTGGTACAAACCCTCAGTCTCGAGGGTGGACTACTCCCTACTCATCGTGGTGGCCGCCGGTATGATGAGGATAGCCACCGGAGATGATTTCCCCCTCCGACAGAGACTTGTGGCGGCGGAACGGGGTCTAGATTGGTTTTTGGTGGCTACCGAGACTTGGCGCGGCGGAACTTCTGATCTAGGTTAACCCGAGGGTTTCTGGTATTTTTCGGAATTTATAAGGTAAAGAGGCGGTGTGGGAGGCCACCGAGGTGGGCACAACCCACCTAGGTGCGCCTGGGCCCCCAGGTGTGCCCTGGTGGGTTGTGCCCCCTCGGGGCACCCCCTAGGTGCTGCTCTGGCCCATCCTAGTTATTCTGGTCCATAAAAATTCTCCAAAAAGTTTCGCAGTGTTTGGACTCCGTTTGATATTGATTTTCTGTGATGTAAGAAACAAGTAAAAACAGCAATTGGCACTTGGCACTGGGTCAATAGGTTATTCCCAAAGAATGATATAAAGTTGCTATAAAATGATTGTAAAACATCCAAGAATGATAATATAATAGCATGAATACTTCATAAGTTATAGATACATTTGAGACGTATCTGCATCCCCAAGCTTAATTCCTACTCGTCCTCGAGTAGGTAAATGATAAAAGAAATAATTTAATAAGTGTGAATGCTAACAAAGTGCGCAAGTTTGATCAATGAAAATTTCAATCACTTTTCCTAGCATCATGACAACAATTCTTTTCTCATAAATTTTTCTCATGTTAAAGCAGCAACCAATTCACATGTTAAGGTTCAAATAATGAATTCTCTTGAAACTCAACAACCTATGTTCTCAGTCACCAAGCAATTGGAATTCAACTTATTTAACAGAGTCTAAGTAAGAGTTCAACATACACAACCATCATATAGTCTTCTATGATTGCTACCACTCATTGCATACACATGAGTAAAACATTTCAACCGGACACATAGAAAGATAGGGGCTTATAATTTCACCTCCCAACGTATTCACCTGAAGGGTGATGTCAACAATAATAATTCATGCTACCAATATCTAACTGGATATTTGTGCCTAGATCTTTCCTCACCACATGATGCTTGCCAAAAGAGAAAAATAAAAAGGAATAGAGAGAAAAACTTTGACTCTTGCATGAAAGTAAATACATAAAAGTAAAAGATAGGCCCTTCGCAGCGGGAAGCAGAGGTTGCCATGCGCTTATTTGTTTGTATGCTCAACCCCTTAGTGCAAAAGAACGTCGCGTTATATTGCCCCTTATGAGAGCAACCTTTAGTCTGTCGCTTTTATTCTTTGCCATCACAAGTTCGGACAACGCTCAATCTTCTCTTGCACTAAATGATCTAACACTTTAAGAAGCAATTTTTATCGCCTTATTGCACCGATGACAACTTACTTGAAGGATCTTATTCAATCCTTAGGTAGGTATGGTGGACTCTTGAAAATATGATTTTGGTTTAAAGGTTTTTGGATGCACAAGTAGTATCTCTACTTAGTGCAGAATTTTTGGCTAGAAAAGATGGGGGCAAGCACCACATGTTGAAGGATCTATGGCAATATAACTTCTATGTGAATATGAACAAACATAAACCATTATGTTGTCTTCCGTGTCCAACGTCAACAATTTTGGCATATAATATTTTGATGGGGGCTCACAATCACAAAAGATTTCCATGATAGTGCATTTGCATGTGAAAGTTCTCTTCCTTAAAGTAATCATTCAGGAATTTCTTGTATGACCAATATTGTGATTGTCAAGCTTCAAAAGATCTCAATTTCTAAACCCAATGTGAAGATACCACAAGACATGATATAATTTCAACTTCATGATATTCAATTCATTCAACAATTTACTCATAGGATATAAGTGAAGCACAAGAGTAAATGACAAGATAATCCAAAAAGATATAAGTGAAGATCATGATCATAATATTTCTTTCTCTCAAATTAATATAAGTGAAGAAAGAGAGAATTTCTTCAAAATACTAAAGCACACCGTTCTCAAAAAGATATAAGTGAAGCACTAGAGCAATTCCGTAGAGAAGAGCTTTGTTGACGGGATGTGAATGCCGCTTACTTAGCCTCCCTGGCAACTATTTGAGGACTCTATTTTATTTAAAAACTTTCAGATCTAACTTATTTATTAAAACAGAAAGAAAAATGAAAATAAAATGACATTCTAAGAATAGCACAACTCATGTGGAGAAGCAAAAACTTTGGATCAACCGATACTAACCGATAATTGTTGATGAAGAAAGGTGGGATGACTACCGGGGCATCCCCAAGCTTAGATGCTTGAGACTTATTGAATATTATCTTGGGCTGCCTTGGGCATCCCCAAGCTTGAGCTTTTGTTTCTCCTTAATTCTTCTCATATCACGGTTCTCCTAAATCGCAAAAGCTTCATTCACACAAAACTCAACAAGAACTCGTGAGATAAGTTAGTATAAACCAATGCAAAAACCTTATAATTCTCTACGGTAGAAAATCACTAAAATTATTATTCAACATTGATTAATAAATGCCTCTGCATATTTAATACTCCTATCCTCAAATAGGATCTTTAAAAAAGCAAACATATGCAAACAATGCAAACATAACAACAATCTGCCAAAACAGTACAGTCTGTAAAGAATGCAAGAGTATCAATACTTCCCTAACTCCAAAAGTTATGAAAATTTGACACAGTGTAGAAAATTTACCAGAGCTCATTTTGGAAAGATTTTCAATATTTTATCACATTTCTTACTTTCTAGGGAATTTTTACAACATCGATAAACTTTCTGTTTTCAAACAGCAACATGTATACTTGCAAAATAAGCATGGCAAAGGCTATCATTGCCACTTTTATTGAAATAAAAGATGAAAAACATTATTATAAATAACAGAAAGAAAATACTAACAAAATAAAATGATGCTCCAAGCAAAACACATCTCATGTGACGAATGAAAACATAGCTCCAAGTGAGGTTACCAATAATGTTGGAGACGAAAGAGGGGATGCCTTCCGGGGCATCCCCAAGCTTAGTTGCTTGGATCTTCCTTGAATATTACCTTTGGGTGCCTTGGGAATCCCCAAGCTTAGGGTCTTGTCACTCCTTATTCTCCTCATATCAACATCTCACCCCAAAACTTGAAAACTTCAATCACACAAAACATAATGGAACTTCGTGAGATAGGTTAGTATGATAAAGAGCAAACCATTTCACTTTTGGTAATGTCAAAGACAAGATTAATAATTGTTCTCACACAATGCTGACTATAGAGTATCATTTTGAAAATTTATATTGAGCAATATAAGCCATGGAAACTAGAAAACAAGCAAACTATGCATTGAAAACAGAATATGTCAGAAACAGAACAATCTGTAGTAATCTGTACTCCAACCATACTTCTGCTACTCTAAAAATTATTAAAAATTAGGAAAACCTGGGCAATTTGTCTATTAATCTTCTTCAAAAGGAATCAGAATTTTATCATGCTTTTGTTAAAAATGAGAATTGTTCTCCCGAGCACAAAAGTTTCTGTTTTCAGCAAGATCAAATCAACTATCACCATAAGCCATCCCAAAGGTCTTACTTGGCACTTTATTGAAACGAAAGCAATAAAACATGATTACTACAGCAGCATAATCATGTGAACACACAAAAACAGTAGGGAAAAGTGTTGGGTTGTCTCCCAACAAGCGCGTTTCTTTAATGCCTTTTAGCTAGGCATGATGATTTCAATGATGCTTGCATAAAAGATAAGAATTGAAATATAACAAGATAATCATGAATCACATGGCAATCACATTTAAGTCTAACCCACTTCCTATTCATAGGGATTTTGTGAGCAAACAATTTATGGGAACAAGAATCAACTAGCATAGGAAGGCAAAACAAGTACAACTTCAAAACTTTCAACATAAAGAGAGGAAACTTGGTATTATTGAGATATGTAAAAGCATAAATTCCCCTCTCATAATAGTTTTTAGTAGCATCATGAATGAATTCAACAATATAACCATCACATAAAGCATCATTTTCATGATACATAAGCATATAAATTTTGTTACTCTCCACATAAGCAAATTTCTTCTCATCAATAGTAGTGGGAGCAAACTCAACAAAATAACTCTCATGAGAGTGAAAATTAAAATCATGATGACAAGTTTCATGGTTATCATTATTCTTTATAGCATACATGTCATCACCATAATCATCATAGATAGCAACTTCGTTCTCATAATCAATTGGAACCTCTTCCGAAATAGTGGATTCAACACTAAATAAAGTCATGCTCCAAATCCACTTTAATAATTATCACAACAAGATTCAACACCTTCCAAAATAGTGGGATCATTACTTCCTAAAGTTGAAACTATCGGATTTCGGGTTCCGGCAAAACCCTTGAGGTTTGAACACTAGGTGCGCACGAAGTTCTCTCCTCCCCCTTGCTCTCTCCCTCACCGCGATCTTAAGGCTCAGCGCGTCGAACTCACAGAACAAAGGGACACAAGATTTATACTGGTTCGGGCCACCGATGTGGTGTAATACCCTACTCCAGTGTGGTGTGGTGGATTGCCTTGTAGTCTGAGGATGAACAGTTACATGGGAAGAATGGCCTCCCGAGGAGAGGTGCTCTTGTTCTTGGTGAGCTTGTCTGGTGACCTTGGTGGAATGGATCCAGTCTAGGATGAGATGCCTCCCAACAGTGGTGGCTAGTCCTATTTATAAGGCCCTGGTTCTCTTCCCAAATATTAGGTGCGAAGGGATCGCACAACAGCTAGTTTGAAGGGAGACAACTAGTACAAGTTATCCTGACTAAAGGTGGTCTTCGCCTGCCAAAGGCTCTGGTGGTCACACCGTCCTGGGCTCCACGGTGACCTCCGTCCTGCCGTCCCACTGGTCTTGGTCTCGTTGCACTGATATGGAAACCTTTGCCTGATGCCTCAGGACTCCTTGCCTGCGCCTGCCCCTTTAGCACCAAAGAGGAAACGAGGACACTGCACGCGCTGGCGCCCGCCTGGTGCCCGCCTGGCCTCGCTCGTCATGGCTTGCATCACAGGAACCTCGCGAGGTGCCCCTTGCCTTGATCTCTCCGCCCCTCGTGAGCCAGCCTGGTGAGGCCGCCCCCAAGGAGGTCTTGCGGCGTCCGCCTCGCGAGGCTCGGCCCCTCGCGAGGGTCTTGAGTGTTTGCTGGTGAAGATGGGTCGTACAGGGCCGCTGGTGGAGCCACGCCGTGGGCCGCAGGCAGGCAAGTCTGGGGACCCCCGTTCCCAGGACACTGACAGAAACTCTTCCAAACCTACTTTCATCAATATAATCATCATAAATAGGAGGCATGCTTTCATCATAATAAATTTGCACATCAAAACTCGGGGGACAAAAAATATCATCTTCATCAAACATAGCATCCCCAAGCTTGTAGCTTTTTATATCATTAGCATAACGGATATTCAAAGAATTCATACTAACAACATTGCAATCATGCTCATCATTCAAATATTTTGTGCCAAACATTTTATTGACTTTTTCTTCTAATAATTGAGCACAATTTTTGAAACCATCATTTTCAAGAAAGATATTATAAAGATGATCAATAATATGATGCAACCTCAATTCCATTTTTTGTAGTTTTCTTTTATAAACCAAACTAGTGATAAAACAAGAAACTAAAAGATTTAATTGCAAGATCTAAAGATATACCTTCATGCACTCACCTCCCCAGCAACGGCGCTAGAAAAGAGCTTGATGTCTAGTAGACACGAGTTGGGCCTCCAAGCGCAGAGTTTTGTAGGACAGTAGCAATTTTCCCTCAAGTGGATGACCTAAGGTTTATCAATGCGTGGGAGGTGTAGGATGAAGATGGTCTCTCTCAAACAACCGTTCAACCAAATACAAGAAATCTCTTATGTCCCCAACACACCCAATACAATGGGAAATTGTATAGGTGCACTAGTTTGGCGAAGAGATGGTGATAAAAGTGTAGTATTAATGGTAGAAATATATTTTTATAATCTGAATAAATAAAAATAGTAAGGTAGAAAATAGTAAACAAGCATAAAAACGGTATTGCAATGCGTGAAAATGAGGCCTAGGGTCCCATACTTTCGCTAGTGGAATCTCTCAACAGTGCTAATATAGTTGGATCATACAACCGTCCCTCAACGTGCAACAAAGAATCATTCCAAAGTTCCTATCTAGCGGAGAACATAAGACGAAATTGTTTGTAGGGTATGAAACCACCTCAAAGCTATTCTTTCGGATCAATCTATCCTAGAGTTCGTACTAAAATAACAGGACGCTATTCTTTTCGATCGATCTAACCAAGAGTTCGTACTAAAATAACACCAAAGCAAATTGAGATTCATAATATTCAATCCAACACAAAGAACTTCAAAGAGTGCCCTAAGATTTCTACCAGAGTAACAAAGACAAGAAAGTGCATCAACCCCTATGCGTAGATTACCCCAATGTCACCTCAGGAATCTGTAAGTTGAGTGCCAAAACTTATATCAAGTGAATCAATATAATACCCCATTGTCACCACGAGTATTCATATGCAAGATATATATATCAAGTGTTCTCAAATCCATAAAAATATTCAATCCGATAACAACGAAATCTCAACGGGATAAACTCAATTCATCACAACAAGATAGAGAGGGGAAAACACCATATGATCCGACTATATTAGCAAAGCCCATTATACATCAAGATCGTGACATCTCAAGAAAACGAGAGAGAGAGAGAGAGAGATTAAACATATAGCTACTGGTACAAACCCTCAACCCCGAGGGTGGACCACTCCCTCCTCATCGTGGTGGCCGCTAGGACAATGAAGATGGCCACCGAAGATGATTTCCCCCTCCGGCAGAGTGCCGGAACGGGTTCTAGATTGGTTTTCGGTGGCTACAGAGCTTTGCGGCGGCAGAACTTCTGATCTAGGTTAACCCCAAGGGTTTCTGGAATTTTTGGGAATTTATAGGGTAAATAGGGGGTGCGGGAGGCCACCGAGGTGGGCACCCCCCAGGTGCTACTCTGGCCCATCCTTGGTGTTCTGGTCCATAAAATTCTATAAAAAGTTTCACGGTGTTTGGACTCCGTTTGACATTGATTTTCCGTGATGTAATAAACAAGTAAAAACAACAACTGGCACTTGGCACTGGGTCAATAGGTTAGTCCCAAAAAATGATATAAAGTTGCTATAAAATGATTGTAAAACATCCATGAATGATAATATAACAACATGAATACTTCATAAATTATAGATATGTTGGAGAGGTATCAATGTTTCACATATATCCCATAATCCTTAAGAGTTTGGGTCATCCAAAGTAATTGAGCACAACATGAACCGGCGGCAATGTATTCCGCTTCGGTGGTGGATAAGGATACCGAGTTATGTTTCTTGGAGGACCAAGACACAAGAGATCTACCAAGAAATTGACAAGTACCCAAAGTGGACTTTCTGTCAACCTTGTCACCGGCATAGTCCGAGTTGGAGTAGCCAACAAGATCAAAAGAAGACCTCTTAGGATACCAAATTCCAATGTTTGGTGTATGAATTAAGTATCAGACTATCCTTTTCACAGCCTTAAGATGGCATTCCTTAGGGGCCGCTTGATATCGTGCACACATGCACACACTTAGCATAATATCGGGACGGGAGGCACATAGATATAACAATGAACCAATCATAGAGCGATAGACCTTTTGGTCAACCGGTTTGCCATCCTTAGTCAAGTAAAGATGTCCAATGGTAGGCATGGGTGTTTTCATACCTTTGCTTTCTTGCATGATAAACTTCTTGAATAAGTCCTTGGTATACTTTGTTTGGGAAACAAAGGTACCCTCCTTAGTTTGTTTGATTTGCAAACAAAGAAAGAACTTGAGTTCACTCATCATAGACATCTCAAACTTCTGCGACATTAGCCTTCCAAACTTTTCACTAAAATGAGGGTTAGTAGATCCAAATATGATATCATCCACATAAATTTGGCACACAAATAATTCACCATTAACCCTTTTAGTAAAAAGTGTAGAATCAAAATTTCCAATTTCAAAGTCTTTTTCGATGAGGAACTTGGTCAAGCATTTATACCACGCTCTAGGAGCTTGTTTAAGAACATAAAGAGCTTTGTGAAGTTTGTAAACATGATTAGGTTTCTTAGGATTAACAAATCCGGGAGGTTGTTTAATGTCCATTTGGTATAATGTGATATCATGGTGATTGGAATAAGCAAGTAAGATGCGTATTGACTCAAGTCTAGCAACGGGGGCTTATGTCTCACCATAGTCCATACCTTCAACTTGAGTGTAGCCTTGGGCGACGAGACGGACCTTGTTGTGTACAACTTGTCCATCTTCATCTTGCTTATTCCGAAACACCCATTTGGTTCCAATGACATTTTGGTTGTTGTCCAGCCTTTCTACCAATGTCCACACTTGGTTCCTCTCGAAGTTGTGTAGCTCTTCGTACATGGCGTTCACCCAATCCGCATCATCAAGAGCTTCTTAAACCTTCATAGGTTCAATACTAGAGATGAATGAATAATGTTCACAAAAAATAGCCAAACGAGTTTTAGAGAGAGTAATTCTCTTGGTTTGAATATCATCAAAGATTTGTTCGACAGGATGATCTCTTGAAACTCTTGCTCTAACTCGTGAGAGATTTTGTTTGGGTCGAGGCAGAACATCCTCATCATCTTGTTCTTCCTCTAGGCCTTCTTCATTGTTGGTGTTGTTGTTCTCTTGTGGATGTGGAGAGGGAGGTTGATGAGGTTCATCTTGGTGTACTTCCTCGTTTTCTCCATCTTGGCATGTCCCACTTGTGGATGCCTCCAAGCCAACTCGTGGTTCACCTTGTCGTTAGGTAGAGGCTTCCACTTGAATGGACGAGGTACTCTCCTTCACCTCCATTGGGCGAATCTTGCCAATAGACAAGTCTTGTATTGCTTTTGAAGGGTCTTTGTCTCCTACATCAATTGGCAATTGCTCTACTTGAGAGCTGTTAGATTCATCAAACTTCACATCTACCGTCTCTTCAACCTTTTTGGTGAAATTTTTGTAGACACGGTAAGTGTTAGAGTTTGGGCCATAACCGAGTAGGAAATCTTCATGGGATTTAGGAGCAAATTTTGAACGACGATGCTTATCAAGAATGTAGCACTTTGAGCTGAATACTCGAAAGTATCCAACTTGGAGTTTGTTACTGGTGAGAAGCTCAGATGTTGTCTTGCCGAGTAGCTTGTGAAGATATAGACAATTTGTTGCATGACAAGCTGTCTCAACCGCTTCTTCCCAAAAGTGTTTTGGCGTCTTGTACTCATCAAGCATCATTATTTCCATCTCAATAAGAATATGGTTCTTCCTCTCAACAACTCCATTTTGTTGAGGTGCGTATGTAGCCGAGAACTCATGTGAAATCCATTATTTGTCAAGAAAGGTGTCCACATTGGCGTTCTTGAACTCCGTTCCATTGTCGCTGTGAACCTTCTTGATCTTCACTTCAAATTGACTTTGGGCCTTCCTAGCGAAGTCCTTGAAGATCTTTTGGACCTGCGATTTATCATCAAGAAAAAACACCCATGTAAATCTTGAAAAGTTATCGACAATGACTAAACCGAACGAGTTACCATCGAGACTTTTGTAGGCATTGGGACCAAAAAGATCCATATGAATCAGCTCGAGCAGTCTTCTCATGGTCATGATGTTTTTCATGGGATGGCTTCCTCCAACCTATTTTCCTGCTTGACAAGCACTGCAAAGTCTATCCTTGTCAAATATCACATCTTTAACTCCAAGGATGTGATCACCTTTAATAAGCTTATCAAGATTTCACATGCCAACGTGGGCTAACCTTCTAGGTTGAGACTTTTGTAATAAGAACAATAAAAAACAGCAAGGTAGAAATTGATAAAATGGAGCACAAATGATATTGCAATGCTTTAAAATGAGGCCTAGGGTTCGTACTTTCACTAATGCAATCTCTCAACAATGCTAATATAATTGGATCACATAACCATCCCTCAACGTGAAATGAAGAATCACTCAAAAGTTCCTATCTAGTGGAGAACATAAGAAGAAATTGTTTGCAGCTATTCTTCCCGATCGATCTATCCAAGAGTTGGTACTAAAATAACACCAAGTTATTCTTTCCGGTTGATCTATCAAGAGTTCGTACTAAAATAACACCAAGTTATTCTTTCCGATCGATCTATCAAGAGTTCGTACTAAAATAACTCCAGGTTATTCTTTCCGATTGATCTATCAAGAGTTCGTACTAAAATAACACCAAAGAAAATTCAGATTCAAAATATTCAATCCAACACAAAGAACCTCAACGAGTGCCCCAAGATTTCTACTAGAGAAACAAAAGACGAGAATGTGCATCAACCCCTATGCATAGATTATCCCAATGTCACCTCGGGAATCCGCGAGTTGAGTGCCAAAACATATCTCAAGTGAATCAATACAATACCCCATTGTCACCATGGGTATTCATATGCAAGACATGTATCAAGTGCTATCAAATCCATAGAAGTATCCAATCCGATAAAACGAAATCTCAAAGGGAAAACTCAATTCACAACAAGATAGAGAGGGGAAAACACCATATGATATGACTATATTAACAAAGCCTGTGATACATCAAGATCATGACATATCAAGAACATGAGAGAGAGAGACTAAACACATAGCTACTGGTACAAACCCTCAACCCCGAGGATGGCTACTCTCTCCTCATCATGGTGGCTGCCGGGATGATGAAGATGGCCACCGATGATGATTTCCCCCTCCGACAGGGTGCCGGAATGGGCTCCCGATTGTTTTTTCATGGCTACAGAGGCTTGCGACGGAGGAACTTCTAATCTAAGGTTACTCCATGGTTTTTTAATTTTAGGGAATTTATAGGGCGAAGAGGCGATGCGGGAGGCCACCGAGGTGGGCACAACCCACCTGGCATGCCTTGGCCCCTAGGTGCTCCCTGGTGGGTTGTGCTCCCCTCGAAGCTCCCCTCTGGTACTTCTTTGGCCCATTGGGTGTCTTCTGGTCCAAAAAAATGTCGAAAAAGTTTCACTGCATTTGGACTTCGTTTGGTATTGATTTTCTGCGATGTAAAAAAAAGCAAAAATAGCAACTGGCACTGGGCACTATGTCAATAGGTTAGTCCCGAAAAATGGTATAAAGTTGCTGTGAAATGATTGTAAAACATCCAAGAATGGTAATATAACAGCATGAATAAATTATAGATACGTTTGAGACATAACAGAGTGTCGAACACAACGAGGAGCAGAAGGAAATGATACGCCGTTTTCAGCAATGTATTTTTTTCAAGCAATGAAATTGTCGGTAACAGGTAGTTTGATAGCAACATAATTTGTAATGAGCAAGTAATAGTAACGGTAAAAAAAGTGCAGCAAGGTATCCAATCCTGTTGTGGCAAAGGACAGGCCAGAACGGTCTCTTATAATAAGTAAAACGTTCTCGAGGACACACGGGGATTTCATCTAGTCACTTTCATCATGTTGGTTTGATTCACATTCACTAGTTTGATAATTTGATGTGTGGGTGGACCAATGCTTGGGTGTTGTTCTTACTTGAACAAGACTCCCACTTATGATTAACCCCCCTCGCAAGCATCCGGAACTATGAAAGAAGAATTAAGATAAAATCTAACCATAGCATTGAACATATGGATCCAAATCAGCCCCTTACAGAATAGAGCGTAAACTAGGGTTTAAGCTTCTGTCACTCTAGCAACCCATCATATAATAAATAATCCACAATGCATTCCCTTAGGCCCAAAGATGATGAAGAGTCATGTAGTCGACGTTCACATAACACCACTCATTGAATCACAACATACATACCATCAAAATAACGAACGAATATCAAGTTCACATGATTACTTGCAACGTAAATTCTCCCATGTCCTCGAGAACAAAAGTAACTAATCACACAACATATTCAAGCTCAAGATCAGAGGAGTAATAAATATCATAATGGATCTAAACATTTAATCTTCCACCAAATAAACCGGCTAGCATCAACTACAAGATGTAATCAACATTACTGGTCATTGAGGGAGTCCAGGATTATGGGGTCCTCGGGCATTCGAGCTATGTGATATGGGCCGGACTAATGGGCCGTGGAAATACAAGACGAAAGACTTTCCCCCTCGTCTGGATGGGGCTCTCCTTGGCGTGGAAGGCAAGCTTAGCATGGGGATATGAAGATTCCTTTCTTTGTAAACTGACTCTGTACAAACCCTAGTCCCCTCCGGTGTCCATATAAACCGAAGGGTTTAGTCCGTAGAGGCAATCAAAATCATAATCATATAAGCTAGACATCTAGGGTTTAGCCATTATGATCTTGTGGTAGATCAACTCTTGTAACCCATATACTCATCAAAGTCAATCAAGCAGGACGTAGGGTATTACCTCCATCAAGAGGGCCCGAACCTGGGTAAACATCACGTCCCCTGTCTCCTGTTACCATCGATCCTTAGATGCACAGTTCAGGACCCCCTCCCCGAGATCTGCCAGTTTTGACACCGACATTGGTGCTTTCATTGAGAGTTCCACTGTGCCGTCATCGAAATGCTCGGTGGCTCCATCAATCATCTACAACAACGCTGCCACGAAGGAGATTTTTCTCCCCAACCAGATCTTTGTATTTGGCGGCTTCGCAGTGCATGCCAACTCGGTTGTCCACCTGGAGCAGATTTACAGCTACGCCCCTCGCACCAGATAGTTTTGGAAATCTGAACTATGTCACTGATATCTGAGGAGACTTGATCTTCCGAGGGTTCGCGGCCCCAACCACTGCTTTGGCCTTAGATCCGGAGCGCATCATCCGGTCCGAAGAAGGGAGTCTAGAGCCCGCCGGACTCTCTGCGGCCATAAAGCTCAACACCGAGAGAATAGCGTCTCCGGCAATCATTGCAAGGCTGGACTCTTCTCTGGATACTACTTCTGAACCCTAGAGGCCCGCGTCATGCGAGCTCGGCCCAGAAACTTCCGACCCTGTCCAAACCCCGCTCTTAAATGAGGCATTGGACCAAATGCGATCCCTCATCATCACAGAGGAACCACTTCTGAATCACGCCCAGCCCGGACTAGGGGCTGGAAATAGGGAATTTTACTTCCCACCCACCACCCACTTCATAGCCACTGTCGAGGACCTAACAGACATGCTTGATTATGTCTCCGACGACATCGACGGTATGGACGACGATGCCGGAGAGGAGCATGCCCAAAACCCGCCGGTCAGCGAATGTTGGACGGCCACCTCCTCGTATGATGTATACATGGTGGATACACCTAAAAACTGTGACGACGATGATGAGAAAAACCCAGTCGAGGATGAACCTCCAGAGATACAGCCAAAACATCAACGTCAGTGGCACCGCTCTAAATCACGTTGTGGCAAGAACAACAATACCGGCACCGAAGACAATGATACTCTAGAGAACGCCGAAGACCAAGAAGACCCCATCGAACCAACATCCGAACAGGATGATCGGGAGGACGGGCAAGTTGACCCTGATGAACAAACAGGGAACAACGACTCGAAGGACAACAACTATCTGCCACTCTCCAAAGACGACGTAAGCCTCGGTGACGAAGATTTTATCGTGCCAGATGAACCCCTCGAACAAGAGCGCTTCAAGCGCCGGCTAATAGCCATAGCTAGAAGCCTAACAGAGAAACAGCAGAAGCTTCAAGCTGACCAAGACCTGCTGAACGACAGATGGACTAATGTCCTGGCAGCCGAAGAATATGGCCTTGAGCAACCAAAAAAGAGTTACCCGAAGTGCAAGCTGCTACCCCAATTCAACGATGAGGCATTGGAGCCCATACCACCTATGCGTAATGCGGCTGACGGACCCGATAAACCACCACGTGGCCGAGACAGAACGGAAACTCAAGCAAAACACCAGCCCGCACCACCTCACCATAAAAGCAGAGAAACAACAGCTCGGGGATGCACATACGACCTACGTGTAACGCCCCATATGTAACTTGCCATATTTGTATTCCAACTCTTGCCATTTCCGGCACTAAGTTATGATATTTCCTCGTTGTTGGGTTTTGTCGTCGTATTGCTTTTGTCTTTGTCTTGCATCTCTTATCATGTCATCATGTGCATCGCATTTGCATACGTGTTTGTCTCAATCATCCGAGCATTTTTCCCGTTGTCTGTTTTGCATTCCGGCGCTCCTATGTCATCCGGTGTCCCCTTTTACCTCTTGTCGTGTGCGGGTGTTAAACGTTCTCGGATTGGACCGAGACTTGCCAAGAGGCCTTGGTTTACTACCGGTAGACCACCTGTCAAGTTTTGTACCATTTGGACTTCGTTTGATACTCCAACGGTTAACGAGGGACAGTAAAGGCCTCGTGTGTGTTGCAACCCAACACCTCTCCAAAGTGGCCCAAAACCCACCTAAACCCCTCCATCATCTCGGTCGCTCGATCACGATCGCGTGGCCGAAAACCATGCTCAATTTGGAGCCTCCTAGCTTCCCTATGTATAAAAAGGCACCTCCACAAAAAATCCCGGATCCATTCTACCCTAACCCTAGCTCCCTCTCCCCTCCGCGTGGCCGGACGCGTCCGCCCGCCGCCGGACAGATCCCGCCGCCGCCACGTGTGGCCTCCCCACTCGTCCACCGTGCGCCCCACATCGCCGGCCCGTCCGGACCCATGACAGGCCCTCTCCGAGACCGCGCGCGCGCCCTGCCGCCCGCGTCAGCCGCTGCCTCACGCCGCCTCCTCACCACCCGCGCCGCCCCGCTCCGCCTCGACGCCGGTGACCGCCGCCTCCACAGCTCCACCGCCCGATGCCCTCCGACAACCCCGCGGCCGCCGCCCTCGTGCCGCCACGACGACGCCAGTGGCCGGAGCCAACGCTCCCCGCTCTGGCGACCTCGCCGACCCCTCTTCCTCGAGCTCCGAAGCCGACTCCGGCGAGCTCGAGATCTGCCTCGATCCGCGTGCCCAATCCAGATCTGGAAATATTAGGGTTGACCTAATTTCTTCTCTAAGTCCCAATAATTTTTAGCATACTTCATCGCATCATAACTTTGCATCCGTGGCTCCGTTTTGGGCATATACCATATCAAATTGTTCATCTGGATGTGTACTTCATTTCATTCCATTGCACCATGTTCATTTGAGTTCATATTGATGCCCTAAATGCTGTTGCAAGAGTGCTATGTAATGTTAGTTTCAGATTCTTATCAGAATTTGGACATTTGTCATTTTTGCCATGTTTAATGTGTGCTTCCTATGAACTTGAGTCCTACATGTGTTTTGAAGTATGCCATGTCGTCTTTACAGGGGTGTATGCCATGTATTTTTGTGATCTTTGTGGTGACTAGCACAAGCATGCAAAGTTGCTCTCATGATGTTGCTGATTTCAGGGACTTAGAAATCTTCTAAGTCTTTTCCCTGATAATATTTTTATGCCATGTATTCATGTTGCTACAGAGGGATCCATGCCTCTTTTGAGCATGTTCACTAAGGGTGATTTTGCGATATTGTTATGCTCTATCCATCCATGTCTTTGTTTGAAATTATGGAGCACCCTAGCATGACTCAATATTGCTCTAATTTTGCTATAAAATGTTCCTGGCAGATTGTTTACTTGTTAATCAATTTTGCCGAGGTTGTTGTAGTTGATCCATGCATGCTATGAGGTTGTTCTTGCCATGGTTAGCTTATTTATCATGTCTACTTGCTGGGTGTATGCTTAGTTTGTCATGCAGTGCTTTGTGGTGAGTGCATCGAGCTCGTAAACATGCCTATGTGAATCTGTTTCGCCATGTTCCAGTTTTCTGCTAAGTCTGAATTTGTTAACGAAACTTGCTATGTTCACATGGTTTCCATTGTATTTTCTGATCCCTTTTGGCTTATGGTTAGTAGGGGACTTTTGTTGTACGCTTTGAGTAGCTTCATGCCATGCTTTGCTTTGACATGATATGTTCCTGTAGCATTTTGTTATCTTGCTCTAAACATTGCTTCCTGAGGTGAATTCCTGACATATTAATTTCACTAAGTCTGTGAACCAGATATCTTTTGCACTTTTGCCATGCTTGTTTGAACATGCTATTGAGTGAATTAGCGGTAGCTCAGTGTTCATCTTTTGTCAAGAATCTTGAGTGGATCACTTCCATGTGATTTGTTGCTATGTTAGAGTGTAGTAGCTTATCGTTCTTGATGCATTTAGATGGCCTCGTGCTGTTAATCACAGTTTCGTGCCATTATTGTTTTGCTTGCCATTTGCAAACCGTGCATCCGATTCCAGTGATCTTTATATCGATTTCGACCAAAATCAACCCATCTCTCCTGTGGAACTCTTGGTTTGCCAAGTTGAGGCCTGGTTCAATCTTTCCTTTCCGAAGCATGCATATGCATTGCATATCACATCCCGCATATCATGCCATGTTTTGTATCATGTTGCTTGTGCATTGCACCGTGGTTGATTGTGTCTCCCTTTGCTTGTGTTCTTGCTTTGGCTAGAGCCGGGAGACGAGTACGTGAATGAGGAACCCGTTGAGAATGTTTACGAGGATCAAGCTTACGTCAACTCGGAGAACTTTGCAGGCAAGATGACCATACCCTCGAAATCACTTCTATCTTTGCTTGCTAGATGCTCTCTCTATTGCTATGCCTATGCTATGATACCTACCACATGCTTTATCATGCCTCCCATATTGCCATGTCAAACCTCTAACCCACCTTGTCCTAGCAAACCGTTGTTTGGCTATGTTACCGCTTTGCTCAGCCCCTCTTATAGCGTTGTTAGTTGCAGGGGAAGATTGGAGTTTGTTCCATGTTGGAACATGGTTATCGTTGGGATATCACAATATCTCCTATTTAATTAATGCATCTATATTCTTGGTAAATGGTGGAAGGCTCGGACTTATGTCTGGTGTTTTGTTCCACTCTTGCCGCCCTAGTTTCCTCATACCGGTGTTATGTTCCTTGATTTTGCGTTCCTTACACGGTTGGGTTATAATGGGAACCCCTTGACAGTTCGCCTTGAATAAAACTCCTATAGCAAGGCCCAACCTTGGTTTTACCATTCGCCACCTAGCCTCTTTTTCCCTTGGGTTCCGCGGACTCAAGGGTCATCTTTATTTTAAACCCCCCCTGGCCAGTGCTCCTCTGAGTGTTGGTCTGAACCGAGTAGACTGCGGGGCCACCTCGGGGCAACTTGAGGGTTGGTTTTACTCGTAGGATGTCTCATCCGAGTGTGCCCTGAGAACGAGATATGTGCAGCTCCTATCGGGATTTGTCGGCACATTCGGGCGGCTTTGCTGGTTTAGTTTTACCATTGTCGAGATGTCTTGTAACCGGGATTCTGAGTCTGATCGGGTTGTCTTGGGAGAAGGAATATCCTTCGTTGACCGTGTGAGCTTGTGATGGGCTAAGTTGGGCACCCATGCAGGGATTTGAACTTTCGAAAGCTGTGCCCGTGGTTATGGGTAGATGGGAATTTGTTAATGCCCGGTTGTAGAAAACCTGAAACTTAACTTAATTAAAATGAATCAACAGCGTGTGTAGCCATGATGGTCTCTTTTTGGCGGAGTCCGGGAAGAGAACACGGTCTCGTGTTATGCTTGAACGTAGGTTGTTCTAGGATCACTTCTTGATCTTAGTTTCTCGACCATGCCTTGCCTTCTCTTCTCGCTCTCATTTGCGTATGTTAGCCACCATATATGCTAGTGCTTGCTGCAACTCCACCTCATACCTTTTCCCTACCTATAAGCTTAAATAGTCTTGATCGCGAGGGTGTGGGATTGTTGAGTCCCCGTGACTCGCAGATTACTTCAAAACCAGATGCAGGTACCGATGATACCGTTCTAGGAGATGCGACTGAGCTCAAGTGGGAGTTCGATGAGGACTCAGGACGATACTATATTTCCTTTCTAGACGATCAATAGTGGAGCCCAGTTGGGGCGATCGGGGACATTATGCATTTGGGGTTGTCTTTATTTTGGTTCCGTAGTCGGACCTTGATTGTATCTGGATGATTGTAATGATATATTTATGCATTGTGTGACATGGTGATTGTAAGCCAACTATGTACCTCTTTTCTTATTCAGTACATGGGATGTGTAAAGATTACCCCTCTTGCAACATTGCCTACAATGCGGTTATGCCTCTAAGTCATCACCGACACATGGGAGATATAGCCGCATCGTGGGTGTTACAAGTTGGTAATCAGAGCCTTCCCCGACTTAGGAGCCCCCTGCTTGATCGAATCGTTGGCGTGCTAAGTCTAGAAAAATGTTTTGAGTCTTTTAGGATTTATATATAGAGAGTAGGATTCTTTTTACTCCTCATTCCCTTCGTCGCTCTGGTGAGGCATTGTGACCTAGAGTTTTGACTCTTCTCTTCTCAAATTTCACTAAAAAAATTTAGGATCACGCGGGTATCTTGGAATCATTCCGATGGTTTTTTGACGAGAACATTGTTCTTGGTGCCTCCTGACATTTAGGGGTTGTGGCAGTGTCCCGGGGAGTTGAGCTCCAAGGTGTTGTCGTCACAATTTTATCGTTGCAGTTCTGGAATACCTGAGTTTCACCGACATTGAAAATCTCTTTTATGCAGTTGTTGGTGAGATAACCTCGACGCCACCCAGTACTGGGGCGGGAGTCCGGGAGTATTTTCATAACTTGTATAACGGATGCTTTTCGAAGGTTGAGGTAAATGATTTCCGAAGGTTTCATGGTTATGTGTTGAAGGATGGATATAGCTGGATGTAGGATTTGCTAGCTTTGGGTGAGATATTATGCTTCCCCTGTATCCCCAACACCTGATTGCATAACCAGAAAATTTATTGAGTTTCATAGGTGGGAATTCATGTAGCTCTAGTATTTCTTCCGCAGATATTTGGTTTGTGATTGGGTAATCCTTACCAAGTATTTGTTCTTGTCCATACCTTGTTGTTTTATTCTTCTACCTCTATCTAAGTGTCTTCTCAATTTATGGAAGTGTGACCATTTAATTTGGAATTCATTCGTTCATTCTTGTTCGGATGTTAAGACTATATGTTGCGATTTCGATCCATTTGATTCAGCTTGAATGTATGTCTTTCAAGATGCTAACGGATGTCACCCTCTTCAGGATGGCTCCTCCAACGCGTCAGAATCCTGAACCGCCGCCACCACCTCCACCTTCGGAGGCATGGCAAGCTGTGATGGCCGCTACCAACGCCAACACGTAGCTGATCATGCAACTCTTGCAAGAGCGCAACCAAGGAAATCAAGGCCATGGCAACAATCAGAATCAGTTTGCTACACTCAACCAGTTCCTCGCAAACCAGCCAAAGACCTTCAATAACTGTGTCGAGGCAACAGACGCTGATGATTGGCTCATGGATATCTGCAAGCATTTCGAGTGCAGCAATGTTAGGCCTGAGGACTTTGTCATGTTTGCTTCGTTCCAACTCAAAGACCAAGCTACAGAGTGGTATCAGCAATACAAAGATTCCAGAGGAGGTCGTGTGATTACCTGGGATGAATTCCGCCAAGACTTCAAATCTCACCACATTCCTCAGAGTGTTGTTGAGAGAAAGCGTGAGGAGTTCCACAATCTGAAGCAAGGAAGCTTGTCTGTCTACCAGTATAACATCATGTTCTAGAAGCTCGCTCATTTCGCCAAGCAAGACGTCCCTGATGAGAAGAGCATGATTTATCAGTTTAGAGGTGGCCTCAGAGAAGATCTGCAACTAGCTCTCATGTTTTTTGAGCCAAAGAAGTATGATGAGTTCTACAATATGGCACTAAAGCAAGAGACTGCTTAGCTCAACTGCGATGCTTCCAAGAAACGAGTTAGGGATGCAACTCCTTCTTCCTCAACTCAAGTGGAAACTAAGCAGCAAAAGTATTGGTTGCCTCCTCCTCCTCCGTTCCGTCAGCCTTATCAGCATAAGAGCAAAGGTGGCAATGGATCTTCCCACCCACCCAACCCAGGCTTTCAGAACA
Organism: Triticum urartu; assembly: GCF_003073215.2. Taxonomy (NCBI): domain Eukaryota; kingdom Viridiplantae; phylum Streptophyta; class Magnoliopsida; order Poales; family Poaceae; genus Triticum; species Triticum urartu. Next base: position 403,984,984 of record NC_053024.1, read on the forward strand.
AGACTTCGTCTCATGCTCCAAGATCAAGTGCTCTGTATCACCGTCCGCTTTCAGAGGTCACGTGCAACTAGTGTCAGTAGAAGGGTCACTATGCCAACAAATGCTTCAACTAGAGGCGTCTCCCTCCTCCTCCTCCTCCTGTGAGATCTGCCAGCACCGCAGTGGTCAAGCATAATCCCAAGTTGCAAAGGTCAAGATGATGAACGCAGCTCAGGCCGAGGACTCGTCAGATGTGATCATGGGTAACCTTCTTGTTAATGATATTCCTGCACGAGTTCTTTTTGATACTGGTGCATCACATTCTTTCTTGTCATTCCCTTTTGCATCGAAGCACAATGTTGACACAGAGGTTTTTCCCAAAGTCATGCAAGTTGTTTCTCCTGGAAAGCTTATGACTTCTAGTTTGGTTGCTCCCGATGTCTCTATCATGTTGGGTGACTATAAGTTTTTGTCCTCTCCAGTGGTCCTTGGTAACTCGGATATTGATCTTATTCTCGGAATGGACTGGCTTTCTAAGCACAAGGCTCAGCTTGATTGTGCTTCTAGGCAGATTCAATAGACACATTCGTCTGAGGATGTAATCGTCTTTGCCGCTCGTGATGATACCATTCAACTATTTTCTCTCAACGAGAAGGGCGAGTTGGATGCCATATCTCAGATTCCAGTCGTCTATGAATATCAAGACGTCTTTCCAAAAGAGCTTCCAAGAATGCCTCCTCACCGGCCAGTTGAATTCGTCATCGATCTTGAGCCTGACACGGAACCTGTTTGCAAACATCCTTACAAGCTTGGACCTGAAGAGTTGAAGGAGCTGAAGAAACAACTCGATATTCAAGAGCATACGGGTCTCATCTGACCAAGTTCTTCTCCATGGGGTTGTGGTGTTCTTTTTGTCAAGAAGAAGGATGGAACGGGCCGACTTTATGTCGACTACCGTCCATTCAACAAGAAGACCATAAAGAACAAGTACCAACTTCCCAACATCAATGAGCTTTTCGAACAACTCAAAGGTGCTCAAGTATTCTCCAAGCTTGACCTCCGTATGGGCTATCATCAGATTCGCATTCGTGAAGATATCCCCAAGACAACATTCAGAACAAGCTATGGTTCATATGAATACACTGTCATGTCTTTCGGCCTTGTCAATGCTCCTCCAACATTCTCTCGCATGATGAACTTCATTTTCATCCCCTACACAAATGACTTTGTCTTGGTCTATCTCGATGACATTCTGGTCTTTTCCAAGAACAAAGAGGATCATGCCAAGCACTTGAGATTGGTGCTGGATAAACTCAGAGAACATCAGTTCTATGCGAAGTTCTCAAAGTGTGAGTTTTGGCTCGATGAGGTTCTCTACCTTGGGCATATCATCTCCGCCAAGGGTATAGCTGTTAATCCTGAGAAGGTGTCTGCAATTGTGAATTGGGAACTGCCTCAGAATGTGAAGCAACTCCACAAATTCCTTGGGCTCGCAAGCTATTGTTGAAGGTTCGTTGAGAACTTCTCTAAGATCGCGAAGCCTCTTTCCAACCTTCTCCAGAAGCATACTTCTGGTCGCCTGAATGTGACGTAGCTTTCAACACCCTCAAAGAGAAGTTAGTCACAGCTCCAGTTCCGACTCCTCCTGATGAATCCAAACCGTTTGAGGTTTTCTGTGATGCTTCCCTTCAAGGTCTCGGTGCAGTGTTGATGCAAGAGAATAAAGTTGTGGCCTATACCTCTTTCCAGTTGAATCCCAACAAAAAGAACTACCCCACTCATGACCTCGAGTTGGCGGCAGTTGTCCATGCTCTTTTAACATGGAGACATCTCTTGTTGGGAAGGAAAGTGGAAATCTTCACTGATCATAAGAGTCTAAAGTACATCTTCACTCAGCCCAACCTCAACCTCAGGCAGACTCGTTGGGTCGAAATGATTCAAGAGTATAATCCGAGTATCGAATATACTCCAGGCAAGGCCAATGTAATTGCTAACGCATTGAGCAGGAAGGCTTACTGCAACAGTTTGATCATCAAGCCCTACCAACCAGAGCTTTGTGAAGCTTTCCGCAAACTTAATCTCCAAGTTGTTCCTCAAGGATTCCTTTACAACCTCCAAGTCTCTCCTACTTTGGAAGATCAGATTCATGAGGCTCAACTTCTTGATGCTATGGTGAAGAAGGTGAAGATTGGGATTGCCAAGAGTCAACCCAAGTACAAGTTCTATCGCCTTGATGAAAAGGATACTCTATTCTTCGAGGATCGCATTGTTGTTCATAAAGGTGACCTTCGTAAAGTCATTATGAATGAGGCTCACAATTCACTCCTCTCTATTCACCCTAGAAGTACAAAGATGTACCATGACCTCAAGCAGTCATATTGGTGGACTCGAATGAAGCGCGAGATAGCTCACTTCGTGAATGAATGTGATGTCTGCAGAAGAGTGAAAGTAGAACACCAACGGCCAGCTGGTTTCCTCCAATCTCTTGCCATTCCAGAATGGAAGTTTGATCATATTGAGATGGACTTCGTGACTGGATTTCCCAAGTCCAAGCGTGGCAATGATGCTATCTTTGTTGTCATCGACAAGCTCAGTAAAGTGGCTCATTTTCTTCCTATCAAAGAATCTATCACAGTAGCTCAGTTGGCAGAGCTATATACCTCCAGGATTGTCTCTCTGCACGGCATTCTGGAGTTGATATCTTCAGATCGTGGAAGCATTTTCACTTCTAAGTTCTAGGATTCTTTTCAGAAGGCCATGGGCACCAACATTCGCTTCAGCACAGCCTTGCATCCTCAAACTAGTGGCCAAGTCGAGCGAGTAAATCAAATTCTTGAAGATATGCTCAGGGTTTGTGTCATTTCTTTCGGTATGAAGTGGGAAGATTGTCTTCCATATGCCGAGTTCTCCTACAACAACAGCTTCCAAGCGAGTTCGGGCAAGGCCCCATTCGAGATTCTCTATGGCAGGAAGTGTCGTACTCCTCTTAACTGGTCAGAGACTGGTGAACGCCAACTTCTTGGTAATGACTTGATCACAGAGGCTAAAGAAATGTGCAAAGTCATTCATGAAAATCTCAATGCCGTGCAATCGCGCCAGAAGAGTTACTATGATAGCAAGCATCGTGACTTGGCTTTCGAGATCGGAGACCATGTCTACCTCCGCGTCTCTCTAATGAAAGGTACTCATCGCTTCAGTATCAAAGGGAAGCTTGCCCCTAGATACGTGGGTCCTTTCAAGATCATTGGCAAAAGAGGCGATCTCGCCTATCAACTTGAGCTTCCAACCAACTTTGCAAATGTGCATGATGTGTTTCATGTATCTCAGCTTTGCAAGTGTTTCAAGACTCCTGACAGCACCATCAACTTTGAAGAGATTGATCTCCAAGAAGACCTGTCTTATCATGAGCAACCCGTCGCTATTCTTGAAGAAACTGAGCGCAAGACTCGCAACAAGTCTATAAAATTCTTGAAAGTGAAGTGGTCACATCATTTCGACCGTGAAGCCACCTGGGAAAGCGAGGACCTCCTCCGTTCTGAATATCCGGAGTTTTTCCAGTCCTAGATCTCGGGACGAGATCCTTTCGTAGTGGTCGAGTGTTGTAAGGCCCCATATGTAACTTGCCATATTTGTATTCCAACTCTTGCCATTTCCGGCACTAAGTTATGATATTTCCTCGTTGTTGGGTTTTTTTGTCATGTTGCTTTTGTCTTTGTCTTGCATCTCATATCATGTCATCATGTGCATCGCATTTGCATATGTGTTCTTCTCAATCATCCGAGCATTTTTCCCGTTGTCTATTTTGCATTCAGGCGCTCCTATGTCATCTGGTGTCCCCTTTTACCTCTTGTCGTGTGCGGGTGTTAAACTTTCTCGGATTGGACCGAGACTTGCCAAGCGGCCTTGGTTTACTACCGGTAGACCGCCTGTCAAGTTTCGTACCATTTGGACTTCGTTTGATACTCCAACGGTTAACCGAGGGACCGTAAAGGCCTCGTGTGTGTTGCAGCCCAACACCTCTCCAAAGTGGCCCAAAACCCACCTAAACCCCCTCCATCATCTCGGTCATTCGATCATGATTGCGTTGCCGAAAACCATGCTCAATTTGGAGCCTCCTAGCTTCCCCTATGTATAAAAAGGCACATCCACCAAAAATCCCGGATCCATTCTACCCTAACCCTAGCTCCCTCTCCCCTCCGCGCTGCCGGACGTGTCCGCCCGCCGCCGGACAGATCCCGCCGCCGCCACGTGTCGCCTCCCCACTCGTCCACCGCACGCCCCACATCGCCGGCCCGTCCGGGCCCAGGGCAGGCCCTGCCCGAGCTCACGCGCGCGCCCCGCCGCCCGCGTTAGCCGCCGCCTCGCGCCGCCTCCTCACCGCCGGCGACCACCGCCTCCGCAGCTCCGCCGCCCGACGCCCTCCGACGACCCCGCGGCCGCCGCCCTCGTGCTGCCCCGACGAAGCCGGTGGCCGGAGCCGACGCTCCCTGCTCCGGCAACCTCACCGACCCCTCTTCCTCGAGCTCTGGTGCCGACTCCGGTGAGCTCGAGAACTGCCTCGATCCGCATGCCCGATCCAGATCTGGAAATATTAGGGTTGACCTAATTTCTTCTCTAAGTCCCAGTAATTTTTAGCATACTTCATCGCATCATAACTTTGCATCCGTGGCTCCATTTTGGGCGTTTAGCATATCAAATTGTTTGTCTCGATGTGTACTTCATTTCATTCCATTGCACCATGTTCATTTGAGTTCATCTTGATGCCCTAAATGCTGTTGCAAGAGTGCTATGTAATGTTAGTTTCAAATTCCTATCAGAATTTGGACATGTCATTTTTGCCATGTTTAATGTGTGCCTCCTATGAACTTGAGCCCTACATGTGTTTTGAAGTATGCCATGCCATCTTTACAGGGGTGTATGCCATTTATTTTTGTGATCTTTGTGGTGACTAGCACAACCATGCAAAGTAGCTCTCGTGATGTTGCTGATTTCAGGGCTTAGAAATCTTCCAAGTCTTTTCCCTGATAATATTTGTATGCCATGTATTCATGTTGCTACAGAGGGATCCATGCCTCTTTTGAGCATGTTCAGTAAGGGTGATTTTGCGATATTGTTATGCTCTATCCATCCATGTCTTTGTTTTCAATTATGGAGCACCCTAGAATGACTCAATCTTGATCTATTTTTGCTATAAAATGTTCCTGGCAGATTATTTACATGTTGATCAATTTTTCCGAGGTTGTTGTAGTTGATCCATGCATGCTATGAGGTTGTTCTTGCCATGGTTAGCTTATTTATCATGTCTACTTGCCGGGTGTATGCTTAGTTTGTCATGCAATGCTTTGTGGTGAGTGCATCGAGCTCGTAAACATGCCTATGTGAATCTGTTTTGCCATGTTCCAGTTTTCTGCTAAGTCTAAATCTGTTAATGGAACTTGCTATGTTCACATGGTTTCCATTGTATTTTCTGATCCCTTTTGGCTTATGGTCAGTAGGGGACTTTTGTTGTATGCTTTGAGTAGCTTCATGCAATGCTTTGCTTTTCCATGATATGTTCCTGTAGCATGTTGTTATCTTGCTCTAAACATTGCTTAGTGATGTTAATTCCTGACATGTTAATTTCACTAAGTCTGTGAACCTGATATCTTTTGCACTTTTGCCATGCTTGTTTGAACCTGCTATTGAGTGAATTAGCCGTAGCTCAGTGTTCGCCTTTTGTCAAGCATCTTGCATGGATCACTGCCATGTGATTTCTTGCTATGTTAGAGTGCAGTAGCTTATCGTTCTTGATGCATTTAGATGGCCTCGTGCTGTTAATCACAGCTTCGTGCCATTATTGTTTTGCTTGCCATTTGCAAACCGTGCATCCGATTCCGGTGATCTTTATATCGATTTCAACCGAAATCAACCCATCTTTCCAGCGGCACACTTGATTTGCCAAGTTGAGACCTGGTTCAATCTTTCCTTTCCGAAGCATTCATATGCATTGCATATCACATCCCGCATATCATGCCATGTTTTGCATCATGTTGCTTGTGCATTGCACAGTGGTTGATTATGTCTCCCTTTGCTTGTGTTCTTGCTTTGGGTAGAGCCGGGAGACGAGTACGATATCGAGGAACCCGTTGAGAACGTTTACGAGGATCAAGCTTACGTCAACTCGGAGAACTTTGCAGGCAAGATGACCATACCCTCGAAATCACTTCTATCTTTGCTTGCTAGATGCTCGCTCTATTGCTATGCCTATGCTACGATACCTACCACATGCTTTATCATGCCTCCCATATTTTCATGTCAAACCTCTAACCCACCTTGTCCTAGCAAACCGTTGTTTGGCTATGTTACCGCTTTGCTCAGCCCCTCTTATAGCGTTGTTAGTTGCAGGGGAAGATTGGAGTTTGTTCCATGTTGGAACATGGTTATTGTTGGGATATCACAATATCTCCTATTTAATTAATGCATCTATATACTTGGTAAAGGGTGGAAGGCTCGGCCTTATGCCTGGTGTTTTGTTCCACTCTTGCCGCCCTAGTTTCCATCATACCGGTGTTATGTTCCTTGATTTTGCGTTCCTTACACGGTTGGGTTATAATGGGAACCCCTTGACAGTCCGCTTTGAATAAAACTCCTCCAGCAAGGCCCAACCTTGGTTTTACCATTCGCCAGCTAGCCTCTTTTTCCCTTGGGTTCCGCGGACTCAAGGGTCATCTTTATTTTAAACCCCCCCTGGCCAGTGCTCCTCTGAGTATTGGTTTGAACCGAGTAGACTGCGGGGCCACCTCGGGGCAACTTGAGGGTTGGTTTTACTAGTAGGATGTCTCATCCGAGTGTGCCCTGAGAACGAGATATGTGCAGCTCCTATCAGGATTTGTCGGCACATTCGGGCGGCTTTGCTGGTTTAGTTTTTCCATTGTCGAGATGTCTTGTAACCGGGATTCTGAGTCTGATCGGGTTGTCTTGGGAGAAGGAATATCCTTCGTTGACCGTGTGAGCTTGTGATGGGCTAAGTTGGGCACCCATGCAGGGATTTGAACTTTCGAAAGCTGTGCCTGTGGTTATGGGTAGATGGGAATTTGTTAATGCCCGGTTGTAGAAAACCTGAAACTTAACTTAATTAAAATGAATCAACAGCGTGTGTAGCCATGATGGTCTCTTTTTGGCGGAGTCCGGGAAGAGAACACGGTCTCGTGTTATGCTTGAACGTAGGTTGTTCTAGGATCACTTCTTGATCTTAGTTTCTCGACCATGCCTTGCCTTCTCTTCTCGCTCTCATTTGCGTATGTTAGCCACCATATATGCTAGTGCTTGTTGCAGCTCCACCTCATACCTTTTCCCTACCTATAAGCTTAAATAGTCTTGATCGCGAGGGTGTGAGATTGCTGAGTCCCCGTGACTCAAAGATTACTTCAAAACCAGATGCAGGGACCGATGATACCGTTCCAGGAGATGCGACTGAGCTCAAGTGGGAGTTCAGTGAGGACTCAGGACGATACTACATTTCCTTTCCAGACGATCAGTAGTGGAGCCTAGTTGGGGCGATCGGGGATATTATGCATTTGGGGTTGTATTTATTTTGGTTCTGTAGTCGGACCTTGATTGTATCTAGATGATTGTAATGATATATTTATGCATTGTGTGATGTGGCGATTGTAAGCCAACTATGTACCTCTTTTCTTATTCAGTACATGGGATGTGTAAAGATTACCCCTCTTGCGACATTGCCTACAATGCGGTTATGCCTCTAAGTCGTGCTCCGACACGTGGGAGATATAGCCGCATCGTGGGTGTTACACTACGACAGGACCTGGAAAATAAAGCAGGTCAGACCAAGTCAATCTAAGGATCACGGGGGCGTGCTCCGGCGCGAGAGGAGGGCTATCGAGCCTGGTGCGATAAGCATAACCAACCCCGGGCTGAAAACCTCATACGGACTCCATCCGAACTTTGTCGTGACATGGCCCGATACAGAGGCGCCGCACACCCCCTGTGCTTCACCGATGTGGAAATAGAGCACAAGTTCCATGAAGGGTTTAAACCCGCGAACATTGGATCAGACGATGGCACAAAAGATCCCGAAGTGTGGTTTGAAGATTTTTTTCTCCACATTCACATGGCTCGTGGTGATGATCTACAGGCCATCAAATACCTTCCCCTAAAGCTTAAGGGGCTAGCTAGGCACTGGTTAAATAGCCTCCCAAAAAACTCTATTGAAAGCTGGGAAGACTTGGAAGATGCCTTTAGAGACAACTTCCAAGGTACTTATGTCCGGCCTCCGGATGCCGATGACCTTAGTCATATAGTCCAACAGCTCGGAGAGTTGGCCAGGAAATTCTGGACCAGGTTCCTAATTAAAAAGAATAGGATTGTCGAGTGCCCGGACGCCGAGGCCCTAGCAGCCTTCAAACACAACATCCGCGATGAATGGCTCGCCCGAGACCTCGGCCAAGAAAAGCCAAAGTCCATGGTAGCCCTTATAGCACTAACGACCTGCTTCTGCGCGGGCGAGGATAGTTGGCTAGCCCATAGTGGTAACAGTACCAGCGACCCCAGCACTTCCGAAGCCCGAAACGGCAACGGAAGGCCCCGACGCAACAAACATCAGCATCGAAGCAACAATGATGATACAGAGAATACAACAGTCAATGCCAGATTCAGTGGCTCCAAATCCGGTCAACGGAAGAAGCCATTCAAACGAAACAAAGATGGTTCATCAAGCCTGGACCGAATACTTGATCGACCCTTCCAGATCCACGACACTCCTAATAAGCCTGCCAACGACACCAACACAAGCTGTTGGGTCTTCAAAAAGGCTGGCAAGATAAATGCCGAACATACGGATAAAGAGTCGCCCAGTGAGGATGACGACGAGGAACCTCACGCACTGAAAACAAGGGGTCAGAAGAAACTTCCACCCGAAGTCAAAATGGTGAATATGATATACGTCACCCATATCTCCAAGAGGGAGCGCAAGCGCGCGCTAAGGGATGTCTATGCGATAGAGCCAGTCGCCCCAAAATTCAACCCATGGTCGGCCTGTCCGATCACCTTCGATCGCAGGTACCATCCGACCAGTATCCGTCACGGAGGTTCGGCCGCATTAGTCCTCGATTCAATCAGGACACAGTCCGCAAGATAGGTATTGATCCGTCAAGAATCAAGCCCACTAAAACTACCTTTTAAAGGAGTGATACCCGGTGTAGAGGCTCTCTGCACGGGCTCAATTACATTGGAAGTGGTCTTCGGTTCGCCGGACAACTTCCGCAGCGTCCCCTTCCATAGTGGCTACCATGCACTGCTTGGACGAACCACGTTCGCTCGCTTCAATGCAGTCCCGAACTACGCCTATCTGAAACTCAAGATGGCCGGACCACGTGGAGTCATAATAGTGAATGGACACATGGAACGCTCCCTACGCACTGAGGAGCACACCGTGGCCCTGGCAGCAGAAGTACAGGGTGGCCTCATCAAGCCAACTATTACGTCAGCGGCCAAGTCCTCGGACACTGTCAAACGAGTCCGGACTACCCCACTGTACGACAGTCCAGCTCGTCAGGAGCTCGATTAGCAATTCGGCCTCCATCTCATCCCCTACAAAATTGTGGCATCTGTACCACGAGTACATAATTACGCACTAAAAATACAATGGGAAAGGATGGAGGCACAATAAGGACAATGACTGCAATACAGCCAGACCCTACCAGGAAACTCACATTCCTCTTCTTCTTTTTCTATTTTATTTTATTCTTTCAGGTTACCTCAAAACACATCACACTTTCGACGGTACTAAGGCCTCTTTCTATGGCCTATTATGAAAACACCGGTCGATGATCCTCTCGAAGGACAATACACCAAGGACAAAAGCAGCATAGACGTGTGCCAGAGTACCTAAAGGATCCTTAAAGATCACCTCGTCCGCTTTCAGGAGGCATGCGCGGCTTCCCCTTGTGTTCGGCATGTAAAATAGCCTTGTTGCTTATTGCACTATTTGTATCAATACATTATGACGTATCAATTAGACTACAATGGAAACCGTTTTTAGCCCAAAACGAAATGGCGTTGGCTTATCTCTTAACATATGTTTCCCTGTTTTTGTCTGATTACCATGTACAACTTGGTATGGCCTAAATTGCTAGGGACTTTATTGAGCCGCGTACATCTTTTAAATATTAAAACAAAGTCCGAACACTTCAACAAGTGCAATTCGGCGTCCCGAATATAGCATTATATGCATTGGCTCCGAATCATGTCTTTGGTCAATAGTTGGGTTGCCCGGCTCCTGTGCTTGCTACCTTACATTCCGTCTGATTGGCTAGGGTAGTAAAGGGAGAACTACTGCGATTGTGTTGCTAGTTTACCCGGACAAACACCTCAGTAGAGAAAGCCGAAAACTGACTGTCATGATGCGGCGAGAGCTGGTCAGCTATTTAATGACTAAGTATACATCTCTAGCGATTTTTCCACATTATGCGATAGGCCGGCCTCCACCCGGCCGGGCATTCACAGCATCCAAGTTTGTATAATCGAACAATACTAGGGGCTGCACCCACACTCCCATTATAAAACTCCTATGGCTAAGTGAGGGCCATAAAGCCGTATAGTTCGATTGCCTGGTTCGCCGCACTAACACCTCCTTCACGGACTAGTACGTTGGGTCAAGTGTGTTTAAGTGTTATCCCGAACACCCCTGTACTACCTATGTGGGGGCTGAAGCCGACGACTGGCCAACTCTCAGATATCATAAATAGCCGCACAGGAGGAGATATTTTAAAGTAAAATAAGAAATATATCATACATAAGCCTTGTCTCATGATACATGATTGGACAACATAAATACATTCATTCAAAAATGTTGTCCTTCAAGAATTGGCCCTCTACAATGCAGGATCCTTTCAGGACATCATCAAAGTACCACTCCGGTGTGCGATGCTCTTTTCCAGTGAGCGGTCCCTCGGTTGCAAGCTTGACGGCATCCATCTTCGCCCATTGCACCTTGACACATGCAAAGGCCATCCGCGCACCTTCAACATAGACCGACCGCTTCATGGCATCAAGCAGAGGGCAGGCGCTGACCAGCCGCTTGACGAGACCGAAGTAGCTACTGTGAATGGGTTCGGCGGGCCAAAGACGGATTATTAAATCCCTCATGGCCAATTCAGCCACCCTATGCAGTTCGGTCCATTGCTTTAGCTGATCGCTGAGGGGCACAGGATGCTCTGGCGCAAGGTATTGCGACCAGAACAACTTCTCTGTTGAGGTCCCCTCTTCGGCCCGGAAGAACTCCGCAGCATCAGCAACACTCCGGGGCAGGTCCGCAAGCACTCCTGGAGAACTCCAAATCCGGGTTAGAAACATTTTCTTCACAAATTGGCTCTGCACGTTAAAGGCCTTACCCGCCGCAATTTTCCTTGCCTCTTGGATCTCCCGAACAGCGCTTTGAGCTTCGGCCCGGGCTTCTTGTGCACTTTGGAGTGCCTTGGCAAGTTTGGAATTTTGCTTCGAACTCTTGCTCTCTAAGGACTCGCATTTGCCTATGGCATCCTTGAGCTCTTGCTGGACTTCCTCCACTCGTGATTCATGTTTAAGGCAGGAGGAGCGCTCCTCCTCCGCCTCCTTCCTAGCCTCGGCTAGCGCACTCTTGAGGGCCTCGACCTCAGACGTGTCAGCTGCAAACATAATTATGAAACTCATTGAGATACTACATTATAGCTGGCATCGTTTCAGACGCGCTTCGGTATTACATAACTTGCTTTTATTCTATCTTCCTCCTTAGCTCGGATGCTTCGGCGGTATGGGCAGCTGACGCCTATTTCGCAGCCTGCTTGTCCAAACAGATATGTGCGTTAGTCTCCTGCATGAGTTATTCGATCCTCTGTTCGGTTTTCTTTTCGAACACCGAACAGAGTCTCAAGGGCTAGTGTCTATACACATGCATTCTTTTTATATAGTTAAAAGATATTGTAAGGCACATACCTCAAAGCCTCTTAAAAGGCTAGTGTAGGCTTCCTCAGTCCACTTTTCCGTGGACTGAACCTTTTCAATCACCATCCCATAAGGGTACGATGTTCTTCCACAATGGTGGCACTCTGAAGCGCTCTCACCAAAGTGTCCAGCACCTCCGCATTGACAGAGGTCACCGGTGTAGTAGGCGCGCCCCCTTCTCGCAAAGGGGGTTGCTCATCTGTTTCCGAAACCGTGTGGGTTTCCGGAATGACATTTGGTTGGGGGCCAAACTGGATAGGGCCCCCGTCTCCAGTCTCCATGGGGGTTGGTTCCCTCATGTTCTCGGCAGCCGAGGTGTCACCCCTCGGCACCGTCTTGGCAGCCTCCGGCACCTCTCCCTGTCCCGAAAGGGTCCTTTGGGAGGAAACCTCGGTGTTATCCACGGTAGTGGGGAGGAAGCTGGTGGAGGCGAATCGCTCTCCATCATGTTCGGACCCAGCAAATTCCCGGAAGAGGAGGATCGCTGGGGGAAGACCTTAACCGGACTGCGGCATACAATTTAAATGCATTACAACTATAAGCCAGAAAAGTCGGACATATATATACCTTTGAGTACTTACGATCCGGCCAGGGGCTTCGGCCTGGGGCGCCACTCGTCGGCGTCTGATTCGGAGTCATCCGTAAGGGACATCCTCCCTTTCTTGGACACCTCCGCCTCTAGATCGGCGGAGGCTGCCCTTTTCTTCTTCTCCCCCGTAGGGGGGAGTTGCTCTCTTTATCCTCCTCTTCCTCTTCGTCAGGGGAGGAGAGGGTTCCAGTGTCCTCGGACACTACGTCCGGAGCACCCTTACGGCGGAGGCTGCTCTTGGCCTCCTTGCCCTTCTCCTTGGCTTTCTTTTCCGGTGCTGGAACCAGCATCCTCGTCAATAGAGGAATAGCTGGGTCTCGGGGCAGCGGAGCCGGATAGTGAATCCAGTCCGCTTTCTTCGTCCATCCCTGTGAAAGTAAATGGGAAGTTTAGCGTGCTCCTCGGACTCGCAAAAGTAAGGTTATCAAAGAACTTACGGGGGTTGCAACATGGGTACTATCGTAGCCAAGGTCCTCGGTTGTCTCCGGCCATGACTTCTGGTCTTCGTGCTTCGTGGCAACTTCCTCATGTCTTCGTGCTTCGTGCAGAAGAACCGCTGCAGGTTCCGGGGACCGGCCGAGTCGAACTTCCACATGGGCTCTTGACGCGCCTGACAAGGGAGTATCCGGCGGAAGAGCATCACTTATATCATGCTGGTGAGGCTGGTATTTTTATCTACCATGCCCTTGATGTGCTTCTCCAGCATCGTTACCTTGTCACACGACACGCAGTCTAGGCCCTTGTTGATCCAGGATGTCAGCCGCATTGGCGGTCTGGACTTGAACTCCATAGGAGCAGCCCATGTGGAGTCACGGGGCTCTGTGACATAGAACCACCCCTGCTGCCATCCCTTCACGGTCTCCACGAAGGTGCCCTTTGGCCAAGTGACATTGGGCTGTTTGTTCACCATAGCGCCACCACAATCCGCATGCTGGCCGTCCACCACTTTCGGCTTCACATTGAAGACCTTGAGCCATAGGCCGAAGTGGGGGGAAACACGGAGGAATGCCTCGCATACGATGATGAACACCGAAATGTTGAGGAAAGAATTCTGGGCTAGATCATGAAAATCTAACCCGTAGTAGAACATGAGGCCACGGACGAAAGGATGAAGGGGAAACCCCAGTCCGCGGAGGAAATGAGGGATGAAAACTACCCTCTCATTAGGATTTGGTGTGGGGATAATCTGCTTTTTGGCTGGGAGCCGGTGCGCGATCTCCTTGGACAGATACCCCACCGCCCGGAGTTCCTTGATGTTTTTCTCCGTGACGGAGGAAGCCATCCACTTACCCTACACTACAGATCCGAACATGGCTGGAGTACTTTCTGGGATCAGAGAGGATTGAAGCTTGGGCACTGGAGCTTGAGGGCAAATGGGCTGAGGAAGTGGAAGGCGTGGGGTAAAAAGGAGGAATCTTATCTCCTTATAAAGGCAGTGAATATCATGCGTCCCCCACGAGCCTTAAAGCTCGCCTATTTCCAAGGGGTCGTGCGAAACGACACGGTTAGGTTTCCCGAACCCGTATTGATGAGAATCACGTAATAAGTGGGCACGATCTCTGTTTTGACAAGACGTGTCGTCGGAGGTTGCGTCTCAAAACGCGAAACGGGAGGCCGAAAAGCAATTTGAAATAATAAAATGGCCAGACGTAATGTCTCGCCAGTGAAATCTTCATAAGACAGAACTTATCTGTATTCTGCCATTATGATTCAGAGGTATGACTGATGTACAGAGCCTGATATAGTACTGAAGATCAACTGCTTTGAAGTATTCGGAGGAGGAACCCGCCTTGCAATGCCGAAGACAATCTGTGCGCCGGACATGTCATCATTGAAGATTGGTTTAGGGGCTACTGAGGGAGTCCAATTTTATGGGGTCCTCGGGCGTCTGGGCTATGTGATACGGGCCGGACTAATGTGCCGTGGAAATACAAGACGAAAGACTTTCCCCCGTGTCCGGATGGGGCTCTCCTTGGTGTGGAAGGCAAGCTTAGCGTGCGTATATGAAGATTCCTTTCTTTGTAAACCGACTTTGTACAAACCCTAGTCCCCTCCGGTGTCTATATAAACCGGAGCGTTTAGTCCATAGAGGCAATCACAATCATAATCATATAGGCTAGACATCTAGGGTTTAGCCATTACGATCTTGTGGTAGTTCAACTCTTGTAACCCCTATACTCATCAAAGTCAATCACGCAGGGCATAGGGTATTACCTCCATCAAGAGGGCCCGAACCTACGTAAACATCGTATCCCCTGTCTCCTGTTACCATTGATCCTTAGACGCACAGTTCGGGACCCCCTACCCGAGATCTGCCGGTTTTGACACCGACAGGCACCCATAGGTACCAATCTGAGGTTTTGGTACAAAGATTGAACACAAGAGATGGACTAGGGTTTGAGATGAGATGGTGCTGTTGAAGATGTTGATGAAGATTGGCCACCCAAAGATGAGAGGGTTGTTGGTGATGACAATGGCTATGATTTCCCCCTCCTGGAGGGAATTTCCCCCAGCGGAATCACACTAACGGAGGGCCAAAATGCTCCTGCCCAAGTTCCGCCACGAGACGGTGGCGCTGCATCCCGAAAGTCCTCTCCTTATTTTTTCTATGTTAAAAGACCTTATGTACCAGAAGATGGGCAGCGAAGGTGGGCCAAGGGCCCCACTACCCACCAGGGCGCGCTAGAGGGGGGAGGCGTGCCCTGGTGCCTTGTGGGCCCCTGGGTGACCCCCTCCGGTAGTTCTTTTCTCCATTATTTTTTATATAGTCCAAAATAATTCTCTGTAAAATTTCACCTCATTTGGAGATGTGCATAATAGGTATCTCTGATGTAGCTTTTTCAGGTCCAGAATTCCATCTGCTGGTATTGTTCCTCTTTGTGTAAACCTTTCATATTATGAGAGAAAAGGCATTAGAATTACTCCATAATGTATTATAATGGATAAAAACACTATAAATAGCAGTAGGAAAACATGATGCAAAATGGACGCATCAACCTCCCCCCCCCAAGCTTAGACCTCGCTTGTCCTCAAGTGAAAATCGATATCGATAATCATGTCCACATGTTTAGAGAGAGAGAGGTGTCGATAAAAACAAAATACGGACATAGTAGCATCATGGTCATTATTATAACAACAATAAACTTTATCATATAACTTCTTTAGAGCAAGTAACAATTCATCACAACATCAAAGTACAAATCATAAACTTTCATGAAAACTAACAAACTATGTTCTCAGTCAATAATGCAATTGCAATTCATCATATTTTCAGGAAGGGTCTCATGTCGGATCCTTTTGGGAAGTCCACATACTCAACCATCATTTTAGTCTTCTATGATTGCTAATACTCACATCATACATATGGAGCAAAAAGTTTCAGCCGGACACAAATAAAGATACTCCCTCAGTTCTGTTACGTAAGGTGTATTATTTTCGGCACGATGACCAAGGCACGGAATTATAGACATGTTAAGACCAAATTACCCTTGGCAAATTTGTTGATTAGTGGTAAGTAAATCAATTAGTCCAGGAAAGTAAGAGAAGCGTGCAATCGACAGAGAGATATTTTCCTTCTTTTGCTACAAGGAGAGATACAAACAATCAGGACAGAGATACTTTCCATTTTTATAAAGGGCTAATAAGGGAATTATGAGGAATTAGAAGAAATGCACCTTACATTTTGGAATTTTATCAAAAAACAAATACACCTTATATAAAGGAATGGAGGGAGTAGGGGCTTATAATTTTGCCTCCCAACATACTCACCTTGAGGGTGATGTCTACAATAATAACTCATGATCACTCACATCCAACTGGATATATGTGCCTAGATCTTTCCCCACCACATGATGCTTACAAAAGAGAAAAATAAAAGGAATAGAGGAGAACACTTTGACTCTTGCATAAAAAGTAAGTACATAAAAGTAAAAGATAGGCCCTTCGCAGAGGGAAGCAGAGGGTGTCATACACTTTTATTTTTGGATGCACAATATCCTAAAGAAAAAGAACGTCACGTTATATTGCTCCTTATGATAGCAATCTTTATTATGGAGACTGTCGCTTTTATTACTTTTCCATCGCATGTTCGTACAACGCTTATTTTCCCTCACACCAAAAGATCAAACATATTTAGAAGAAATTTTTATTGCCTTATGCATCGATGACAACTTACTTGAAGGATCTTACTCAATCCATAGGTAGTATGGTAGACTCTCAAAACATGAATTTTGGGTTTAAGGTATTTGCATGCACAAGTAGTATCTCTACTTAGTGAGGATTTTTGGCTAGCAAAGATATTGGGCAAGCACCACATGTTGGAGGATCCATGACAATATAACTTCTATGTTAATATGAACAAACATAAATCATTACGTTGTCTTCCTTTTCCAACACCAACAATTTGGCATAAAATATTTAATGGGGGCTCACAATCATAAAAGATGTCCAAGATAGTATATTTGCACGTGAATCTTCTCTTCCCTTATTAATTCTTTGATGAATTGCATCATTGACCAATGCTATGTTCGTAAACTTTTAATAAATTTTACCACTTATACTTTTCCTTATGTAATGTCATTACTTTCCATAAGATTAGCATATGCTCTTTTTCATTATTTCGTTTATTTTGGTTGAAACTAGAAAGTAAATAAGCAAAAACTCAAACTAAACTTTATGATATAACTCTCACTCGATTACATAGATAGATAGATCATGAAACTAACACTCGAAAATAGATCACACTAAACTTTTATTCAATTAAATCACAAAATAACTAAGGATCGTACTAAGATAGGTAAAGGTAATAAAAGTGATGTGATACGGTACCGGGGCATCTCCCCCAAACTTGGCACAAGCCAAGGGGAGTGCCCATACCCGTGTGCTTAAGTCTCCTTCTTTGGTGATGGTGGTGGTGATGAGGTAGTAGAAAACTTGTCCTCCGGCTTCAATGGCAGCGGTTCACCATCATAAGATGATGCAGGAGTCTCCCGAGTCCATAAACTAGCAGCTAAACTCATACCTTTAAATCTTGCTTCATACTCGGAAACTTGATTTTGAAGATCATAGATTTGGCTTTGCATAAAATTGATTTGCTCGTTGAAGGTGAAGACGATGTCCTTCATAGACCGGCCATCCACCTTGTGATGATGGGTGAATTCCATGATCATGGAGTGATTGGCATTGAGTCCATGCTCCACCATCCCTTGGCACTTGAAGATATCTTCCCCCACCGGCTCGAGCCTGGACTCCACACTTACCGTCCTCTTGGTCCCCTGAACATCCCGGATGTGGAGCACCCCCTCACACATCTCAATGGCTTGAGGGTGCTTCATCACCTCCGACAAGTAAGGGTTGATGACCTTCTCGAAGAGCTTGTACTTGGAGGGGTTTGGTGAAGCCATGGCAATCTAGATCTGATAGAAAAACAACAAGAAATAAGAACGGAGGATATTTCGGCGATGCAGTGGTCAATACGCCAGAGGAAGTATATAAAGAAAAAAAATTCTTGGGAAACAAGCATGCTACAGGAAAACGGAGTTGGGAAGGTGCCCAAGTGTAACTCCCTCGATGCGGCTATATCTCCTACGTGTCAAAGCATGACTTAGAGGCATAACCGCATTGAAAGCAATGTCACAAGTAAGGTAATCTTCACAACAACCCATGTAATATAGATAAAAGGAGTAAAGGATACATAGTTGGCTTACACTCGCCACGTCACACAAATTAAAAGATCAACCCCAATATGCGACACGGTCCCGATCGCCCCAACTGGGCACCACTACTGATCATCAGGGAAAGACACATAGTAACGGCGAGAGTCTTCGTCGAACTCCCACTTGAGCTCAAGCACATCATCTAGAACGGTATCAACAGTCCCTGCATCTGGTTTGGAAGTAATCTATGAGTCACGGGGACTCAGCAATCTCGCACCCTCGCAATCAAGACTATTTAAGCTTATAGGTAAGGCAAGGTAATAGGTGGAGCTGCAGCAAGCGACTAGCATATATGGTGGCTAACCTGTTCGCAAAAGAGAGCGAGAAGAGAAGGCAAAGCACGAATGAAAAACTATGATCAAGAAGTGATCCTATAACAACCTACATCAAACATTACTCCAACAGCGTGTTCACTTCCCGGACTCCGCCGAGAAGAGACCATCACGGTAACACAGGCGGATGATTCATTTTAATTAAGTTAAGTTTCATGTTATCTACAACCGGACATTAACAAATTCCCATCTGCCCATAACCGCGGGCACGGCTTTCGAAAGTTCAAATCCCTGCAAGGGAGTCCCAACTTAGCCCATCACAAGCTCTCACGGTCAATGAAGGATATTCCTTCTCCCGAGACATTCCGATCAGACTCGGTATCCCAGTTCTACAAGACATCTTCGGCAATGGTAAAACAAGTCCAGCAACACCACCCAAATGTGCCGACAAATCCCGATTGGAGCTGCACATATCTCATTCTCAGGTCACACTCGGATAAGAAATCCATACAACTAAAACCAGCCCTCGATTTTCCCCGAGGTGGCGCTGCAAGGGGCTCTAGTTTGGACCAACACTCAGAGGAGCACTGGCCCCGGGGGGGGGGGGTTAAATAAAGATGACCCTTGGGATCCGGAAACCCAAGGGAAAAAGAGGCTAGGTGGCAAATGGTAAAACCAAGGTTGGGCATTGCTGGAGGAGTTTTATTCAAGGCGAACTGTCAAGGGGTTCCCATTATCACCCAATCACGTAAGGAACGCAAAAATTCGGGAACATAACACCGATATGACGGAAACTAGGGCGGCAAGAGTGGAACAAAACACTAGGCAAAAGGCCAAGCCTTCCACCCTTTACCAAGTATATAGGTGCATTAAGATAAACAAGGTAATATGGTGATATCCCAACAATAAACAATGTTCCAACAAGGAACGGTCTCCAATCTTCACCCGCAACTAGCAACGCTATAAGAGGGGCTAAGCAAAGCGGTAACATAGACAATCAACGGTTTGCTAGGACATGGTGGGTTAGAGGTTTGACATGGCAATTTGGGAGGCATGAAAGCAAGTGGTAGGTATCATAGCATAGGCATAGCAAAAGAGCGAGCATCTAGCAAGCAAAGATAGAAGTGATTTCGAGGGTACGATCATCTTACCTGCAAAGTTGTCAGAGGTGACTTGATCCTTGTAAGAAAACTCAACGGGCTCCTCGCTAGAGAACTCGTCTCCCGGCTCTACCCTAACAAGACAGACAAGCAAAAGGAACACAATCAACCACGTGCAATGCTCGGACAATATGATGCAAACATGGTATGCTATGCAGGTTGCGATATGTGATGCATATGCAAGAATTGACAAGGAATCATTGAACCTGGCCTCAACTTGTAAATCCAAGAGTGCCACTAGAAAGGTGAGGTGATTTTGGTTGAAAGTGATATAAAGATCACCGGAATCGGATGCACAGTTTGGAAATGGCAAGCAAAACAAATATGGCACCGGTCTGCGATAATCAGCAAGTAGCCATCTAAATGCATCAATATAATTATGCTACAGCACTCAAACATGACAAAAAAATACATGGCAGGGATCCACTCATGATGCTTGACAAAAGATGAGCACTGAGCTACGGCCAATTCATCCATTAACAGGTTCAAACAAGCATGGAAAAAATGCAAATGATAATAGGTTTCAGACTTGGTGAAATTAACACAAGTCTGGAATTTAACATCAGGTAGCACACGTTGGAGCATGAAAACTCTATGCTACAGGAACTTTACATGGCAAAGCAAGGCATGGCATGAAGCTACTCAAAGCACTTAACAAAAGTCCCTTAGTGACGTTGAGCCAAAATGGATCAGAAAATACAATTACAAGCATGCGAACATGGCAAAAACATAATCAGATTACAGACTTGGTGAAAAACTGGAGCATGCAAATCTGTTAACGAGTAGGCATGTTCACGAGCTCGATGCACTCACTACAGAGCATGCCATGCCAAACCAAGCATACACCCATCAGGAATACATATCATAGAAGCTAGACATGGCAAGAACAACAACATAGCATGCACGGATCAATAACAACATCCTCGGCAAAATCGCTAACAAGTCAACAATCTGCCAGGATTCACAAGACGGCAAAAGTAGAGCTCGATTGACTCAATCTAGGTTGCTCCACAATGTTAACAAATCATCCTTTACTGATCATCCTCAAAAGAGGCACGGATCACTAGGAAACAACATGAACATATGGCATAATGACAAAATCAAGACAAGGACTTAGAGAAATTCTAAGTCCCTGAAATCAGCATTAACGAATGCACTACTTTGCAAGCTTGTGCTAGTCGCCACACATATCACAAAAATACATGGTAAGCACCTCTGTAAAGATGGCATGGCATATAACAAAACTCATGTAGAGCTCAGGAGCATATCATGCACACATTAATCATGGCAAAAAATGATAAATATCTATTTGATGAAACGGATCTGACAATTTTATCATATAGCCCTCTCCCAACAGCATTTCGGGCATCAAGATGAGCTCAAATGAAAATGATGCAATGAGATGAAATGATGTACTCTCTGAGGCAAACATTTTGATATGCTACACGCGCAAATCGGAGCTACGGATGCAGAGTTACGACATGATGAAAATTGCAAAAAATAATTGAGCGGGAGGGAAAGTCAACCCCGGATCTAGGGTTTACTGTAGCTCTCGATCTGGATCTGGCGAAGACACTGTAGCTCGAGGTCGAGGTCACCGGAAAATGGGGCCGCGGTGGCTGGAGCCTCGCCGGAATCTGCGAAGGAGGAGGGAGACGACGCCGACGACGAGGGAGGCCGGAGCTTGCTGGTGCGGTGGCGGCGCCGGACAACGAAGCTTGCCGCGACGGAGTGGTGGCGGAGGATGTTGGCGTCGGAGTGCGGCGGCGTCGGCAATGGCCCTGCGGCGGCCGGAGTCGGATAGATGACAGGTGGCTGCGGCGGCCTCATACCCGACAGGCGTCCTGGTTGAGGAGTGCGGCCCGGCACTGGTGGGAGTGCCCGTGCGCCGGGGCCTCCTGTAACACCCAGGATGTGATTTACCCAATATGTAATTCAACTCTTGCCGTTTCCGGCCTTAAGTTATTTTATTTTCTCGGGTTCAGGTTTTTTGTCTCCGTGTGTTGTTCTCGTTGTCATGCATCTCATATCATGTCATCATGTGCATTGCATTTGCATACGTGTTCATCTCATGCATTCGAGCATTTTCCCCGTTGTCCGTTTTGCATTCCGACGCTTCGTTCTCCTCCGGTGGTCATTTCTAGCTTTCTTTCATGTGTGGGGATTAAACATTTCCGGATTGGACCGAGACTTGCCAAGCGGCCTTGGTTTACTACCGGTAGACCGCCTGTCAAGTTTCGTACCATTTGGACTTCGTTTGATGCTCCAACGGTTAACCGAGGGACAGAAAAGGCCTCGTGTGTGTTGCAGCCCAACACCCCTCCAATTTGGCCCAAAACCCTCTCCATCATCTAGAGCGTTCGATCACGAACACGTGGCTGAAAACCGCACCTCATTTGGACTCTCCTAGCTCCTCCTATGCCTATTTAAAGACCACCCTCTCAAAATTCGCGGTACCACTCTTTCCCTAACCCTAGATCCATCTTCTGTCGCCGCCGGACACGTCCGACCCCTCCCCGGACAAACCACCGCCACCAACCGGGGCGCGCCACGTGGCGCGGGCGCCCCACATCGCCGCCGACTCCGCGCGGGCCCGCTCGGCCCGTGGCCGGCCCCCGCGGCCCGGGATCCGCCGCCGCCCGGGGCTTCGTCTCCCTCGCCCCGCCGCCTGGAACTCCGCTGCCACCGCACCGGCCGCCATGCGCCATTTCCGTGAGCTCGCCACCCTTTCGCCGGAGGACCGCGCCTCCTCGCATTACCCGCGGTGGCCGGAGCCCTCCCCGCCGCCGGATCCGGCCGAGAGAGGCCGGATCTTCCTCTACCTCGCCTCCCGCCGCTCCATCGAGCTCGCCGGAGCTACAGTGGTCGCCGGACTCGCCTCGTTTCGCGTGCCGAGAAACCCTAGATCCGGAGGTCCAAATTTTCTTCTAAGTCCCCGTTTTCCCAGATCCATATGCTCCTGTTCATGGCATCGTAACTTTGCATCCGTAGCTCCGTTTTGGGCATATAGCATATCAAAATGTTTGACTCAGAGAGTACATCATTTCATTCTACTGCATCATTTTCATTTGAGTTCATCTTGATGCCTGAAATGCTATTAGAAGAGTGCTACTTGAGATAATTGTCAGATCTGCTGCTCTATTTAGTCATTTGTCATTTTTGCCATGATTAATGCGTGCATGATATGCCCATGAGTTCTACATATGTTTTGTTAAGGGTTTTGCCATCTTTCCAGAGGTGCAACCCATGTATTTTTGTGATGTGTGTGGTGACTAGCACAAGCTTGCAAAGTGAGGCACTTGGTAATGCTGATTTCAGGGACATAGCATTTCCACTAAGTCCTTGACCTATTTATCTCATATTGCCATATGTTCATGTCGTTTCCTAGTGATCCGTGCCTCTTTTGAGGATGATCAGTAATGATGTTTTATTAATCTTGTAGTGATCTATCGATCCATGTCTTTGTTTGCAATTATGGAGCACCCTAGCTTGAGTAAATCGAGCTCTACTTTTGCTACTTCGTGAATCTGGGCAGATTGTCTACTTGTTAGCAATTTTGCCTATGATGTTGTAGTTGATCCGTGCATGCTATGCTATTTTTGTTGCAATGTCTAGCTTGCATTTTGTGTATTCTTTATAGATGTATGCTTAGCTTGTCATGACTTGCTCCGTAGTGAGTGCATCGAGCTCGTAAACATGCCTACTTGATATCTGCTTTCAGCATGTGCCAGTTTTCACTAAGTCTGAAAACTGATTATGCTTTTGCTATGTTCACATGCTTACAAATGTGTTTTCTGATCCCTTTTGGCTCAAGGTCACCAAGGGACTTTTGTTAATCCTTTTGAGTAGCTCCATGCCATGTTTTACTTTGTCATGTTCAGGTCCTGTAGAATGTAGTTTTGTTGCTCTAAAGAGTGCTATCTGATCTGAAATTCCAGACAAGTGTTAATTTCACTAAGTCTGAAATCTGTTTACCATATGCATTTTTGCCATGCTTGTTTGAACCTGTTAATGGGTGAATTGGCCGTAGGTCAGTGCTAGACTTTTGTTAAGCATCATGAATGCATCCCTGCCATATATTTTGTTGCCATGTTTGGGTGCTGTAGCATGTTCATCTTGTTGCATTTATATGGCTACTTGCTGTAAATCGCAGAACGTGGTCATATTTGAATTGCTTGCCATTTCCAAACCATAACTCCGATTCCGGAGTTCTTTATATCGTTTTCAAGCGATTTCGTCTCATCTTTCTGGTGGCACACTTGGATTTCCAAGTTGAGGCCAGGTTCATGCATTCCTTGTCAAATCTTGCATATGCATCCCGCATCGCATCCCGCATAGCATACCATCTTTGCACCATTTTGTTTGATCCTTGCACGTGGTTGATTGTGTCCTTATTGCTTGTTTTTCTTGTTTGGGTAGAGCCGGGAGACGAGTTCGCTAACGGGGAGCCCATTCAGTTTGCTTTTGAGGATCCAGTCAACTCTGACAACTTTGCAGGCAAGATGATCATACCCTCGAAATCACTACTATCTTTGCTTTGTAGATGCTCGCTCTTTTGCTATGCCAATGCTACGATGCCTACCACTTGCTTTCAAGCCTCCCAAATTGCCATGTCAAACCTCTAACCCACCATGTCCTAGCAAACCGTTGATTGGCTATGTTACCGCTTTGCTCAGCCCCTCTTATAGCGTTGCTAGTTGCAGGTAAAGATTGGAGACTATTCCTTGTTGGAACATTTATTTACTTGTTGGGATATCATTATATTGCCATGTTATCTTAATTCATCTATATACTTGGTAAAGGGTGGAAGGCTCGGCCTCTCTCCTAGTGTTTTGTTCCACTCTTGCCGCCCTAGTTTCCGTCATATTGGTGTTATGTTCCCGGATTTTGCGTTCCTTACGCGGTTGGGTTATAATGGGAACCCCTTGATAGTTTGCCTTGATTAAAGCTTTTCCAGCAATGCCCAACCTTGGTATTACCATTTGCCACCTAGCCTCTTTTTCCCTTGGGTTTCCGGAGCCCGAGGGTCATCTTATTTAAACCCCCCCCCCCGGGGCCAGTGCTCCTCTGAGTGTTGGTCCAACCTAGAGCCCCTTGCAGCGCCACCTCGGGGAAACTCGAGGGCTGGTTTTAGCTGTACAGATTGCTTATCCGATTGTGCCCTGAGAACGAGATATGTGCAGCTCCTATCAGGATTTGTCGGCACATTCGGGCGGTCTTGCTGGATTTGTTTTAACCTGTCGAAGTGTCTTGAAGAACCGAGATACCGAGTCTGATCGGAATGTCTCGGGAGGAGGTCTATTCCTTCGTTGACCGTGAGAGCTTGTCATGGGCTAAGTTGGGACTCCCCTGCAGGGATTTGAACTTTCGAAAGCCGTGCCCGCGGTTATGCGCAGATGGGAATTTGTTAATGTCCGGTTGTAGATAACTTGAACCTTAACTTAATTAAAATGAATCAACAGTGTGAGTTGCCGTGATGGCCTCTTCTCGGTGGAGTCCGGGAAGTGGACACGGTGTTGGAGTAATGCTTGCGCAGGTTGTTCTCCAGATTACTCGCTCGCGCTTTGCCTCCTCTTCTCGCTCTCTTTTGTGAATAGGATAGCCACCATATATGCTAGTCGCTTGCCGCAACTCCACATATTTACCTTACCATACCTTTTAAGCTTAAATAGTCTTGATCGCAAGGGTGCGAAATTGCAGAGTCCCTGTGGCTCACAGATTACTATTACACCAGATGTAGGGCCTGATGATTCCGCTCCAGGTGACGTGCTCGAGCTCAAGTGGGTGTTCGATGAGGACTCTCAACGTTACTATGTTTCTTTTCCTGATGATCAGTAGTGGTGCCCAGTTGGGGGTGATCGAGACCGTGTCGCATGTTGGGTTGTGTTTTATTTTGGCGCCGTAGTTGGGCCATGAGTGTTTGAATGATGTAATGTTATCTATGCACTTGATTGACGTGGCGAGTGTAAGCCAGCTATGTTATCTCCCCTTTTATTATCTATATTACATGGGATGTTGTGAAGATTGCCTAACTTGCGACATATGCCTTCAATGCGATTATGTCTCTAAGTCGTGCCTCGACACGTGGGAGCTATAGTCGCATCGAGGGTGTTACAAGTTGGTAATCAGAGCCTTCCCCGACCTTAGGAGCCCCATTGCTTGATCGTTTTTAGCAGCCGAGTTGTGTCTAAAAAAATGTTTTGAGTCATCTAGGAATTATATATCGGAGAGTTTAGGAATTCTTTTTTACTTCCCAGTCTCCTCATCACTCTGGTAAGGCATCCTGACGTAGAGTTTTGACTCTTCTCTTCTCAAATTTCACTAAAAAAATTTAGGATCACGCGGGTATCTTGGAATCGTTCCGATGGTTTTATGACGAGAACACTGTCTTGGTGCCTCCTGTCAGGGGTTTTGTGGAAGTGTCCCGGGGAGTTGAGCTCTGAGGTGTTGTCGTCATAATTTTATCATTGCAGTTCTGGAATACCTGAGTTTAGTATGCCGACATCGAAAATCTCTTTTATGCAGTTCATTGGTGAGATAACCTCGACGCCACCCAGTACTGGGGCGGGAGTTCGGGAGTATCGCCATAACTTGTATAACGGATGCTTTTCTAAGGTTGAGTTAGATGGTTTCCGAAGTTTTTCTCGGTTATGTGTTGAAGGATGGATACAACTGGATGTAGGATTTGCTAGATTTGGGTGAGATATTTTGTTTCCCCTGTATCCCCAACACCTGATTGCATAACCGGAAAGGTTCGGGAGTTTCATAGGTGGGAATTCTCGTAGCTCTAGCTCGTCTTCCACAGATATTTGGTTTGAGATTGGGATTTCTTACTGAGTATTCATTCTTGATCCGTACCTTGTTGATTTATTTCTCTACTTAAATTCTACGTGGCTTCTCAATTTATGGATATGTGACCATTTCAAGAGGAATGCATTTCATTCATTTTGTTCTGATGTGAAGACTATATGTTGCAATTTTCATTCCGTTGGATTTAGCTTCAATATTTTTCTATCAATGTGCTAATGGATGTCAACCTCTTCAGGATGGCTCCTCCAACGCGCACGACTCCGAATCGTGATCCGCCACCACCTCCACCTCCTCCGGAGGCATGGCAAGTTGTGATGGCCGCAACCAATGCAAACACGCAGTTGATCATGCAAATTCTTCAGGAGCGCAATCAAGAGAATCAAGGCAACCAAGGGAACCAAGGCAACAATCAGAATCACTTTGCTACACTCAACGAGTTCCTTGCTAACGGGCCAAAGACTTTCAGCAATTGTGTTGAGGCAACCCATGCCGACGATTGGCTCGTGGATCTGTGCAAGCATTTCGAGTGCAGTAACGTCAGGCCTGAGGACTTTGTCAAGTTCGCTTCCTTCCAACTCAAAGATCAAGCTGCAGAATGGTTCCAGCAGTACAAGGATTCCAGAGGTGGACGTGCGATTACTTGGGATGAATTCCGTCAAGATTTCAGAGCTCACCATATCCCTCAGAGTGTGATTGAAAGCAAGCGTGAGGAATTCCGCAACCTGAAGCAAGGCTCTTTGTCTGTCTATAACTACAACAAGTTGTTTCAGAAGCTCGCCCGCTTTGCTAAGCAGGACGTCCCTGACGAGAAGAGCATAATATACCAGTTCAGGGGTGGTCTCGGAGAAGAAATTCAGCTAGGTCTTGTTCTCTTTGAGCCCTTGAGGTACGATGAGGTCTACAACATGGCATTGAAGCAAGAGGCCGCTCAACTGAGGTGTGATGCTTCCAAGAAGCGAGTCAGAGAGGCTACTCCTTCTTCCTCTACTCAAGTGGCCAAGCAGCAGAAGTATTGGCTTCCTCCTCCTCCGTTCCGTCAGCCGTATCAGCAAAAGAGCAAAAGTGGCAGTGGATCTTCCCACCCACCCAACCCTGGCTTTCAGAACAAGACTTCGTCTCAAGCTCCAAGATCGAGTGCTCCATATCACCGTCCGCTTTCAGAGGTCACGTGCAACAAGTGCCAACAGAAGGGTCACTATGCCAACAAGTGTTTCAACCAGAGGCGTCTTCCTCCTCCTCCTCCTCCTGTGAGATCGGCAAGCATAGCTATGGTCAAGCATAACCCCATGCATGCCAAGGTTAACTTGATGAATGCAGCGCAGGCAGAGGACTCGTCAGATGTGATCATGGGTAACCTTCCTGTTAATGATATTCCTGCAAGAGTTCTTTTTGACACTGGTGCATCGCATTGTTTCATGTCAAGACCTTTTGCATCTAAGCATGATTTTGTTACCCAAGTGTTGTCAAAACCGTTGGCTATTGTTTCTCGGCCCGTCAAATGACATCTCGTGTATGCGTTCTGGATGTTACAATCACTTTGGGTGACTATAAGTTCTTGGCCTCTCCAAATGTTCTTGGTGACTCGGATATTGATCTTATTCTCGGAATGGATTGGCTTTCTAAGCACAAGGCTCAGCTTGATTGTGCAGCCAGACAGATTCATTTGACTCATTCGTCTGAGGATGTAATTGTCTTTGCCGCTCGTGGTGATACCATCCGTCTATTTTCTCTCAATGATAAGGGTGAATTGGATGCTATCTCGCAAAGTCCAGTCATTTGAGAATATCAAGACGTCTTTCCAAAAGAGCTTCCAGGAATGCCTCCACACCGGCCAGTTGAATTCGTTATTGATCTTGAGCCTGGTACGGAACCTGTGTGCAAGTGTCCTTACAAGCTCGGACCTGAAGAGTTGAAGGAGCTGAACAATTAACTCGATATTCAAGAGAGAATGGGTCTCATCCGGCCTAGTTCTTCTCCGTGGGGTTGTGGTGTTCTTTTTGTGAAGAAGAAGGATGGAACAGACCGACTTTGTGTTGATTACCGTCCATTGAACAAGAATACCATCAAGAACAAATACCCACTACCCAACATCAACGAGCTGTTCGAACAACTCAAAGGTGCCCAAGTATTCTCCAAGCTTGATCTCCGTATGGGTTATCATCAGATTCAAATCCGTGAGCAAGATATTCCCAAGACGGCTTTCAGGACAAGCTATGGTTCATATGAATACACTGTCATGTCTTTTGGCCTCGTCAACGCTCCTCCGACGTTCTCTCGCATGATGAACTTCATCTTCAACGCCTACACCAATGACTTCATTTTGGTCTATCTCGACGGCATTCTGGTTTTCTTGAAGAACAAGGAAGATCATGTCAAGCACTTGCGTTTGGTACTCGATAAGTTGAGGGAACACCAGTTCTACGCCAAGTTCTCCAAGTGCGAATTTTGGATCGATGAGGTTCTTTATCTTGGTCATATCATCTTTGCCATGGGCATTGCGGTGAATCCTGAGAAGGTGTCTGCAATTGTGAATTGGGAACCTCCTCAGAACATGAAGCAACTCCGCAGCTTCCTCGGTCTCACAAGTTATTACCAAAGATTCGTTGAAAACTTTTCTAAGATCGCGAAGCCTCTCTCAAATCTTCTCCAGAAGCACGTCAAGTACGTTTGGTCTCCGGAGTGTGACATTGCTTTCAACACTTTGAAAGAGAAATTGATCACTACTCCAGTTCTGACTCCGCCTGATGAATCCAAACCGTACGAGGTCTTTTGTGATGCCTCTCTCCAAGGTCTTGGTGCAGTGTTGATGCAAGAGAAGAAAGTTGTTGCTTATACCTCTCGCCAGTTGAAGCCCAATGAGAAGAACTACCCCACTCATGATCTCGAGTTGGCGGCAGTTGTGCATGCTCTTTTGACTTGGAGACATCTCTTATTGGGAAGAAAAGTGGACATTCTCACTGATCACAAGAGTCTCAAGTACATCTTCACTCAGCCTAATCTCAACCTCAGGCAAACTCGATGGGTCGAAATGATTCAGGAGTATAATCCGAGTATCGAGTATACTCCAGGCAAGGCTAATGTGATTGCTGACGCATTGAGCAGGAATGCTTATTGCAACAGTCTAATTCTCAGGCCTTATCAACCCGAGCTTTGTGAAGCTTTCCACAAACTTAATCTGCAAGTTGTTCCTCAAGGTTTCCTCGCCAACCTTCAAGTCTCTCCTACCTTGGAAGATCAGATTCGCCAAGCCCAGCTTCTTGATGCTATGGTGAAAAAGGTGAAGATTGGGATTGCCAAGAGTCAACCCAAGTACAAGTGCTACCACCTTGATGACAAGGATACTCTCTTCTTCAAGGATTGTATTGTTGTGCCCAAAGGTGACCTTCGTAAAGTGATCATGAACGAGGCTCACAATTCTCTCCTCTCCGTCCACCCTGGGAGTACGAAGATGTATCAGGACCTCAAGCAGGCTTATTGGTGGACTCGAATGAAGCGCGAGATTGGTCAATTCGTGAATGAGTGTGATGTCTGCAGAAGAGTGAAGGCAGAACACCAAAGGCCAGCTAGTCTCCTCCAACCTCTTGCCATTCCAGAATGGAAGTTTGACCACATTGAAATGGACTTCGTGACTGGGTTTCCAAAGTCCAAGCGTGGCAATGATACTATATTCGTTGTCATCGACAAACTCACCAAAGTGGCTCACTTTCTGCCTATCAAAGAGTCAATCACTGCAGCTCAATTGGCGAAACTCTATACCTCTTGAATTGTCTCTCTGCACGGTATTCCACAAGTGATCTCTTCAGACCGTGGCAGCATCTTTACCTCCAAGTTTTGGGATTCTTTTCAGAAGGCCATGGGCACCAACATCCGCTTCAGCACAGCTTTCCATCCTCAAACAAGCGGTCAAGTCGAGCGTGTCAACCAGATTCTTGAAGATATGCTCAGGGCTTGTGTGATCTCCTTCGGCATGAAGTGGGAGGATTGTCTTCCTTATGCTGAATTCTCCTACAACAACAGTTTTCAAGCAAGTTCGGGCAAGGCCCCATTTGAAATTCTATATGGCAGGAAGTGCCGTACCCCTCTCAACTGGTCTGAAACCGGTGAACGTCAGCTTCTCAGAAATGACTTAATCACAGAGGCAGAGGAAATGTGCAAAGTCATTCGAGATAACCTCAAAGCTGCCCAATCCCGTTAGAAGAGCTACTATGATAGTAAGCACCGTGATTTGGCTTTCGAGATCGGAGATCATGTTTACCTCCGCGTCTCTCCTATGAAAGGGACTCGTCGCTTCGGTATCAAAGGGAAGCTTGCCCCTAGATACGTGGGACCTATCAAGATTGTCAGCAAGAGAGGCGATCTTTCCTATCAACTCGAGCTTCCTTCAAACTTTGCAAATGTTCATGATGTGTTCCATGTCTCTCAGCTCCGAAAGTTCTTCAAGACTCCTGACCGCACCGTCAACTTCAAGGACATTGAGCTCCAAGAAGATCTCTCCTATCGTGAGCACCCAGTTGCTATTCTTGAAGAGACTGAATGCAAGACTCGCAACAAGTCAATCAAATTCCTCAAAGTCAAGTGGTCACACCATTCCGACCGTGAAGCTACCTAGGAATGCGAGGATCACCTCCATTCTGAATACCCGGCGTTCTTTCAGTCCTAGATCTCGGGACGAGATCCTTTCGTAGTGGTGGAGTGTTGTAACACCCCGGATGTGATTTACCCAATATGTAATCCAACTCTTGCCATTTCCGGCCTTAAGTTATTTTATTTTCTCGGGTTCGGGTTTTTGTCTACGTGTGTTGTTGTCGTTGTCATGCATCTCATATCATGTCAACATGTGCATTGCATTTTCATACGTGTTCATCTCATGCATCCGAGCATTTTCCCCGTTGTCCGTTTTGCATTCCGGCGCTTCGTTCTCCTCCGGTGGTCATTTATAGCTTTCTTTCGTGTGTGGGGATTAAACATTTCCGGATTGGACCGAGACTTGCCAAGCGGCCTTGGTTTACTACCGGTAGACCGCCTGTCAAGTTTCGTACCATTTGGACTTCGTTTGATGCTCCAACGGTTAACCGAGGGACCGAAAAGGCCTCGTGTGTGTTGCAGCCCAACACCCCTCCAATTTGGCCCAAAACCCACCAAAACCCTCTCCATCATCTAGAGCGTTCGATCACGATTGCGTGGCCGAAAACCGCACCTCATTTGGACTCTCCTAGCTCCTCCTATGCCTATTTAAAGACCACCCTCTCAAAATTCGCGGTACCACCCCTTCCCTAACCCTAGATCCATCTTCTGTCGCCGGACACGTCCGACCCCTCCCCGGACAAACCGCCACCGCCAACCGGGGCGCGCCACGTGGCGCAGGCGCCCCACATCGCCGCCGACTCCGCGCGGGCCCGCTCGGCCAGTGGCCGGCCCCCGCGGCCCGGGATCCGCCACCGCCGCCCGGGGCTTCGTCTCCCTCGCCCCGCCGCCTGGAACCCCGCCGCCACCGCGCCGGCCGCCGCGCGCCATTGCCACGAGCTCGCCGCCCTTTCACCGAAGCACCGCGACGCCGGCAGCCCCGCGCCTCCTCGCATCCCCCACGGTGGCCGGAGCCCTCCCCGTCGCCGGATCCGGCCGGGAGAGGCCGGATCTTCCTCTCCCTCGCCTCCCGCCGCTCCATCGAGCTCGCCAGAGCTACAGTGGGCGCCGTACTCGCCTCGGTTCGCGTGCCAAGAAACCCTAGATCCGGAGGTCCAAATTTTCTTCTAAGTCCCTGTTTTCCCAGATCCATATGCTCCTGTTCATGGCATCGCAACTTTGCATCCGTAGCTCCGTTTTGGGCATATAGCATATCAAAATGTTCGACTCAGAGAGTACATCATTTCATTCCATTGCATCATTTTCATTTGAGTTCATCTTGATGCCTGAAATGCTGTTAGAAGAGTGCTACTTGAGATAATTGTCAGATCTGCTGCTCTATTTAGTCATTTGTCATTTTTGCCATGATTAATGCGTGCATGATATGACCACGAGTTCTACATATGTTTTGTTAAGGGTTTTGCCATCTTTCCAGAGGTGCAGCCCATGTATTTTTGTGATGTGTGTGGTGACTAGCACAAGCTTGCAAAGTGAGGCACTTGGTAATGCTGATTTCAGGGACATAGCATTTCCACTAAGTCCTTGACCTGTTTATCTCATATTGCCATATGTTCATGTCGTTTCCTAGTGATCCGTGCCTCTTTTGAGGATGATCAGTAATGATGTTTTATTAATCTTGTAGTGATCTATCGATCCATGTCTTTGTTGCAATTATGGAGCACCCTAGCTTGAGTCAATCGAGCTCTACTTTTGCTACTTCGTGAATCTGGGCAGATTGTCTACTTATTAGCAATTTTGCCTATGATGTTGTAGTTGATCCGTGCATGCTATGCTATTTTTGTTGCAATGTCTAGCTTGCATTTTGTGTATTCTTGATATATGTATGCTTATCTTGTCATGACTTGCTCCGTAGTGAGTGCATCGAGCTCGTAAACATGCCTACTTGATGTTTGTTTTCAGCATGTGCCAGTTTTCACGAAGTCTGAAAACTGATTATGCTTTTGCTATGTTCACATGCTTGCAAATGTGTTTTCTGATCCCTTTTGGCTCAAGGTCACTAAGGGACTTTTGTTAAGCCTTTTGAGTAGCTCCATGCCATGTTTTACTTTTTCATGTTTAGGTCCTATAGAATGTAGTTTTATTGCTCTAAAGAGTGCTATCTGATCTGAAATTCCAGACAAGTGTTAATTTCACAAAGTCTGAAATCTGTTTACCATATGCATTTTTGCCATGCTTGTTTGAACCTGTTAATGGGTGAATTGGCCATAGCTGAGTTCTAGACTTTTGTTAAGCATCATGAATGCATCCCTGCCATGTATTTTGTTGCCATGTTTGGGTGCTGTAGCATGTTCATCTTGTTGCATTTATATGGCTACTTGCTCTAAATCGCAGAACATGGTCATATTTGAATTGCTTGCCATTTCCAAACCATAACTCCGATTCTGGTGTTCTTTATATTGTTTTCAAGCGATTTCATCTCATCTTTACAGTGGCACACTTGGATTTCCATGTTGAGGCCAGGTTCATGCATTCCTTGTCAAATCTTGCATATGCATCCCGCATCGCATCCCGCATAGCATACCATCTTTGCACCATTTTGTTTGATCCTTGCACGTGGTTGATTGTGTCCTTGTTGCTTGTTTGTATTGTTTGGGTAGAGCCGGGAGACGAGTTCGCTAATGAGGAGACCGTTGAGTTTGCTTTCGAGGATCCAGTCAACTCTGACAACTTTGTAGGCAAGATGATCATACCCTCGAAATCACTACTATATTTGCTTTGCTAGATGCTCGCTCTTTTGCTATGCCAATGCTACGATGCCTACCACTTGCTTTCAAGCCTCCCAAATTGCCATGTCAAACCTCTAACCCACCATGTCCTAGCAAACCGTTGATTGGCTATGTTACCGCTTTGCTCAGCCCCTCTTATAGCGTTGCTAGTTGCAGGTGAAGATTGGAGAGTGTTCCTTGTTGGAACATTTATTTACTTGTTGGGATATCATTATATTGCCATGTTATCTTAATGCATCTATATACTTGGTAAAGGGTGGAAGGCTCGGCCTCTCGCCTAGTGTTTTGTTCCACTCTTGCCGCCCTAGTTTCCATCATATCGGTGTTATGTTCCCGGATTTTGCGTTCCTTACGCGGTTGGGTTATAATGGGAACCCCTTGATAGTTCGCCTTGATTAAAGCTTTTCCAGCAATGCCCAACCTTGGTTTTACCATTTGCCACCTAGCCTCTTTTTCCCATGGGTTTCCGGAGCCCGAGGGTCATCTTATTTAAACCCTCCCCCCCCCCCGGGCCAGTGCTTCTCTGAGTGTTGGTCCAACCTAGAGCCCCTTGCAGCGCCACCTTGGGGAAACTCAAGGGCTGGTTTTAGTTGTACGGATTGCTTATCCGATTGTGCCTTGAGAACGAGATATGTGCAGCTCCTATCGGGATTTGTCGGCACATTCGGGCGGTGTTGCTGGATTTGTTTTAACCTGTCGAAGTGTCTTGAAGAACCGAGATACCGAGTCTGATCGGAACGTCTCGGGAGGAGGTCTATTCCTTCGTTGACCGTGAGAGCTTGTCATGGGCTAAGTTGGGACTCCCCTGCAGGGATTTGAACTTTCAAAAGACGTGCCTGCAGTTATGGGCAGATGGGAATTTGTTAATGTCCGGTTGTAGATAACTTGAACCTTAACTTAATTAAAATGAATCAACAGTGTGAGTTGCCGTGATGGCCTCTTCTCGGCGGAGTCCGGGAAGTGGACACGGTGTTGGAGTAATGCTTGCGCAGGTTGTTCTCTAGATTACTCGCTCGCGCTTTGCCTCCTCTTCTTGCTCTCTTTTGCGAATAGGATAGCCACCATATATGCTAGTCGCTTGCTGCAGCTCCACGTATTTACCTTACCATACCTTTTAAGCTTAAATAGTCTTGATCGTGAGGGTGCGAAATTGCTGAGTCCCTGTGGCTCACAGATTACTATTACACCAGATGCAGGGCCTGATGATTCTGCTCCAGGTGACGCGTTCGAGCTCAAGTGGGAGTTCAGCGAGGACTCTCAACGTTACTATGTTTCTTTTCCTGATGATCAGTAGTGGTGCCCAGTTGGGGGTGATCGGGACCGTGTCGCATGTTGGGTTGTCTTTTATTTTGGCGCCGTAGTCGGGCCATGAGTGTTTGAATGATGTAATGTTATCTATGTACTTGATTGACGTGGCGAGTGTAAGCCAACTATGTTATCTCCCCTTTTATTATCTATATTACATGGGATGTTGTGAAGATTGCCTAACTTGCGACATATGCCTTCAATGCGATTATGTCTCTAAGTCGTGCCTCGACATGTGGGAGCTATAGTCGCATCGAGGGTGTTACACTCGCGCGGGAAGCGGCTGGCGACGCCACATGGCGGATGGGGATTGGCTGCGGTCGGCGGCGGCGGGTTCTTCCGGCCGGATTCGGACACGTCCGGCGTGGCGCGAGGGAAATTTAGGGTTAGGGGGGAGAGGAGACCCAGGATTTGGAAATGGGGGTCTATTTTTATAGGTAGGAGGAGCTAGGAGGCTCCAAATGGAGTGCGGTTTTCGGCCACGCGATCGTGATCGAACGCTCTAGGAGATGGAAGGGTCTTTGGTGGGTTTTGAGCCAAATTGAGAGGGTGTTGGGATGCAACACGAACGAGGCCTTCTCGGTCCCTCGGTTAACCGTTGGAGTATCAAACGAAGTCCAAATGGCACGAAACTTGACAGGCGGTCTACCGGTAGTAAACCAAGGCCGCATGGCAAGTCTTGGTCCAATCTGGAAATGTTTATCCCCCACACACGGATAGAAGTAGAAAGGGGCACCGGAGGAGATAGGAGCGCCGGAATGCAAAACAGACAACGGGGAAAATGCTCGGATGCATGAGACGAACACGTATGCAAATGCAATGCACATGATGACATGATATGAGATGCATGACAAAGGCAACAACATACGGAGATAAAAACCCGAACCCGAGGAAAATAAAATAACTTAGCGCCAGAAACGGCAAGAGTTGGGATACATATAAGGTAAATTACATCCGGGGTGTTACAACACTCCACCACTACGAAAGGATCTCGTCCCGAGATCTAGGACTGGAAAAAGGCCGGGTACTCAGAACGGAGGTGATCCTCGCGTTACCAGGTGGCTTCACGGTCGAAATGGTGTGACCACTTGACTTTGAGGAATTTGATTGACTTATTGCGAGTCTTGCGTTTAGTCTCTTCAAGAATAGCAACTGGGTGCTCACGATAAGAAAGGTCTTCTTGGAGATCAATGTCTTCGAAGTTGACAGTGCGGTTAGGGGTCTTGAAGCACTTGCGGAGCTGAGAGACATGGAACACGTCGTGCACATTTGCAAAGTTTGAAGTAAGCTCGAGTTGATAGGCGAGATCGCCTCTCTTGCTGACGATCTTCAAAGGACCCACGTATCTAGGGGCAAGCTCCCCTTTGATACCGAAGCGACGAGTACCTTTCATTGGAGAGACGCGGAGGTAAACATGATCTCCGATCTCGAAAGGCAAATCACGATGCTTACTGTCATAGTAGCTCTTCTGACGCGATTGCGCTGCTTTGAGGTTCTCACGAATGACTTTGCACATTTCCTCTGCCTCTGTGATCAATTCATTTCCGACAAGTTGACGTTCACCGGTCTTTGACCAGTTAAGAGGAGTACGGCACTTCCTGCCATAGAGAATTTCAAATGGGGCCTTGCCCGAACTTGCTTGAAAACTGTTGTTGTAGGAGAACTTGGCATATGGAAGACAATCTTCCCACTTCATATCGAAAGAGATAACGCAAGCCCTGAGCATATCTTCGAGAATCTGATTGACATGCTCGACTTGACCACTAGTTTGAGGATGAAAAGCTGTGCTGAAGCGGATGTTGGTGCCCATGGCCTTCTGAAAATAATCCCAAAACTTGGAGGTAAAGATGTTGCCACGGTCTGAAGAGATCAACTGTGGAATGCTGTGCAGAGAGACGATCCGAGAGGTATAAAGCTCCGCCAATTGAGCTGCAGTGATAGACTCCTTTATAGGCAGGAAATGAGCCACTTTAGTGAGTTTGTCGATGACAACGAATATAGTATCATTTCCATGCTTGGATTTTGGAAAACCCTTCACGAAGTCCATCTCAATGTGGTCAAACTTCCATTCTGGAATGGCAAGAGGTTGGAGGAGACCAGCTGGTCGTTGGTGTTCTGCCTTCACTCTTCTGCAGACATCACATTCATTCACGAACTGAGCAATCTCGTGCTTCATTCGAGTCCATCAATAAGCCTGCTTGAGGTCCTGGTACATCTTCGTACTCCCAAGATGGATGGAGAGGAGAGAATTGTGAGCCTCGTTCATAATGACTTTACGAAGGTCACCTTTAGGCACAACAATGCGATCCTCGAAGAAGAGAGTATCCTTGTCATCAATGCGATAGCACTTGTACTTGGGTTGACTCTTGGCAATCCCAATCTTCACCTTCTTCACCATAGCATCAAGAAGTTTAGCCTCACGAATCTGATCTTCCAAAGTAGGAGAGACTTGAAGGTTGGCGAGGAAACCTTGAGGAACAACTTGCAAATTGAGTTTGCGGAAAGCTTCACAAAGCTCGGGTTGGTAAGGCTTGAGAATCAAACTGTTGCAGTACGCCTTCCTACTCAAAGCGTCAGCAATCACATTGGCCTTGCCTGGAGTATATTCGATACTCGGATTATACTCTTGAATCATTTTGACCCAACGAGTCTGCCTGAGGTTGAGATTAGGCTGAGTGAAGATGTACTTGAGACTCTTGTGGTCAGTGAAGATGTCCACTTTTCTTCCCAATAAGAGATGTCTCCAAGTCAAAAGAGCATGCACAACTGCCGCCAACTCGAGATCATGAGTGGGGTAGTTCTTCTCATTGGGCTTCAACTGGCGAGAGGTATAAGCCACAACTTTCTTCTCTTGCATCAACACTGCACCAAGACCTTGAAGAGAGGCATCGCAGAAGACCTCGAACGGTTTGGATTCATCAGGAGGAGTCAGAACTGGAGCAGTGACTAATTTCTCTTTCAGGGTGTTGAAAGCGATGTCACATTCCGGAGACCAAACGTACTTGACGTGTTTCTGGAGAAGGTTTGAAAGAGGCGTCGCGATCTTTGAAAAGTTCTCAAGGAACCTTCGACAGTAGCTTGCGAGACCAAGGAAGCTTCAGAGTTGCTTCACGTTCTGAGGTGGTTCCCAATTCACAATTGCAGACACCTTCTCAGGATTCACCGCTATGCCCTTGGCAGAGATGATATGCCCAAGTTAGAGAACCTCATCGAGCCAAAACTCGCACTTTGAGAACTTGGCGTAGAACTGATGTTCTCTGAGCTTATCCAGCACCAAATGCATGTGCTTGGCATGATATTCCTTGTTCTTCGAAAAGACCAGAATGTCATCGAGGTAGACCAAGACGAAGTCATTTGTGTAGGCGTTGAAGATGAAGTTCATCATGCGAGAGAAAGTCGGAGGATCGTTGACGAGGCCAAAAGACATGACAGTGTATTCATATGAACCATAGCTTGTTCTGAAAGCCGTCTTGGGAATATCTTGCTCACGGATTCGAATCTGGTGATAGCCCATACGGAGATCAAGCTTGGAGAATACTTGAGCACCTTTGAGTTGTTTAAACAGCTTATTGATGTTGGGAAGTGGGTACTTGTTCTTTATAGTCTTCTTGTTCAATGGATGGTAGTCAACACAAAGTCGGTTCGTTCCATCCTTCTTCTTCACAAAAAGAACTCCACAACCCCACAGAGAAGAACTAGGTCGGATAAGACCCATTCGCTCTTGAATATCGAGTTGCTTCTTCAGCTCTTTCAACTCTTCAGGTCCAAGCTTGTAAGGATGTTTGCAAACAGGTTCCGTGCCAGGCTCAAGATCAATGATGAATTCAACTGGCCGGTGCGGAGGCATTCCTGGAAGCTCTTCTGGAAAGTCGTCTTGATATTCGCAAACGACTAGAATTTGAGAGATGACATCCAGTTCACCCTTCTCGTTGAGAGAAAACAGACGGATGGTATCATCCCTTGCGGCAAAGACAATTACATCCTCAGACGAATGAGTCAATTGAATCTGCCTGGCAATACAATCAAGCTGAGCCTTGTGCTTAGAAAGCCAATCCATTCCGAGAATAAGATCAATATCCGAGTCACCAAGAACATTTGGAGATGACAAGAACTTATAGTCACCCAATGTGATTGAAACATCCGGAACGCATACTCGAGATGTCATTTGACGGGCCGGAGAGACAATAGCCAACGGTTTCGGCAACACTTGATTAACAAAATCATGCTTAGATGCAAAAGGTCTTGAGATGAAACAATGCGATGCACCAGTGTCAAAAAGTACTCTTGCAGGAATATCGTTAATAGGAAGGTTACCCATGATGACATCTGACGAGTCCTCTGCCTGAGCTGCATTCACCATGTTGACCTTGGTGTACTTGGGGTTATGCTTGACCACAGCTGTACTTGCCGATCTCACAGGAGGAGGAGGAGGGAGACACCTCTGATTGAGGCATTTGTTGGCATAGTGACCCTTCTGTTGGCACTTGTTGCACGTGACCTCTGAAAGCGGACGGTGATACGGAGCACTCGATCTTGGAGCTTCAGACGAAGTCTTGTTCTGAAAGCCAGGGTTGGGTGGGTGGGAAGATCCACTGCCACTTTTGCTCTTCTACTGATAAGGCTGACGGAACGGAGGAGGAGGAAGCCAATACTTCTGCTGCTTAGCCACTTGAGTCGAGGAAGAAGGAGTAGCATCTCTAACTCGCTTCCTGGAAGCATCGCACTTCAGTTGAGCAGTCTCTTGATTCATTGCCATGTTGTAAAACTCATCGTACCTCTTGGGCTCAAAGAGAACGAGAGCTAGCTGCATTTCTTCTCTGAGACCACCCCTGAACTGTTATATCATGCTCTTCTCGTCAGGGACGTCCTGCTTAGCAAAACGGGCGAGCTTCTGAAACATCTTGTTGTACTCGTAGACAGACATAGAGCCTTGCTTCAGGTTGCAGAATTCCTCGCGCTTGCTTTCAACCATGCTCTGAGGAATATGATGAGCTTTGAAGTCTTGACGGAATTCATCCCAGGTAATCACACAGCCTCCTTTGGAATCTTTGTACTGCTGAAACCATTCTGCAGCTTGGTCTTTGAGTTGGAAGGAAGCAAACTTGACAAAGTCCTCAGGCCTGACGTTACTGGAGTCAAAATGCTTGCATATGTCCACGAGCCAATCATCAGCGTCAGTTGCCTCAACACAATTGCTGAAGGTCTTTGGCTAGTTAGCAAGGAACTGGTTGAGTGTAGCAAAGTGATTCTGATTGTTGCCTTGGCCATGGTTCGCTTGGTTGCGCTCTTAAATAAGTTGCATGATCAGCTGCGTGTTTGCATTGGTAGCGGGCATCACAACTTGCCATGCCTCCGGAGGTGGAGGTGGTGGTGGCGGATCAGGATTCGGAGTCGTGCGCGTTGGAGGAGCCATCCTGAAGAGGTTGACATCCATTAGCACATTGACAGACAAATATTGAAGCTGAATCAAACGGGTTGAAATAGCAACATATAGTCTTCACATCCGAAAAAATGAATGAATGCATTCCAATTGAAATGGTCACATATCCATAAATTGAGAAGCCACTTAGAATTGAGATAGAAGAAAAAACAACACCAAGGTACGGAACAAGAACGAATACTCAGTAAGGATCACCCAATCTCAAACCAAATATCCGTGGAAGAAGAACTAGAGCTACAAGAATTCCCACCTATGAAACTCCCGAACCTTTCCGGTTATGCAATCAGGTGTTGGGGATACAGGGGAAGCATAATATCTCACCCAAATCTAGCAAATCCTACATCCAGCTGTATCCATCCTTCAACACATAACCGAGAAAAACTTCGGAAATCGTCTAGCTCAACCTTCGAAAAGCATCCGTTATACAAGTTATGGCAATACTCCCAAACTCCCGCCCCAGTACTGGGTGGCGTCGAGGTTATCTCACCAACAACTGCATAAAAGAGATTTTCGATGTCGGCGAACCTAAACTCAGGTATTCCAGAACTGCAACGATAAAATTGTGACGACAACACCTCGGAGCTCAACTCCCCGGGACACTGCCGCAACCCCTAAATGACAGGAGGCACCAAGAACAATGTTCTCGTCACAAATCGATCGGAACGATTCCAAGATACCCGCGTGATCCTAAATTTTTTTAGTGAAATTTGAGAAGAGAAAAGTCAAAACTCTATGTCAGGATGCCTTACCAGAGCGATGAAGGGACTGGGGAGTAAAAAGAATTCCTAACTCTCCGATATATATAGTCCTAAATGACTCAAAACATTTTTCTAGACTCAACAACGCCAGCTATTCGATCAAGTAGGGGGGCTCCTAAGGTCGGGGAAGGCTCTGATTACCAACTTGTAACGCCCTCGATGCGGCTATATCTCCTACGTGTCGAAGCACGACTTAGAGGCATAACCGCATTGAAAGCAATGTCGCAAGTAAGGTAATCTTCACAACAACCCATGTAATATAGATAAAAGGAGTAAAGGATACATAGTTGGCTTACACTCGCCACGTCACACAAATACATGAATAACATTACAATCATCCAATTCACTCATGGTCCGACTACGGTACCAAATTAAAAGATCAACCCCAACATGCGACACGGTCCCGATCGCCCCAACTGGGCACCACTACTGATCATCAGGGAAAGACACATAGTAACGGCGAGAGTCTTCGTCGAACTCCCACTTGAGCTCAAGCACATCATCTGGAACGGTATCAACGGTCCCTGCATCTGGTTTGGAAGTAATCTATGAGTCATGGGGACTCAGCAATCTCGCGCCCTCGCAATCAAGACTATTTAAGCTTATAGGTAAGGCAAGGTAATAGGTGGAGCTGCAACAAGCGACTAGCATATATGGTGGCTAACCTATTCGCAAAAGAGAGCGAGAAGAGAAGGCAAAGCACGAACGAAGAACTATGATCAAGAAGTGATCCTATAACAACCTACGTCAAACATTACTCCAACACCGTGTTCACTTCCCGGACTCCGCCGAGAAGAGACCATCACGGTAACACACGTGATTGATTCATTTTAATTAAGTTAAGTTTCATGTTATCTACAACCGGACATTAACAAATTCCCATCTGCCCATAACCGCAGGCACGGCTTTCCAAAGTTCAAGTCCCTGCAGGGGAGTCCCAACTTAGCCCATCACAAGCTCTCACGGTCAACGAAGGATATTCCTTCTCCTGAGACATTCCGATCAGACTCGGTATCCCGGTTCTATAAAACATCTTCGACAATGGTAAAACAAGTCCAGCAACACCGCCCGAATGTGCCGACAAATCCCGATAGGAGCTGCACATATCTTGTTCTCAGGGCACACTTGGATAAGAAATCCATACAACTAAAACCAGCCCTCGAGTTCCCCCGAGGTGGCGCTGCAAAGGGCTCTAGTTTGGACCAACACTCAGAGGAGCACTGGCCCCCGGGAGGGGGGGGGGTTAAATAAAGATGACCCTTGGGCTCCGGAAACCCAAGGGAAAAAGAGGCTAGGTGGCAAATAGTAAAACCAAGGTTGGGCATTGCTAGAGGAGTTTTATTCAAGGCGAACTATCAAGGGGTTCCCATTATCACCCAACCGCGTAAGGAACGCAAAAATCTGGGAACATAACACCGATATGACGGAAACTAGGGCGGCAAGAGTGGAACAAAACACTAGGCAAAAGGCCAAGCCTTCCACCCTTTACCAAATATATAGGTGCATTAAGATAAACAAGGTAATATGGTGATATCCCAACAATAAACAATGTTCCAACAAGGAACGGTCTCCAATCTTCACCTGCAACTAGCAACGCTATAAGACGGGCTGAGCAAAGCGGTAACATAGACAATCAACGGTTTGCTAGGACATGGTGGATTATAGGTTTGACATGGAAACTTGGGAGGCATGAAATCAAGTGGTAGGTATCGTAGCATAGGCATAGCAAAAGAGCGAGCATCTAGCAAGCAAAGATAGAAGTGATTTCGAGGGTACGATCATCTTGCCTGCAAAGTTGTCAGAGATGACTTGATCCTCGTAAGCAAACTAAACGGGCTCCTCGGTAGCGAACTCATCTCCCGGCTCTACCCAAACAAGACAAACAAGCAAAAGGAACACAATCAACCACGTGCAATGCTCGAACAACATGATGCAAACATGGTATGCTATGCGGGATGCGATATGTGATGCATATGCAAGAATTGATAAGGAATGATTGAACATGGCCTCAACTTGTTATTCCAAGAGTGCCATTGGAAAGGTGAGGTGATTTCGGTTGAAATCGATATAAAGATCACCGGAATCGGATGCACGGTTTGGAAATGGCAAGCAAAACAAATATGGCACCGGTCTGCGATAATCAGCAAGTAGCCATCTAAATGCATCAAGATAATTATGCTACAGCACTCAAATATGACAACAAAATACATGGAAGAGATCCACTCATGATGCTTGACAAAAGATGAACACTGAGCTACGACCAATTCATCCATTAACAGGTTCAAACAAGCATGGCAAAAATACAAACGATAACAGGTTTCAGACTTGGTGAAATTAACACATGTCTGGAATTTAACATCAAATAGCACACTTTGGAGCATGAAAACTCTATGCTACAGGAACTTTACAAAAGTCCCTTAGTGACCTTGAGCCAAAATGGATCAGAAAATACAATTTCAAGCATGCGAACATGGCAAAAACATAATCAGATTACAGACTTAGTGAAAAACTGGAGCATGCAAATCTGTTAACGAGTAGGCATGTTCACGAGCTCGATGCACTCACTACAGAGCATGGCATGACAAACCAAGCATACACCCATCAATAATACATATCATAGAAGATAGACATGGCAAGAACAACAACATAGTATGCACGGATCAATAACAACATCCTCGGCATCACTAGAATACATAAAGGAGTCTGGTGTCTTGGTTTGAATAATATTAGTTTCAACATTAATAGGTGTACCTAAAATACAGTGCTTAATTCTTTGTCCATTGACCACCTTCAAGCTA
Organism: Triticum urartu; assembly: GCF_003073215.2. Classification (NCBI taxonomy): domain Eukaryota; kingdom Viridiplantae; phylum Streptophyta; class Magnoliopsida; order Poales; family Poaceae; genus Triticum; species Triticum urartu. The sequence goes on from NC_053024.1 coordinate 404,029,158, forward strand.
GTGCCTAATATGTCCAGAACAATAAACTTCTTCGATGATATATGGCCCTTCCCATTTGGAGAGAAGTTTACCTGCAAAAAAACTAAAACGGGAACTTTACAATATAACATATTCACCAACTCTGAATTCCCTCTTTTGGATTCTTTTATCATTCCATCTCTTAACTTTTTCTTTGAATAGCTTGGCATTTTCATAGGCTTGGGTTCTCCATTCATCTAGTGAGGTAATATCAAATAACCTCTTTTCACCGGCAAGTTTGAAGTCATAATTTAGTTCTTTAATTGCCCAATATTCTTTATGTTCTAACTCAAGAGGAAAATGACAAGCTTTTCCATAAACCATTTTATATGGAGACATACCCATATGATTTTTATAAGCTGTTCTATAGGCCCAAAGTGGATCATCTAATTTCTTAGACCAATTCTTTCAGGACCTATTGACAGTTTTTTGTAATATTAACTTTATTTTTTGTTGGTAAGTTCAAATTGTCCACTAGATTGAGGGTGGTAAGGAGATGTAATTCTATGGTTGACATCATATTTAGCAAGTAGTTTACGGAAAGCACCATGAATAAAATGTGAACCACCGTCATTCACTAAATATCTAGTGACTCCAAACCTAGGGAAAATAACTTCTTTAAGCATTTTAATGGGTGTGTTATGATCATCACTATTAGTTGGAATAACTTCTACCCACTTAGTGACATAATGAACATCAACCAAAATATGTGTATACCCATATACTCAAAGCCCCAAACATCAAGTGGTTCAATAACAAGAGAATAATTCATAGGTATTTCCTGACGTCTACCAATATTACCAATTCTTTGGCATTCATCATAGGACAAGACAAACTTATGGGCATCTTTGAAAAGAGTAGGCCAATAAAAACCAGATTGTAATACCTTATGTGCAGTTCTATCTCCCGCATGATGCCCTCCATAGGCTTCGGAGTGACATTTCCGTAGGAATTGTTCCTGTTCATGCTCGGGGATACAACATCTAATAATACCATCTGCTCCCTCCTTATAAAGATGTGGGTGATCCCAAAAGTAATGTCTTAAATCATAGAAGACATTTTTCTTTTGTTGGTATGTGAAACTAGGTGGTATAAATTTAGCAACAATATAATTAGCATAGTCAGCATACCAAGGAGTATTATGAGAAGCATTTATGACAGCTAGTTGTTTATCAGGGAAACTATCAGCAAAAGGTAGTGGGTCATCAAGGATATTTTCTAACCTAGAGAAGTTATCAGCTACGGAGTTCTCAGCTCCTTTCCTATGAGTGACGTGTAAGTCAAATTCTTGCAGCAATAGAACCCACCTAATGAGTCTAGGCATAGAATATTTTTCCATAAGGTATTTAATAGCAGCGTGATCAATGTGAATAATTAATTTAGATTCAACTATGTAAAATCTGAATTTAGCACAAGCAAACACAACTGGTAAAAATTCCATTTCAGTAGTAGCACAATTTCTTTGGGCATTGTCTAGATTTTCGCTAGCATAATGGATAACATTTAATTTCTTATCAACTCTTTGTCCTAGAACAGCACCAACAACATAATCACTAGTATCACACATAATTTGAAAAGGCAGGTTCCAATAAGGTGGTTGAACAATAGGTGCAGAAGTTAAGGCTTTCTTAAGTGTTTCAAAGGCTTCTACACAATCATCATCAAAACCAAATGGAACATCCTTTTGTAAAAGATTAGTAAGAGGCCTAGAAATTTTAGAGAATTCTTTAATAAACCTCCTATAGAAACCAGCTTGACCAAGGAAACTTCTAATACCTTTGATTTCTTTGGGACACTATGTTTTATCAATTGCATCCAGTTTAGATTTATCCACCGCAATACGTCACTCAGAAATTTTGTGCCCTAAGACAATACCTTAATTCACCATAAAATGACACTTCTCCCAATTAAAGACAAGATTAGTTTGCTCACATCTCTATAAAACTCGGTCAAGGTTGCTTAAGCAATCATCAAAAGAAGTTCTGTAAACAGAGAAATCATCCATGAAAACCTCAACAATCTTTTCACATAAGTTAGAGAATATAGTAGGCATACATCTTTGAAAGATAGCAGGTGCATTACATAAACCAAAAGGCATACGTCTATAAGCATAAGTTCTAAAGGGACAAGTAATGGTGGTTTTATCTTGATCGGGTTGTGATACATGTATTTGAGAGAAACCAGAGTATCCATCAAGAAAGCAAAAGTGTGTGTGCTTAGATAGTCTTTCTAACATTTGATCGATAAAAGGCAGAGGGTAATGATTTTTTCTAGTAGCCTTGTTTAATTTTCTAAAACTAATTGCCATTCTATAGCCAGCCACAATTCTTTGTGGGATAAGTTCATTTTTATCATTAGGAACAACAGTTATACCTCCCTTTCTAGGGACACAATAAACAGGACTTACCCATCTACTATCAGCTACGGGGTAAATTATACGTATTTTCCAGAAGCTTTAGAATTTTAGTTCTAACCACTTCTTTCATCTTGGGATTTAATCGTTGTTGATGATGAACAACTGGTTTTGCATTAGGTTCCATATTAATCTTGTGCTGACAGAGAGTGGGAATAATGCCCTTAATATCATCAAGAGTATATCCAGTAGCAGCTTCGTTCTTCCTCAGAGTTCTTAATAATCTTTTCTCTTCATGCTCTGTAAGGTTAGCACTAATAATAACAGGATATATCTTCTTTTCATCTAGATAAGCATGTTTCAAGAATCGTTTCAATTCAAACACAGGATCACCCTTAGGTGGAGGAGGACCTCCTAGAGTTTCAACATGCTAATTATGCTTAAGGATAGGTTGTTGTTCAAAGAACATCCTATCTATTTCATTTCTTTCATGCAAGTGCATATCATTTTCATGGTCAAGCAAATATTGTTCTAGTGGATGAGTAGGTGGTACAAAAATAGAAGCAAGACCAATTATTTCATCCTTATTAGGAAATTCTTTATTACAAGGTTGCCTACAAAACTTAGAGAAATTAAACTCGTGAGACACATCACCAAAATTAACACTGATGTTTTCTTTCTTGCAATCTATCTTAGCATTAACAATGTTCAAGAAAGGTCTAGCAAAGATAATGGGACAAAAGTCATCTTGTGGGCAACCAAGCACTAGAAAATCAGTAGGGTATTTTATCTTTCCACACAATACTTCAACATCTCTAACAATCTGAAGTGGTGTGATAGTATCCCTATTAGCAAGTATAATAGTGACATCAATATCTTCTATTTCAGCAGGTGCTATATCATTCATAATTTCTTGGTAAAGAGTATAACGAATAACACTAACACTAGCACCAATATCACATAAGCCATAATAACAATGATCTCCTATGTTAACTGAGATAACAGGCATGCCAACAACCGGTCTATTTTTATCTTTAGTATCTGGTTTGGTAATTCTAGTAGCTTCATCAGAAAAATATATAACATGCCCATCAATATTATCAACCAAGAGATGTTTAACCATAGCAATACTAGGTTCTACTTTAATTTGTTCAGAGGGTCTAGGTTCTCTAATATTACTTTTGTTAACCACGGTTGAAACCTTAGCATGTTCCTTTATCCTAACAGGGAAATGTGGTTTTTCAATATAAGAAGTAGGCACAACTGGGTCAACATTATAAATGATGGTTTCATTTTTAACTATAGCTTGTTCTTTAGTCTCTTCTTTAATAGGGGGTGATATTTAAACCACTTCTCCTTAGGGAGATCAACATGAGTAGAAAATGATTCACAAAAAGAGGCTACTATCTCAGAGTCAAGTCCATACTTAGCGCTAAACTTGTGGAAAGCATCGGTATTCATAAAAGATTTAACACCATAAAACTCGAGCTTTATACCTGACTCTTTACCTTCATCGAGTTCCCAATCTTCAGAGTTGCGTTTAATTCTTTCCGAAAGATCCCACCTGAATTCAATAGTCTTCTTCATAAAAGAACCAGTACAAGAAGTATCGAGCATGGATTGGTCATACGAGAAAGTCGAGCATAAAAATTCTATATAGTAATTTCTCTCGGGAACTCATGATTTGGGCATGAATATAACATTTCTTTAAGCCTCCCCCAAGCTAGAGCGATACTTTCTCCTTCACGAGGACAAAAATTATATATATAATTCCAATCACGACAAACTAGATGCATAGGATAATTTTTTTGGTGAAATTCAAATTTGAATCGATTCCAATTCCAATCTCCAATATCATCACATAGCCTATACCATGTCAATGCTCTTCCCTTCAAAGATAAATGGAAAACCTTCTTCTTAACTTCATCTCCCGGTAAACCTGCAAGGTTAAATAATCCACATAGATTAGATGCATATCAGCATGTAGTGTTCCATCTCCTACATAAGGCTTAGCTAGTAGTTTCTAATCATACATGATGGAATTTCTTAACAAATATTTTCATAGGTGCAGTAGGTTGAGGGGAAACTCTTTGTGTTTCCGGTCGAGGTGAAGATACCCTGAACAAACCCCTCAAAGGATTGTTTTCTATGGTGATAAGTAACAGTAAATTTCAGCACGTAATATAAATTTTTCCTTACCAATTTCCACTTACCAAGAGCACTTCACTCCCCGGCAACGGCACCAGAAAATAGTCTTGATGACCCGCAAGTATAGGGGACCAATCGTAGTCCTTTCAATAAGTAAGAGTCTCGAACCCAACGAGGAGTAGGTGGAAATGATAAGCGGTTTCAGCATGGTATTTTCTGCACGCACTGAAATTGTCGGTAACAGGTAGTTTGATAGCAAAATAATTTGTAACGGTAAAAAAAGTGCAGCAAGGTAGCCCAATCCTTTTGTGGCAAAGGACATGCTGGAACGGTCTCTTATAATAATTAAAATTTTCTTGAGGACACATGGGATTTCATCTAGTCACTTTCATCATGTTGGTTCGATTTGCGTTCGCTAGTTTGATAATTCGATGTGTGGGTGGACCAGTGCTTGGGTGTTGTTCTTACTTGAACAAGCCTCCCAATTATGATTAACTACGAAAGAAGAATTAAGATAAAATCTAACCATAGCATTGAACATATGGATCCAAATCAGCACCTTACAGAATAGTGCATAAACTAGGGTTTAAGCTTGTGTCACTATAGCAACCCATCATCTAATAACTACTCCACAATTCATTTCCTTAGGCCCAAAGATGGTGAAGTTTCATGTAGTAGACGTTCACCTAACACCACTCAAGGAATCACAACAAACATACCATCAAAATAACGAACGAATATCAAGTTCACATGATTACTTGCAATGTAACTTCTCTCGTGTCCTCAAGAACAAAAGTAACTACTCACACAACATATTCATGCTCAAGATCAGAGGAGTAATAAATATCATAATTGATCTAAACATTTAATCTTCCACCAAATAAACCGGCTAGCATCAACTACAAGATGTAATCAGCACTACTAGTCACCCACAGGTACCAAACTGAGTTTTGATACAAAGATTGAACACAAGAGATGAACTAGTGTTTGAGATGATATGGTGCTATTGAAGATGTTGATGAATATTGGCCTCCCAACGATGAGAGGGTTGTTGGTGATGACGATGGATTCGATCCCCCCCCCAGAAGGGAATTCCCCGGTGGAATCGCTTCGTTGGAGGGCAAAAGTGCTCCTACCCAAGTTCCACCTCGAGACGTCGGTGCTCCATCCCGAAAGTTATCTCATTATTTTTGCTAGGTCAAAAGACCTTATGTACCATAAGATGGGCACCGGAGGTGGGCCAGGGCCCCCACTACCCACCAGGGCGCTCTAGAGGGGCGAGGCGCGCCCTGGAGCCTTGTGGGCCCCTGGGTGACCCCCTCTGGTAGTTCATTTCTCCAATATTTTTTATATATTCCAAAATAATTATCCGTAAAACTTCAACTCATTTGGAGATGTGTAGAATAGGTATCTATGATGTAGCTTTTTCAGGTCCAGAATTCCAGCTACCGGTATTCTCCCTCATTGTGTAAATCTTGCATATTATGAGAGAAAAGGCATTAGAATTACTCCATAAATTATTATAATGGATAAAAACACTATGAATACCAGTAGGAAAGCATGATGCAAAATGGATGTATCATTGTGTAAAACTAAAAATCAAATAAAGCAAAGATCCATATAACACATGACGCTCCAAGCGAAACACATATCATGTGGTGAATAAAAATATAGCCTGAAGTAATTTTACCGATTGATGGTAGACAAAAGAGGGGATGCCATCCGGGGCATCCCCGAGCTTAGATGCTTGGCTATCCTTGAATATTACCTTAGGGTGCCTTGGGCATCCCCAAGCTTAGGCTCTTGCCACTCCCTATTCCTTAGCCCATCGAAACTTCACCCAAAACTTGAAAACTTAACAACACAAAACTCAAAAGAAAACTCATGAGATCCGTTAGTATAACAAAGCAAACCACCACTTTTAGGTACTGTTGTAAACTCATTCTAATTTCATATTGGCATTGTATCTAATATATTCTAACTTCACCATGGTTCATACCCCATGATACAACCCATAGATTCATAAAAATAAGCAAATAACACATAAAATAGAATCTATCAAAAACAGAACAGTTCGTAGTAATCTGGAATTGTAGGAAATTTGTATATCAATCTTGTGTAAAAAATTAGATCAAAAGCACGTTTCTGTGAATTAAAAAAATTCAAGAAACTGAGTGCAAAAGTTTCTATTTTTCAGCAAAATCAAATCAACTATCACCCAAGACCATCCTAAAGGATTCACTTGCCACAAACACTAATTAAAATACTAAAACACAATCATAACAGTATCATAATTGCATATTTATTGAAAACAGAAGGGAAAACAAAAAATTAAAAGAAAACTATTGGGTTGCCTCCCAACTAGCGCTATCGTTTTACGCCCTTAGCTAGGCATATTGCATAGATCTAAGTATTGTCATCTTTCTTCTCTTTTTCCTTAGGCTTATTTTCATCCGGAGGTTTTTTAAACATAACATAAAATGAATCATCCATAGAAATTTTAGCATTAGCAAGTTGCTCATCTACATACCCTTTTTGATTTCCAGCTACAATCCAAGAGTAATATTGGTTAACATCATTGAAAACTTGTTGAATCATACTTAAAGGAGGGACTTCCTTTTTTAATATTTTCATCAAAAATGTGATTATTGCGAAACAAATGCCTTAACATATAATCTCTATTATAAAGGATCTCATCTATTACCGGATTTTCATGGTTCATACCATAAAAATCAAAGATCTCCCTAGCTTCCCGCACTATGTGATCAAATGCGTTCATGAGGACAAGGGTAGCTATCCTTTTAGCCGTAGGATTTTTTATAACTGGCAACTCATAAAATAATATTTGTAAAGTAGGATGAGTGCGAATAAATTTGCTCTCAAGTTTAAGAACAAGTGTGGAAATGGCATAGGCATAAGTCTTGGTTCTTTTAAGTATCAGGACATCATCACAAGCTAGAGTACCAACGCAATTAAAGAATTCTTGGATGACATCTTTCCGTATGACATTCCCTTGTCCCAACACAAAATTTTTAGCACCAAGATTAGAAAAACTTACAATTTTAGGAGTCCTACCATCATCTGTATCTGCCATACCAAAATCACTCATGATTAAAGTTTCAAGGCAAGCGAACAAAAAGCAAACAAAAGGCAAATGGAAAGAAGGTGAATAAAAAGGAAAATATTTTTGTATTTTTCTGAAAATGTTTTAGAAGTGGGGGAGAGAAAACGAGAGGCAAATGGAGAATTAAATGCAAGAGATGAAAGTTTATGATAGGTACTTGGTAGGCTTTATGTAGATCCTCCCAGGAAACGGCGCTAGAAATTCTTCCTGCTACTTCTTGAGCTTGCGTTGGTTTTTCCCTTGAAGAAGAAATGGTGATGGGGTAAAGTAGAGATAAGTATTTCCCTCAGTTAAGAACCAAGATATCAATCCAATAGGAGGAACACACAAGTCTCCATTAATTGCACCTGCACAAACAAACAAATACTTGCACCCAATGCGATAAAGGGGTTGTCAACCCCTTCACGGTTGCTTGCAAGGATGGGATCTTATAGTGATAGATGTAAAAGATAAATAAAAGTGTGAAATGAAATAAAAGTAAATAAATTGAAGCAAGGTATTTTTGGGTTTTTGAATTTGTAGATCTGAAAATAATATGATAAAGATATACTCGGTGGCCATAGTTTTCACTAGAGGCTTCTCTCTTGAAAGAAAGCATGCGGTGGGTAAACAAAGTACTGTTGAGAAATTGATATAAAAGTGCATAGTTATTACAATATCCAAGGCAATGATCATGTATATAGGCATCACGTCCAGGACAAGTAGACCGACTCTTGCATGCGTCTACTACTATTACTCCACACATCGACCGCTATCCAGCATGCATCTAGTGTATTAAGTTAACAAAAACGGAGTAACGCCTTACACAAGATGACATAATGTAGAGGGATAGATCCAATAAATATGAAAAAAACCATCTTTTATCCTTAATGGCAACAATACAAATACATGTCATGTCCCTTTTTTCACTAGGATTGAGCACCGCAAGATTGAACCCATTACAAAGCACCTCTCCCGTTGCAAGAAAAATCAATCTAGTTGGCCAAATCGAATCAATAGATCAAAGAGAAATACAAAGCTATATAAATCATGCATAAAAGAGTTCAGAGAAGACTCAAATAATATTCATAGATAATCTAATCATAAACCCACAATTCATCGGATCTCAACAAACACACCATAAAAGAAGATTATATCGAATAGATCTCCAAGAACATCGAGGAGAACATTCTATTGAAGATCAAAGAGAGACAAAAGGCCATCTAGCTACTAGCTATGGACTCGTAGGTCTGTGGTAAACTACTCACACATCATCCAAAGGGCAGCAAGGTTGATGTAGAAGCCCTCCGTGATCGAATCCCCGGCGGAGTACCTGAAAAGGTCCCTAGATGGGATCTCACGAAGACATAAACTTGCGGGCATGTAAGTATTTTTGGTGTGCCCTCTAGTCTACGGGGAATATTTGGGTATTTATAGAAGAAGAATTAGGGTTAGAGGAGCCACAAGGGGCCCACAAGCTTGGAGGGCACCTCCCTAGGGCGCGCCCCTTGAGCTTGTCGGCTCCTCGTGGCCCTTCTAGCCTCATCCCGAAGCTTCCAGGGTGTCTTGTGGTCCAAGAAAAACCGCCAAAAAGTTTTGTTTCATTTGGACTCCATTTGGTATTGATTTTCTATAAAGACAAAGACAACAAAAAATAGCAACCGGCACTGGGCACTACTTTAATAGGTTAGTCCCAAAAATGATACTTGCTCCATTCCTTGATATAAGGTGTATAGATTTTTGAGAAAAATCCGAAATATAAGGTGTATTATGTTGCATCACTCGTTTGGACAAATTCTTTAGGGATCTGATTACATTTCCTTATATCAGGCAAGCTCCTATATTTTCTCAAGTCAAATAGTAAGATGTAATCCCGCCCAAAACTTGTGAATTTTTTCCTCCATGTGCATTCTTTAATTTACGTGCCAAAAACTACACACCCTATATTTAGGAACGGATGGACTATAAAATAGCATAATAATGCATATAAAACATCCAAGATTGATAATATAATAGCATGGAACAATCCAAAATTATAGATACATTGGAGCCATATCACCTGATGACCCACAAGTATAGGGGATCAATCATAGTCCTTTCAATAAGTAAGAGTGTCGAACCAAATGAGGAGCAGAAGGAAATGACAAGCGGTTTTCAGTAAGGTATATTTTCCAAGCATTGAAATTATCGATAATAGATAGTTTGGTAGCAAGGTAATTTGTAATAAGGAACAAGTAGCAATAGTAACAAAGGTAGCCCAATCCTTTTTTTAGCAAAGGACATGCCGGAACGTTCTCTTATAATAAGAAAAGCGTTCTCGAGGACACATGGGAATTCATCTAGTCAAATAAACCCCTTATGTAATAGCGCATAAACTAGGGTTTAAGCTTCTGTCACTCTAGCAACCCATCGTCTAATTACTACTCCACAATGCCTTCCATTAGGCCCAATTATGGTGAAGTGTCATGTACTCAACATTCACATAACACCAGTAAAGGAATGACAACATACATATCATCAAAAATATTGAACGAATACCAAATTCACATGATTACTTATGACCAGACTTCTCCCATGTCCCCAAGAAGAAAAGTAACTACTCACAAAGCATGCTCATGTTCAAGATTAGAGGGCTATTGAATATCATCAAGGATCTGAATATATAATCTTCCACCAAATAAACAAACTAGCATCGATTACGAGATGTAATCAACACTACTAGCAACCCGCAGGTACCAATCTGAGGTTTTGAGACATAGATTGAATACAAGAGATGAACTAGGGTTTTAGACGAGATGGAGCTTGATACGTATCTATAATTTTTGATTCTTTCATGCCAATATTATACAACTTTCACATATTTTTAGCAATTTTATACGATTTATTAGACTAACCTATTGATCTAATGCCCAGTGCCAGTTCCTGTTTGTTGCATGTTTTTTTGTTTCACGGAATATCCATATCAAACGAAATCCAACGTGATAAAAAATTACGGAGAATTTTGGAATATATGTGATTTTTGGGACTTGGAACCGACGCAAACGGGGACCCACAGCCCCCAACATACACAAGGCGCCCCAGGGGCCAAGCACGCGGTGGTGGGTTCTGCTCACCTCGTACGTTGGTTGGAGCTCTTCTCCGGATGCAAGGAAGCTTATATCCGGAAAAAATTCATGTTAAAATCTCAGCGCAATCGGAGTTATAGATCTCCGGGAATATAAGAAATGGTTTTCGGCCAGATCCGAGGGACACGAAACAAAAGAGAATAGAAAGGGAGATCCAATCTCGGAGGGGATCCCGCCTGTAACGCCCGGATAATTAAGCTACAGTAATCCCCTGCTAATGATGCCATGTCATCATTTTCAATGTTGCTAAATCCCCCTTGGATTCAATCCGGTTCAAACTCAAATTCAAATTAAAGTCCAAGATTCAAATTTCTCAAACATGAAAAAAATGTTCAAAGTGTTGTAAATAATCCCTGGATATTAGTCATGTTGAAACCCATATTTGATAAATTATTTAAATGCCCTTAAATGAATAAAAAAGGGGTCAAAACAATATTTTAAATCACTTTTAAATTTATAAAAATTCTAAGGCTTTCCAACTGCTTCTACAACTTCTTGAGGCAGTGCTAAATATTACATAATAATTATTGAGACAAGTTACACATTTTACAAAAGTCTTTTGGACCAAAAAGAACATGCAAAATAGAAAAGACAAAAGGAAAACTCCCCTGACCGCACTTGGGCCTCGGCCAACTGGCCGCCCAGTCAACCACCCACCCGAGCGGGCCCACCTTGACCTCCCGGTCGCTCCCCTCCCTTCTTGTTCCTCTGCCTCGGTCGCTACAGGGGCTCGTCCCGCCCTAACCACCTAGCCGACGCCAATGTCGGGAGGGGACGAGGACCCCCCCTCGCCCCCTCGATTCCCTCGTCCACTCTCATCAACTCCACTCCCCTCGTTCTCTCCCTCTCGCCCACGCGCTCATTTCCCTCCTCAGATCCCCTTCGCTGCTGCCTCATCACTGTCGCGACCACCGTCATCGCCTTCGGGCGGGAGGACATCCAGGAGGTCCGCGGTGTCCGACTTCGTCCGTCCCAGGCATCAGCTCAAGCCGGGGCGGCTCGTACGCTCGCCATCATCGTCTTCTTCATCATGTACATCGTCGGCGTCCGTCGACGTTCGTCACCGACTCCGGCACCTCCGGGCGTCCCCTGAGCCCACTGAGCACCTCTGCAGGATCGAGGTGAGCCCCTCCTCCAGTTGCCTCTTTTCTCCGGCTTGATCTGTACTCGTAGTGTCCGCCCCGCGATGTCCGTTCGCCATGGATGCCCCGAAGCTCAGCGTCCGCGTACGCATAAGTGTTGCTACTACACCGCCTCCGCCGCCCCTTTGTCCTGTCCTGGCGCGCCCGTGCCCGCTGGCCCGCGTGCTGGCTTGCCCAGTCGCGCGTCCGCACACCTCCTGGCGTCGCCAGAGGCCTCGCCTGGCCACCGGAGCCCGAGCCCTAGAAGGAGCCCGTCGCGGCTATCGCTGCTGTTGTAGGCTGCTTCTACTGCTTCCTTCCCTCGTGCGCATGGCCGTGATGCGCCGCTTCTACCCACATCGTCGCCCCACACTTGCTGCTCCCAGCCGCCCCTCTCTCTGCCCCGCTCACCGCCGCATCCACCCCGCCCACGTAGCCCCGCGCGGATCGCGCCTTCTCCGCCCCTACGCCGCCTCCGACCTCCTCTCCCCGCGCCGGCCCTCCACAGCCACCGCCTAGCACCGTCGCGCCCCGCTGGCCTCCGCCGCCTGCCGATGCCCTCTGCAGCTGCTGCCTCCCGTGCCGGCGCCGCCCCTGCCCTCGCCTCCCGCCGCGGGCCGCCGCACAGCTCGCCACCGTTGCCACCGTGGCCGGCGCCCACCGGCACCGTCGCGCCCTTCTGGGCGGGCTCCCCATCGCCCAGGTGGGTTTGCCCGCACCCACGCACCCGGCTCCACCCCGCTTCGCCCAGCACCCGCTAAGGCATGGCTGGCCCACTGCCAAAGGGACCCCACTGACCCCTTTTATTTAAAAAATGTGTGAAAAATTATATAATATATAAAAATATTATTAATTAATTAATTGATTAATTAACTTAATTAAAATGATTTAGTTAAACTAATTACTTAGTTAGTCTAACTAATCCGTATTTAGCTAAATGCACTACTAGGAAAAGGGCTATAGATGGAATTGACACTAATGGCGCACCAGACATGTGGTGCGCCATTACTATATACTAATGGCGCACCATCTGTTGGTGCGCCATTAGTGTGGAAGACACTAATGGCGCACCAAGCACACGGTGCGCCACTAGTAACAAAATGTTTTTTTTCATTTTTTCAAACATACTAATGGCGCATCCGGGCAGAGTGCGCCATTAGTAGTTAGAACTACTAATGGCGCACCAGCCATAGAGTGCGCCACTACTATATTTTTTTTACTTTTTTGCAAAACTACTAATGGCGCACCGTTTCATAGTGCGCCATTACTAGTTTAAACTAGTAATGGCGCACTGTGCCACGGTGCGCCATTAGTATAAAAATTATTTTTTTACTTTTTTGCAAAACTACTTATGGCGCATGTCTATGTGGTGCGCCATTAGTATGTTGGGTTACTAATGGCACATGTCTCTGTGGTGCGCCATTAGCACCCCCCGCACCCTGCCCCCGCTCCACCGCCGCCGATGACCGCCCGCACCCTCTCCCCTGCCGCCGACGACCCACCGCACCCTCCCCCGCTCCACCACCGCCGACGACCCACCGCACCCTCCCCCGCTCCACCGCCGCCGACAAACCCACCGCACTGTAACATCCCAAATTTTCAATTTGGAATGTTATACATTAGATCATCATGCATATCATATTTTATTTGCTTTGGGTTTTGATCCTAGAAAATTCTAAGCAACTCAAGGACCCACGGAGAGAGTTGGGGATTTCGTTATTTTCATATTTGAGTTTTTCTCAAATTTTGAGAATAGGATCATTTGATTTTATTTATTTTATCATCAATTATTTCTATTACAAAAATATGAGAGAGGGAATAAAATGACTTTCCCAAAATATAGAAATATTGAGGATTTGATAAAAAAATCAAATAGTTTTATTTCGGAGTTTTTTTGTTGTTTTTATTTGAATTAGAAAAAATGCGCGTTTTTCAAAATTGCATTTAGGGCCCAAATAAATGTTCACTTTGTCTGGCTTGATTTTAGAAGCCCGGGAAAATTTATTTCGGGATTTTTGGAGTCCGTTTAGTATTTCTTTTTATTTTTCTTCCGAGCGAAAAAAAACGGAACCGACTATGGGCCGTACTCGGCCAGGACTCCGCCAGGCCGGGGCCTTTATAAGCCGGGGCAAGCCAGCCCGAAGGCCCAGCCGCCCCGAAACCCTAGCCGCGCCCAGCCCCAGCCCCGCCGCCGCCGCCGATCCGCCGGAGCCGCGCGTCGCCCGAGGTTCGCCGCACCTCGAATTCCGTGTCGTTTTTTTAAAGAAAATTCCGTTCGTCATTTTTCTTTTTCGTCGGATTTTTCCGCGGTTATTTTCTGATCGCGATTTCTGATCCGATTTTCGTTGTAGTTTTTCTTTTTGCTCGTTTATTGGAATCAGACGATTCAAGCGCCTGGAGTTTCGTCTCGAAACCCTGTATCCGAATAATCAACTTAAACAAGTTTTTGCTACTGTAAAATTTGACTTAGGTTCAGATTACTAGAACGAAGTTGTTTTCTTTCGCCGTTTGACTTTCTTTGCTTTGTTCGATTTGATTCCTTTTGCCAACCGGAATTCTTAAGTTGAACCTTCTGGTTAGATCTCTTATTTGAGTTTTACCTGTGCATTAGATGAGTACTTATTGCATGCTTGTTTGTTTGCCTGCGATAGAGTACCCGGAGTGTGCCACCTGTTACTTCGAATCGTTAGGTTTCACGGATCATCAGCAAGGCAAGTAACACTTTGATCATACCTTTTCTACAACCCAGTTTTTTGCATTAGATCAATCTTCACACATTGCATGATTAGGATCTAATTAAACTGTGGGATGGGAAGTAGATGAGGTAGTACCTATTACCTGTTTATTATCAAACCTTTGGGAGTTACTTGTACGTTGCTTATTATGCCATGCTATGCTAGTAGACGTGGATTTGGTGAGTGAAATCCATGACAGATGTGAGATTGATAATTAATGGTTTATCTAAGGTGGCAACATAAACACACATCTGGGTGGATTGAGGCACCTGGGTATTCCAGGACATGCCTGTTTTCTTTTGGACCGCCACCCAGGCTCAAAGGGATCATGAGATTTTTCAAACTAGAAACTTCCGTGTGTAGCCACAAGCCATTATGGGCTCTGGCATAGTTGATTAAGTCATGCGAACTCTTACAGGGTAGACTAGCAGATGTAGGGGAAAGTAGGTGTACCGGTCTATCCATCGTAAGGTGCTAGCGCTTCTGAAAGACTGTGTCTCGGTCATCCGTTTCTCAGACACCATGTAGTGCGAGAAATCCAACGGAGGCGATCGAGTCTTGTGGGGAAAAGTGCGCAAACCTCTGCAGAGTGTAACAAACTAATCATGATTAGCCGTGTCCCGGTTGTGGACATCTTGAGTATCTAGTATCTGGATTATCATGTGAATCTCAACATGTTACTCTAAAATTATTGTTGTTGGGTTAATGATGATGCTTAATTGGGATTGAGAATGCTGTCAACCATTCTCAATGTTTAACAACCACCATGATAGTAATTAAATTTATTCCTTTTAAAGTAGGGAAAAATTGGCTTTATGCAAAACTGTAACCATAGAGCTTTCCACCAGCCAAATATGCATATAGTATTGCTGTTGCATTCCATTACTCTCTATGTGTTACCTTGCCAGCATATTCCATGTGCTGACCCGTTTTCGGGCTGCAACGTTAATGTTGCAGACTTTTCAGACGACGATTAAGGAGTTTTAGGTCGTGGTTCTATACTCAGTGATGCTGTTGGAGTTGATGGACTCACTTATCTTCCAAGCCTTCCGCTGTTATTATTATTAGATGGCCTTAAGCCATATTTATTGTAATAAGTTCTCTTTTTTGAGACACTCGATGTAATAAGTGTGTGATTGCTACTCTGCTATAAATCCTCCGAGTACTGTGTGGTGTCAGCATTACTGATCCAGGGATGACACCGGAGCATAGAGATTAGACTGTTTGAGGTCTGGTCGCTACAGAGATGGTATCAGAGCACACGCTGACTGTAGGACACGACCACTAAGCTAAAGACCTAGATCACTACTCACTCTCTTCTCTTCTGACCTCTCATCTTTTCTACTCTTTAGGATGGCAGATGTAAGGAACAAGTTCACCCAACCGGATGAAGATACACCCTTTGGACGCCACTTGAAGGAAGTCACTAGATACCTGAACATAGGAGTACCAAGCTTCACGGGAACCTACAATGCCACTTTACCTGAAGAAGAGCGCTGGATGATTCAAGTTCAAGTTCCAGGAAGGACGTTCATGCCAGTCACTGAGCCCATAGAGTTTTCTTTTGATGCACCAACTTGGAGTCTAGGAAAGAGTATGGCAGCTCACATCGCCATGGGACGCATTGGAGAAGTCTACAGCAAGGATCTTAAGGATACTATATACCAGATTTGTGGGCGCCGAGATGAACACTGGGAGATGATTAGCACCATGAAGGATAGATCAATCGCAGCTTTTATCCAGGAGTTAAACCAGCACATTCGACGACAGGAGAATCAGATGTGCGCCGACATGATAGATCTGAAGAAGGCTAAGACTAGAATCAAGGAACTGGAGGAAGAACTCAAGGCTACACGCGAAGATTATGAAGAAGAAATTGAAGTATTGGTGGAGAAGAATGCCGACCTAACTATGAAGCTAGCAGTATTTATGGGAGGCCTGACACCAGTAGATGAAGACGAAGAACCCAAGGAGATTAGCCCGGAAGACTACATCGTCATCGACGGCACCGACTCGGAAGCAGATAGTAGCGATGATGACTATGTTGATGAAGCAGGAGCAGATATCATGGAGTCTACAACCATAGAATATTTCTAGTAGACCACCTCATCAGTAGTAGTAGCCCACCATGTAAATATAGTAGTCCGAGCACTTTGCGATAGTTAGATCGATTGTATGCCTTTGTTTGTTTGAATGAAGTGAATTGTTTGCTTTTGCCTCATGTGCATATGGGTAGTGTTTTCTCTTTAGACCCCCTCTATTCTTATATCTCATCTTTTCTAAACCCTCAGATGCCTCCGAGACGTGACCACGGATTTGCCTTTCCGCCGGAGCTCACCCAGTTGATCCAGCAGCAGAACACCTTGATGCAGTTGCTAGTCCAGAATCAGAATCAGGGGAACAACAACAACAACCCACCACCACCACCACCACTTGTTGACCACTTAGCCCGTTTTCTTAGGCTGAATCCGCCAGTGTTTTCCAGTAGCACCGAGCCGATAGTAGCATATGATTGGCTCTGCAAGACAGCTAGGGAGTTAACCACAGCAGGATGCACAGATGCGAAGAAGGTTAAGTTTGCCGCACATCAGTTAGAAGGACCCGCAGAATCATGGTGGGAGAATTTCACAGCCACCTTTCCAGTCGACACTGTCACATGGGACCAGTTTCAGTAGGCTTTCCGTACTGCCCATGTTTCAGCAGGAGCTATGGCCATGAAGAAGCGTGAGTTTCGTAACTTGCGCCAAGGAGGACGGATAGTTGGCCAGTATGTGGAGGAGTTTAGTAAGCTAGCACGTTATGCCCCAGATGACGTTGTTATGGATGTAGCTAAGCAGGAGAAGTTCCTGGAAGGACTGAATGATGAGTTGAGTATGCAGTTGATGGTAGCCACCTTCAACAACTACCAGGAGTTGGTAGACCATGCTCTTATGATTGAAGGGAAGCAGCAGCAAATTGAGAACCACAAGAGGAAGTATGGACAAGGAAAGTATAATTCAGGAGCTCAGCAGAAGCCACGTTTTACCCCTAGACCGGGAGGACATTTTCAGCATACCCATGGAGTAGGTAGCTCGCACAATCACAATGGCACCAAGAATGGTAATGGGAATGGAGGAAGCAATGGCCAGAACCGCAGCACCCCATCAACCCCAGCCAAGAGAGATCTGAGTCAAGTCACCTGTTTCAAGTGTTCCAAGACCGGACATTATGCCAATGAATGTCCTGAAGGCCAAAACGGCAATGGAAGTTCTGGAAAGAAGCCGAACCCTTTCAACAGGGGACAGGTGAACCACGTTAATGTGGAGGAGGTTGAAGCTCAGCCCGATGCAGTAATAGGTAAGTTTTTGGTTAAGTCATTTATTGCACTCGTTCTTTTTGATACTGGTGCATCGCATTCATACATATCAAGGGGATTTGTGGAAAAGTATAGCTTACCCACTAGGGTTCTCAAAACACCTATGCTAGTAAGCTCACCAGGAGCAGAGTACATGGCCAGTCAAGGATGCTTTCAAGTGCCATTAAGTATAGGACGACATGTTTTCCCAACAGATTTAATTATTCTGGAATCCCAAGGTCTGGATGTGATTCTTGGTATGGATTGGCTGTCTATGTATGGAGGAAACATCGATTGTGCTAGTAAGTCAATTTTGCTTACCACCCCAGAAGGGAGAAGGATCAAGTATGTATCCCGGCATGCGCCAAACAAGACACAAGTAAATTCATTAACAGGAGTTGTGCAGGAGGAAGTACCAGTGGTAAGGGAATTCCCTGATGTATTTCCAGAGGAGTTGCCAGGCATGCCACCGGATAGAGATATTGAGTTCTTGATTGAGCTATTGCCAGGCACTGGGCCAATATCAAAGAGACCATATAGGATGCTAGCAAAGGATTTGGTGGAAATTAAGAAACAGATTAAGGAATTACTGGATAAAGGTTACATTCGCCCAAGTTCTTCACCTTGGGGATCACCAGTACTATTAGTAGAGAAGAAGGATGGATCGTTAAGGATGGTTGTTGATTATCGAGGATTGAATGAAGTAACAATCAAGAACAAGTACCCACTACCAATGATCAATGATCTGTTTGATCGATTGCAAGGAGCTAAAGTGTTTTCCAAGATCGATTTGCGATCAGGGTACCACCAGTTGAAGATTCGAGAACAGGATATTCCAAAGACAGCTTTTACCACCAGGTATGGGCTGTATGAGTATACCGTTATGTCATTTGGTCTGACTAATGCGCCTGCCTATTTTATGAACATGATGAACAAAGTGTTTATGGAGTTTTTGGATAAGTTCGTCATAGTGTTCATTGATGATATCCTGGTCTATGCAAAGAATGAAGAGGGACATAAGGAGCATTGGCGTTTGGTACTTGGAAAGCTCAGAGAACATCAATTAAATGTGAGTTTTGGTTGAAGGAAGTAGGATTCCTCGGACACGTTATATCTGGAGAAGGTATAGCTGTTGATCCCACTAAAGTTGATACCGTGACCAAGTGGGAAGCCCCAACTACCGTTGGAGAGATACGGAGTTTTCTTGGACTCGCAGGATACTACAGGAGGTTTATTGAATTTTTTTCAAAGATTTCGAAGCCTATGACGGAGTTGTTGAAGAAAGATACCAAGTTCAAATGGACTGAGCAGTGTGAGGCTAGTTTCCAGGAGTTGAAGAAACGCTTGGTTACCTCACCAGTGTTGATTTTGCCAGGTCAGACCAAGGATTATAAGGTGTATTGCGACGCTTCACGTCGAGGACTTGGAGCAGTGCTTATGCAGGAAGGGAGAGTTGTTTCATATGCCTCAAGACAACTGAAGCCCCATGAGTTGAATTACGCTACGCATGATTTGGAGTTAGCAGCCGTAGTGCATGCCTTGAAGACATGGAGACATTTCCTCATCGGGAATCATTGTGAGGTGTACACGGATCATAAGAGCTTGAAGTACATTTTCACACAGAAGGAGTTGAACCTCAGACAAAGGAGATGGTTGGAGCTCATCAAGGATTATGATATGAAATTGCATTATCATCCCGGGAAGGCTAATGTAGTAGCTGATGCATTAAGCCGCAAGAGCCATGTCAATACGTTAATGACAGGAGAAATACCCAAGGAGTTAGCAGAAAATCTTCGTGAACTATGTTTGGAAATAGTTCCAAGAGGCTATGTAGCAACGTTGGAAATTCAGTCAACTTTGATGGACAGAATCAGGGAAGCTCAGAAGACTAACAAGGAGATTGCTTCCATAAAGGAGAAAATGAAAGAAGGAAAAGCTAAAGGATTTCGTGAGGATGAGCACGATACCCTATGGTTTGAAGACCGTGTCTATGTGCCCAATGACCCGGAGATAAGGAAGTTAATTGTGCAAGAGGCACATGATTCACCCTATTCAATTCACCCAGGGAATACCAAGATGTATCTGGATTTGAAGGATATTTTCTGGTGGACCGGAATGAAGAAAGGAATAGCAGAGTATGTAGCAGTTTGTGATGTATGCCAGAGAGTAAAGGCAGAGCATCAGAACCCAGCAGGATTGTTACAACCATTGCCGATACCCGAATGGAAGTGGGATAAGTTAGGCATGGATTTTATCACGGGATTGCCCAGGACTCGTTCAGGCTATGACTCGATTTGGGTTGTAGTCGATCGATTGATGAAAGTAGCTCATTTCATCCCAGTAAAGACCACTTATACCAGTGCTAAGTTGGCAAAAATATACATGACTAGAATAGTATGTCTACATGGAGTTCCGAGGAGTATCGTATCAGATAGAGGAACAGTTTACCTCAAAGTTCTGGAAGCAGTTGCACGAAACTTTGGGAACCATGCTAGAATTCAGTACAGCTTTTCATCCGCAGACAGATGGACAGACCGAGAGAGTCAATCAGATTTTGGAGGATATGCTGAGAGCTTGTGCGCTAGATTATGGATCTAGTTGGGACGATAATTTGCCATATGCAGAGTTCTCTTACAACAACAGTTACCAAACTAGTTTGAAGATGGCCCCTTCCGAAGCTTTGTACGGAAGGAGGTGCAGGACACCGCTGTCGTGGGACGAAGTCGGAGACCGCCAGTTGTTTGGACCTGTCTTGATTAAGGAGTCTGAACAGAAAGTGAAGTTGATTCGCGATAGGCTCAAGGTAGCCCAGTCCAGACAGAAGAGTTATGCAGATTCTAAACGCAAGGAGACAGTTTACGAAGTTGGAGACAGAGCTTATCTTCGAGTATCTCCACTTCGGGGAACAAAGCGTTTTGGAGTTAAAGGAAAGTTAGCGCCACGATTTGTAGGACGATATCGAATTGTGGAGCGTATGGGAGAAGTGGCCTACAAGTTGAAATTGCCCGAAGGATTGTCAGGAATTCATGATGTGTTCCACGTTTCTCAGTTAAAGAAGTGTCACGCGGAGATGGCTGACATACCATTGAGAGACACAGTGCCTTTGGAAACTATTCAGTTGGATAACGATTTGACCTACGAGGAGAAACCAGTTAAGATCCTCGAGTTTGCCAGCCGAGTTACTCACAGCAAAGTTATCAAGTTTTGCAAGGTTCAGTGGAGCCACCACATGGAGGATGAAGCCACCTGGGAACGAGAGGAAGATTTGCTCAAAGTCCACCCTCACCTATTTTCTAGCCAACCCGAATCTCGAGGGCGAGATTCATCTTAAGGGGGGTAGGTTTGTAACATCCCAAATTTTCAATTTGGAATGTTATGCATTAGATCATCATGCATATCATATTTTATTTGCTTTGGGTTATGATCCTAGAAAATTCTAAGCAACTCAAGGACCCACGGAGAGAGTTGGGGATTTTGTTATTTTCATATTTGAGTTTTTCTCAAATTTTGAGAATAGGATCATTTGATTTTATTTATTTTATCATCAATTATTTCTATTACAAAAATATGAGAGAGGGAATAAAATGACTTTCCCAAAATATAGAAATATTGAGGATTTAATGAAAAAATCAAATAGTTTTATTTCGGAGTTTTTTTGTTGTTTTTATTTGAATTAGGAAAAATGCGCGTTTTTCAAAATTGCATTTAGGGCCCAAATAAATGTTCACTTTGTCGGGCTTGATTTTAGAAGCCCGGGAAAATTTATTTCGGGATTTTTGGAGTCCATTTAGTATTTCTTTTTATTTTTCTTTCGAGCGAAAAAAAACGGAACCGACTATGGGCCGTACTCGGCCAGGACTCCGCCTGGCCGGGGCCTTTATAAGCCGGGGCAAGCCAACCCGAAGGCCCAGCCGCCCCGAAACCCTAGCCGCGCCCAGCCCCAGCCCCGCCGCCGCCGCCGCCGCCCCGCCGCCGATCCGCCGGAGCCGCGCGTCGCCCGAGGTTTGCCACACCTCGAATTCCGTGCCATTTTTTAAAAAATAATAATTCCGTTCGTCCTTTTTCTTTTTCGTCGGATTTTTCCACGGTTATTTTCTGATCGCAATTTCTGATCCGATTTTCGTTGTTGTTTTTCTTTTCGCTCGTTTATCGGAATCAGGCGATTCAAGCGCCTGGAGTTTCGTCTCGAAACCCTCTATCCGAATAATCAACTTAAACAAGTTTTTGCTACTGTAAAATTTGACTTAGGTTCAGATTACTAGAACGAAGTTGTTTTCTTTCGCCGTTTGACTTTCTTTGCTTCGTTCGATTTGATTCCTTTTGCCAACCGGAGTTCTTAAGTTGAACCTTCTAGTTAGATCTCTTATTTGAGTTTTACCTTTGCATTAGATGAGTACTTATTGTATGCTTGTTTGTTTGCCTGTGATAGAGTACCCGGAGTGCGCCGCCTATTACTTCAAATCGTTAGGTTTCACGGATCATCAACAAGGCAAGTAACACTTTGATCATACCTTTTCTACAAGCCAGTTTTTTGCATTAGATCAATCTTCACACATTGCATGATTAGGATCTAATTAAACTATGGGATGGGAAGTAGATGAGGTAGTACCTATTACCTGTTTATTATCAAACCTTTGGGAGTTACTTCTACGTTGCTTATTATGCCATGCTATGCTAGTAGACGTGGATTGGGTGAGTGAAATCCATGATAGATGTGAGATTGATAATTAATGGTTTATCTAAGGTGGCAACTAACACACATCTGGGTGGATTGAGGCACCTGGGTATTCCAGGACATGCCTGTTTTCTTTTGGACCACCACCCAGGCTCAAAGGGATCATGAGATTTTTCAAACTAGAAACTTCCGTGTGCAGCCACAAGCCATTATGGGCTCTGGCATAGTTGATTAAGTCGTGCGAACTCTTACAGGGTAGACTAGCAGATGTAGGGGAAAGTAGGTGTACCGGTCTATCCATCGTAAGGTGCTAGCGCTTCTGAAAGACTATGTCTCGGTCATCCGTTTCTCAAACACCATGTAGTGCGAGAAATCCAACGGAGGCGATCGAGTCTTGTGGGGAAAAGTGCGCAAACCTCTGCAGAGTGTAACAAACTAATCATGATTAGCCATGTCCCCGGTTATGGACATCTTGAGTATCTAGTATCTGGATTATCATGTGAATCTCAACATGTTACTCTAAAATTAATGTTGTTGGGTTAATGATGATGCTTAATTGGGATTGAGAATGCTGTCAACCATTCTCAATGTTTAACAACCACCATGATAGTAATTAAATTTATTCCTTTTCAATTAGGGAAAAATTGGCTTTATGCAAAATTGTAACCATAGAGCTTTCCACGAGCCAAATATGCATATAGTATAGATGTTGATTCCATTACTCTCTATGTGTTACCTTGCCAGCATATTCCATGTGCTGACCCGTTTTCGGGCTGCAACGTTAATGTTGCAGACTTTTCAGACGACGGTTAAGGAGTTTTAGGTCGTGGTTCTATACTCAGTGATGTCGTTGGAGTTGTTTGACTCACTTATCTTCCAAGCCTTCCGCTGTTATTATTATTAGATGGCCTTAAGCCATATTTATTGTAATAAGTTCTCTTTTATGACACTCGATGTAATAAGTGTGTGATTGCTACTCTACTATAAATCCTCCGAGTACTGTGTAGTGTCAGCATTACTGATCCAGGGATGACACCGGAGCACAGAGATCAGACTGTTTGAGGTCTGGTCGCCACCGCACCCTCCCCCGCTCCACCGCCACCGCCGACATCCCGCACCCTCCCCCACTTTTTGATGATATTTTTAAATAACAAATTTGATGATATTTTCAAATAAGAAATTTGATGATATTTTCAAATAACAAATTGGATGATATTTTCAATTAAAAATAAAAAAACAAATTTGATGATATTTTCAAAAAAATGATGATATTTGATGATATCTTCTGTTCTAGCCCTCATGAAAATAACAAATTTGATAAAAAACTAATTATTAGATGCAACAAGAAATAATGAAAAAAAAGTTACTAATGGCGCACCAGAGGCGGGTGCGCCATTGCTATCAGAAAAAAAAGTTACTAATGGCGCACCAGAGGAGGGTGCGCCATTTCTATAAAAAAAACTACTAATGGCGCACCAGAGGGTGGTGCGCCATTGCTATCAGAAAAAAAACTACTAATGGCGCACCAGAGGGTGGTGCGCCATTGCTATAGTGTCTAGCTGGATACACCTTCGCCCGATCCCCCCTTCCCTCTCCCTCGCCAGATCCCCTTTCCCTCCCCCGCCGCAACCGCTCTGACGACCCCCGGCCCGCTCCGACGACCCCCGCGCCCGCTCCACACCTGCTCCGGCTCCCCCGCGCCCGCTTCGACGACCCCCGCGCCCGCTCCACACCCTAGCACCTCCCCACTTCCCCTCCCCTCGCGCTACTTCACCCGACTAGGTCGTCCCCGTCGACACCTCATCGTCCCCGCGACCACCGTCATCCCCGCACCCCACCAAGTAGTCCAGGAGCTTTGCAGTGTTCTTCTACGTCATCTACAGCCAGCCGTTCGAGCTCGATGACTCTGCATCGTGCGGATCAAGGTCTTCTTCCACCTCCGGCCACCGTGGCCCCACCGTCGATTCGCGCCACCTTGTCAACCCCGGCCCCGCACGAGCTCGCCATCGTCTTCCTCTCGGTGAGTTGCACAAGTTCCCCTCCCCCCCTCTTGGTGACCTGGCTGTCTGGCTTAAGTTGGAGGCTACAATGGAAGATTTCATTCAGAAAAAAATACAGGCTTCAAAGATGATTTTTTCTTACTATTGCCATGTTTTTTCAATTTATCAAGCTCCAGCACAAATATCCGATAGTATTTGGGCTGCAGTTAGTGTACTAATTAGTTGGATATTTGAGTAGTATTGGCAACAGTAATAACTTTTACATGTTTGCATTGCTTCCAAGAGTAACAGCAGGTGCTTAGGACACCTTTAGGAGATCTACTCATCTCTAATCATGCTACTCAAGGATAGGAACCGTAGGCTTCTCTAATCTGCGTGTGCTAGGTTGTTCTACAGTTCAAGATTTACTCCTTAATTGAATTTTGTAACTAACAAACCTAGCTCTTGCAAGTAACAACATGTTCAAGATCAAGGTTGACGGTATGTTCTGACAGTATAAGAGTAGGAATTCTGTGTTGTTTCTAAAAGCTCTACAATATCCAGATTTTATGATATTTGTACATCCAGTTTTTGTGGTTAGATATCTGATAGTATAAGAGTATGTTCTGACAGTATAAGAGTAGTATAAGAGTATAAGAGTAGTATATCCAGTTTTTGTGGTTAGATATCTGAATTGAGAAAAAACATAGCTTTTGCGGTCTCCATATACTACTAATACTACTACTGTATTTCATTTCAAAGTTCAAAATGATGGTACTGAGATTTTCATTTCCAATGAGTGATGTTTTTCCTAGCAGTACAAAAATAGCAGTAGCCATGTACTAGGAGTGCATTTTTTTCTAGGGTGATGGATAGATCTAGTGAGTACTACATTGCTTTTGTCCAACTTTTGATAGGACCAAGGAAATGAGTGCTCCAAAGCATGCCCATGCGTTTGCCCCCCTTCTCTTGGGCCTAGTCTTCTCCCCCTCTTTATGTCCTTTTCTTTTGAACAGGAAAAGAGGGTCATAACCCTTGTAATTATGCACAAGCTCTTTGCTTTATACCCACAAAAAATGTTGGTTCATGGCTGGCTAACTGCAGGTCCAGCAAACTGGTAGGTGGGTGTAGATGCTTGAATTGCATAGGGCCAACTAACTGCCCCTTGAAGGGGGTAAACAAGATGTTGTTGATACATAAATGTAGTTTTCAGTATTCTGTCCAAACTGAAAACTGTTAAAAAGACCTTGTGTTTTTTGGTCAAAATCTGCATGTAAAACTGAAATAATCTCCTAGTAGCTAACTGTTATGGACAATTGTCAATTTTCTGTAATGATGATGGAACATTATAAAGCATTGTACTCCAGTGTATATGAAGGATACAAATAAGTTAGCAACTTCTCTGGTTTTATAAAGTTGTTCTTATATGGGTGAAACTTCACTTGTTTTTAGGCTAGTGCAGGGTGTTGCTTCTTCTGTATGGGCCAACTATGTCCCAAATAAATTGTTCCTTCTTCTGAATTTGACAAGTAATGACTTGCAAAGATGATGATCATCTTGCTAGTTTGCTGGGTTTTGTCTCCGACCATTGTGTCGTGATGAATTTGCAGGTACCCCGAGAGGCCCTTGAGTTTGCCGGAATGTCGATTAACTTCCATTCCGGCAAATTCGGGTACTCCATATGTCCTATTTTCAGCAAAGGTCATGCCGAAATTTTCCGTGAATTTTAGCATGACTTTGCTAAAAATAGGACATATGGGGTACTTGCGACTAATGCATGGCCCGGGGTATCTTAGTACTTAATTAAGTAGGATCAACTACCCCGCCATTCTTGTTGCATTAATCCATAGGTGGCAATAGAGCCAAGTGATTAGGCCCAACTTAGAATTCTCCTTAGCATCGATAAACCCTAGATGATAAACCCAACATAGGTGGCAATAGAGCCAAGTGATTAGTGCCAAGTGATTAGGCCCAACCTAGGGTGCCTCGGCATCGATAAACCCTAAATGATGAAAACTTAACTTGGCTTCTATAGGGTGCCTCGGTGTCGATGAGAACCTAAATGATGTACGCTTAGGCTTTTAGGGTGCCTCGGCATCGACAAACCCTAAATGATAAAAGCTTAGCTTTTAGGATGCCTCAGTGTCGACAAACCCTAAATGATGAGACCATGATCTTGTTCCTTGACAATAACCAACTTTTTGACCAAACTTTTTTCCTATTTAGAGCGAAACATGGACCACAACGATGAGGCCGGCGGTTCGGGCGGCAAACAATTCTGGGAGCTGTCCCAGGAGTTGGAGGAAGAACCTCACCGCTATGAGGACGCCGCGGAAGACACCGATCCTGACTACACAACCCCTAGTGGCGTCGGGGATGACACCACTGATGATGGCACCGCGGATGCCACCACTGATGATGGCGGCGCACACACACAGATGGCATCCAACCGAAGAGGCAACGGAAGGACCGGCGCCCGAACGTGCTCGGCACCGTCAGGGAGGAATTTACTGAAGTGAACCCCGACGGGCATCCGACGGTGCCCAAACACGTAGTCAAGGGGTACTCGATTCAGCTCGGGTGCATTCTCCGGAGCACCGCCTTGATCAACACCGAGAACCTAAGCCATAAGGACCGAGGGAATTTGCGCAGCCTCCTCTTCACGAAGCTGCACGAACGATACAAGTTCCCCGCTGAGTTCGCAAACACACGCCTCTCGGGTAATAAAGTGAACGGTGCCGCCCTCACAACAATGAGCACGACCCTGTCTACTTGGAAAAGCACGGTGAAGGCAATGATTGACAAAGGTGATAGTTATGAGAAGATCAAGGCGAAATATCCTTTTATTAGCGAAGATGACTACAAGGAGTTCAAGATCAAGTGCAATAGCCCCGCAACCTCCGAATCAAGTCAGTGGGGGAAAGAAATGCGGCAGTTGAACATAGGGGTCCACCAACTCGGTCCCGGCGATTATAGAGTGGCGGAGCCTATATGGGATAAGGAGGATGCGGAGCGTGCCGAGCAAGGCCTACCGCCCCGCTTCGAGAAATACAGTGACAAGCAGACCAGGAACTTTCTCAGGGCCCTGTACAAGGAGGACCCGGTGACAAAGGAGCTTACCACGGATCCAAAGACCAAGGAGCTTGAGCTTGTTCTGGTAAGGAATACACCCCCGCATAATTAGCTCCATATGGTTGCATTCTAATTAATCCCCAATATTTCTAAATGGTTCATGTTCCTTCCACAGGACAAAGAAAGCAGTAGCGCGGGGTTGTCTCAGAGCTTCCCTTTCGACACCCCTTTGAATAGGGCATTGACCGTAATGAAAAACAGGGATAAGCTCAATAAGCCAACGTCAGCAGGTCGTGTGGCCGTCAAAGGCTTGTCCACAAAATGGTCGTCATACTATGCCGCTGGTGGGCGAAAGGAGAAAAAGACAAGCTCGGAAAGCCAGTCGCGCGAGGTTGAAGCAATCAAGGCGCAAGTGGCGCGGATTCCGGAGATGGTCCAAGAGCAAGTGCAACAACAACTAGGATCGACGCTCACCGGCATTATGCCTACCTTGATTCATGGGATAACGACGTGGATTGCGGGTGGCCAACAGGGGCCGCCCCCGATTCCCAACTTCACGGCCAGCAACTCGCACAACGCGCAGGCGGCGCCATTGGTGTCTCCGGCGGCGGCTGTATTGGTGTCTACGGCTGTGGCGCCATTGGTGTCTCCGGCGGCGGCGGTATTGGTGTCTCCGACACCGGCATTGGAGCTTAATGCACCCGTGTGTACACCGGCCGGCACCTTGCCAGCAAGCGGCCCCTCCGTCAGTTGCACGCCCGCCGTTGGCAGTGCCTCGACATTAGCCGAGCTCGACGGCATCACTGTAAATAAGCCTCTCGGCCGAGGACTTCATCTCCTTTCCTTTGACTGGGCATCCCTGACGCCCTACATGTTTTCGCAGGGCGCCGCCGACGTTCCTTGCACTCTCCTGCACTTCGTGGGCGGCGAGTTGGTCAATGTCGCCAAGGGCAGAATCGTTCAACCGGGCAACCCCGTGTTCCACAGTAATCTGATGCCACCCACAATGTATAGGGTTGAAGTGGTTCGGGTGCTGCCAGGCTGCGACGAGCTGTTACCTCCGATTCGACCCGCTGGGGCCGATGAAGAAGATGAGATGACCCTCAGCGCCTGCGTAAGCTGGCCCCTGCTTTGGCCGAAGAGCCAGATTCGTTTGGGGGCGGGGGACACCACCCCACAGACAAGACCGCCAGTCGTGCCGGCGCCAAGCCATGGCAAGAACGCCGCAACGCTACCGGACATGCCGGACATCCCTATGGCACAGGATCAGGACATGCATATGGCACAGGATCCGGACGACGACGACAACGACGATGGTACATTTACCAACATCGATAAGTACTTTGCCGAACATGGGTATGGTGACGAGTTCTGCGGGCCTCCTTCTCAAGAACCCAAACAAGACGACTGCGATCTAGCTGGTACGGCGGAGAAACCCAATTGCAACAGGCGTCGTTTGGCGTTCAGTTCTCAGGAGACGCCTCTAGCTGCCGCCTTCACCGAGCCTCAGATAGCGGAGGTGCCAAATATTATCAGCCCAACACGCTCAAAAAGGAGGTCTGTGAGCAGAACTCGGTCCCATTACAACAGATCAAGAAGAAGGGCCGGAAATGGCATACTAAAAAGGCCGCCGGTGCGAGCCAGCCGGCACCGAGTACGATCCGTGCTCAGGACGGGCCACCTTCACCTAAGGATATCTCGAGGAGGGTGCATGTGGCGGGTAGGGTGATGCTACCAACAAATATACTCAATGCCGCAACCGGTGCTATGCAGAGTCTGCACGACAGTGTTCTTTCTTTGGGGAAGCGGCGTCTCAGAGAGAATGATGTGGCATACCTGGTTTTCGTGGCCAAGGTGCCAGAGGGAAAGGGCTTTGTGGATGGCGCCATCGGGGGTACGATCAACCTTCATCCGCTGAACTACACCTTCGTTCGGCTGTTTTCGCTGAGTATGGAGATGCAGATCATTAGAGACAAGACCCCGGACATCGTGATCGTCAACCCCTTCTACATGCGTGCCAAGCTCTTGAGCAGCGCTGGGGACCGCCAAGTCGCGAGTTCACACCTCGAAGACGTCATTCTGGCAAACCCAGATAAGGATAACTTCCTTGTGGCTTACTTTCCCGAGTAAGTCATCCCTTAACCGCCCCGTAACATATGATTTCTTAGATTTCGATCGTTCTTTTTTTTCTAACATTCCGTGTTCTGTGCAGTGACACACATTGCACACTCATCCTCTTAAGCCCGGAATATTCCATGGCCACGTATTTCGACCCGAACCGTAACTCCAAGATAGACTACACAAATATCAAGAAAGTTCTTGATGATGTTCTCCCCGGATACGCAAAATCTGGAGGCACCTTCACCAGGGCAGTTCGTAAGTACGGCAAGAACGTGTTCGCCCACAATACGACGTTCTGCTGCATCAAGCAGCCGCCTGGCGGTCAGAAGGATGCCTGCTACGCCCTGCATCACATGCGGGCGATCGTAAGGGACCATCATCACCTTCTGCTACCAAATAATCTGAAAGACTGGGCCGCGAGCTTGTCGGCAATCCAAGACGCAGACATCAAACAAGAATTCTTTCGCATCCAGTCGGAGTTTGCAGACATCATCCATCAAGATGTGTTCATACCTCGGGGCAGTTCTTCCTCAGATATCAACCGTCCAACATTGAGATAGACAGAATGCTACAAATGTAGTCTGACAACGCCCGCGATTTCATGACCATCACGACAGACGGCGGCTTCATCCACGCTCCTGTCCATGAGTCGAGTCGAAAGTAGTGATGTGTAGTTCTAAAACATTGATTGGCTCATGTTGTAATTAAACTTTAATGAATTGTATGTCTCTTTGGTTTGGACAGTCGTTCAACTTAGATGTAATCGATGCTATTTATTAGTAGGACCATGAATCGTGCTATTAATGTCTTGCTTTTCTCTTCCGATCCTTTTGTTGCATACTTATATATTGCTTATGTATGTATTGTTTGTTGTTTGGCTTGTGCATAGAGATGCCGTCGTATGTCCTGTACAAGGGTAAGGTTCCCGGAGTCTACGACGACTGGGAGGAGTGTCGGAGACAGGTTCACCGTTTCAGCGGAAACAGTTACAAAGGGTACACCACTAGGGCGGAGGCGGAATCTAGATACGCCCGCTATCTAGCGCGAGAGAGGAGGGAGCATTGGAGGAACCGGATGAAGACCAGTTTCATCGCGATGATGCTCATCGTGATGACCGTAGCTCTCTTCTATGTGATGGTAGTTTAGATGATCGATATCAACTTGTAATGTGAAGACAAACTCGATACTCGCGGTCTCGAGACTTGTAATGTTTTATCTTTGTTCGGTCTTTTGAATTAGGAGACTAATATGATGAATTGTATTCGGAGACTAATCTTCTATTGTATTCGATGAATCTGCTGTTGCTGTGTGCTACTGTCTATATTCTGCCAAATAATATATTTTGTAACCTGTGCAAAAATCAGAAAAGTAAAAAAAATAAGACCTAATATTCATACTAATGGCGCATCACTACAGAGTGCGCCATTAGTATGCCAAGTATACTAATGGCGCATCCATCCGCAGTGCACCATTAGCGTGCCAAAGCACATGGTTAAATATGGCCCCTGGGAGGCATACTAATGGCGCATGGTGTTATATACTAATGGCGCACTGGGTGGTGCGCCATTAGTATACCAGATACTAATGGCGCACCAGTGGTGCGCCATTAGTAATAAATACTAGTGGCGTGATACTAATGGCACACCAGTGATGCGCCATTAGTAGGCCTTTTCCTAGTAGTGATGTGTGTATGACATGGGGGCCCCACCCCCTGTTGACCACTCAAACGTTGACTGGTCAACTAGGCCCCCCTGGCCCACATGTCATTCTCCATGTACACTTCTATGTACACAGAGCTGGGTACACATAGCAATTTGTTATTTAATTTCGAATTAAAATAATTTTAGAATATTGGTAAAACTTTAGAAATTAATCCGTAACTCGGATGAAAAAGTTTTATACATGAAAGTTGCTCAGAAAAATATGACGAACCCGAATACGCAGTACGTTCGTCTATCGCATGCCCCTAACATAGCGAACATGCAACCGTCCCCCTCCGTTTCACCTGTCCGAAAATGCCAAACCGCGTACGGAGTAGCCATGCATTAGAACACCCCTAGCTTTGTGTTTCATCTTGTCATGCATAGTATTGCACCTGTTTGCTCTGTATTTATTGTTTCTCCCTCCTCTTCTCTCCGGTAGACCCCGAGACCGCTGCTGATGCCACTGTGATCGGCTACGTCGATGACAACTCTTCTTCCCTTTTAGTGGAGCTTCCAGGCAAGCCCCCCCCCCTTTGATCATCCCGATATCGTCCATTCCATTCTCTCATGTTTCCATTAGATTTTGGTACTGTAATTGATTGCTCCTATTCTGATGCATGGCCTGCTTTTGGTAACCTGCTCATTGTACCTTATCTACTTATCCTAAACTGCTTAGTATAGGTTGGATAGTGATCCATCAGTGACCCCCACCTTGTCCTTCTTGCCCCTGCTTCATCATCGACGACTCAATCAACGTGATCGATGACCAAAGCTTGACACCTCACATCACATCACACCCCTTTTGTTGCTCGACTCTGCAGAGTTACTATCGAGTGCCGAGGGTGATACCTCGCAACGCACTTCTGATGATAATTTTGTAGTGTAGCTATTCGGTCATGGTCATCGAGGGTGATTCCTCCTTGATCACTCCTGATATGACTCTATCGTTCAACCTCTCAGGTGTGGATCTTGAGGGTGGTTCCTCCCATGTTCATCTTGATGATTACATTGAGTGGAATCCACCAAGGGTGATTCCTTGGGTTTTCCCCTTGATGTTTTGGACACAAGGTTACCCAGACTTTACTTGAGACCGTTGTTGACGTCGGGTCGGCCCTGAGGGGTACCCGCGAGTTGATGTGAAAGTCAGGCAGGCCCGTAGAGCACCCGCGAGTTTTCTACGAGGCACGGCCGGGCATTCTGGGCCCTTGCCGTAAGTCCACGAGATGGGGCGACGGGGTCACATTATCGCGACTCTCTGCTCGTCTCCGCGAGCCCCCAATGCACTAACAGGTTTGGGTATTTGTTCTGAGTTGGCCTCTGGCCTTTAAGCACTAAGCACCACACGAGAATAGATATGGGACTCGACGTTGCAGTATCAACCGAAGCTTTGTCAGACGTCCAGTTAAACATGGAAGCATGGTCGAATCGTGCTAGCCATCTGAGGCGGTGCCTGGTATCCACCCTGCGCACAACGACCCGGAGTGCAACGGGCGATGGGCCCAAGAACCCGGATTGCTTAGGATGTAGACCGGCGGGGACCTCTCTGCTGAGCCTAGGTAGGGCTGCGACATGTTGATCTTCCGAGGCCGGTCATTGACCCCAGAAAGGTGAGTCTGGCCAGAGTAATCAAGCATGTTGGGGTAACGTGGTGCACCCCTGCAGGGAAGTTATATATTCGAATACCGTGTCCATGGTAATGAACGTTCAGACTTGTATCCTGATGATACCTCTCCAACGTATCTATAATTTTTGATTGTTCCATGCTATTATATTTTTTGGATGTTTAATGGGCTTTAATATATCTTTTTATATTATTTTTGGGACTAACCTACTAACCAAAGGCCCAGTGCAAATTGCTGTGTTTTTCCCTATTTCAGTGTTTCACAGAAAAGGAATATCAAACGGAATCCAAACAGAATGAAACCTTCGGGAGAGTTATTTTTGGAACAAACGTGATCCAGGAGACTTGGAGTGGATGTCAAGAAAGAAGCGATGAGTCCACAAGACAGGAGGACGCGCCCAGGGGGGTAGGCACGCCCCCACCCTCGTGGGCCCCTCACAGCTCCACCGACGTACTTCTTCCTCCTATATATACCCATATACCCCGAAAACATCCAGGAGCACCACGAAACCCTATTTCCACCGCCGCAACCTTCTGTACCTATGAGATCCCATCTTGGGGCCTTTTCTAGTGCTCTGCTGGAGGGGGAATCGATCACGGAGGGCTTCTACATCGACACCATAGCCTCTCCGATGATGTGTGAGTAGTTTACCACAGACCTTCGGGTCCATAGTTATTAGCTAGATGGATTCTTCTCTCTCTTTGGATCTCAATACAAAGTTCTCCTTGATTCTCTTGGAGATCTATTCGATGTAATTCTTTTTGCGGTGTGTTTATTGAGATCCGATGAATTGTGGGTTTATGACCAAGATTACCTATGAACAATATTTGATTCTTCTCTAAAATATTTTATGTATGATTTAAATATCTTTGCAAGTCTCTTTGAATTATCAGTTTGGATTGGCCTACTAGATTGATCTTTCTTGCAATGGGAGAAGTGCTTAGCTTTGGGTTCAATCTTGCGGTGTCCTTTCCCAGTGACATCAGGGGCAGCAAGGCACGTATTGTATTGTTGCCATCGAGGATAAAAAGATGGGGTTTATATCATATTGCTTGAGTTTATCCCTCTACATCATGTCATCTTGCCTAATGCGTTACTCTGTTCTTATGAATTTAATACTCTAGATGCATGCTGGATAGCGGTCGATGTGTGGAGTAATAGTAGTAGATGCAGAATCATTTCGGTCTACTTGTCGCGGACGTGATGCCTATATACATGATCATGCCTAGATATTCTCATAACTATGCGCTTTTCTATAAATTGCTCGACAGTAATTTGTTCACCCACCGTAGAATTTGCTGTCTTGAGACAAGCCACTAGTGAAACCTATGGCCCCGGGTCTATTCTCCATTATATTATTCTCCCATCAACAAGCCATTTTTGTCGCCATTTATTTTGCAATCTTTATTTTCCAATCTATACAACAAAAGTACCAAAAATATTTATCTTATTATCTCTATTAGATCTCACTTTCGTAAGTGACTATGAAGGGATTGACAACCCCTTTATCATGTTGGTTGCAAGGTTCTTGTTTGTTTGTGCAGGTACGAGGGACTTGCGTGTAATCTCCTACTGGATTGATACCTTGGTTCTCAAAAACCGAGGGAAATACTTATGCTATTGTGCTGCATCACCCTTTCATCTTCAAGGGAAAACCAATGCAAGCTCAAGAGGTAGCACCTGATCTATTACGACTAGAACTGGTTACTTGAGATATGTGATGGAGATGTTGGCTCCGGGATTGCATTCTCGTAGGGAGTTGAGGAAGGATCTTTGGGCGTTAATTCTACAACATGTTTGTTAAATATAAACTGCTATTCTTTACTCTTCTACATGCTGCAGGATGCTTGGAGCTGCTTGAAGATGCTTGTCGTCGATAGGCTAGGCCTTCCCCTCTATTTTGGCTTTCTGCAGTTCAGTCCATAGATACATACCTTCCTTCGATACCAACGCATACTTAGTATAGATCTGATGCTTGAGAGTACTTTGGATGAGTACTCACGGTTGCTTTGCTACCCCTTTTCCCCTTTCTTCCTTCTTTCTGATTGTTGCAACCAGATGCTGGATCCCAGGAGCTAGATGCCACCGCCGACGTCTACCACTACCCTGAGGATAGTACTACGTCGAGACTGCTGATGACCAGGAGTAGTTAGGAGGTCCCAGGTAGGAGGCCTTGCCTCTTCGATCGTTGTTGCTTTTCTTCTAGCCTTCTTAAGGTAGTCTTGTCTAACCTTATGTATGTACTCAGATATTGTTGCTTCCACTGACGCTTGTGTATCGAGCTTGTATTCGAGCCCTCGAGGCCCCTGGCTTGTAATATGGAGCTTCTATTATTGTATTTGTGTTTAGAGTTGTGTTATGATATCTTCCCATGAGTCCCTGATCTTTATCGTACACATTTGCGTGTATGATTATTGTACGAATGAATCGGGGGTGTCACAAGTTGGTATCAGAGCCGACTGCCTGTAGGAAGCCCCTTTCCAACTCCTTGGCCGAACTTGAGTCTAGTCTTTTGAAAGTCTGTTTTACTAACATGGTTGCATGGCTTATGGGCCCACGTCGCCATTGCGTGGTATTAGGATCTTTTATTCCTCATCTATACTCTGGGACTCTGATCTCTCTTCTATTCGGGTTAAATAATTTTGCTAAGTCTAACATTGGGATCTCATGATCACATCCACCCGGTGATTTGTATTACCCCTTTCTCGAATTGAGGGCCAAGATGTGCTTCATAATGTTCATTGACTGCGGGATCCTCTTATCGAGGGCACCCTACGTCGTCACATTCAAATCCCTCGTTCCAGAGGTTTTCCGTGACGTTGATGTAGCATTTGCTATGTCCCGCTATTGTATCCCTCCCTCGCGTGCATATGTGCCGCCTAGTATGTCTAAGGTTCTTTTCTTGTCCGAACTCATACGAACAACGTGTAATTGGCTCTGAATATGCAGCTGTATGTCTTCAATGACTACTGCTTTGTACATACTGTGCCTTTGCTCACTGTTCAGGTTACATCATGGATTACTCCATACACTTTCTCCACCCCTTGCTAAACTACGCCCTATTGCATTTGAGCAAGATGGTTAGACCCACTGGTGTGGTCATGGTGGCGACAATCCACCACCGCCCGAATACATGCCGGAATGATACAACAGGTTGACACTGAATCACCAGCTTATGGAAAATGTCATGGCTCAGTTCCCGCACCCCAATATGAATCAACAACCAGCCCTAGTGACACTGCAAGACTTTGCGAGTCTCAACCCTGTTAGCTACCGCAGCTTAACGTAGCCCCTTGATGCTAATGATTGGCTCCATGACATCACTCTCGAGATGAAGTCTGCTGATGTAGCCCCTACCAACTATGTCACCTTCGCGGCTTATTACCTGAAAGGTCCCGCTGCTCAATGGTGGGACAACCACGGTCGTTCCTTACCTGTTGTAACCGCGATCACTTGGCCGGAATTCCAAGTTGCATTCTGTGGGCCAATGTTGAACCAACATGGTTAGTCACAATGTCCCCGTTAAAATTGAGGGTTGAAGTTCCATGTTTCCCCCATTGTTTTGAAGTCGTCCAATATCGACCTCATTCTTGGAATGAAATGGTTGAAAACACATACCGCTTCTATCATTTGCGCCACTAAAACCGTCCATCTACTACATCCATCAAATGAGATAGTAAGCTGCCATGCTCTTCTTCGTAATGCCGAAGCACTAATTTATTCCTTGAATGCATTAAACGCTTCTCCTCTTATGAGAATAGAAAATGCTCCAGTCGTTTGTGAATTCCAGGATGTCTTTCTAGAAGAACTACCCAGTCCATGACCTTTAACTTGTTGCAGTTAAATTTGCACTAAAGTTGTGGCGACGTTTCCTTCTTGGTAATTATTGCGAGATCTTCACCGATCATTAAAGTCTAAAGTATTTGTTACTCAGCTATATCTGGATCTTCATCAACATCGATGGATGAAAACAATTACAGACTATGACTATGGTATTTCTTATACCCCTGGCTAGGCTGATTGATGCCCTCAATCGCAAGTCTTATTGCAACAACCACATGGCTTCTAAAGCTCAACCCCTGCAAGATGATCTCACTTCAGAGAGCATCCGATCCGCGTTCTAGTTCAAACTGAACATCGTGCCCGTCCGAGGGCTATCAAATTTAAAAAAAAATTAGTTGTAAAATCATTCTGAAGATGAAGCCACTTGGGAACGCGAGGATCGTCTTCATCATGAATACCTTGCTTTGTTTCCTTCTACCTCCTAAATCTTGGGACGAGATTTCTTGTAGTGGAGGAGATTTGTAAGATCAAGATAATTAAGCTATAGTAATCCCCTGCTAATGATGCCACGTCATCATTTTCATTGTTGCTAAATCCTCCTTGGATTCAATCTGGTTCAAACTCAAATTCAAATTAAAGTCCAAGATTCAAATTTCTCATACATGAAAACAAAATGTTCAAAGTGTTGTAAATAATCCCTGGATATTTGTCATGTTGTAATCCATGTTTGATAAATTATTTAAATGCCCTTAAATGAATAAAACAGGGGTCAAACAATATTTTCAATCATTTTTAAAGTTATAAAAATTCTAAGGCTTTCCAACTACTTCTACAACTTCTGGAGGCAGTGCTAAATATTACATAATAATTATTGAGACAAGTTACACATTTTACAGAAGTCTTTTGGAGCAAAAAGAAAATGCAAAATAGAAAAGACAAAAGGAAAACACCACTGACCACCCTTGGGCCTCGGCCAATACTACCTCTTGAGCACTGTGTTGGTTTTCCCTTGAAGAGGAAAGGGTGATGCAATAAAGTAGCATAAGTATTTCCCTTAGTTTTTGAGAACCAAGGTATCAATGCAGTAGGGGATCACGCTCGAGTCCCACGCACCTACACAAACAAATAAGAACCTCGCAACCAGCGCGATAAAGGGGTTGTCAATCCCTTCACGGTCACTTACGAGAGTGAGATCTGATAAATATGATAAGATAACATTTTTGGTATTTTTATGATAAAGAGAAATAAAGATTCAAAGTAAAATAAACGACAATAGAAATAGCTACGTGTTGAAAGATTAATATGATGGAAGATAGACCCGGGGGGCATAGTTTTCACTTGTGGCTTCTCTCAAGAGCATAAGTATTACGGTGGGTAAACGAATTACTGTCGAGCAATTGATAGAATTGAGCATAGTTATCAGAATATCTAGGTATGATCATGTATATAGACATTACGTCCGTGACAAGTAGACCGAAACGATTCTGCATCTACTACTATTACTCCACACATCGACCGCTATCCGGCATGCATATAGAGTATTATGTTCATATGAACAGAGTAATGCTTTAAGTAAGATGACATGATGTAGAGGGATAAACTAATGCAATATGATATAAACCCCATCTTTTTATCCTCGATGGCAACAATACAATACAATACGTGTCATTTCCCTTTCTGTCACTGGGATTGAGCACCGCAAGATTGAACCCAAAGCTAAGCACTTCTCCCATTGCAAGAAAGATCAATCTAGTAGGCCAAACCAAACTGGTAATTCGAAGAGACTTGCAAAGATAAACCAATCATACATAAAAGAATTCAGAGGAGATTCAAATATTGTTCATAGATAAACTTGATCATAAACCCACAATTCATCGGATCTCGACAAACACACCGCAAAAGAAGATTACATTGAATAGATCTCCAAGAAGATCGCGGAGAACTTTGTATTGAGATCCAAAGAGAGAGAAGAAGCCATTTAGCTAATAGCTATGGACCCATAGGTCTGAAGTAAACTACTCACACATCACCGGAGAGGCCATGGAGTTTATGTAGAGGCCCTCTGTGATCAATGCCACCTCTGGCGGAGCTCCGGAAAAGGCCCCAAGATGGGATCTCTTGGGTACAGATGGGTGCGGCAGTGGAATTAGGTTTTCGTTCTACCCCTGGATGTTTGGGGGTACGTGGATATATAGGAGGAAGAAGTAGGTCGGTGGAGCAACGAGGGGGCCACTAGGGTGGAGGGCGCACCCAGGGGGTAGGCGCGCCCCCTGCCTCGTGGCTTCCTCGATCGTTTCTTGACTCCCACTCCAAGTCTCTTGGATCATGCTTGTTGAGAAAATCACGTTCCCGAAGGTTTCATTCCGTTTGGACTGCGTTTGATATTCCTTTTCCGCGAAACACTGAAATAGGCAATAAACAACAATTTGGGCTGGGCCTCCGGTTAGTAGGTTAGTCCCAAAAATGATATAAAACTATAAAATAAAGCCCTTTGACATCCAAAATAATATAATAGCATGGAGCAATCAAAAATTATTGGAGACGTATCAAGCATCCACAAGCTTAATTCCTGCTTGTCCTCAAGTAGGTAAATGATAAAAGAAGAATTTTTGATGTGGAGTGCTTTCTAACATATTTCTCAATGTAATTTTTTATTTATTGTGGCATGAATGTTCAGATCCGAAAGATTCAAGATAAAAGTTTAATATTGACATAAAAATAATAATACTTCAAGCATACTAACTAAGAAATCATGTCTTCTCAAAATAACATGGCCAAAGAAAGTTATCCCTACAAAAGCATATAGTCTGGCTATGCTCTATCTTCACCATACAAAATATTTAAATCATGCACAACCCCGATGACAAGCCAAGCAATTGTTTCATACTTTTGATGTTCTCAAACCTTTTCAATCTTCACACAATATATGAGCGTGAGCCATGGATATAGCACTATATGTGGAATAGAATGGTGGTTGTGGAGAAGACAAAAAAGGCGAAGATAGTCTCACATCAACTAGGCGTATCAACAGGCTATGGAGATGCCCATCAATAGATATTGATGTGAGTAGGGATTGCCATGCAACGGATGCATTAGAGCTATAAGTATATGAAAGCTCAACAAAAGAAACTAAGTGGGTGTGCATC
This sequence comes from Triticum urartu, assembly GCF_003073215.2. Taxonomy (NCBI): domain Eukaryota; kingdom Viridiplantae; phylum Streptophyta; class Magnoliopsida; order Poales; family Poaceae; genus Triticum; species Triticum urartu. The sequence goes on from NC_053024.1 coordinate 404,069,196, forward strand.
CAACTTGCTTGCTCATGAAGACCTAGGGCATTTTGAGGAAGCCCATCATTGGAATATACAAGCCAAGTTCTATAATGAAAAATTTCCCACTAGTATATGAAAGTGATATCATAGGAGACTCTCTATCATGAAGATCATGGTGCTACTTTGAAGCACAAGTGTGTAAAAAGGATAGTAGCATTGTCCCTTCTCTCTTTTTCTCTCATTCACATTTTTTTATTTGGGCCTTTTTTCTCTCTTTTTTCTTTCTTTTTGGCCTCTTTTTTTTGTCCGGAGACTCATCCCGACTTGTGGGGGAATCATTGTCTCCATCATCCTTTCCTCACTTGGGACAATGCTCTAATAATGATGATGATCACACTTTATTTACTTACAACTCAAGAATTACAACTCAATACTTAGAACAAAATATGACTATGTGAATGGCTCCGGCGGTGTACCGGGATGTGCAATGATGCATGAGTGACATGTATGAAGAATAATGAACAGTGGATTTGCCACAAATACGATGTCAACTACATGATCATGCAAGCAATATGACAATGATGAAGCGTGTCATAATAACGGAATGGTGGAAAGTTGCACGGCAATATATCTCGGAATGGCTATGGAAATGCCATAATAGGTAGGTATGGTGGCTGTTTTGAGGAAGGTATATGGTGGGTTTATGGTACCAGCGAAAGTTTCACGATACTAGAGAGGCTAGCAATGGTGGAAGGGTGAGAGTGTGTATAATCCGTGGAATCAACATTAGTCATAAAGAACTCACATACTTATTGCAAAAATCTATTGGTTATCGAAACAAAGTATTACGCGCATGCTCCTAGGGGGATAGATTGGTAGGAAAAGACCATCGCTCGTCCCCGACCGCCACTCATAAGGTAGACAATAAGTAAATAAATCATGCTCCGACTTCATCACATAACGGTTCACCATACGTGCGTGCTACAGGAATCACAAACTTTAACACAAGTATTTCTCAAATTCACAAGTACTCAACTATCATGACTCTAATATCACCATCTCCATATCTCAAAACAATTATCAAGTATCAAACTTCTCATAGTATTCAATGCACTTGTTTGAAAGTTTTTATATTAAAGCAAATTTCCATGTTGTTCTAAAGGACTCTCAAAATAACATAAGTGAAGCATGAGAGATCAATTATTTCTATAAAATGAAACCACCGTCGTGCTCTAAAAGATATAAGTGAAGCACTAGAGCAAAAACTATATAGCTCAAAAGATATAAGTGAAGCACATAGAGTATTCTAATGAATTTCAAATCATGTGAGCCTCTCTCAAAAGGTGTGTACAGAAAGGATGATTGTGGTAAACTAAAAAGAAAAGACTAAAATAATACACGATGCTCCAAGAAAAACACATATCATGTGGTGAATAAAAATATAGCTCCAAGTAAAGTTACCGATAGACGAAGACGAAAGAGGGGATGCCTTCCGGGGCATCCCCAAGCTTAGGCTTTTTGGTGTCCTTGAATTTTACCTTGGGGTGCCATGGGAATCCCCAAGCTTAGGCTCTTGCCACTATTTGTTCCATAATCCATCAAATCTATACCCCAAACTTGAAAACTTCACAACACAAAACTCAAAATAGAAAATCTCGTGAGCTCCGTTAGCGAAAGAAAACAAAACACCACTTCAAGGTACTGTAATGAAATAATTATTTATTTATATTGGTGTTAAACCTACTGTATTCCAAATTCTCTTTTTTTTATAAACTCTTTTACTAGCCATAGGTTCATCAAAATAAGCAAACAACACACGAAAAACAGAATCTGTGAAAAACAGAACAGTCTGTAGTAATCTGTAGCTAACGCAAACTTCTGGAACCCCAAAAATTCTAAAATAAATTTCTGGACGTGAGGAATTTATTTATTAATCATCTTCAAAAATAATTAACTAAATATAGCTTTCCAAATAAAAATGGCAGCAATTCTCATGAGCGCTAAAGTTTCTGTTTTTTACAGCAAGATCAAAAAGACTTCCCCCAAGTCTTCCCAACGGTTCTACTTGGCACAAACACTAATTAAACACAAAAAACACAACCAAAAAAAGGCTAGATAAATTATTTATTACTAAACAGGATAAAAAAGCAAGGAATAAAAATAAAATTGGGTTGCCTCCCAACAAGCACTATCGTTTAACGCCCCTAGCTAGGCATAAAAGCGAAGATAGATCTAGGTATTACCATCTTTGGTAAGTAATTTTTCAATAAGACACCTATAACCCTTAGGGGTTTCTTTCTTTTTATTAATTATCAAACTCCTTGGCACTAAATAAAGAAAATCATTTGTAGCAAACGGTTCCTTAATGATAGCAAAAAGATTGGGATGAACACTTATTGATTTTAAATCCGCAGTTTCCTTAATAGAGGATTCACCCTTATTTTTAGGATCATAAACAAGTTTGGCAATTTTGGTAGGAGGATTTGGGGTATTTTGAACGGAAGAAAAATCGGACCCCAAGTTGGTGATAATTCCCTCAAGTTCATCGATTCTAGTAGAATCTTGATCTATTCTTTTATTACCTATGGGTTCTTTTTCCTTAAAACTTTTTAGAGTAATTCCCACCTTAGATCCATATTGGGTAATTTGGTTGTGGATCTTTTTATCCAAATTCTCAATCAACTCTATAGTAGCAACTTTATTCTCAATAATTTCAAGCCATTGCATCACATGTTCCAAAGTTAAAATAGTTCCATTAACCAAAAGAGGTGGTGGGCAAACAAATCTAAGGTGGAAGAAGAACGGAAGTAGATTGCTTCCTAGTGTATCTATTTTGCGCATTGCAAATTCTGTACCAAGCATCTTTTAGACTTTCTCCCTCCCTTTGTTTAAAATTAAGAATTTCATTCTCGGGAGACAAAGGAGTAGATAAAGGACTAGCCATAACGACGAAGCAAGTGGAAAAGAGGCAAATGGCAAGAGAGGGAGAAAGGAAAAGAGGGCGAATAAAACGGCAAGGGTGAAGTGGGGGAGAGGAAAACGAGAGGCAAATGGCAAATAATGTAATGCGAGGGGTAAGAGTTTGTGATGGGTACTTGGTATGTCTTGAGTTGTGCGTAGAGTCTCCAGCAACGGTACCAGAAATGGCTCGTTGTCGGGAGTCAAATCTTGACTTGAATTGGCGCGAATCTCCCCGGCAACGGCGCTAGAAATCCTTCTTGCTACCTCTTGAGCACTGCGTTGGTTTTCCCTTGAAGAGGAAAGGGTGATGCAGTAAAGTAGACACTACAAAAAAAATACACTTCCATGATGATACGTGTTTGTCACAGTAGGTCGCATTTTCTGTCATGCATGTACATCCATGACGATTTTATGACAGAATCAAGATAGTCATACCTGTGCTGTCATAGAAGTGTTCCATGACATTACCAAAATTATCATCACAGAAGTGTCCACTTCCATGACGATAAATCCTGCGTCACAGAAGTGCTTTCGTCTAGGGTGACCGACACATGGCATCCACCATAACGGAACGTCGTTAAGCTTCGGGTCGGGTTTTGGATCCCATAACTCGTTAACAGCCTCGACCAATGGGGATTTTCCACATGTAAAATCATCATTGGCTGGAGGAAACACGGGTCGGCTCATCGTTGGGATAGATGTCATCCACTCATTGGACAGAAGGCGCCTATGATACGTCGACACGTGGCACGGCCCACCAGAGGCCCATTCCTGTGAAAAGGCCAGCCCGTTTGACTTGGTTAAAAGGTGGCGGGCCGGCCCATGTAAAGCATGTTAACGACCTATTCGCATATAGCCCATTTACAGCCCGGTAACCCAAGGCCCATTACGCCCTATCCGTATTAGGCCTAGTAGCGTCATCTGGGCCACCCAATATGATTCCAGCCTATTTTCACTTCTGGCCCATGTATGGCCCATGACGTCTTTCGGCCCATATGAGGCCCTATGTAACTCTTGGCCTATTAACGGCCCGTGGTGAAACTGGCCCATAATGAACAGTGTATCACTTTATACCCATTAACGGCCCGTGTTGAAACTGGCCCGTAATGAACAGTGTATCACTTTATACCCATTAACGGCTCGTTATTCCGTTGGGCCATTTCCAACCCATGTTATCTTTTGGCCTTCTCAGAGCCCATTTATTCTTGGGCTCATTTCCAGCATTCGTTTACTTACGGCCCGTTACTGTCATTTTCTGCTTGTGGGCCAAATTCAGCCCGTGGTTACAGTCGGCCCGTTTGTGGTCTGTTAATACGTTGGGCCGTTTTCATAGCGTCGTCAAATACGGCCTATTAACGATGGCCCGCTATGGTCAGCCCATGAATGGATGATTCCAACTCTAGCCCGTTTACGGCCATAATGCGGCCTGTTATTGGCCCATGTTTGGCCAATCGATCATACTGCCCGTATAAGGCCCATTGATGATACGGCCCGTAGAAGGCCCATTGTTTCTACGGCCCATAGAAGGCCCATTGTTTCTACGGCCCGTAGAAGGCCCACTGTTTCTACGGCCCATAGAAGGCCCACTGTTTATATGGCCCGTAGGAGGCCTAGTGTCACTACAGTAAATATTAGCCCATGGTTATTGTGGCCTAGTTTTAAAAAAATAGGTTATTGCAGCCACTAGCAAACCACGGAAAAAGAACTGCAATGACTACAAGCAAACAAATAAACAAGACAACAAGGAAATAAATAAGAAAGCAACTTATGCTAGGCTATCACGGCTATCACACATATTACATCCATTGGGCATCAAAGTTCGACACCAGTGCAAATAAATGCGCCGACAAAAGAATATACAAAACTGAGAGTACTACAGAAGGCACTAGGCCTGGCCAGGTCGCCCCCCCCAAAGAACTGAAGAAGCTGAGTAGACCTCAGTTGTGTCAATGATAGATGCATCAACACTAGATTTAAGGCATGATGGTGCGCACGGCAGTCCTCTGACATCTTCATTGCATCTATGACTTCAAGTTGAGACTAAAGAAGTCGAACTGATTGAGGCAGCGACTGCACAGAGGTTGTCTCACACCTGCTGGTGAGTAGCTTCAACTCACTGTCTTCAACAAGACAGGACCTTGGGGTCATCTCGTTGTCCTCAAGATGGTTTGGCTCACTATCTTCCCTAAAGTTCTACCTGGCGTAAGAGATACGAGTCTGAAAGAGAAACAAGGAGACACGTAACAGGTTTCACAACTATGTAAGCAAATAAATGGACCTGTTCTGCATAAGGAACATGTTTTTACAACTACAATTTGAAACTGGTAGTTGTTGCAAACATCCAATCAGATGTAAACAGCAAAGCAAAAGCAGTGGAGGAAATGATGCCTATCCAAATCTATACTAGAACAAAGTTTGAAGGCTTGAGAAGGATGAACTTACATTACATGTTAACACGGGCTGGACAAAGCCCTTCTCCATGTTGATGGAAGGACAATTCAATAAATTCCCCAAAGAAAATTCTTTATAAGCGTTGCCATTATTCTACATTTTGCAAAGAGTAAATATAGATCAAATAATATTGGAAGAAACAGAGGACAATGAAGCTCAGGTGTAGACTGATGATACATAATCAAATAGCAATTAATTAAGTACATCGTTACAAGGCAAAAGGGAGAGAGGTACTGACAAGAACAATGCAGAGCCCATTATTGTTTTGAGATCGTATGATCCTTTGAGCAAGGAGATTCATCTGAAATTAGTTTTCATACAAGAGAGAAGGTAAGGCACAAGCAGAAATTTAGGAGTTCAAATTTTGAATTTATATCATAGACAGTTGTCGGATTTCGGGTTCCGGCAGACCCTTGAGGTTCGAACACTGGGGTGTGCGCGGAGATTTTGCCTCCTACCTACCTGCACCCCTCCGCCTCGCTAAGATCTAAGCTATGGGAAGAGTGACACACGAGACACAGGGTTTATACTGGTTCGGGCCACCATTGTGGTGTAATACCCTACTCCAGTGTGAGGTGTGGTGGATTGCCTCTTGGGATGATGATGATGAACAATACAAGGAAGAACAGCCTCGCGAGGGTCTGTTCTTGGCTGGGGGGGACGAACCGCTAGGGGGAGTTCAGTCACCCTTCTCTCTCTCGGATTTAGATCCCCCTTCCTACTATGGTGGCTAGTCCTATTTATAGAGGCCCTGGTCCTCTTCCCAAATATCGAGCGGGAAGGAGGCCAACAATGGCGGGCTAATTTGAAGGGGGACAGCTAGTACCAGCTATCCTGACAAAAGTAGTCTTAGCCTGCACAAAGCTCTGGTGGTGACGCCGTCTTGGGCTCCACGATGACCTCCGTCTTGCAGTCCTCCTGGTCTTGGTCTTGTTGCACCGAAATGGCAACCTTTGCCTGATGCCTCGGTACTCCGCGACTGTGCTTGCCCCCTTTGCACCAAAGGGGAAAGGAGGACACTGCGTGAGCTGGCGCTCGCCTGGCGCCCTTGGTCGTCATGGCTTGCGTCACGGGCACCTTGTGAGGTACCCCGCCTTGATCTCTCCGCCTCCTCGCGAGCCAGCCGGGTGAGGCCGTGCCTGAGGAAGCTCCGTGTCGTCCGCCCCGCGAGGCTTGGCCCCTCGCGAGGGTCTTGAGTCTGTGTTGATGAGGATGGGCCGTGCTGGGCCCCCCTTTGAGCCACGCCACAGGCCGCAGGCAGGCAAGTCTGGGGACCCCCGTTCCCAGAACGCTGACAGTAGCCCCCGGGCCCAAGGCGCGCCCGGACTTGGCCGTGCAGGGAGGCGAAAGGGTAAGCGCGAAGCGCCGCGGGCCCTAACAGCCTGCGACCTTGGACGCCGCGTGGCGGTTGATTGGACGTGGGCGTCTCCACTTCCCTATGGCGCCTCGGCAACTGCACGGATTGGACAAGTCCCTGCATGCAAAGCGGGTCATGATTACCTGCGATAGTGGGGGCCGACGGTTGGCCCTCGCCGGATATAAGTACGGATTGGCGCGCGCCCTTCCAGTTCATTCCCCCTTGCTTCTCCTTCTTCTTCATGGCCTCGTCGAGGAGGTTCTCGGCCGCAGAGAAGGGGAAGGCTCGCCGGGTAGAGCCTGTCTCTCCCCCGCCCAAGCGCGGCCGAGGGCGCCCTCGCAAACATCCTGTGGCCACCACGGCAGCTCCCCGCGGTCGCGGAGACGATTTCCAGCATGGTGACCGGCGGACTGCTGCGGCCGGGGGGTGCGCTTCGGTCGCGCGTCCCCCTAGGCCGCGCTTTCGCGCTGCAGAGGTGCTGCCGGAGTTTGTTGTGTGGTCGGCGGAGCCGACTAGCACCAGGCTTCCACTTCCTCGCTTCCTCCTCGGCGAGCTCCCGGGCGGCCTCTTGCTCCAGGCTGACGGCAGCTGCAGCCAGACCTCATGGGCTTCACTGGAGGTCTCCGCAGCCGGGAGCCTGGCCTTGGCCCGCGGTTGGCAGACGTTTGCCCGCGCGCGCGACCTGAACCGTCGGTGCACCCTGCACTTCAAGTTTGACGACGATGCCACCCTCTACGTGAGGGTGTTTGGGGAAGATGGTCACCGCGCGGGGTGCTGCCCTGAGGACGACGACCGCGGCCGGGAACCCAGCTCCGACGATGATGGAGAGGACAGCGCTCGCGTGACTGGCGGCGCTCAGGGTTCCCCAAGCTTCTCCGGTTCTTCTTCAAGCGGCGACTCTTCTAGCGGTGGCCGCGGTCAGCCTCCACGCCGTCGTATCTGCTTGGGAGGTGGTAGCGTGTCCGCACGCCGTCGTGCCTTGGTGAAGCACGAGAGGGAGTCTGCCTGAGCCCCGGAGGCGGCTCGAGTCCTCCCTGCAGGCCGGTGTGAGGCGAGCTGCGCCTGATTTGTTCTTTCTTTTCCTTTTTCCTGCGCAAAAGACAGTAGTGTGGATCCCCGTGAGGGCGTGTTTGGGTTATTGCTGTTAATCATCATTTTGCTTCCATTATCGTGCCTTCCGGCTACATGCCCGCGTGTGGGTAGTTCTCGGCCCCAGCCGTGGGGGGCGACCGACCCAGACCCTGTGTTCGTGTCGTGGTGCCCGTGGGGCACGGACTGGAGGGGTGCTCCTGTAATGGACCCAGGTCGCGAAACCTTTGAATGACTAGGACAGGAACACTCGCGAGGGCGCTCGGCTGCCCCCCCCTCGCGAGGCCTTGCATAAGAGAAATCGAGGCAGGAGAGTGAAAAGTCGAAGAACCACAAGCCAAAGGCGGCAACAGCTTCAATAAAACTTCGAATGAGCATGAACAAGCCAACTGCGGAAAGCAAATGAAAAAGCCGTGTCCGGCACCTAATCTAGTCTTTGACGTCTTCTCACCAGCGCGGAGCTAAGTGCTGCCACTGGGCGTGGGAGGGAGCCCCAGGGCCTGAGGCCGGTGCTCCTGAGACTCCGGGGCGTGTACAGCCCCAACTCATTATTACATGAGAGTGTCACGGGCGGCGAGCTTCACAGGCGTTGGCCTTCTTCAGAGGCTCCGGGCCTTTTCCAAAACATGACAGCTTCACATGCATTCGCCTTCTTCACAGGCTCCGGGCCTTTTCCAAAACGCGACAGCTTTAGAGGCATTCGCCTTCTTCACAGGCTCCGGGCCTTTTCCAAAACGCGACAGCTTCACAGGCATTCGCCTTCTTCACAGGCTCCGGGCCTTTTCCAAAACGCGACAGCTTCACAGGCATTCGCCTTCTTCAAGGCTCTGGGCCTTTTCCAAAACGCGGCAGCTTCACAGGCATTCGCCTTCTTCATAGGCTCCGGGCCTTTTCCAAAACGCGACAGCTTCACAGGCATTCGCCTTCTTCACAGGCTTTGGGCCTTTTCCAGAACGCGACAGCTTCACAGGCATTCGCCTTCTTCACAAGCTCCGGGCCTTTTCCAAAACGCAACAGCTTCACAGGCATTCGCCTTCTTCACAGGCTCTGGGCCTTTTCCAAAACGCGACAGCTTCACAGGCATTCGCCTTCTTCACAGGCTCTGTGCCTTTTTAGGGGTAGAACCTCCGGAGGTGCTGGATGTTCCCTGCGTTCTGGACTGGCACCCCCTCCTGAGTCTCCAAGCACGCGGAGCCGGGCCTGGAAACATGAACAACCTTGAACGGGCCCTCCCACATGGGAGAGAGCTTGTGCAATCCCTCCCTGGAGAGAACCCGCCTGAGCACGAGGTCTCCTACCTCGAGAGTTCTGGGGCGGATGTCGCAGTAGTGATATCGTCGCAGTGCTTGTTGGTACCTCGCCGCTCGCAGCGCGGCTTCTTGGCGATGTTCCTCCCCCAGCATAAGGTCCATCCCCCGCATGTCGTCCTGTTGTGCCTCGTCGAACGCCAGGACCCGTGCGGAGCGACGTCTGACCTCGTGAGGGAGGACTGCTTCGGCTCTATAGACCAGGAAGAACGGGGTCTCTCCAGTCGGCTTGGTCGCGGTTGTGCGGATGGACCACAACACGGACTGAAGCTCGTCGTACCAACCTCTGCCGCAGGCCTCCAGCTTCTTCTTGAACGTCCTGGTCTTGAGGCCCCTCAGGACCTCTGCGTTGGCTCGCTCAGCCTGGCCGTTGCTTCGGGGGTGCGCCACCAAAGCGTAGCATATCTGCGTTCCAAGGTTAGCACAATATGTTTTGAAAAGGTTACTGGTGAACTACGAAACGTTGTCCGTGATGATGCGGATCGGCACCCCGAACCGGCTCACGATGCCCCTGATGAACTTGACCGCTGAACCCGCGGGGATGGTGCGGACGGCCTCTACTTCAGCCCACTTGGTGAACTTGTCCACGGCGACGTAGAGGTAGCGGTCGGCGCCCGAGGAAACGGGCCCAGGATGTCCAGCCCCCAGACTGCGAATGGCCACAAAAGGGGTATAGTCTGCAGGCCTCCTGCCGGCTGATGGATCTGCTTGGCATGGAACTGGCAGGCCTCACAAGCTTTCACTAGTTCGACGGCGTCATTGAGTGCGGTGGGCCAATAAAACCCACTGCGGAACGCCTTGCCGACGAGGGTCCGTGATGATGAATGATGTCCACAGTCTCCGCCGTGTATATCTTCCAGCAGTTCCTTTCCTTGCTCCCTAGAGATGCAGCGCAGGGATACACCGTTTGGTCGCTTCCGGTAGAGCTCTCCATCCTTGATGCAGTATGCCGTGGCCTGCCGTGCCACACGCTCCGCTTCCTCCTCCTTCTCTGGCAGGGTCCCTTGTGTTAAGTAACTACGGAGCTCCGTGATCCAGCACCCTTCCTGAGGTTCCATCGTCAGGAGCAGGCGTGCTCCTGAGGCCGGGCCACAGGCCGGGGCTCTTGAGGCAGGTGGCTGGGGGAGCTCCTCCCGAGGCTGAGCCGTGTTTGACAATGATGGCAGGGCTGAGGGCTTGAAGAGCCGCTCCTCGAAAACGCCAGGCTCCTGAGGTAACCGCCTGGACGCCCGTTTGGCGATGTTGTCGGCCTCCTGATTGGTGCCTCGGGGCACATGCTGCAACTCCAACCCCCAAAATTGCTTCTCCATCCTGCGGACCTCCACAAGGTAGGCTTCCATGTGCTCATCTTTTGGCTCATACACCTTGTTGGAGAAATTGACAAGGAGCTACGAATCGCCCTTGATGGTGAGGCGTTTCACCCCCAGGGCAGCTGCGGCCTTCAAGCCTGCTATTAAACATTCATACTCCGCTATGTTGTTGGAGACCTTCTCACCTTGCTGGAAACAGAGCTGCACAGCGTAGTAGAGCTTGTCTTGAGTGGGCGATATAAGCACCGCCCGAGCCCCAGCGCCATGCCTGGAGAACGCCCCATCGAAGTACATGACCCAGCCTTCTGGCGCCTCGCTTCCCGGGGAGAGGTACCGATCCTCATCGGCCTTGAGGCCTAGTGCCTCCATCCATTCCGCCAGAAAATCCGCCAATGCTGCTCCCTTGATGACTCTGGTCGTGCTGAATTCGAGCTGAAACGCTTGCAGTTCTATGTTCCACTCAGCGACTCTTCCAGCTGAGTTAGGGCTCCTGAGCACTCTCTCCAGGGGGTATGACGAGACGACCTTGATGGGGTGGCCCTGAAAATAGTGCCGCGGCTTGCGCGAGGCCACCAGTAGCGCGAGGAGGAGTTTCTGAGGCATGGGGTACCGTGCCCTTGCGTCCCACAACACCGTGCTGACGAAGTACACTGGGTGCTCAACGAGATTGGGTGCGCCAGTGCTGGTGGCTCCCTTGGGAGACCATGGCGCCTCATGAGGCAATGAGGCCTCCTGAGGCTGGCCATCTGGGAGAGGGGCCTCTTCCGCCTCTGGTGCACTCCTCTACGGCGGCTGATCCTCTTTAACCGCCACCAGGGCTGCGCTGGTGGAGTAGGCAGTGGCGGCGAGGTAAAGCACCAGGGGCTCTTGAGGGCATGGAGCCACCATGACCGGCGGGCTGGTCAGGTATCTCTTGAGATCCTGGAACGCTTTGTCGGCCTCTTCAGTCCACTCAAAGGGCCCCTTTTTTTCTTCATTAGCTGGAAGAAAGGCAGCGCTCGCTCCCCCAACTTGGAGATGAAGCGCCCTAGCGCGGTCATGCGCCCAGTGAGCTTCTGCATTTCTCTGAGAGTCTTTGGCGGGCTCATGTCCTCGACCGCCTTGACCTTTTCCGGGTTAGCCTCGATGCCTCGGTGGGACACGAGGAAACCCAAGAGCTTGCCCGAGGGGACTCCGAACACACACTTCTCTGGGTTGAGCCGTAGGTTCACTGCGTTGAGGCTCGCGAAGGTTTCCTCCAGGTCTTGTATCAGGGTCCTGGCCTCCCGAGACTTTACCACAATGTCATCGACGTAAGCCTCAACATTCTTCCCGAGCTACGGGCCCAAGGTGATGTGCATCAGCCGCTAAAAGGTCGCCCCTGTGTTACGCAACCCGAATGGCATGCATGTGTAGCAGTACACCCCACACGGGGTTAGGAAGGCTGTCTTTTCGACGTCTTCTACCGCCATCTTGATCTGGTGATACCCAGAGAAGGCATCCAAGAAGCATAGCAGGTCGCATTCCACGGTGGAATCGACGATCTAGTCAATGCGGGTGAGAGGGAACGGATCTTGCGGGCATGCCTTGTTGAGGTTGGTGAAGTCGACACACATGCGCTCCTTCCCTCCCTTCTTTGGTACAACGACAGGGTTGGCCAACCCATCCAGGTATCGGACCTCGCGAATGACCCCAGCAGCTTCTAATTTGCGGGTCTCTTGGACGATGAAGGCCTGCTTTTCTGTGGACTGCCGCCTTGCCTTCAGCTTCACAGGGCGCACATTGGGGCACACGTTGAGGTGATGCTCGATTACACTCCTAGGGATCCCCGCCAACTGGTCAGGCTCCCAAGTGAATACCTTCTTGTTCGCGCGCAGGAACCTGACCAGGGCCTCCTCCTGCTTGGGTTTGAGGTTGGCGCCTATGGTGAAAGTGGCGTTGGTGGACCCGTCCTCATCGACGGGTATCCCCTTGGTTTCTGCCTTGTCTTGGGTGAACAACTGTTTCTTCTTGGTGGGTGCAGCCCCTTGGGCTCGGGGGTTTCCGAGTCGGCGGACTGTGCCGACGCCGCCGTCTTGAAGGCGAGCTTGAGCACCCGCAGCGCGTCTCCGGTGTCCCCGTGCACGGTGAGGACACCGCTGCTTCCGGGCATCTTCATGAGGTTGTACGCCGGGTGCGTCGCGGCCATGAACTGGGCCAGCGCTGGGTAGCCGAGGATGGCGTTGTAGGGAAGGCCGATGGGGGCGATGTCGAAGTCGACCAGCTCCGTGCGGAAGTTGTGGTAGGTGCCGAAGGTTACTGGGAGCCGGATCTGTCCCAAGGAGCTGGATGATCTGCCCCCAACGCCTGAGAAGGGCCGGCTGGGTTGCAGCCGTTCCAGGGGTATGCAGAGGAGGTTGAAGGCCTCGACCGAGAGTACGCTGAGGCCCGCACCGCCATCGATGAGAGTTCTGGTGACGGCCACCTGGCAGATGGTAGGGTTGCACAGCATGGGGAGCGCACCTGAGCAGGCCGAGTTGGAGGGGTGGTCCTCCGAGCTGAAGGTCAGGCCGGCCTTGGGTGCCGCCCAGTCCGGGAGAGCCCCCTGCCGCGTGGGAGCGGCGCTGACCCGACAGATGAACGGCTTGACGTGGTGACTTGTAGGCGGCGCCTGCGAGCCGCCCAGGAGGGCTGCGACGACCGGGGGTGTTGGTGTAGCATGATGGGCGGGGAAGAGGCTGCGGGGCTCTTCCCAAGAGGCCACGGAGGCTGCTGGCAGGTGGAGCAGCCACGTGCGCGGAGCGCCGGTGAGGGCCATGGGGAGCGAGTTGGCCATGACCCTATCGTCACCTCCAGCTTCGAGGTTGGCCTCCTCGTACGCCAGCAAGAAGGTCAGCGGATCAGTCGCGCCGCCATAGCGCGGCGGCGTCGTTGGCTTGAACTGGTCCGGCCACCGTACCGGTTGCTAGGCTGTGGCCAGGGCTCGGAGCCCCCTGGCCCCCGTGCTGGCACCGGCGGCCAGAGCGGGCGACGCGCTACTCATCGCGAGGCAGGTCGTGGCGGTGGCGGATGGGAAAACTCTGGTGCACCCCTACCTAGCGCGCCAAATGTCGGATTTTGGGTTCCCGCAGACCCTTGAGGTTCGAACATTGGGGTGCGCGCGGAGATTTCGCCTCCTACCTACCTGCACCCCTCTGCCTCGCTAATATCTAAGCTATGGGAAGAACGACACAAGAGACACAGGGTTTATACTGGTTCGGGCCACCATTGTGGTGTAATACCCTACTCCAGTGTGTGGTGTGGTGGATTGCCTCTTGGGCTGATGATGATGAACAATACAAGGATGAACAGCCTCGCAAGGGTCTGTTCTTGGCTGGGGGGACGAACCGCTAGGGGGAGTTCAGTCACCCTTCTCTCTCTCTCTCGGATTTCGATCCCCCTTCCTACTATGGTGGCTAGTCCTATTTATAGAGGCCCTGGTCCTCTTCCCAAATATCGAGCGGGAAGGAGGCCAACAATGGCGGGCTAATTTGAAGGGGGACAGCTAGTACCAGCTATCCTGACAAAAGTAGTCTTCGCCTGCACAAAGCTCTGGTGGTGACGCCGTCTTGGGCTCCACGATGACCTCCGTCTTGCAGTCCTCCTGGTCTTGGTCATGTTCCACCGAAATGGCAACCTTTGTCTGATGCCTCGGTACTCCGCGGCTGTGCTTGCCCCCTTTGCACCAAAGGGGAAAGGAGGACACTGCGCGAGCTGGCGCTCGCCTGGCGCCCTTGGTCGTCATGGCTTGCGTCATGGGCACCTCGTGAGGTACCCCGCCTTGATCTCTCCGCCTCCTCGCGAGCCAGCCTGGTGAGGCCGTGCCTGAGGAATCTCCGTGTCGTCCGCCCCGCGAGGCTTGGCCCCTCGCGAGGGTCTTGAGTCTGTGTTGATGAGGATGGGCCATGCTGGGGCCCCCTTTGAGCCACGCCACAGGCCGCAGGCAGGCAAGTCTGGGGACCCCCGTTCCCAGTACACCGACAACAGTACCTGACGCTGGGCTCCTAGCTGTTCTAATATGGGTTTGGCCACTGGAGTAGGGGTAAAGTGTGGTACAGTTGGGCCTGTGTTTTCTGTGGTTGTTGATCTATCGGATTTAATAGGTATCACTACCTTCTCCAAATACCTAGTTTGTACTCCTTGAAGATATGCACTCACCCTTTTCATTTTGGACATCTATTACGAAAGAACAACATTTGACTGGAAAAACATAGTGTGACGACACATGGAATAGGTACAGAAAATGGATAGGTATGGCATGTACTCATATATGATGCTTAAACTAAGCAGATGGTGTAACAAAGTAGAAGTAATGCAAGAGGTCAGATGCAAAATATGTGCGACCAATACAACTTTGCAAAGTTAGAGCAAGCACCTTGATGGGTGAATAAGATAGGCCATCCTCCACCATGCCAAGTTTGTTAGCCAGCGGATCGTTCCGCAATATTCCTCTCGTGCGCCCATTCTCATATTCATTTTGATAATGTTCAATATCTAACATGCATGAAAACATAAAAACAAGTGAGATTTTCTTTGTAATGCAAAAGTGATTCTAATCCAATACTGCCTCCCTGTAAACCCCTTCGTGCTATCTCTGCAATTCTTTTAAAAGATGTCATGCATGCTGTAATTTGTTGTGTGCATTAATATAATGTGGCCTACTACTCAAAATATGAGTGCTCCAGAAGTGATAACACTTCGCAGATGATATCTTCAACATATAGTAAAGAAGAACAAGTCGACCTGACCTGACAGATTCAAAATATACTAAGGGAGAACAACTCGACCTGACTAGTCGACCGCAAGAGAAGAGTATCATCTTAAAGAAGAGCAAAAGAGCAAGCAGATTGAAGATATTACAAGTCTTTCAATACAATGTCGGTTGGCCACCCATGATGAACCAGAGCGCACAGAGCAATACTATTCTTTCCGGTCTCTCCATATGTGGTTCACATGCATTTCGAAACTAAAGTAGGAACATTTAGCTAACCAATTAAAAATCTCTCAGTTTTACTAATATCAGCAATAATATCATATATGAATTTGTACAACTAAGCTTGTTTAGCTCGATGGGTGGAGCAGTGCTATTACGACACGAACCACGTAGGCTGATTGTGGTCATCATAAAATGGGGAAAACATAAGCATGATGAGTACAGTGTTGACCGTGGCAGTGGGATGGCAGATCTGCTGCAAAACGCGCAAAGGGTAGTTAGCAACCGATGTTTGCTTTGAAATAACAACTAAGATTTGGTATGGACAAGAAAGTACGGTCAACAAGTGACAAAGAAATGCAATTATGCTGTCCCTCTATATGTCGTGACATGCATTTGGAAACTCAAGTGGGACCTTTAGCTAACCAATTAAATGTGCCGGTTAACTAATACCAATATCATATCACAATCATATTTGAACAACTAAGCTTTCGAATTCTGAGTGTTGTGTTGTTTAGCTTGAAGGGTGGAGTAATGCTAGTACGACAGAAAGCACCTACACAGATCATAGTAGAGCAGATAAAAGGGGAAAACCCTAAGCATCAAGAGAAAAATCAGGAAAGTGGAACTAGCTGGACCAGTGGGTGGCGCACATGCTTTTCGAAACGAATATAGGAACATTAGGTGACCAATTAAACGTTCTCTGTTTTAGTGATATGAGCATCATATCAGATTCGTATTTCAACACGTAAGCTTTGGGTTGAGGTCTTGAGGAGTAGTGCTAGCACGACACGAAGCACCTACGATGATGGTAGTGAATATAAAGGGGGGAAACCATAAGATTTACGAGTATAGTGCCCGTGCCATGGCGGATCTAAAGGTGCAAACCGGACAAAGCTACTTCACAACCAATGTTTGCTTTCAACTAGCCAATACAATTTGGTACGGACAAGGAAAGTACAATAAACAAATTACGATCTATTTTCCGGGTGAGGTCAATAACTTAAACACATATGGAAGAGTACCACCTCTCTTGCGACGCTGTGTAGGCCTATGCTGATACGTTGAGAGTGCTGCGGCTGCGATGGCTGTCGGCGGCGTGGAAGAAGACTTTAGACGGCAAACGGCTGGGTCGGGGGATATATCCTGTTGCCGTGGACGAGGCGGTCATAGGAGCAGCAACGGCAAGGTGGACGACAGCGCCGATGAAGCGAGAGGAGGCGATGAAAAGTTCTTGGTCCAGCGCCGTGGATGGGAGACGTCCATCTCTTGCAGTGGACGACGGGGTAGGGGTAGCGGCTCCGGCAAGGTGGAGGATGGGGTGGCGGACGGAGGAGGCTGGCCGCAGTGCGAAGGTTGTCGTGCCATCGACGGTGTATTTATGGGGAAATGGAGGGGAAGGGGGTCTCAAACTTTGGGACGCGCTTCTCTGAAATGGGGGAAGTTACGAACTTATCCCCCGCTTAAAATTTCGGACATCGCGTTGGTTGGGGATAGGACGGTAATCTCGCATCTCCCAAATATTTGCCGGTAACTATTTCGGGCAAGGAGATGGTGTTTTGCCGCCCATGGTTGGTGCCCACGGTGTATGAACGGGGCCGACAGGTAGGGCGGTTGTGTCACGTCTGATGGAAGTTACACATCTGCCCCTATTTAAAATATTAGCCTACATTCATTTCGGACGAGGAGAGTTTGTTTTGCCGCCCACCGTGTATGAATGGGGAAATGGAGGAAGAGACACATGTCTTTCGGACAAGCTTGAATCAAATGTGTTTTGCCGCCCACATTTGGCACCCACCGTGTCTAAATGGGCTCAGAGGCTGTCGTGTCACGTATGATTGAAGTAACTAGTCTACCCCTACCGACAGCAGTGTAAATCCGGTGGATAAGGATGTCAAGTGTCAGGGGTAGACAGTAATTTCCATCTCACAAACACTTGCTTCAGGCAGCCCACAAATTATAGTGGGTGTTTAGCCTCTTCGTTCAAAACTTGGGAGAATTAGCATTCACGTTTTCCCTGGGACCTGGCACACTAAATTCAAATCCAATTTGTATTTGATTACGAATATCCACAGATAATTATACGTTTTGTTATTTATTTCTTCAAAACCACAACAAATATTTATTCCACCTTTACAAATGATTATGATTTAGAGATGTCGTGATCTTCGAATTCAGTAGGTTGTATACACTCTGAGTCAAACAGTTATTTCATCCAATACAATATGCTCACACGAAAAACAGTTCACCTTATGTCAATCATACAAGTACTGAGGATTACCTCGCCTAAAAAATTCGGATCATTACAACACATGGACAACATAGGGGGTCTTGCAACATAATCCATTCAGAGACATGACACAACATGCAAGTACAATAATCTAATGACAATTTCAACTGGTATCTAAAGAAGAACCGGGATTACCTTGGGCTTCAGATAGCCTAAACAGCAGGACCTCCTCCGTCTTCAAATGCAACATTCTTACTTCCTCCAATTCTTGGGTTGCTTGCATAATGCGTGCCTCTAATTCCGTAATTTCCAGCCTCAAGATAAAGATTACCTCATTCATGGCAGCCACACCATCTCTTTCTGCCTCTAGTAGAGCCTCAAGCACTATAATATATGTGCTCAGACTGCTCTCCGGCGATGTTGCCTTTGAACTGCTACCATCTGGTAACATGGATGGCGCACTGCTTCCACAAATAGATTCTGGGGTTGTACATTGTGTCCTAGTGTGAACGGCATCCTGAAAGGTTTCCGCTGGACATCAGTAAGAGATAGTTATCGTATGATCCAGGCAGTAAGCTTACATGGTAAACGATGGACGAATTATTGCCGAGCATGGCAAACTATATTTAAATGGTTCGAAGCAGCATCAGCCGAAAAGAAATTAAAATGGTAAGATGAAACTAGGGATGTAAGTGGCAAATAAATGACATCCGCGAGTCCCATCTAGTTAGTTTTTGCTACCTCCCTAGTTCATTTTCCTCAAAAAACAAAAACTCTTTTGAACTATCATACCACTAGTGGACTTTAATCAGGATTAAATGGGACCCAGTTGACATCCCTAGTTGAAAGGGAGTGTACAACCGCTATATTTAAGTTGCCAAGGCATCTAAGCAGTTGAAATAATCTGAGAAAGCACTTAACAGTGTGGCCTCATATAAACTACGAAGATAGTCTTGTGATGAAGTTGAGAGGAAAAGTTAAGGACTCAAATGAACTAGGCATGCATTTCTTTACGATAGTACAACAGGCACTGCTGACATATTGGCCAACTCAGGTACAGCGTAACAACAAATAAGCATTCGAATCAAGCAATACAACAAAGCAGACAACTGAACTATTTGTAATTTGGTAGGATTACACGTTGGGGGCACAAGCCAAGAAAGCAGCCCACTCGCATTACATTTCACATGTACTAAAACACACTGGCTTACCATATGTTGCTGTGAAGCCTAGCTGTTGTTGCAATGTTCTTTGAAGATATCGTCAGCATCCCGTGGTTGCAAAATCTAGTTGTTGTAGTTCATTCTGCACCATCTATTTAGGTAAAATTAATTTTAATCGCATGCACTGGTCCGAATTGATCATCAATGGTTCACCTAAACTAATGAAAGAAGGGTGTGTGCATACACAACAATATATCTGCTTCCCTCTATTTTTATGCTTGTTCGAGGTGCCAGCCCCAAAAGAACAAATATTTTGCTTGATGGGGTTGGAAGCTCCATAATTAATAGAAGCATCAAATTAGTCATGCAACTTGGGAAGATCAAGAACATACAAACAAGTAATGAACAGAGGCTCAGAGCAGTGATGTAATATCTAGCATCAGAAAATGTAGGGTAAAATGAACAAAAAGCAGCGGAACCACATGCTAGTTTGCTGATGTGTAATTAAGCATAGAGAACATTAGGCAGTCTGATGGAACTAACAGGTGGCATCAGAACAAAACTAAAGCATATTAACTATATGTGCACTGGTATGTAATTTAGCACATGTAACATGTTCACTGCCAGAAGTATGGACCTACAGGTGCAAGCAGAATAACGCGTCTCATGAAAAACTGAATGATGCCCTGAAGAAATTCAAAGGTGCGTTGCTTATGCTAGGAAAGTGAACGTAGGCGCCGGCCGTTGGATAATAGTAGCTGATTCTCGGCGGCGTATGGGTATCGTTGTCATACTTGATAGCTAAGGATCGTCGATGGTGCTCGTGTTGCGGTTGAGTTTGGGCCGGCTGTCGCCGTCGCTGAAGCGGCTCCGGTGCTATAGTTGCGGCGCCTGTCGACATACAAGAAAGCTCATCTGTGGTAAGTGAACAGTTGCACGATAAAGAGAAAAACCGAAGGAGTACAAATCGAAATAACCTGATGAGGCTGCAGCGTCGGTAAAACAGGTTCGATGGAGTTGAATATGGCGTCCATGGAGCGGGTCCGGTGCAGTGGACAAAGGCTTCGGCGGGCGCGTTGTACAATGCTTTTGGTGAGGCGGATCTGTTGCGGTGGACGAGGGCTTTTATGAAGGGCCAGCGAAGGGGCGGACAAGGGAGTCAGTGAAGGGCCTACGCTGTGGTGGACGAGGGCACCGGTTAAGCAGATCCGATGCGGTGGACCATGATGGCGGTCAAGGAGATCTGGAGCCGTGGATAATCTAGTCGCTAAAGCGGCTCTGGTGAAGTGGTGAGTTGGCAGTTGGGGGTTCCAAGGTGCGGAAGGTAGATCCGGCGGGGTGTGAGGTCCACCGCTGCGGCGGAGGACTAGATTCGGCGGCTTGCCGTGGTTGGGGGTCGGGGAGGGGAAGGGGAGGGGCTCTGGGGAAGAATGTTGGGCGCAAAGAGGGGAAAACAATGGAGTTACCAAAGCAGCCCTTTTCCGTTCATGTGGCAGGGGTAAAACAGGAATATCGCAGGGCTAAACTTTCAGGCGCCTACTAAGTTGACGGGGGACGGAGGGCTTTGTCAACTTAGTCAATATGAACGATTCTAGCTCCAGTGACCGTACGATGTCCATCGAACGGCCGTCGTGCTTCTTCAATCTCTGCTCTTCCTACTCCAGCCGCTCAAACAAGCGCCGGCGGGACTGCCTGCTCCCTCCTCCCCGCGGCCGGCTGTGTTGCCGTGCAGGCCTCACCGCCCCACCGTACTCCCATCGCTGGCCTAGCCATCCCTCTACTCACCCACACTTACTGTTATTCTCCGGCGACGGTAGACGAACCAGTAAACCCTCGTACAGTCATACTCCCCTCCGCGTGGGAAACAACTGCCGAGTCTTCCCTGCCTTCGTGTCGTTCCCTTCCTAGGCCTCGTCGTCGTCCACCGCACTGGTGCTCTCGGCGCGGCCTGGTCAATGTGGTCAACGACCGACATGCATCTGAAGTGGACTGTACATGGAGAGGCCGACAGCTGGGTCCACGGCCGCATGCAAGGAAATGCCTCCTTATTACACGCAAAATAATGATTCCTCCACCTGACATCACGGACCCACCGAAAGGGCCCCTGTATTTCACAAAAAAAACGTGTCGCTGACTGCTCGGACCCACCAGCTATATCTTCGCATGCAAGGAAGTGCCTCCTTATTAAGCACAAAAAATGAATACTCCCCCTGTTAGCTAGGACCCAGTATAGTGGCAGGCTGACTTGTGGGCCTACTAAGCTGACGGGGACGGAGGGCTTTGTCAACTTAGTCAATATGCACGATACTAGCTCCAGTGACCGTACGATGTCCATCCAACGGTCGTAGTGCTTCTTCAACCTCTGGTCTTCTTGCTCCAGCCGCCCAAACCAGCGCCGGTCGTGCCTCATGCTCCTGCCTCCCGTGGCCAGCTGCGATGCGGCGGAGGCCTCATCACCCCCTACTACTCCCACCGCTGGCCAGGTCATCCCTCTACTCACCCACATCGCCAGTTATTCTGTGGCGACGGCAGCCTCACACCGCAGCGAACTAGTCTACCCTCGTACGCCTCTACGCTTGGGCATCCACCACCGCGTCTTCCCCGGCTCCACGTCGTTCCCTTCCTAGGCCTCGCCGTCATCCACCGCCCTGGTGCTCTCGGCGCGGCATGGTCAACATGGTCAAGGAACGACTCCCATCGGACGTGGACTGTATGTGGAGAGGCTGACTGCTGGGTGCATGGCCGCAGCAAGGAAGTGCCTCCTTATTACATGCAAAATAATTATTCCTCCACCTGACAGCGGGGACCCATCGGACGGGCCACCGTATTTCGCAAAAAAAACGTTTCCCCCCTGACTGCTGGGACCCACCAGCTACACCTTCGCACGCAAGGAAGTGTGTCCGGGCAAAAAAACAAAACGATTCGCCCCCCTGACTGTTGGGACCCACCCGCTACATCTTCGCACACAAGGAAGTGCCTGACAGTCTGGACCCACCTGGTCCAAGCGTACGTAGTGTTGTCATTCTGGTCGCGGACGTGTACGTACATACTGGTCGATGTAGAGGCGCGCACGTGTCGTAGTAGAGGCGCGCACGTAGCATGTACACGTACGTACAGCGGCCAGGGTGCAAGAAAGAAAATACGGCCACATATGTGTACATACGGGCGGGGTCTCGAACGCCTACTCGCGCATACGTACGGCCAGGGCTCGTGTACATGGCTGGGACGGAACGGAGAAACAGTGTCATCGTCATGTTCATGGGGAGGCAACAGAATGCGTCGTGTTCATGGGGAGGCAACGGAATGCGTCGTGTTCATCGGGAGGCAATGGAATGCGTCGTGTTCATCGGGAGGCAACGGAATGCGTCGTGTTCATCGGGAGGCAATGGAACGTGTGGGAGCCAACCGGCTGGGTCGGAACGGAATGCGTGGTCATGTTCATCGGGAGGGCTTGGATGGAACAAGCGATGGAAACGAGGCCTGGCGTACCACAGAACGAAGGAAACGGACCTCCTACGGTCGAAACAGGGGTCCTGTTGATCGAGAGGGGTGTGGCGTACCGCAAAATGGAGGAAACGGACCTCCTACGGTCTAAACGGGGGTCCTGTTGATCGGGAGGGATGTGGCTTACCGCAAAACGGACGAAACGGACCTCCTACGGTCGAAACGGGGGTCCTATTCATCGGGAGGGGTGTGGCGTACCGCAAAACGGGACTCCATGGGATACTGTTCATCTCCACCGTCGACCTCCTCCAGCCTCCACGAGCTACCGTCGACCTCCTCCAGCCTCCACGAGCTCCTCTTCATCCAGCCTCTACCACGCGCTACTCCCCCGGCTACTGTTCAACCACCCCTCCACCGTCTATTGTTCATCCAGCCCTCCACACCACGGGGTCCTGTTCAACCACCCTCCACGGGCACCCCTCCACTGTCTACTGTTCATCCAGCCCTCCACCACACCACGGGGTCTTGTTCATCCAGAGGCAACGCCACCGCTCACTGTTCATCCAACCCCCCCCCCCCCCCCCCCCCCCCCCCCCCCCCCGCAATGCTCACTGTTCATCCAATCGACCGGCTTCAGTTAGCAGCAGTAGCGAAGGAATCGCTCAATCGGGTTCAGTTAACAGCTATCGATTGATCGCTCGGGTTCAGTAACACGTAGCCTGCAGTGCAATCGCTCGGGTTCAGTTAGAGCACAACGCCTCGCTCAGGTTCAGTTAGAGCCAATGCCTCGCACACACGCACGTGCGTGTATGAGAGAAACATGCATCGCTCGGCCCCCGACCTCCCACCGTAACCGGGAACTCCCTGAAATTTTCCACCCCCTCGCTTCTACCACGGTTTTTTCCGTCATGGACGGCCCAAAGAATGTCATGCAGCTGTGTCTCCGGCCCGCCCAGGACGAAAAGCCGATTTTCTGTCATGATTTTTTGTCATAGAAGTAGGAGCCCACCACATCTATGATGCTACCGGGTTTTGTCACAATTATCGTCACAGAAGAGTCATATGTATGACAGAAAAAAATTCGTTCGGCCCAAAATGTCACAGATGTGTCTTTTTTTTTGTAGTGAGCATAAGTATTTCCCACAGTTTTTGAGAACCAAGGTATCAATCCGGTAGGAGATCACGCTCGAGTCCCACGCACCTATACAAACAAATAAGAACCTCGCAACCAACACGATAAAGGGGTTGTCAATCCCTTCATGGTCACTTACGAGAGTGAGATCTGATAGATATGATAAGATAACATTTTTGGTATTTTTATGATAAAGAGAAATAAAGATGCAAAGTAAAATAAACGACAATAGAAATAGCTAAGTGTTGGAAGATTAATATGATGGAAGATAGAACCGGGGGCCATAGGTTTCACTAGTGGCTTCTCTCAAGAGCATAAGTAGTATGGTGGGTAAACGAATTACTGTCGAGCAATTGATAGAATTGAGCATAGTTATGAGAATATCTAGGTATGATCATGTATATAGGCATCACGTCCGTCACAAGTAGACCGAAACGATTTTGCATCTACTACTATTACTCCACACATCGGCTGCTATCCATCATGCATATAGAGTATTAAGTTCATAAGAACAGAGTAATGCTTTAAGTAATATGACATGATGTAGAGGGATAAACTCATGCAATATGATATAAACACCCTCTTTGTATCCTCGATGGCAACAATACAATATGTGCCATTTCCCTTTCTATCACTGGGATCGAGCACCGCAAGATTGAACCCAAAGCTAAGCACTTCTCTCATTGCAAGAAAGATCAATCTAGTAGGCCCAACCAAACTGGTAATTCGAAGAGACTTGCAAAGATAAACCAATCATAGATAAAAGAATTCAGAGGAGACTCAAATATTGTTCATAGATAAACTTTACCATAAACCCACAATTCATCGGATCTCGACAAACACACCGCAAAAGAAGATTACATCGAATAGATCTCCAAGAAGATCGAGGAGACCTTCGTATTGAGATCCAAAGAGAGAGAAGAAGCCATCTAGCTAATAACTATGGACCCGTAGGTATGAAGTAAACTACTCACACATCACTAGAGAGGCCATGGAGTTGATGTAGAGGCCCTCCATGATCTATGCCCCCTCCGGCGGAGCTTCGGAAAAGGCCCCAAGATGGGATCTCTCGGGTATAGAAGGATGCGGCGATGGAATTAGGTTTTCGCGGTACTCCTGGATGTTTGGGGGGTACGTGGATATATATAGGAGGAAGAAGTAGGTCGGTGGAGCAACGAGGGGCCCACGAGGGTGGAGGGCGCGCCTAGGGGGGTAGACGTGCCCCCTGCCTCGTGGCTTCCTTGATTGTTTCTTGACTCCCACTCCAAGTCTCCTAGATCACGTTTGTTGAGAAAATCACGTTCCCGAAGGTTTCATTCCATTTGAACTCCGTTTGATATTCCTTTTCTGCGGAACACTGAAATAGGAAAAACCAAACAACAATTTGGGTTGGGCCTCTGGTTAGTAGGTTAGTCCCAAAAATGATATTAAAGTGTAAAATAAATCCCATTGACATCCAAAATAGATAATATAATAGCATGGAGCAATCAAAAATTATAGATACGTTTGAGACGTATCAGCTAACTGGCCGGCCCAGTCGACCACCCACCCGAGTCGGCCCACGTTAACCTCCCGGACGCTCCCCCTCCCATCATGTTCCTCTGCCTCGGTCGCTACAGGGGCTCGTCCCGCCCTAACCACCTAGCCGACGCCAATGTCGGGAGGGGACGAGGACCCCCCCTCGCCCCCTCGATTCCCTCGTCCCCGCTCATCCACTCCACTCCCCTCGCTCTCTCCCTCTTGCCCACACGCTCATTCCCCTCCTCAGATCCCCTTATCCGCTGCCTCATCACCATCACATCCACCGTCATCTCCTTCTGGCGGGAGGACATCCAGGAGGTCCGCGGTGGCCAGTTTCGTTCGTTCCGGGCATCTGCTCAAGCTGGGGCGGCCCGTACGCTCGCCATCGTCGTCTTCTTCATCAAGTACATCATCGGTGTCCGTCGTCGTTCATCATCGACTCCTGCACCTCCGAGCCTCCCCCGAGCCCATTGAGCACCTCTGCAGGATCGAGGTGAGCCGCTCCTCTGGTTGCCTCTTTTCTCCGGCTTGATCTGTGCCCGTCGCGTCCGCCCCGCAAGGTCGATTCACCATGGATACCCCAAAGCACAGTGTCTGCGTACGCATAATTGCTGCTACTACACGTGCCTCTGCCACGCCTTGATCCCGTCCAGGCACGCCAGTGCCCACTGGTCCACGTGCTGGCTTGCGCAGCCACGCATCCACGCACCTCTTGGCCTCGCCGGAGGCCTCGCCTGGCCGTCGGAGCCCGAGCCCCATCAGGAGCCCGCGCGGCTGTCGCTGCTGCTATAGGCTTCTTCTACTGCTTCCTTCCCTCGTGCGCATGGCCGCGATGCGCCGCTGCTACACGCGTCGTCGCCCCGCACTTGCTACTCCTAGCCGCCCCTCTCTCTGCCCCGCTCGCTGTCGCAGCCACCCCGCCTGTGTAGCCCCGCGCCGGGCGCGCCTTCTCCGCCCCTACGCCGCCTCAGGTCACCTCTCCCCGCACCGGCCCTCCGCAACCGTCGCGTAGCTCCGTCGCGCTCCACTGGCCTCCGCTGCCTGCCGATGCCCTCTACAGCTGCTGCCTCCCGCGCTGGCGCCGCCCCTGTCCTCGCCTCCTGCCGCCGGCCGCCGCACAGCCCGCCACCGCTGCCGCCATGGCCGGCGCCCACCGGCACCGTCGCGCCCTTCTGGGCGGGCTCCCCATTGCCGAGGCGGGTTTTCCTGCACCCACGCACCCGGCTCTGCCCCGCTTCGCCTAGCGCCTGCTAAGGCATGGCTGGCCCATTGCCAAAGGGGCCCCACCGGCCCCTTTTCTTAAAAAAATGTGTGAAAAAATATATAATATATAAAAATATTATTAATTAACTTAATTAACTTAATTACAATGGTTTAATTAAACTAATTACTTAGTTAGTCTAACTAATCCGTAATTAGCTAAATGTGTGTATGACAGGGGGCCCCACCTCCTGTTGACCAGTCAAATGTTGACTGGTCAACTGGGCCCCCCTGGCCCACATGTAATTCTCTGTGTACACTTCTATGTACACAAAGTTGGGTACACGTAGCAATATGTTGTTTAATTTCGAATTAAAATAATTTCAGAATATTGCTAAAACTTTAGAAATTCATAAAAATTAATCCGTAACTCGGATGAAAAAGTTTTATACATGAAAGTTGCTCAGAAAAATATGAAGAACCCGAATACATAGTATGTTCATCTGTCGCATGCCCCTAGAATCGCGAACATGCAACCAACCCCTCCGTTTCACCTGTCCAAAAATGCCAAACTTCGGGAAAACATTCCCGGATGTTTTCCCCTTCACGTGTATCGAGTAGCCCTGTGCTAGAACACTGCCCCGCCGCCTCCATGGAGGCATGGACCAGTGGGGGAACTCTCCTCCCATCTAGGGGGGAGGCCAAGGAAGCAGAAGAAGAAGTAGAAGAAGAAGAAGAAGAAGAAGAAGAAGAAGGGGGCTCTCCCCCGCCCCCTCTCTCCCGGTGGCGCCGGTGTGCCACCGGGGCAAGGATCATGATGACTATCTACATCAACAGTTTTGCTACCGTCAATACCAACTTTCTCCCCCTGTATGTAGTGGTGTAACACCTCTTCTCCCCGCTGTAATCTCTACTTAAACATGGTGTTCAACACTATATATTATTTCCCCATGATATGTGGTTATCCTATGATGTTTGAGTAGATCTGTTTTTTCCTATGGGAAAATTGATGGTCGTGGTTGGTTTGAGTGTATATTTTATTATGGTGCTATCCTATGGTGTCCTCCATCTCGCACAAACTTGAGGGGTCCCCGTTGTAGGGTGTTGCAATACGTTCATAATTTTCTTATTGTCGGTTTCCGGAGTGACAGAAGCCTGAACACGGATAAGTGGGTTGTTCCATATGGGATTAAAGAGGACTTGATACTTAATGCTATGGTTGGGTTTTACGACCTTAATGATCTTTTGTAGTTGCGGATGCTTGCTAGAGTTCCAATTATAAGTGCATATGATCCAAGTAGAGAAAGTATGTTAGCTCATACCTCTCCCTCATATAAAATTGCAACAATGATTACCGGTCTAATTATCAATTGCCTAGGGACAAATGACTTTCTTACTGACATAAGCTATCCACTTTTATTACCTTGCAATTTACTCACAGTTTCATTCTTGTAAAGTACTTTATCACATCACGCCCCTTTTGTTGCTCGACTCTACAGAGTTACTATCGATTGACGAGGGTGATACCTCGCAACACACTCCTGATGATAATTCTGTAGTGTAGCTATTCGGTCGTGGTCATCGAGGGTGATTCCTCCTTGACCACTCCTGATATGACTCTGTCGTGCAACCTCTCAAGTGTGGACCTTGAGGGTGGTTCCTCCCATGTTCACCTTGATGATTACATTGAGTGGAATCTGAAGGAAATATGCCCTAGAGGCAATAATAAAGTTATTATTTATTTCCTTATATCATGATAAATATTTATTATTCATGCTAGAATTGTATTAACCGGAAACATAATACATGTGTGAATACATAGACAAACAGAGTGTCACTAGTATGCCTCTACTTGACTAGCTCGTTGATCAAAGATGGTTAAGTTTCCTAACCATAGAAACGAGTTGTCATTTGATTAACGGGATCACATCATTAGGAGAATGATGTGATTGAATTGACCCATTCCGTTAGCTTAGCACTTGGTTGTTTAGTTTGTTGCTATTTCTTTCTTCATGACTTATACATGTTCCTATGACTATGAGATTATGCAACTCCCGTTTACTAGAGGAACACTTTGTGTGCCACCAAAAGTCACAACGTAAGTGGGTGATTATAAAGGTGCTCTACAGGTGTCTCTGAAGGTACTTGTTGGGTTGGCATATTTTAAGATTAGGATTTGTCACTCTGATTGTCGGAGAGGTATCTCTGGGCCCACTCGGTAATGCACATCACTATAATCCTTGCAAGCATGGAAACTAATGAGTTAGTTGCAGGATGATGTATTACAGAACGAGTAAAGAGACTTGCCGGTAACGAGCTTGAACTAGGTGTTGAGATACCGACGATCGAATCTCGGGCAAGAAACATAACGATGACAAAGGGAACAACGTATGTTGTTATGCGGTCTGATCGATAAAGATCTTCGTAGAATATGTAGGAGCCAATATGGGCATCCAGGTCCTGCTATTGGTTATTGACCAGAGGGGTGTCTCGGTCATGTCTACATAGTTCTCGAACCCATAGGGTCCGCACACTTAACGTTCATTAACGATATCGTATTTATGAGTTATGTATGTTAGTAACCGAATGTTGTTCGGAGTCCCGGATGAGATCATGGACATGACGAGGAGCTCCGGAATGGTCCGGAGGTAAAGATTCATATATTGGATGATATGGTTAGGCCAAGGGGCCAGGCCCACGGGGTTATAAGTCAGTGCAAAATGAGTTTTGCGGAGGCCAGGGGGCCAAACGCCGGAGACCCTGGCGTCTGGCCCTGGGCCGGACACCGAGGCCCATGGCGTCTGGGCCAGACACCAAGGATTGTGGTGTTTGGTCCTGGAGTCCAAGTGGGACTCTTGCCTTTCAGGAAAAACCGACTTTGAGGAGGCTTTTGCTCCAAGTTTCGACCCCAGGGCTCAACATATAAATAGAGGGGCAGGGCTAGCACCAAAGACACATCAAGAAACACCAAGCCGTGTGCCGGCAACCCCGTCCCCTCTAGTTTATCCTCCATCATAGTTTTCATAGTGCTTAGGCGAAGCCCTACGGAGATTGTTCTTCACCAACACCGTCACCACACCGTCGTGCTGCCAGAACTCATCTACTGCTTCGCCCCTCTTGCTGGATTGAGAAGGTGAGGTCGTCACTGAGTCGAACGTGTGCAGAACACGAAGGTGCCGTGCTTTCAGTACTTGGATCGGTCGGATCGTGAAGACGTACGACTACATCAACCGCGTTGATGTAACGCTTCCGCGAACGGTCTACGAGGGTACGTAGACAACACTCTCCCCTCTTGTTGCTATGCATCACCATGATCATGCGTGTGCGTAGGAATTTTTTTGAAATTACTACGTTCCCCAACAGTGGCATCCGAGCTAGGTTTTATCCATAGATGTCATATGCACGAGTAGAACACAAGTGAGTTGTGGGCGATCTAAGTCATACTGCTTAGCAGCATGTGATACTTTGGTTCGGCGGTATTGTTGGATGAAGCGGCCCGGACCGACATTACGCGTACGCTTACGCGAGACTGGTTCTACCGACGTGCTTTGCACACAGGTGGCTGGCGGGTGTCAGTTTCTCCAACTTTAGTTGAACCGAGTGTGGCTACGCCCGGTCCTTGCGAAGGTTAAAACAGCACCAACTTGACAAACTATCGTTGTGGTTTTGATGCGTAGGTAAGAATGGTTCTTGCTCAGCCCATAGCAGCCACGTAAAACTTGCAACAACAAAGTAGAGGACGTCTAACTTGTTTTTGCAGGGCATGTTGTGATGTGATATGGTCAAGACATGATGCTAAATTTTATTGTATGAGATAATCATGTTTTGTAACCGAGTTATCAGCAACTGGCAGGAGCCATATGGTTGTCTCTTTATTGTATGCAATGCAATCGCCCTATAATGCTTTACTTTATCACTAAGCGGTAGCGATAGTCGTAGAAGCATAAGATTGGCGAGACGACAATGATGCTATGATGGAGATCAAGGTGTCACGCCGGTGATGATGGTGATCATGACGGTGCTTCGGAGATGGAGATCACAAGCATGAGATGATGATGACCATATCATATCACTTATATTGACTGCATGTGATGTTTATCTTTTATCCATCTTATATTGCTTTGATTGACAGTAGCATTATAAGACGATCTCTCACTAAATTTCAAGATAAAAGTGTTCTCCCTGAGTATGCACCATTGCCAAAGTTCGTCGTGGCCAGACACCACATGATGATCGGGTGTGATAAGCTCTACGTCCATCTACAACGGGTGCAAGCCAGTTTTGCACATGCGGTATACTCAGGTTAAACTTGACGAGCCTAGCATATGCAGATATGGCCTCTGAACACTGAGACTAAATTGTCGAGTGTGAACCATATAGTAGATATGATCAACATAATGATGTTCACCATTGAAAAGTACTCCATCTCACGTGATGATCGGACATGGTTTAGTTGATTTGGATCACGTGATCACTTAGATGATTACAGGGATGTCTATCTAAGTGGGAGTTCTTAAGTAATATGATTAATTGAACTTAAATATATCATGAACTTAGTCCTGGTAGTATTAGCATATCTATGTTGTAGATCAATAGCTCGCGTTTAGCTCCCTGATTTATTTTTGATATGTTCCTAGAGAAAAACTAAGCTGAAAGATGTTAGTAGCAATGATGCGGATTGGATCCGTGATCTGAGGATTATCCTCATTGTTGCACAGAAGAATTATGTCCTTGATGCACCGCTAGGTGACATACCTATTACAGGAGCAGATGCAGACGTTATGAATGTTTGGCTAGCTCAATATGATGACTACTTGATAGTTTAGTGCACCATGCTTAACGGCTTAGAATCGGGACTTCAAAGTCGCTTTGAACATCATGGACCATATGAGATGTTCTAGGAGTTGAAGTTAATATTTCAAGAAAATACCCGAGTTGAGAGATATGAAGTCTCCAACAAGTTCTATAGCTAAAAGATGGAGGAGAATAGCTCAAGCAGTGAGCATGTGCTCAGATTGTCTGGGTACTACAATCGCTTGAATCAAGTGGGAGTTAATCTTCCAGATAAAATAGTGATTGACAGTATTCTCTAGTCACCATCACCAAGTTAGTAGAACTTCGTGATGAACTATAATATGCAAGGGATAACGGAAAAGATTCCAAGCTCTTCGTGATGCTGAAATCAATGAAGGTAGAAATCAAGAAAAACATCAAGTATTGATGGTAAACAAACCCACTAGTTTCAAGTAAAGGGACAAAGGGAAGAAAGGGGAACTTCAAGAAGAACGGCAAGCAAGTTGCTGCTCAAGTGAAAAAACCCAAGTCTGGACCTAAGCCTGAAACTGAGTGCTTCTGCTACAAAGGAACTGGTCACTGGAAGCGGAACTACCCAAGTAATTGGTAGATAAGAAGGATGGCAAAGTGAACATATGTATATTTGATATACATGTTATTGATGTGTACTTTACTAGTGTTTATAGCAACCCCTCAGTATTTGATACTAGTTCAGTTGCTAAGAGTAGTAACTCGAAACGGGAGTTGCAGAATGAACAGAGACTAGTTGGTGAAGTGACGATGTGTGTTGGAAGTGGTTCCAAGATTGATATGATCATCATCGCGCACTCCCTATACTTTCGGATTTAGTGTTAAACCAAAATAAATGTTATTTGGTGTTTGCGTTGAGCATGAATATGATTTGATCATGTTTATTACAAGACGGTTATTCATTTAAGTTAGAGAATAATAGTTGTTCTATTTACATGAATAAAACCTTCTATGGTCATACACCCAATGAAAATGGTTCATTTGATCTCGATCGTAGTGATACACATATTCATAATATTGAAGCCAAAAGATGCAAAGTTAATAATGATAGTGCAAGTTATTTGTGGCACTACCGTTTAGGTCATATTGGCGTAAAGCGCATGAAGAAACTCCATGCTGATGGGCTTTTGGAATCACTTGATTATGAATCAACTGATGCTTGCAAACCATGCCTTATGGGCAAGATGACTAAGACTCTGTTCTCTGGAACAATGGAGCGAGCAACTGACTTATTGGAAATAATACATACTAATGTATGCAGTTCGATGAGTGTTGAGGCTCACGGCGGGTATCATTATTTTCTAACCTTCACAGATGATTTGAGCAGCTATGGGTATGTCTACTTAATGAAACACAAGTCTAAAACATTTGAAAAGTTCAAAGAATTTCAGAGTGAAGTGGAGAATCATCGTAACAAAAATAAAAGTTTCTACGATATGATCGCAGAAGTAAAATATTTGAGTTACGAGTTTGTCCTTCAGTTAAAATAATGTGAAATAGTTTCACTACTCATGCCACCTGGAACACCATAGCATAATGGTGTGTCTGAACGTCATAACCGTACTATTATTGGATATAGTGCAATCTATGATGTTTCTTACCGATTGACCACTATATTTTTGGGGTTATGCATTAGAGACAACTACATTCACGTTAAATAGGGCACCATCTAAATCCGTTGAGACAACACCGTATGAACTATGGTTTGGCAAGAAACCTAAGCTGTCGTTTCTTAAAGTTCGAGGTTGCAATGCTTATGTGAAAAAGTTTCAACCTGATAAAGCTCAAACCCAAATCGGAGAAGTGCGTCTTCATAGCATACCCAAAATAAAATGTTGGGTACACCTTCTATCACAGATCCGAAGGCAAGATATTCATTGTTGATAATGGATCCTTTCTAGAGAAGGAGTTTCTCTTGAAAGAAGTGAGTGGGAGGAAAGTAGAACTTGATGAGGTAACTGTACCTGCTCCCTTATTGGAAAGTAGTTCATCACAGAAATCTGTTCCTGTGACTACTACACCAATTAGTGAGGAAGCTAATGATGATGATCATGTAACTTCAGATCAAGTTACTACCGAACCTCGTAGCTAAATCAGAGTGAGATCCGCACCAGAGTGGTACGGTAATCCTGTTCTAGATGTCATGTTACTTGACCATGACGAACCTACGAACTATGAGGAAGCGATGATGAGCCCAGATTCTGCGAAATGGCTTGAGGCCATGAAATCTGAGATGAGATCCATGTATAAGAACAAAGTATGGACTTTGATTGACTTGCCCAAAGATCGGCGAGCCATTGAGATTAAATGGATCTTCAAGAGGAAGATGCACGCTGATAGTAGTGTTACTATCTACAAAGCTAGAATTGTTGCAAAAGGTTTTCGCCAAGTTCAAGGTGTTGACTACGATGAGAGTTTCTCACTCGTATCTATGCTTAAGTCTGTCCGAATCATGTTAGCAATTGCCACATTTTATGAAATCTGGCAAATGGATAAACAAAACTACATTCCTTAATGGATTTATTAAAGAAGGGTTGCATATGATGCAACAAGAAAGTTTTGTCAATCCTAAAGGTGCTAACAAAATATGCAAGCTCCATCGATCCATCTATGGACTGGTGCAAGCATCTCGGAGTTGGAATATACACTTTGATAAGTTGATCAAAGCAAATAGTTTTATAGAGACTTTCGGTGAAGCCTGTATTTACAAGAAAGTGAGTGGGAACACTACAACATTTCTGATAAGTATATGTGAATGACATATTATTGATCGGAGATAATGTAGAATTATTCTGCAAAGCATAAGGGAGTGTTTGAAAGGAATTTTTCAAAGAAAGACCTCGGTGAAGCTACTTACATATTGAGCATCAAGATCTATAGAAATAGATCAAGACGCTTGATGAGTTTTTCAATGAGTACATACCTTGACAAGATTTTGAAGTAGTTCAAAATGGAAAAGTCAAAGAAGGAGTTCTTGCCTGTGTTACAAGGTGTGAAGTTGAGTAAGACTCAAAACCCGACCACGGAAGAAGATAGAAAGAGAATGAAAGTCATTCCCTATGACTCAGCCATAGGTTCTATAAAGTATGCCATGCTATGTACCAGACCTATTGTATACCATGCCCTGAGTTTGGCAAGGGAGTACAATAGTGATGTAGGAGTAGATCACTGGACATTGGTCAAAATTATCCTTAGTGGAGTAAGGATATGTTTCTCAATTATGGAGGTGACAAAAGGTTCATCATAAAGGATTACGTCGATGCAAGTTTTGACACTGATCTAGATGACTCAAAGTCTCCATCTGGATACATATTGAAAGTGGGAGCAATTAGCTAGAGTAGCACCGTCCAGAGCATTGTTGACATAGAAATTTGCAAAATACATACGGATCTGAATGTTGCAGACCCATCGACTAAACTTGTCTCACAAGCAAAACATGATCACTCTTTGGGTGTTAATCACATAGCGATGTGAAGTAGATTATTGACTCTAGTAAACCCTTTGGGTATTAGTCACATGGAGATGTGAACTAATCACATAAAGATGTGAACTAGATTATTGACTCTAGTGCAAGTGGGAGACTGAAGGAAATATGCCCTAGAGGCAATAATAAAGTTATTATTTATTTCCTTATATCATGATAAATGTTTATTATTCATGCTAGAATTGTATTAACTGGAAACATAATACATGTGTGAATACATAGACAAACAGAGTGTCACTAGTATGCCTCTACTTGACTAGCTCATTGATCAAAGATGGTTAAGTTTTCTAACCATAGACATGAGTTGTCACTTGATTAACGGGATCACATCATTAGGAGAATGATGTGATTGAATTGACCCATTCCGTTAGCTTACCACTTAATCATTTAGTTTGTTTCTATTGCTTTCTTCATGACTTATACATGTTCCTATGACTATGAGATTATGCAACTCCCGTTTACCAGAGGAACACTTTGTGTGCCACCAAACGTCACAACATAACTGCGTGATTATAAAGGTGCTCTACAGGTGTCTCCGAAGGTACATGTTGGGTTGGCGTATTTCAAGATTAGGATTTGTCACTCCGATTGTCGGAGAGGTATCTCTGGGCCCACTCGGTAATGCACATCACTATAAGCCTTGAAAGCATTGCAACTATTGAGTTAGTTGCAGGATGATGTATTACGGAATGAGTAAAGAGACTTGCCGGTAATGAGATTGAACTAGGTGTTGAGATACCGACGATCGAATCTCGAGCAAGTAACATACCGATGACAAAGGGAACAATGTATGTTGTTATGCGGTCTGACCGATAAAGATCTTCGTAGAATATGTAGGAGCCAATATGGGCATCCAGGTCCCGCTATTGGTTATTGACCAGAGAGGTGTCTTTGTCATGTCTACATAGTTCTCGAACTCGTAGGGCCCGCATGCTTAACATTCGTTGATGATATAGTATTTATGAGTTATGTATCTTGGTAACCGAATGTTGTTCGGAGTCCCAGATGATATCATGGACATGACGAGGAGCTCCGGAATGGTCCAGAGGTAAAGATTCATATATTGGATGATATGGTTAGGCCAAGGGGTCAGGCCCACGGGGCTATAAGTCGGTGCAAAAGGAGTTTTGCGGAGGCCAGGGGGCCAAACGCCGGAGACCCTGGCATCTGGCTCTGGGCCGGACGCCGAGGCCCATGGCATCTATGCCAGATGCCAATGATTGTGGCATTTGGTCCTGGAGTCCGAGTGGGACTCTTGCCTTTCGGGAAAAACCGACTTTGAGGAGGCTTTTGCTCCAAGTTTCGACACCAGGGCTCAACATATATATAGAGGGGCAGGGCTAGCACCAAAGACACATCAAGAAACACCAAGCCGTGTGCTGGCAACCCCGTCCACTCTAGTTTATCCTCCGTCATAGTTTTCATAGTGCTTAGGCGAAGCCCTGCGGAGATTGTTCTTCACCAACACCGTCACCATGCCGTCGTTCTGCCGGAACTCATCTACTACTTTGCCCCTCTTGCTGGATCGAGAAGGTGAGGACGTCACCAAGCCGAAAGTGTGCAGAACTCGGAGGTGCCATGCTTTCGGTACTTGGATCGGTCGGATCATGAAGACGTACGACTACATCAACCGCATTGATATAATGCTTCCGCGAACGCTCTATGAAGGTACGTAGACAACACTCTCCCCTCTTGTTGCTATGCATCACCATGATCCTAGGAATTTTTTTTGAAATTACTACGTTCCCCAACAAAATCCACCAAGGGTACTTCATCGGGTTTTCCCCTTGATGTTTTGGACACACGGTTACCCAGACTTTACTTGAGACCATTGTTGAAGTCGGGTCAGCCCTGAGGGGTACCCGTGAGTTGATGTGAAAGTCGGGCAGGCCCGTAGAGCACCTGCGAGTTTTCTACAAGGCACGGCCGGGCATTCTGGCCCTTGCCGTAAGTCCACGAGATGGGGCGACAGGTTCACATTATCGTGAGTCTCTAATCGTTTTCGCGAGCCCCCAATGCACTAACAGGTTTGGGTATTTGTTTTGAGTTGGCTTCTGGCCTTTACGCACTAGCCACCACCCTAGAATAGATATGGGCCTCGACGTCGCAGTATTAGCCGAAGCTTTGTCAGACGTCCAGTTCAGCATGGCGCACGGCGGATCGTGCTGGCCATCTGAGTTAGTGCTGGTATCCACCCTGCGCGCAATGACCAGGAGTGCAACGGGCGATGGGCCCAAGACCCCAGAGTGCTTAGGATGTAGACTGGCGGGGACCTCTCTGCTGAGCCTAGGTAGGGCTGCGACGTGTTGATCTTCCAAGGTCGGGCATTGACCCTAGAAAGGTGTGTCCGGCCAGAGTAATCAAGCGTGTTGGGTAATGTGGTGCCCCCTACAGGGAAGTTATATATTCGAATACCGTGTCCACGGCAATGGATATTCAGACTTGTATCTTGATCTATTACAACTAGAACTAGTTACTTGAGATATGTGATGTAGATGTTGGCTCCGGGATTGCTTTCTCATAGGGAGTCGAGGAAGGATCTCTGAGCGTTAATTCTACAACATGTTTGTTAAATATAAACTGCTATTCTTTACTCTTCTACATGCTCCAAGATGCTTGGAGCTGCTTGAAGATGCTAGTTTTTGATAGACTAGGCCTTCCCCTCTATTCTGGCTTTCTGCAGTTTAGTCCACAGATACATACCTTCCTTTGATACCAATGCATACTTAGTATAGATCTGACGCTTGCGAGTACTTTGGATGGGTACTCTCGGTTGCTTTGCTACCCCTTTTCCCCTTTCTTCCTTCTTTCCGGTTGTTGTAACCAGATGGTGGATCCCAGGAGCCAGATACCACCGCCGATGTCTACTACTATCCTGAGGATACTACTACGTGGAGACCGTCGACGACCAAGAGTAGTTAGGAGGTCCCAGGTAGGAGGCCTTGCCTCTTCAATCATTGTTTCTTTTGTGCTAGCCTTCTTAAGGTAGTCTTGTCTAACCTTATGCCTGTACTCAGATATTGTTGCTTCCATTGACGCTTGTGTATCGAGCTTGTATTCGATCCCTCGAGGCCCCTGGCTTGTAATATGAAGCTTGTATTATTTTATTTGTGTTTAGAGTTGTGTTATGATATCTTCCCGTGAGTCCCTGATATTGAACGTACACATTTGCGTGTATGATTAGTTTACGATCAAATGGGGGGCGTCACACCGCCCCTCCGCCTCCATGGAGACATGGACCAGTGGGGGAACTCTCCTCCCTTCTAGGGGGAGGCCAAGGAATAAGAAGAAGAAGAAGAAGAAGAAGGGGGCTCTCTCCCCCTCTCTCCCGGTGGCGTCGGAGTGCCGCCGGGGAAAGGATCGTGATGACGGTCTACATCAACAATCTTGCTACCGTCAACACCAACTTTCTCCCCCTCTATGAAGTGGTGTAACACCTCTTCTCCCCGCTATAATCTCTACTTAAACATGGTGCTCAACACTCTATATTATTTCCCAATGATATGTGGTTATCCTATGATGTTTGAGTAGATCTGTTTTTTCCTATGGGCTAATTGATGGTCGTGGTTGGTGTAACGCCCCGGATACAATTTTCCATATTTGTAACTCCGCCTCTTGCCTTTTCCAGAGATGCGATGTGATTTTCCCTTCATGGTTGGGTTTTTGTCTTCGTTTTGCGTTTTGTTTGTGTCAGGCATTCCATATCATGTGATCATGTGCATCACATTTGCATTCGTGTTCGTCTCATGCATCCGAGCATTTTCCCCATTGTCCGTTTCGCAATCCAATACTCCTACACGCACCCGGCGTGTGTCGGATGTGGGGTTCCGGCTAACCCTTAAGGTTCGAACACTGGGGTGCGCGTGGAGCCTTTCCCTTCTACTGATCTACGCTCTAGCTCGCTAAGATCTTGCGGACGAACTCGACGAACTCACGACACAGAAAGACATGGCAATTATACTGGTTCAGGCCACTGTTGTGGTGTAATACCTTACTCTAGTGTGGTGATGGTGGATTGCCTCTAGGGCTGATGATGAACAGTACAAGGGAAGAACTGCCTCCTGAGGTTGAGGTGTTCTTGTGCGTATGAACTTGTGGTGTGAGGGTTCTATCTTCTCTCTCTCTCTCCGTTCGATCGGTCCATCCCTCTATTATGGTGGCTAGTCCTATTTATAGAGGCCCTGGTCCTCTTCCCAAATATCGAGCGAGAAGGGAGCCAACAACGGCAGGCTAATTTGAAGGGGGAACCTAGTACGAGCTATCCTGACAAAAGGTAGTCTTCTCCTGCACAAAGCTCTGGTGGTGACGCCGTCTTGGGCTCCATGATGACCTCCGTCTTGCAGTCCATGGTGTTGGTCTTGTTGCACCGAAATGGCAACCTTTGCCTGAGGCCTCGGTACTCTGCGGCTGCGCTTGCCCCCTTTGCACTAAAGAGGAAACAAGGACGCTAAGCGCGCTAGCGCCCGCCTGGTGTCGATCGTCATGGCTCACATCACGAGAGCCTCGCGAGGTTTGCCCCGCCTTGATATCTCCGCTCCTCGTGAGCTTGTGTGGCCAGGCCACTCCAGAGGAGGTCTAGCGTCATCTTCCTCGCGAGGCTTGGCCCCTCGCGAGGGTCTTGGATGATTGTTGATGAAGATGTGCCGTATGGCCTGCTGGCTCCGCCACGCCGCGGGCCGCAGGTAGGAAAGTCTGGGGACCCCCGTTCCCAGAACGCCGACAGTAGCCCCCAGGCCCAAGGTGCACGCGGGCTTGGCTTCGTGGTGAAGCTAAGGGTCAAGTTCGGAGCGCTGCGGGCCCCCAAGGCCTGTGGCCTTGGTTGACGCGTGGCGGTTGATTGGACGTGGGCGTCTCCGCTTCCCCACGCTCCCTTTGAATCCACTGGCTATGCGGCCCCTGCGGCCAACACAGTTATTCTTCCTTCACCACGCCTGGCTCTTCCAATCTCCTTGCTTCCTCGACGCCCTGCTCCACCTTCCCAGTCCGACGAGTGTTCCGCCCGCTTCACCGCCATGGCGCCGAAACAAGCCGACAAGGGGGAGAAACCTCTATCCTCGCCAACTGCGCCTCCATCCTTCGAGCCAGCGCTCAGCCGGCCTCGGGTGCTCAATGATGAGGCCTTGGGCAAGGTGCGACCCATGCTCACCTCCAACTTCAACGAGTGGGGAGATACGCCGGCCTGGCCTGCGTCTCGCTCCAGCATGGCTCCGGCAGTCACTGAGATCCCGATCTTCATTGATGCCCTCTGGGCCGGCCTGCTTCCTCCCTTCTCCGCCTTCTTCAAAGCGGTGCTCGAGCACTATCAGATCCACATGCTCCATCTCGACCCTCAATCTGTGACCCTTCTTGCCGTCTTTGCCTTCATGTGTGAGGCCATGGTGGGCGTCACCCCCTCCGTGGCGCTCCTCCGCCACTTCTTCTCGCTGCATCTCACAGGTGCCCGGCAGAGCTGAGGGTGCGTGGGCTTCCAGGTCGTGGCTGTGACGGCAGGCATGGGGATCGACTTCGAGCTCCCTTCATCTGCGAGCGAGTTCCGCATGTGATTGGTGTTTGTTGATGCCGGCGTGCTCAACCCTCTGCTCCAAGCTCCGGTGGGGCCTGCCATTCCAAACTCCGGCTGGGGTCACTAGAGGCTCGCGAGCCCCTGCCTTGCCCCCATCTGGGCCAGGCTGCGGTGGTTGAAGGACCTTGGTGTGACTGCGCCCATGGTGGTGAGGGAGTTCGTTAGGCGCCGAGTTGCTCCGCTTCAACACCATTCCTGCTCGATGTGGGCCTTTCTTAGCGGGCAGGACAACATGAGGTTTCAGGAGGAGGGGCTTCCTCTTGCTGCGCGGCAAACTGTGCTCACGGTTCTATTTGGTGTCCCTCTGCCGGACGTGATGCCCAGGAAAAGCTTCATGTTGTACCGCAGCGAGAACAAGGTCACGTTTGCTGCGAACATGCCTTCCTTTGATGAGTGGGGGCTGCGCCGAACTGGCTTGGTGGGGCCCTGCAAGAATCCCGTCATCGTGGTCCCCGTTCTCGCTGTCGGTGCCGAGCTTGCCCCAGGTGATGGTGCGGGGGAGCGAGCTGCAACGGGGGCCGGCTGCTCAGGTGCTGAGGGGCACATGCTGAGCGGTGATCCAGGGGCGTCGTCCTCGGGAGCTTGCGGTGCCCCTCCTGAGGTGTCGGTCGCTGATGAGATGCGGCGTGCGGCTCCCGAGTCCGAGGCTTCAGGAGCCTCGGGAGGTCGCAGCGAGAGAGAGCCAGGCTGTTCGCCGCAGCCGGGCTCCCCTGAAGCCATCCCTCTTGGTTCTTCTTCGGCTCCGCCGCGCGCCGGCCGTCATGTCCAGCGCTTCGGTTGCCTTTGTGTGGACTTCGAGGAGCTCTGCAAGAGGAAGGGATCCCCTAGCGGCGGTAGCATCTTCGGACCATTGAAGCGACAGAAGTACATTGCCATCGATGAGTAAGTACCTTATCTTGGTGATCTTCTATGTGCCGCCTTCCTTTCCTGGCGATTGTCCCCTCAGGTCCCCTTCTGCTAAGACCGCGAAATCTCCAGAGAAACAGCTCCCTCTCATCCCATCGCACCCGCCAAGCTCTAGCGCCACATGCTCAGACGCTGCCCACGGCGTGGAGTCAGCCAGGGGAGTTGGTCAGTTATCAAGGCGCCCCGAGATTGCGCCTTCGCTGCCCTTCCTTCGCGGCCTTGCTCGAAGCGCAGCAGGCGTGCCCATGGCTTCTCCCCTGGTCACGGTTGGTAGCTGGCTAGCCTCGATCCTGAAGTCTTCTTCAAGCAGAGGGCCTGGTTTGGTTCGGGCCCCTCGCGAGGGTCAGCTGGCGCCTGGGGCCGTCCCAGCCCCCAGCCCCCAACAAGGAGGTGGTGCCCCACTTGATGCTCCGCCCGCAGCCCCCGAGGCGGAGAACGAGATGGGGCA
Source organism: Triticum urartu (assembly GCF_003073215.2). Lineage (NCBI taxonomy): Eukaryota > Viridiplantae > Streptophyta > Magnoliopsida > Poales > Poaceae > Triticum > Triticum urartu. Next base: position 404,110,480 of record NC_053024.1, read on the forward strand.
AGCGTTCGAGCTCGAGCGCGGGCACAACGTGGTCTGCCACGAGCTCTTCCAGGAGGCGATGGGCGCGATGAATCGCCTTGGTGAAGAGCTTGCTGGCATCGCCTCTGAAAGTGCAACTATCCCTAGGTGGTTTTGGTAATTCATAACAACATATAGCTCATTGAGCTAATGCTATTCCAAGATGACTATTTCAGGAAAGCTCAATGATTGGCATGGCATGGATGTGAAAGTGGAACCCTCAAAATGCTATGGACAAAGGATTGGCTCAAGCTCAAAAGCTCAAGACTCTTCATTTTATATTTTAGTGATCCAAGATCACATTGAGTCTTTAGGAAAAGCCAATACTATCAAGGAAGGATGACGTGTTGCTTAATGAGCCTCTTGCTTCATGTGCTTAGTGAAATGCTCCAAAACCCTCAACTACTTTCCCATATCCACATATGACCTAAACCCTAAGCCAAACTCGGTCCTACCGATTCTTTCTATCCGGCGCCACCGAGTTTCACTTGTCATAAGCCACTGCCAAACCCTAGCAATTCGGTTCTACCGATAGGGATCTCGGTCTCACCGAGATGGGATTGCAAACTCTCTGTTTCCCTTTCGTAACTTTTCGGTCTCACCGAAAGAGCGAATCGGTCCCACCGAGATTGCAATGTAAACTCTATGTTTCCCTTTTGTAACTTTTCAGTCTCACCGAAAGAGCAAATCGGTCCCACCGAGTTTGCCTGACCAACTCTCTGGTTAGCTTATTACCAAACTCGGTCTCACCGAGTTTGTGTAATCGGTCTCACCAAGATTACGTTATGCCCAAACCCTAACCATATCGGTCCTACCGAGTTGCATGTCAGTCCCACCGAAAATCTCTAACGGTCACTAGGTTTACCTTTTCGGTCCGACCGAGTTTGTTGATTTGGTCTCACCGAGATTGGAAAACTGTGTGTAACGGTTGGATTTTGTGTGGAGGCTATATATACCCCTCCACCTCCTCTTCATTCGTGGAGAGAGCCATCAGAACACATACACAACTCCAACTCATATGTTCTGAGAGAGAACCACCTACTCATGTGTTGAGACCAAGATATTCCATTCCTACCATATGAATCTTGATCTCTAGCCTTCCCCAAGTTGCTTTCCACTCAAATCTTCTTTCCACAAAATCCAAATCCTATGAGAGAGAGTTGAGTGTTGGGGAGACTATCATTTGAAGCACAAGAGCAAGGAGTTCATCATCAACACACCATTTGTTACTTCTTGGAGAGTGGTGTCTCCTAGATTGGCTAGGTGTTACTTGGGAGCCTCCGACAAGATTGTGGAGTTGAACCAAGGAGTTTGTAAGGGCAAGGAGATCGCCTACTTCGTGAAGATCTACCGCTAGTGAGGCAAGTCCTTCGTGGGCGATGGCCATGGTGGGATAGACAAGGTTTCTTCTTCGTGGACCCTTCATGGGTGGTTGCTTCTTCATGGACCCTTCGTGGGTGAAGCCCTCCGTGGACTCGCGCAACCATTACCCTTCGTGGGTGGAGCCCTCCGTGGACTCGCGCAACCGTTACCCTTCGTGGGTTGAAGTCTCCATCAACGTGGATGTAGGATAGCACCACCTATCCGAACCACGGGAAAAACATCCGTGTCTCCAATTGCGTTTGAATTCTCCAAACCCTTCCCTTTACATTGTTGCAAGTTGCATGCTTTACTTTCCGCTGCCAATATACTCTTTGCATGCTTTCTTGAATTGTGTGATGATTGCTTGACTTGTCCTATAATAGCTAAAATCTGCCAAGAACTAAAATTGGGAAAAGGTTAAGTTTTTATTTGGTCAAGTAGTCTAATCACCCCCCCCCTCTAGACATACTTTCGATCCTACAAGTGGTATCAGAGCTTTGGTCTCCATTTGCTTTGATCTCCATAGCTTTTGGTGGTCATAGCCTTGGTTTCACAACCTAGGAGAGTATGGCGTCTAGCGAGGGAAATTATCACCGTAGAGGTCCTTACTTTGATGGTACTAATTTTGCTAGTTGGAAGCATAAAACGAAAATGCATATTCTTGGACATAACACCGCCGTTTGGGCTATTGTGTGTGTTGGTTTGCAAGGTGACTTCTTTGATGGGAAAGAACCAAACCGTGAAGCTACCGCGGATGAGTTGAAGATGTTGCAATACAATGCTCAAGCTGGTGATATTCTCTTCAACGGATTGTGCCCCGAAGAATTCAACAAAATTAGCCGTCTTGAGAATGCAAAGGAAATTTGGGACACTTTGATTGATATGCACGAAGGTACCGACTCCGTCAAGGAATCCAAGTTGGATGTGCTTCAAAGTTAACTTGACAAGTTCAAAATGAAGGATGGTGAAGGTGTCGCTAAAATGTACTCTAGGCTTGCTCTCATCACAAATGAGATTGCCGGCTTAGGAAGTGAAGAGATGACCGATAGATTCATCATCAAGAAGATTCTAAGAACCTTGGATGGAAAATATGATACCGTGTGCACATTGATCCAAATGATGCCCAATTACAAAGATCTCAAGCCAACGGAGGTGATTGGAAGAATTGTTGCTCACGAGATGTCACTTAAGGATAAAGAGGAACTTCAGAACAAATCAAGTGGTGCCTACAAAGCCTCATGTGAAGCCCCTACATCATCAAGTGAGAAACAAAACTTCAATGAAGAATTGAGCTTAATGGTGAAGAACTTCAACAAGTTCTACAAGAGTAGAAGCAAAGATAGAAGCTTCAAGTCAAGGTCCTACAATGACAAAAGATCTTCTAGTCGAGAGTGAAACTGCTACAGTTGTGGACGACTCGGACACTATTCCAATGAGTGTACGGCTCCCTACAAGAGAAGAGAAGATTCTCCAAAAAGAAGAAGCAAAGAATCACCACCAAGAGAGAGAAGGAGTACAGATGATCGTTATGAACGAAGATACTCACGGAGAAGCAAGGATTCGGAAAGGAAGGAAAAATCATCAAGGAGCTACACAAAATGAAGACATCAAGCTCATGTTGGTGAATGGGTATCCGGCTCCGACTCCGACAGCCACTCCGAGAGAAGTTATCACTCCGACTCCGAACATACTCAAGATGAAGGTGTTGCCGGTCTAGCACTTGTGTCAACCAACTCCTACGACATATTTGACTCACCAAATGAAGGAATTGGAAGATGGTTCATGGACAAAGGTCCTAAGGTAACACACCCCGAGTATGTTGATTTCAATAGTGATGAAGATGACTTGTTAGGTGATGATTTGCTTGTTGACAACTCTAGTGATGAATACTATGATGAAACATCAATTAATCATGCTAATCAAGATAAAACGAATGACAATGATAAGGAGAAGATTGAGGCTCTAACTAAAGAACTAAACACTCTTAAGTTAGCTCATGAAACTATCTTCGAAGATCATCGAGAACTTTTAAGAGCTCATGAGAAATTACGCTTTGAAAAGCTCAATCTTGAGCAAGAGCATGAGTTCTTAAAAGCAATCAATGATGATCTCCGCAAGAAAAGTTCTTCTTACATTGCCAAGCGTTTACTCTTATCCACTTACATGCCCCAAGTCAAGTCTAGTAACAAGAACAAGAAAGGTTCTTCCTCTAGCAGTAACAATGATCATGCTAAATCCAATATTGTTGCTTCTAGTAGTTCTCTTGATTCCACTAATGATTCTCTTAGCCAAGTTACACTTGAGCAAGAAAATAGCTTATTGAAGGGAATTATAGAGAAAGGAGTGTACAAAAGCCTTGCCGGGAGTAAGCAATTCGAGGAAATTGTGCGCAAGCAAGGAATGCACCGGAAGAATCAAGGTGTTGGTTTTGAACGAAAATTCAATGCCAATGGAGTTTAGTGGGAAGAAGATCAATACCCCAAGACAAAGTTTGTTCCTCAACAAGAGAAGTATGATACTTCTTTCAAGGGGACACAAGCTCAAGATGATCTTCCACCACAAGACTACAAGCAAAAAGGCAAGGACAAGCTTCAAGAGGAAATTGATGCATTTGAAGAAGCTCCTAAGACCTTAGTCAAGTGGATTCCCAAGACTACTTCAAGTTCCACTTCATCAAGTACGACTACAACTCCAAGGATTCCCATCAAGATGGTGTGGATCCAAAAGAAGAACTAGAGAGTTCTTGAGGGTGACTCCGCCAACATACTTCACTCTTATCATTTTGGCAAGAACAAGTGCAATCAACTTCCACATCTTGCACTAGTTCAAGGAGTCACAAACCCTCTTGTTGGTAAGACAAGGGACAAGGTAACCTAAAAGTTTTCATGGACATCATCTTGTGTGTGCATCACTCTATGTCTATGGATATCCTTATTTGTTCCTTGTGGGACTAACCCATGTAGGTATTGAAAGTGCAATTCACTCAAATGGATAGCTCCAAGTGATCTACATCAACACTGAGCATCCACATCTTCAACATCTACATGAAGTCATCATCGACAAAACCCGAGGTTAGTTCATCCCTCTAAGGGGGGATATCACATCTAGGGGGAGCTTTACTCTAAGACTTGAGCTAAAGCAACTCTAAAGATGTGAACACAACAATGCTTTATGTAAAAGTGGTAACCCCACTTGAGCTTAAACGATGAGTATGACCTATGATCAAGTGTTCTCACTTGACTCCTAAGTCAATATACTCATATATAGATGACCTTGTCATCGCAAATTTCTTGATAGATGCTAGAATTGGTTGTGCATGCCTTGTCACATATTTCATTTGCCATCTTATTGTGTGAGCATGCTGGTTGCATATTTTACTCATTCGAGGACATCCACTTGTTGTTTTGATTGTTTGGTTTTATTTCCTTTTGCCAAGTGGATGGACAAGAATGCCTAAGAACCTCCTCTAGCTATCTATGCTTTTCTCGTCTCAAACTCTATTCATGCTACATCACAAAATTTGATCAAGTCAGATTCGAACCACTCTCTGTGAGGAGCGCTCGGAGTCCCCGATTCGTCATAGACTTAAACTTCCAAAACCTCTTTATGATTCTCGGTCTGACTGATACCCTACTTTCGGTCCTACCGAGATCATTAAGTTGATCTAGGATTTCGATCTCGATGCAACCGATTTGAACCATTCGGTCACACCGAGTTGCAACAACTGTATACAGTTTTGCATCTCGGTGCCACCGAGTTGTTCCACTCGGTCACACCGACAGGGTCGGGCTATATACAGTCATGGGCAAAAATTTGGAAATTTCCCCGGACCCCTTCGCCCGTGCGATAGCCTGCTCTGCCAACTTGGTGTTCGGATCATCTCCTCGCCGCCAGCCGCCTCCAGTCGCTGGTCTCCGTCGCCGTCAACGGAAATTCAACCCCGCCGTTGCCGCCGTAGCGAGTCTCTGCCGAACTAGGGTATGGACTCGGTCTTTGTGCTATTCCCCAATCCGATTCTTAGCACATTGTGATCATCATGATTCTTGCCACATTTGTTAAACTTCTATCCAGTCAATGAACTCGTAGATTAGGTTTAATTCGAAAAATTTAGGGTTAGGTTTCCGCCGAAACCATCTCAGACCCACCGAGTTGAAAAACTCGGTCCCACCGATTTGGCTTATGCCATTGCACAAGTGAGACTCGGTCTGACCGAGAATTACTTATCGGTGTGACCGATTTTGGAACTCTGTGAAACCCTAGCAGTCTCGGTGCCACCGAACTGTGACTCGGTCTGACCGAGTTCACTAGTTTAGGTGCCAAAACTGCTTCGGTATCACCGAGTTTAGAAATCGGTAGATCCGAGATGCTTTCAGTAGGAAACTAAAACTATGTTTTTGAATTATTCTTTTGCAAAAATCTCTGCATTTTCTGATGCTTATCCACTCTATCTCATCTATAACCTATTCACAGGGTCAGCAGTCAGAGTTTGCATCATGTCAGACCAAAGTGATAGCCAGAACTTGTCAGAGCAGCAAGTGCAGATGAGTGAGGGCACTAGTCCCTCAAGTTCCTCAGATGATGGCAGCAGGAGCACCCCTAGCAATTTGCCTAAAGCTGCCACAAGATAGAGAAAGAAGAGAACCTCAGACTCAGAAGATGAGGATTATGTGGCAGAAGAGGAAGCAACTTCCAAGAGAGTTGAGCCAGCATAGGGCATAAAACCAGTGATGAAGATCAAAAGGCCAGCAGGCAGGCAGCCTATGTCAAAGGCCAGAGCTTCAACTGAGAAGCCCACTCCCATTGAGCCAGTTGCTGCTGAAGGCAAGAAGAGGAAAGAAAGGGTGAAGAAAACTGTAGCCAGAGTGCTTGGCAAGGCTTCCATCATGGAAGATGAGGAGGAAGAAGAAGAGGTAGCTGCACCAGCACCTAAGGCACCCAAGCTGATGGGTGATGCCATAAGAACAGGGGCAGCTGCTTCTAAGGCCAAGCCAGCTCCCAAGCACAAGCCAAGAAGGAGAAGGCGAGGAAGGAGAAAGCTGCCAAGATGCCTACTCAAGAGGAGGCATCCGAATATTTCCTGAAAACCAAACAAGAGCAGCTTGGTTACTTGATTGCATCCACCCTGCGGATTGAGCAAGGACTAGCCACTCTAACTCAGAACCAGGCAAGCTTAGACAGGATCATGGAACAAAAGTTCTATGACTTGGATGTCAAAGTGACAGAGATTCAGACTGCAGTGGAGCAGCTCCAGGATGACATGCAGGAGAGGAGAGGCAAGACTACAACTGATGCCTTTGCCAGAGTGCCACGAGGTCCGAGGTCGTCTACAGTGCCAGTTGCTGACCCCAGAGCCACCACGTCTGCACCAGCTACAGCCTCAGTTCCACCAGCTCCAGCGTCCACTTCAGCCTCGACTCCGACCACGTCTACAGAAGGCTTCGTCCTTGGAGTGCTCCGGACTCCACCACCACCTGAAGATCAAGCCTGAGTGTCGACTTAGCACTATGCATTTTCTAGGAACTTTTTGGTAACTTGTTGCCAAAGGGGGAGAAAATGTATAGATCATAGGCTTCGAGAGAGAGAGTGTTGCTTTTATTCTCTCTTGTTTTATTTGGTGGTTTTTAGAACTTTGTTTGCTTTTGTGTGAGATACTATGTCATTGCTCGTGAGACATTGATGATCATGTGTTTGATCATAAGCTTGTGGAGTTGAACCAAGGAGTTTGTAAGGGCAAGGAGATCGCCTACTTCGTGAAGATCTACCGCTAGTGAGGCAAGTCCTTCGTGGGCGATGGCCATGGTGGGATAGACAAGGTTGCTTCTTCATGGACCCTTCGTGGGTGGTTGCTTCTTCGTGGACCCTTCGTGGGTGGAGCCCTCCGTGGACTCGCGCAACCATTACCCTTCGTGGGTGGAGCCCTCCGTGGACTCGCGCAACCGTTACCCTTCGTGGGTTGAAGTCTCCATCAACGTGGATGTAGGATAGCACCACCTATCCGAACCACGGGAAAAACATCCGTGTCTCCAATTGCGTTTGAATTCTCCAAACCCTTCCCTTTACATTCTTGCAAGTTGCATGCTTTACTTTCCGCTGCCAATATACTCTTTGCATGCTTGCTTGAATTGTGTGATGATTGCTTGACTTGTCCTACAATAGCTAAAATCTGCCAAGAACTAAAATTGGGAAAAGGTTAAGTTTTTATTTGGTCAAGTAGTCTAATCACCCCCCTCTAGACATACTTTCGATCCTACAAGTGGTATCAGAGCTTTGGTCTCCATTTGCTTTGATCTCCATAGCTTTTGGTGGTCATAGCCTTGGTTTCACAACCTAGGAGAGTATGGCGTCTAGCGAGGGAAATTATCACCGTAGAGGTCCTTACTTTGATGGTACTAATTTTGCTAGTTGGGCTATTGTGTGTGTTGGTTTGCAAGGTGACTTCTTTGATGGGAAAGAACCAAACCGTGAAGCTACCACGGATGAGTTGAAGATGTTGCAATACAATGCTCAAGCTTGTGATATTCTCTTCAATGGATTGTGCCCCGAAGAATTCAACAAAATTAGCCGTCTTGAGCATGCAAAGGAAATTTGGGACACTTTGATTGATATGCACGAAGGTACCGACTCCGTCAAGGAATCCAAGTTGGATGTGCTTCAAAGTCAACTTGACAAGTTCAAAATAAAGGATGGTGAAGGTGTAGCTGAAATGTACTCTAGGCTTGCTCTCATCACAAATGAGATTGCCGGCTTAGGAAGTGAAGAGATGACCGATAGATTCATCATCAAGAAGATTCGAAGAGCCTTGGATGGAAAATATGATACCGTGTGCACATTGATCCAAATGATGCCCAATTACAAAGATCTCAAGCCAATGGAGGTGATTGGAAGAATTGTTGCTCACGAGATGTCACTTAAGGATAAAGAGGAACTTCACGACAAATCGAGTGGTGCCTACAAAGCCTCATGTGAAGCCCCTACATCATCAAGTGAGAAACAAAACTTCAATGAAGAATTGAGCTTAATGGTGAAGAACTTCAACAAGTTCTACAAGAGTAGAAGCAAAGATAGAAGCTTCAAGTCAAGGTCCTACAATGACAAAAGATCTTCTAGTCGAGAGCGAAACTTCTACAGTTGTGGAAGACCCGGACACTATTCCAATGAGTGTACGGCTCCCTACAAGAGAAGAGAAGATTCTCCAAAAAGAAGAAGCAAAGAATCACCACCAAGAGAGAGAAGGAGTAGAGATGATCGTTATGAACGAAGATACTCACGGAGAAGCAAGGATTCGGAAAGGAAGGAAAAATCATCAAGGAGCTACACAAAATGAAGACATCAAGCTCATGTTGGTGAATGGGTATCCGGCTCCGACTCCGACAGCCACTCCGAGAGAAGTTATCACTCCGACTCCGAAGATATTCAAGATGAAGGTGTTGCCGGTCTAGCACTTGTGTCAACCAACTCCGACGACATATTTGACTCACCAAATGAAGGAATTGGAAGATGCTTCATGGCCAAAGGTCCTAAGGTAACACACCCCGAATATGTTGATTTCAATAGTGATGAAGATGACTTGTTAGGTGATGATTTGCTTGTTGACAACTCTAGTGATGAATACTATGATGAAACGTCAATTAATCATGCTAATCAAGATAAAACGAATGACAATGATAAGGAGAAGATTGAGGCTCTAACTAAAGAACTAAACACTCTTAAGTTAGCTCATGAAACTATCTTCGAAGATCATAGAGAACTTTTAAGAGCTCATGAGAAATTACGCTTTGAAAAGCTCAATCTTGAGCAAGAGCATGAGTTCTTAAAAGCAATCAATGATGATCTCCGCAAGAAAAGTTCTTCTTACATTGCCAAGTGTTTACTCGTATCCACTTACATGCCTCAAGTCAAGTCTAGTAACAAGAACAAGAAAGATTCTTCCTCTAGCAGTAACAATGATCATGCTAAATCCAATATTGTTGCTTCTAGTAGTTCTCTTGATTCCACTAATGATTCTCTTAGCCAAGTTACACTTGAGCAAGAAAATAGCTTATTGAAGGGAATTATAGAGAAAGGAGTGTACAAAAGCCTTGCCGGGAGTAAGAAATTCGAGGAGTGTACAAAAGCCTTTGACGTTATCATCATGACCTCGAGAACACGAAGGCTGAGGCGTCCCTCAAGATTGCCAATGAGGCCCGCTCGTGAGCTTTGGAAGAACCTCACGAGGCCGATCGCCGCCGTGAGGCTGCGGAGGAGCGCGCGTGGGAGCTCCAGGCCTGGAGCGCGTCCCTTGAGCAGCAAGTCGAGGCACGTGAGGCCGCCCTTGCATCGATGAGGGGGTCGCCTGCGGAGGAAGAGGAGGTCCAGCGGCGCGAGAAGACGCTGGCCCTGGAAGCCGTGGAGCGCAGCCTCGAGCTCGAGCGACTGGAGACGAGGGAGCGTCAAGTCGCTCAAGCTGAGGATGTCGTCGAGGCCTGCGAGGCCAGAGTCGAGGAGGAGATCAACCGCCGGGTGGCCGTGGTTCACGTAGATCTGGAGGGCAGGTACGACTTGAAGCTGAATCTCGCCGGTCAGGAGGGTGCGGGCAGGGCTGCCGCCCTCAGGCCCAGGCTGGACGAGGCCGAGAGGCATGCGGTGGCCACAGCCACCGCCTTGGTTACAGCGTAGGCGGACTTTGCCTCCGCCCGCGCCGAGGTGCTTTCCCTCCGGAGACTAGTTGACGACGCTGAGGCTGTCGCTCGGCAAAACAGGGAGGGAGTGCTTCAACACCGAACGCTGGAGCGCGAGCACGCTCCTATGCTTCAAGACCTTCGGAACAGGGCCAACACCGCCCTGGGTTATATCTGCGACGAAAACGCCCTGACTCCTCACTCAAGTGACTACGCCAGCCACCTGACCTTCTTCACCGAGGTGGTGACGCGCTTGGAGGCTCAATCTGCCAGAGCTCGGCAGCTTGTGGAGGAGAGGGGTCGTGGCCTGCTTCAGCGCGCCTTCTCCCGTGTCTTCAGCCACCTTCTGCATGCCGACCCCAACTTCGACTTCGATGCCGCCATTGCCCCCGTACCCATGGCCGTCCGGGGTGACCTGGCGCGTTGGGTAGAGGAACATGTCGACGCGTTGGTCAAGGCCTTCACCTCGGAGAACGATGGGGTGGTGGTCATCGCGGACGAAGGTGACATGGTTAACGACGGTGATGGGGGCTTCGCCGACGGCGGCGACGATTCCGACGAAGATGATGGCGATGCGAGTGACGCGTCCATGGACGATGCAGCGAGCGATATCTCTAGCTGATCCCATATTCTCCTGTTGTTTTATTCTGCACGCAAAACTCGGGCGTGGCCCTTGGAAAACTTGTAAGAGCATTTTGAGAGGTGGAGCCCCTCGTGTAAGCAAATCAAAGTTTTTACTTTCCTATGCGATGTAGGTATGTGTCCTTGTGAGCTCATGAAGCTGGGGGTGAGTCTCCCGACGTGGTTTACCTTAGTCAGCACCAACTTAGGGTTGGGTCATGAGGTGGGGAGTTCCTGAGAATCCCGCGGAGCTTATAGCCCCGTTGGAGGGGGCCGCAAGGGGTGAGCACCAGGCGTAGTGCTATCACGTGCTTTGCACGGTCTGGCTCGCGAGGAGCTTTGCGTGGGAAAGGCGATGGACGTGAGTCCCAAACCAAACAAGATCTAGAAGGTGAGAGACGGCTCGAACGAGAAAAGGCAACCCCGCGCGCATCGATAAAAATTCAGCTTCAACTTAAGTCCAGAATCAGAAAGCAAAGCCACAAAAAGAAAGATCCAAAGCAAAAGGCTGCGTCCGGCACCTAGTCTAGTCTTCGGGTCTTAAAGTCTTATCACCAGCACGGAGCTAGGTGCTGTCCGCTAGGCGTGGGAGGGAGCCCCAGGGCCTGAGGCCGGCGCTCCTGAGACTCCGGGGCGTGTACAGCCCCAACTCATTATTACGTGAGAGTGTCACGGGCGGTGAGCTTCACAGGCACTGGCCTTCTTCATAGGTACCAGCCTTGCTTCATATCACCAGACAAGGGCCCCGCCTTGTGCCACCCTTGACCTCCTTTGAGCCGACCGGAGACCAGGACAACACAAAGGAGGGAAAGAGGACGCCAGCGGTTCCCTCGGCGACCACGGGTCCTCTGCCGGGGGAAGGGTTGTTGAAGCCACCCCGGTAGAGGGCCTACCTCCGGGTGTCCCCTGGTTTCGCGTGCCATGGGGAGGGGCCTTGCTCCTGGATTCCTCCCGGTGGTCCCCAGCGTGTTTCCCTTGTTGGAACGGGTGCCGCGGTGCCAGGGTCGCCGATCGATGCTGCAACCTGATTCATCTGTAGCCCATGGTTAGCATAAGCCTGTTCCTGAGAGGTTAGCAGTACCCTGTAGTTTCCGTCGTCGGCGCGAACTTTGTGGTTATCCGCTGGCTCTTGGAAAGCTTCGACTCCTAGCGCCCCTTATCCCCAATCTTCTCCAACGAATGAGCCGATGCCGTCCTCTGGTGCGTACCCTTGGTCCATCATGCGGGGCACGTAGGCTTCCGGGGCCGTCACCCCGAACACCTCGCCATGGTGCCCCACACTCCATGTTGCTCCGCCCATGATGGCGTCCTGGGGATGATAATATGGCATCCGGCCGGGACCATGGGGGGTGACGCCTGCGCCCGTGCTTGTCGAGGGCGGCATGGGGGGGTTGGAGCCCCCTACGCCACCGGTCGTGCTGATGTTGACGAAGCCCCTGGGCATAGTCCATGGCGCGCAGGTGTGGTGAGGTTCGCCGCGCGACCTTGCAGTGATCTGGGAAGGGAGTCGATAGCAGAAGGGTGGCGCTCCCGACGGTGTTGCGTCCAGCAGCTCAGCAACACGCTCAAGTAGCGTGTCCCGGCCGCTCTCCATCAGCCTGCATCGCAGCAGCTCCCTTGCCAATGTGAGTGCCGCCCGCATGTTCGCTTGCTCCCGCCGTGCGTGCGGCGCTGTTGTTGTGGCGTGACTCGCTGCTCTCGCCGCGGCTCGTACTTGCCGCGAGGTGAGGGTGGATGATGCATGGCCATGCTGTCCACGCACGGCGGAGCTTGGTGGCGCCTGTGTAGCTTGGGGTGCGGGGTCGAGACCTTCATGGGCATGTGGCGCCGTCCGGGACGGCCAAGCTGCCCAGCGGTCGAATCCGGCCCTTGCGTCGCCAGACATCCTTGCCGGTGAATGTCGAAGAGCTGATTGGTGGAGAAGAAGCTCTGGCACACCCCTACCTGGAGCGCCAAATGTCGGATGTGCGGTTCTGGCTAACCCTTAAGGTTCGAACACCGGGGTGCGCGCGGAGCCTTTTCCTTCTACCGATCTACGATCTAGCTCGCTATGATCTTGCAGACGAACTCACGACACAGAAAGATATGGGGATTATACTGGTTCGGGCCACCGTTGTGGTGTAATACCCTACTCCAGTGTGGTGGTGGTGGATTGCCTCTTGGGCTGATGACGAACAGTACAAGGGAAGAACTGCCTCCTGAGGTTGAGGTGTTCTCGTGCGTATGAGCGTGTGGTGTGAGGGTTCGATCTTCTCTCTCTCTCCATTCGATCGGTCCATCCCTCTACTATGGTGGCTAGTCCTATTTATAGAGGCCCTGGTCCTCTTCCCAAATATCGAGCGGGAAGGGAGCCAACAACGGCGGGCTAATTTGAAGGGGGTAGCTAGTACGAGCTATCCTGACAAAAGGTAGTCTTCGCCTGCACAAAGCTCTGGTGGTGACGCCGTCTTGGGCTCCATGATGACCTCCGTCTTGCAGTCCATGGTCTTGGTCTTGTTGCACTGAAATGGCAACCTTTGCCTGAGGCCTCGGTACTCCACGACTGCGCTTGCCCCCTTTGCACCAAAGAGGAAATAAGGACGCTGCACGCACTGGCGCCCGCCTGGTGTCGATCGTCATGGCTCACGTCACGAGAGCCTCGCGAGGTTTGCTCCACCTTGATATCTCCACTCCTCGTGAGCCTGCCTGGCCAGGCCACTCCAGAGGAGGTCTTGCATCGTCTGCCTCGCGAGGCTTGGCCCCTCGTGAGGGTCCTGGATGCTTGTTGATGAAGATGGGTCGTACGGCCTGCTGGCTCCGCCATGCCGCGGGCCGCAGGCAGGCAAGTCTGGGGACCCCCGTTCCCAGAACGCCGACAACGTGCCTCTCTTGTCTCTTTTCGTGAGTAGGTGTTAAACGTTCTCGGAATGGACTGAGATTTTCCAAGTGGCCTTGGTACACTACCGGTAGACCGCCTGTCAAATTTCGTTCCATTTGGAGTTCGTTCGATACTCCAGTGGTTAACCAGGGAACTGCAAAAGCCTCTTGTGTGTTGCAGCCCAACACCCCTCCAAAACAGCCCAATAACCCATCTAAACCTCTTCCATGTCCTCCGTCATCAGATCATGATCGTGTGGGCAAAAACTACACCTCATTTGGATACTCCTAGCTCCTTTTACCTATATATATGTGCCCCTCCCCGAAATTTTGCACAGGTGAAACCCTAGATCTCACCTCCACCGCGCCACCGAACATGTCCGTCCGCCATCGGACGCGTCCAACGCCACTGCCACGTCGCTCCGACCAATGAGAGGCCGCCACGTCAGTGCCGCCGCCTCCCTCCTCCACTCCCGCGCTGCCACGTCGCCAGCCGCCGCTCCCCTCTACCGCGCGGGCCTGGTCGCCGCCGCCGCACGCCCGCGGGTCTACCCGCACCCGCAACCTCACCACCCGGCCCCAACTCCTCCCGAGTGCCGCCAACCCCGCCGGAGCTCCTCCCGTCGGCGAGCCAGGTCGGGCCACCCCTGCCTCTCCTTCCTCCTTCCTTCCAATGCTTCTCCCTCTCCCTCACGACCTCTCTCTCTCTCCTGTTGTCTACAGGGAGCCGCCCTCCATGGCCGCCATGGATCTCCGCGCGTGTGCCGCCCCAGGCCTCCTCTCTGCCAAAAATGGGTCCACTGTGGCCAACTCCGTCGGAATCCGGCTGGGCCCCGCCGGATCGGGCCGTCCCCTCGCCCCCATGTCGCCCGAACTGCCGCTGCCATGGCCTGCTTCTTCCTCCAGCAACCTGGATCCCGTTTTCGCGCTGGTAGTTATTTCTCCAAGTCCCAGATTTTGAGCGACATGTGTGTCTCTTCGTCATGCCATAACCTCATGCATATAGCTCTGTTTTGCATGTATGTTATATCGAAATGTTCATTGTGAGATGCTCTTCATTTCATTCCATTCTGGCATGCTTGTTTCAGTTCATCTTGATGCCCTAATCATTGATGCAAGAGTGCTATAAAATGTTTACTGCTGCTACATATCAGTTTATGGTGATTTGTCATTTTTGTCTCATTTGATGTGTGCTTCATATGGGCGTGAGCTCTACATATGTTTTGAACTATGCCATGCCATATTTTCAGAGGTGTTTGCATTGTATTTTTGTGATCAATGTGGTGACTAGCACAAGCATGCAACGTAGCCTTCGTGATATTGATGTTCTCAGAGACTTAGGATTTTGCCAGGTCATGTGCCTGCTGTTATTTTGATGCCATGTAAACATGATTCTACAGTGAGATCCATGCTTATTTTGAGTATCTTCAGTAAGGGTGTTTTGAACATATGGTTATGCTCTATCCATCCATGCCCCTGTTTGCATTTATGGACTGCCCTAGCATGTCTTAATCTTGCTCTACTTTTGCTATAAAATGTTCCTGGTAGATTGTTTACGTGTTAATGAATTTTTCCATAGTTGTTTCTATTGATCCATGCATGCTATGAACTTGCTCTTGCCATGGTTAGCTTCATGAACATGTCATCTTGCTGTTAGTATGATTATCTTGTCATGCAAGGCTTTGTGGTGAGTGATTTGAGCTCGCAAAGATGCCTTCATAATTCTATTTATGCCATGCTCTGTTTTCTGCTAAGTCTGAAAACATTTAATAAAACTTGCTATGTTTACATGGGTGCCATTATATCTTCTGTGCCTTTTTGGCTCATGATAAGTATGGGACTTTTTTCTATGCATTTAGTAGATTCATGCCATGCCTTTGTTAGCCATGCCTTTGTTTTGCTTGCCATTTGCAAACCGTGCATCCGATTCCATTGATCTTTATACAGGTTTTGACCGAAATCATCTCATATTTCCAGCGGCACACTTGGTTTGTCAAGTTAATGCCTTGTTCATTCTTTCTCTTCTGGAGCACGCATATGCATTGCATTTCACATCTCGCATATCATGCTGCTTGCGCATTGCACCGTGATTGATTGTTGGTCCTTTGCTTTTGTTCTTTCTTTGGGTAGAGCCGGGAGACGAGTACGTGACCGAGGAACCTTTCGAGTACGCTAATGAGGATCAAGCTTTCGTCAACTCTGAGAACTTTGCAGGCAAGATAACCATACTCGAAATCACTTATATCTTTGCTTTGCTAGTTGCTCTCTCTATTGCTATGTCGTGCTACCTACCACTTGCTATATCATGCCTCCCATATTTCCATGCCAAGCCTCTAACCCACCTTCCTAGCAAACCGTTGTTTGGGTATGTTACCGCTTTTGCTCAGCCCCTCTTATAGCGTTGCTAGTTGCAGGTGAAGCTGGAGTTTGTTCCATGTTGGAACATGGATATGTTGGGATATCATTATTATATCTTATTTACTTTAATGCATCTATATACTTGGTAAAGGGTGGAAGGCTCGGCCTTATGCCTGGTGTTTTGATCCACTCTTGCCGTCCTAGTTTTCGTCATACCGGTGTTATGTTCCTTGATTTTGCGTTCCTAACACGGTTGGGTGTTATGGGAACCCCTTGACTGTTCAGTTTGAATAAAACTCCTCCATCAAGGCTCAACTTTGGTTTTACATTTTCCTAACAACCTATCACCTTCCCTTGGGTTCTGCAGACTCAAGGGTTATCTTTATTTTAACCCCCCCGGGCCAGTGCTTCTCTAAGTGTTGGTCTGAACTAGAGCCCCTTGCAGCGCCACCTCGGGGAAACTTGAGGGCTGGTTTTAGTTATACGGATTGCTCATATGGTGTTGCCCTGAGAACGAGATATGTGCAGCTCCTATCGGGATTGTCGGCACATCGGGCAGCTTTGCTGGTCTTGTTTTACCATTGTCGAAATGTCTTCTAACCCGGATTCCGAGACTAATCAGGTCTTCCTGGGAGAAGGAATATCCTTCATTGACCGTGAGAGCTTGTGATGGGCTAAGTTGGGACACCACTGCAGGGTTTTGAACTTTCGAAAGTCATGCCCGCGGTTATGGGCAGATGGGAATTTGTTAATATCCGGTGTAGAGAACATGACACTTAACTTAATTAAAATGCATCAACCGCGTGTGTAGCTGTGATGGTCTCTTTCCGGCGAAGTCCGGGAAGTGAACACGGCTTTGGAGTTATGTTTGAACGTAAGTAGTTTCAGGATCACTTCTAGTTCACGACCGTTGTGTTGCTTCTCTTCTCGCTATTATTTGCGTATGTTAGCCACCATATATGCTAGTGCTTGCTACAGCTCCACCTCATACCCCTTTCCTACCCTTAATCTTAAATAGTCTTGATCTCGCGGGTGTGAGATTGCTGAGTCCTCGTGGCTCACAGATACTTCGAAACAGTTGCAGGTGCCGATGATACCAGTGTAGATGACGCAACTGAGCTCAAGTGGGAGCTCGATGAAGATCGTGCTCGTTGTGTTGTTTCGTTTCCTGTTGATCAGTAGAGGAGCCCAGTTGGGACGATGGGGGATCTAGCATTTGGGGTTGTCTTCCTTTATTTTGGTTCCGTAGTCGGTCCTTTGATTGTACCTTGGGTGATGTATGACTATTTATGTATCATGTGAAGTGGCGATTGTTAGCCGACTCTTTATCCCTTTCTTATTCAGTACATGGGATGTGTAAAGATTACCCCTCTTGCGACAGACCTACCATGTGGCTATGCCTCTAAGTCGTGCCCCGACACGTGGGAGATATAGCCGCATTGTGGGTGTTACAGTTGGTAATCAGAGCCTTCCCTGACTTAGGAGCCCCCTGCTTGATTGAATCGCTGACGTTGTTGTGTCTAGAACAAAATTATTTGAGTCTTAGGATTATATATATTGGAGAGTAGGATTCTTTTTACTCCTCAGTCCCTTCGTCGCTCCGGTGAGGCCTCCTGACGTAGAGTTTTGACTCTTCTCTCCTCAAATTTCATGAAAAAAAATTAGGATCACGCGGGTATCTTGGAATCGTTCCGATGGTTTTGTGATGAGAACATTATTCTTGGTGCCTCCTGACATTTAGGGGTTGTGGCAGTGTCCCGGGGAGTTGAGCTCCGAGGTGTTGTCGTCACAATTTTGTCGTTGCAGTTCTGGAATACATGAGTTCGCCGACATCGAAAATCTCTTTAATGCAGTTGCTGGTGAGATAACCTCGACGCCACCCAGTACTGGGGCGGGAGTTTGGGAGTATTTCCATAACTCATATAACGGATGCTTTTCGAAGGTTGAGGTAAATGATTTCCGAAGGTTTCTTGGTTATGTGTTGAAGGATGGATACAGCTGGATGTAGGAATTTTTAGTTTTGGGTGAGATATTATGCTTCCCATGTATCCCCAACACCTGATTGTATAACCAGAAAGTTTCGGGAGTTTATAAGTGGGAATTCAAGTAGCTCCTAGAATAATCTTTCCAATAGACAAATGATAAGATATGGGATCTATCATATGTTTGTTTCCGGCTTATTTTGCAAGCCAATCCTTGTTTTGTTTTTGTTGTGGTATTCGAGTTGCTTCAATGTCAAGTGTTGATTCCATACCTTTCCTAAGCGGTGTTCTCATATTTCTATGGGAATACTAATCCTTCATGATAATCGAGATTGTCATGTCAATCCTTTTCAACCGACGTGTTTCTCTTCAAGTGGATCCGATCATTTTTCAACATCGGCAAGATCAACTCTAAGTTCTCTCAATGGTGTTCGTTTCATCCGCCCCCAAGTTTTCTTTGTTTTCCCGCCCTCCCACCCCTTGTTTCTTCAAGGACTCAGATTTCTTAATCAAGTATTATTTTATGGATGTGAAGTCTCTAAATTCTTTTCCGTCAATGTCCTTATCCGGTGATTCTTCATGAAGATACCAACGAAACTTCAAGTTCGTCATTCTTCATTCTTTTCTTCTCCGGTGGATTCAATTCAAGCTTTCGGTGTTGATCATATCTTTTTCATTGGTTCACATGCTTTTCATGTTGGAAGTTATTATCGAAGACTTTCTTATTTATTCACCTCTCGCTATTCAATTGTTTCGGAGTGCTCAAGATATCTCGAAGATTCGTGTTTCCACTCTGCTTTTGTTCAAGCTCTTTCAAGGATGTTGCCTCATACAAGCTATTTAACTCAACCGGTGCAATCTTCTTTTCAAGTAATCGTTCAACGGTGTATCTTTTGAGTGGTCCCTAACCCACAGGTCTTTTCCCAGGATCTTACCTGACTCTTCTAATTTTCCCGGAGCTATCGTCAAATTCTTTCAAAGTTTGACGTAAGAATGAATTCTCATCAGTCAAATGTCTTTCTCCAAGATCTTTAAAATTATTTTCATCATTGGTTCAACCTTTCTAATTTTCATTCTGGAGTGCCTCAACAAATCATGGTGGTGTTTCTCATCGTCATTCTCGGAGTTTGAAGACTAAAGAAGAGTTCTCCTCCAAATCTTATCCGTTATCTCAAAGACTCGTGATTCTAGCTTGAGGCCATCCTCTCATAATTGTTTTCAATTGTGAGAATTCTTTTCACCCATCCGGAGCATTTCATGAGTTGTTTCCATTTCTTTTCCCCGAAGGCCATCTTTTCAAATATTACTCATTCCCAGCTTTCAGCTCCCGTTCTACAAATCTTACTGGTGCATCATTCAAGTATTCTCTAGTCAGTTCATGATCTATTCATTTCACTTGTATCTAAATTCTCTCAAGTATCTTCATTCATTTTCCATTTCCTCCTGGCGATGCGTTCGGTTTCTTCGCTCGTTCTTTTAATCCTACCGATGGTTCGTTGAAGACCTGTCTCAAGTTTGCGCTGTATCTATCTTAATCCTTTCTACCAGAATAAGTAGTATGCCAAATTCTTTGCTTGTCATCAATTTGATTGGTGAAAGATGAGCATAACATAATTCTTATTCTTTCTTCATCCAAGTGTTTAATTCTTTCTTTTCCAGAGTTTCAAGTTTTTCGCTCTATCTCGTCACGAAGCTCCATCTAAATCATCGCAAGGCTTCACCTTGTGTTTTCAACTTCTCTTTCTTTCTATCATCCTTTTATTACCGGAGTTCTTCATGGAGGCTCAACATGGTGGTTCGTCAAGGTTTCCTTCCATTCTTCAATTGTTCTTCAATATTTTTCTCGGAGTAAAGATCCGCCAAGCTATACTCTAGAATAAACATGTTGCTCAACACATGTTTTGTCTTGAGGAGTTTAAGCATTCTTCATCTTGCATTCCGAAATGCAATTCATTCTACCTTATCTTTTGAGATGGTGTTATGTCATCCTTGACATTTTCCTTCATGTTTCATAGGTGATAAGTTGTCAGGAATGAAATATTTAAACCCATCAATTTCTTCGAGCATGAGCTCTTCTCAATACATCAATCTCTTCATTGGAGTTAGATTGGGTTATATTTCACCTAAAGCTTTCCTTCAGGATTGTTGCTATTTATGGTGCTTATAAATGATCTAAGTTCTTCATTTATCCTCCCGGTGAAATAAGTTTCTCGTCTCCTTGTTCATATCAATCGAATCTATTGTTTCTGTTAGTGGCAGAATTTTCACCTCAAAGTTTTCAAGATGTTTTCCATAAGCCACTACAAGCTTACTCTTTTTGTTGTTGGTTTTCCACCAACTCCGTTCGACCCTTCTCCTAAAGATGTTTTTTTCTCAAGCTCAGTTGAGGTAGAAGATGTTGTTTTGTCCTCCGTTCTTTTGATTCCATTCTTACTTTTCTTCCGGGGGCATAGTGAGGTTGCTCCATTCTCTCATCATCTTAAGTTGTGAGGATCGTGTTCTTTTTCATGCTTATCCTTTTAACCGGAGTGTTGTGTCCTCTTCTCAAGTTCTTTTCAACTTATCAAGTCTTGCATCCCTTTTCAACTGGAGTGCTGTCCAAATTTGTTCTTCCTTGTTCCTCTTTTCTAACGGAGTGTTTTCAACTTCGTCCATCTCTGTTGTATTCTTTTCTCGAAATGGTTTAACCTCTCAAGGTTCTTTGATTTTACTCGTTTGTCAAAGAAGTAGCTTAGTTTTACCTTTTCTCTTCCTCTTCCGTTTCCCCCAGTGCCATCCTAGATCTCGGGACGAGATCCTATCGTAGTGGTCGAGTGTTGTATCGCCCCGGATACAATTTTCCATATTTGTAACTCCGACTCTTGCCTTTTCCAGAGATGCGATATGATTTTCCCTTCGTGGTTGGGGTTTTGTCTTCGTTTTGCTTTTTGTTTGTCTCAGGCATTCCATCTCATGTCATCATGTGCATCGCATTTGCATTCGTGTTCGTCTCATGCAACCGAGCATTTTCCCCATTGTCCGTTTCGCAATCCGACACTCCTACATGCACCTGGCGTGCCCCTCTTGTCTCTTTTCGTGAGCAGGTGTTAAACGTTCTCGGAATGGACCGAGATTTGCCAAGTGGCCTTGGTACACCACCTGTAGACTGCCTGTCAAATTTCGTTCCATTTGAAGTTCGTTTGATACTCCAACAGTTAACCGGGGAACCGCAAAAGCCTCTTTTGTGTTGCAGCCCAAAACCCCTCAAAAATGGCCCAATAACCCATCTAAACCTCTTCCATGTCCTCCGTCGTCGGATCACGATCGTGTGGGCAAAAACTACACCTCATTTGGATACTCCTAGCTCCTTTTACCTATATATTTGTGCCCCTCCCCGAAATTTCGCGCAAATGAAACCCTAGATCTCACCTCCACCGCACCACCGCACATGTCCGTCCGCCATCGGACGCGTCCACCGCCGCTGCCACGTCGCTCTCACCAATGAGAGGTCGCCATGTCAGCGCCACCACCTCCCTCCTCCAGTCCTGCGCCGCCACATCGCCAACCTCCGCTCCCCTCTACCGCACGGGCCTGCGAGCCCATCCGCGGCTCGTTGGGCCCGGTCGCCGCCGCTGGACACCCGCGGGTGTGCCCGCACCTACAACCTCACCACCTGACCGCAGCTCCTCCCGAGCGCCGCCAACCCCGCCGCCGGACGTCGACCCCGCCGGAGCTCCTCCGCCGGCGAGCCAGGTCGGGCCGCCCCTGCCTCTCCTCCCTCCTTCCTTCCCATGCATCTCCCTCTCCCTCACGAACTCTCTCTCTCTCCTGTTGTCTATAGGGAGCCGCCCTCTATGGACGCCATGGATCTCCGCGCTCATGTCGCCCCAAGCCTCCTCTCTGCCAAAAATGGGTCCGCTATGGCCAACTCCGTCGGAATCCAACCGGGCCCTGCCGGATCGGGCCGTCCCCTTGCCCCCATGTCACCAGAACTGCCGCTGCCATGGCCTACTTCTTCCTGGCGATGCGTTGGTAGTTATTTCTCTAAGTCCCAGACTTTCAGTGACATGTGTGTCTCTTCATCATGCCATAACTTCATGAATATAGCTCTGTTTTGCATGTATGTTATACCAAAATGTTCATTATGAGATGATATTCATTTCATTACATTGTGGCATGCTTGTTTGAGTTCATCTTGATGCCCTAATCATTGATGCAAGAGTGCTATAAATTTTTTACTGCTGCTACATATCAGTTTATGGTGATTTGTCATTTTTGTCTCATTTGATGTGTGCTTCATATGGGCGTGAGCTCTACATGTGTTTTGGACTATGCCATGCCATATTTCCAGAGGTCCTTGCATTGTATTTTTGTGATCAATGTGGTGACTAGCAGAAGCATGCAAAAGTAGCCTTCGTGATATTGCTGTTCTCAGAGACTTTGGATTTTGCCAAGTCTTGTGCCTGTTGTTATTTTGATGCCATGTAAACATGATGCTACAGTGAGATCCATGCTTGTTTTGAGTATCTTCAGTAAGGGTGTTCTCAACATATGGTTATGCTCTATCCATCCATGCCCCTGTTTGCATTTATGGAGTGCCCTAGCATGTCTTAATCTTGCTCTACTTTTGCTATAAAATGTTCCTGGTAGATTGTTTACGTGTTAATGAATTTTTCCATAGTTGTTTCTATTGATCCATGCATGCCATGAACTTGCTCTTGCCATGGTTAGCTTCATGAACATGTCATCTTGCTGTTAGTATGATTATCTTGTCATGCAAGGCTTTGTGGTGAGTGATTTGAGCTCGCAAAGATGCCTTCATAATTCTGTTTATGCCATGCTCTGTTTTCTGCTAAGTCTGAAACTGTTAATAAAACTTGCTATGTTTACATGGGTGCCATTATATCTTCTGTGCCTTTTTGGCTCATGATAAGTAAGGGACTTTTGTTCTATGCATTTAGTAGATTCATGCCATGCCTTTGTTAGCTATGATATTTTCCTGTAGCATGTTGTTTGCTTGCTCTAAACATGGCTTCCTGATGTTATTTCTGGCATGTTAGTATTTTCACCAAGTCCGTGAAGCTGATATTTTTTGCACTTTTTCCATGCTTGTTTGAACCTGCTCTTTTATGATTTAGCCGTAGCCCAGTGTTCATTTTTTGTCAAGCATCTTGAGTACATCACTGCCATATGATTTTTTGCTATGTTGGAGTGCAGTAGCTTAGTTTCTTGTTGCATTCTATATGGCATCGTGCAGTTAATCGCAGAATTGTGCCTTTCTTGTTTTGCTTGCCATTTGCAAACCGTGCATCCGATTCCATTGATCTTTATACAGGTTTTGACCGAAATCATCTCATATTTCCAGCGGCACACTTGGTTTTCAAGTTAATGCCTTGTTCATTCTTTCTCTTCTGGAGCACGCATATGCATTACATTTCACATCTCGCATATCATGCTGCTTGCGCATTGCACCGTGATTGATTGTTGGTCCTTTGCTTTTGTTCTTTCTTTGGGTAGAGCCGGGAGACGAGTACGTGACCGAGGAACCTTTCGAGTACGCTAATGAGGATCAAGCTTTCGTCAACTCTGAGAACTTTGCAGGCAAGATAACCATACGTCGAAATCACTTATATCTTTACTTTGCTAGTTGCTCGCTCTATTGCTATGTCGTGCTACCTACCACTTGCTATATCATGCCTCCCATATTTCCATGCCAAGCCTCTAACCCACCTTCCTAGCAAACCGTTGTTTGGGTATGTTACCAATTTTGCTCAGCCCCTCTTATAGCATTGCTAGTTGCAGGTGAAGCTGGAGTTTGTTCCATGTTGGAACATGGATATGTTGGGATATCATTATTATATCTTATTTACTTTAATGCATCTATATACTTGGTAAAGGGTGGAAGGCTCGGCCTTATGCCTGGTGTTTTGATCCACTCTTGCCGCCCTAGTTTTCATCATACCGGTGTTATGTTCCTTGATTTTGCGTTCCTAACACGATTGGATGTTATGGGAACCCCTTGACAGTTCAGTTTGAATAAAACTCCTCCATCAAGGCTCAACTTTGGTTTTACATTTTCCTAACAACCTATCACCTTCCCTTGGGTTCTGCAGACTCAAGGGTTATCTTTATTTTAACCCCCCCCCCCGGGCCAGTGCTTCTCTAAGTGTTGGTCTGAACTAGAGCCCCTTGCAGCGCCACCTCGAGGAAACTTGAGGGCTGGTTTTAGTTATACGGATTGCTCATCTGGTGTTGCCCTGAGAACGAGATATGTGCAGCTCCTATCGGGATTGTCGGCACATCGGGCAGCTTTGCTGGTCTTGTTTTACCATTGTCGAAATGTCTTCTAACCCGGATTCCGAGACTGATCAGGTCTTCCTGGGAGAAGGAATATCCTTCGTTGACCGTGAGAGCTTGTGATGGGCTAAGTTGGGACACCCCTGCAGGGTTTTGAACTTTCGAAAGTCATGCCCGCGGTTATGGGCAGATGGGAATTTGTTAATATCCGGTGTAGAGAACTTGACACTTAACTTAATTAAAATGCATCAACCGCGTGTGTAGCCGTGATGGTCTCTTTCCGGCGGAGTCCGGGAAGTGAACACGGCTTTGGAGTTATGTTTGAACGTAAGTAGTTTCAGGATCACTTCTTGATCACTTCTAGTTCACGACCGTTGTGTTGCTTCTCTTCTCGCTCTTATTTGCATATGTTAGCCACCATATATGCTAGTGCTTGCTACAGCTCCACCTCATACCCCTTTCCTACCCTTAATCTTAAATAGTCTTGATCTCGCGGGTGTGAGATTGCTGAGTCCTCGTGGCTCACAGATACTTCGAAACAGTTGCAGGTGCCGATGATACCAATGTAGATGACGCAACTGAGCTCAAGTGGGAGCTCGATGAAGATCGTGCTCGTTGTGTTGTTTCGTTTCCTGTTGATCAGGAGAGGAGCGCAGTTGGGACCGTCAGGGATCTAGAATTTGGGGTTGTCTTCCTTTATTTTGGTTCCGTAGTCGGACCTTTGATTGTACCTTGGGTGATGTATGACTATTTATGTATTGTGTGAAGTGGCGATTGTAAGCTGACTCTTTATCCCTTTCTTATTCAGTACATGGGATGTGTAAATATTACCCCTCTTGCGACATACCTACCATGCGGCTATGCCTCTAAGTCGTGCCCCGACACCTTTGGGAACAACAATACGATCCTCGAAGAACAGAGTGTCCTTGTCATCAAGGCGGTAGCACTTGTACTTGGACTGACTCCTGGCAATCCCAATCTTCACCTTTTTCACCATAGCATCAAGAAGCTGGGCTTGGCGAATCTGGTCTTCTAAGGTAGGAGAGACTTGAAGGTTGGCGAGGAAACCTTGAGGAACAATTTGCAGATTAAGTTTGCGGAAAGCTTCACAAAGCTCGGGTTGACAAGGCTTAAGAATCAAACTGTTGCAGTAAGCCTTTCTGCTCAAAGCGTCAGCAATCACATTGGCCTTGCCTGGAGTATACTCAATACTCGGATTATACTCTTGAATCATTTCGACCCAACGAGTTTGCTTGAGGTTGAGATTAGGCTGGGTGAAGATGTACTTGAGACTCTTGTGATCAGTGAAAATGTCCACTTTTCTTCCCAATAGAAGATGTCTCCAAGTCAAAAGAGCATGCACAACTGCCGCCAACTCGAGATCATGAGTGGGGTAGTTCTTCTCATTAGGATTCAACTGGCGAGATGTATAAGCAACCACTTTCTTCTCTTGCATCAATACTGCGCCAAGACCTTGGAGAGAGGCATCACAAAAGACCTCGTACGGCTTGGATTCATCAGGCGGAGTCAGAACTGGAGCAGTGATCAACTTCTCTTTCAAAGTGTTGAAAGCAATATCACACTCCGGAGACCAAACGTACTTGACGCGCTTCTGAAGAAGATTAGAGAGAGGCTTCGCGATCTTAGAAAAGTTTTCAACGAATCTCCTGCAATAGCTTGCGAGACCGAGGAAACTGTGGAGTTGCTTCACGTTCTGAGGAGGTTCCCAATTCACAATTGCAGACACCTTCTCAGGATTCACGGCAATGCCCTTGGCAGAGGTGATATGACCAAGATAAAGAACCTCATCAAGCCAAAATTCACACTTGGAGAACTTGGCGTAGAACTGATGTTCCCTGAGCTTATCGAGAACCAAACGCAAGTGCTTGGCATGATATTCCTTGTTCTTGGAGAAAACCAGAATGTCATCGAGATAGACCAAAACGAAGTCATTGGTGTAGGCGTTGAAGATGAAGTTCATCATGCGAGAGAACGTCGGAGGAGCGTTGGCGAGGCCAAAAGACATGACAGTGTATTCATATGAACCAAAGCATGTTCTGAATGCTGTCTTGGGAATATCTTCATTCACGAATGCGAATCTGGTGATAACCCATATGGAGATCAAGCTTGGAGAATACTTGAGCACCTTTGAGTTGTTCGAACAGCTCATTGATGTTGGGAAGTGGGTATTTGTTCTTGATGGTCTTCTTGTTCACTGGACGGTAATCAACACAAAGTCGGTCCGTTCCATCCTTCTTCTTCACAAAAAGAACACCACAACCCCACGGAGAAGAACTAGGCCGGATGAGACCCATTCTTTCTTGCTCATCGAGTTGCTTCTTCAGCTCCTTCAACTCTTCAGGTCCGAGCTTGTAAGGACGTTTGCACACAGGTTCCGTGCTAGGCTCAAGTTCAATAACAAATTCAACTGGCCGGTGCGGAGGCATTCCTGGGAGCTCTTCTGGAAAGACGTCTTGATATTCGCAAACGACTGGAATTTGAGTGATGGCATCCAATTCACCCTTCTCATTGAGAGAAAACAGACGGATGGAATTATCCCGAGCGGCAAAGACAATTACATCCTCGGACGAATGAGTCAATTGAATCTTCCTGGCTGCACAATCAAGCTGAGCCTTGTGCTTAGAAAGCCAATCCATCCCGAGAATAAGATCAATATCCGAGTTACCAAGAACCATTGGAGAAGCCAGAAACTTGTAATCGCCCAATGTGATCGAAACATCTGGGGCAAAAGCGCTTGCATTCATAAATTTACCCGGAGAAACAACAGATAACTGTCTAGGCAAATCTTGCAAAGGCAACTCATGCTTAGAAACAAATGGCCTCGAGATGAAACAATGCAATGCACCAGTGTCAAAAAGAACTTTAGCAGGAATATCATTAACAGGGAGGTTACCCATGATCACATCTGACGAGTCCTCTGCCTGAGCTGCATTCATCAAATTAACCTTGGCGGACTTGGGGTTATGCTTGACCACAGCTGTACTTGTCGATCTGACAGGAGGAGGAAGACGCCTCTGGTTGAGACACTTGTTGGCATAGTGACCCTTCTGTTGGCACTTGTTGCACGTGACCTCTGAAAGCGGACGGTGATACGGAGCACTCGATCTTGGAGCTTGAGACGAAGTCTTGTTCTGAAAGCCAGGGTTGGGTGGGTGGGAAGAACCACTGCCACCTTTGCTCTTCTGCTGATATGGCTGACGGAACGGAGGAGGAGGAAGCCAAAACTTCTGCTGCTTGGCCACTTGAGTAGAGGAAGAAGAAGTAGCATCTCTGACTCGCTTCTTGGAAGCATCACACCTCAACTGAGCAGCCTCTTGCTTCAGTGCCATGTTGTAGAATTCATCGTACCTCAAGGGCTCAAAGAGGACAAGAGCGAGCTGAATTTCTTCTCTGAGACCACCCCTGAACTGGTATATCATGCTCTTCTCATCAGGGACGTCCTGCTTGGCAAAGCAGGCGATCTTCTGGAACAACTTGTTGTAGTCATAGACAGACAAGGAGCCTTGCTTCAGATTGCGGAATTCCTCACGCTTGCTTTCAACCACGCTCTGCGGAATATGATGAGCTCGGAAATCTCGACAGAAATCATCCCAAATGATAACACGTCCACCTCTGGAATCCTTGTACTACTGGAACCATTCTGCAGCTTGATCTTTGAGTTGGAAGGAAGCGAACTTAACAAAGTCCTCAGGCCTGACGTTACTGCACTCGAAATGCCTACACAGATCCACAAGCCAATCGTCGGCATCGGTTGCCTCAACACAATTGCTGAAAGTCTTTGGCCCGTTAGCAAGGAAATGGTTGAGTGTAGCAAAGTGACTCTGATTGCTGCCTTGATTCCCTTGACTTCCTTGATTGCGCTCTTGAAGAATTTGCATGATCAACTGTGTGTTTGCATTGGTTGCGGCCATCACAGCTTGCCATGCCTCTGGAGGAGGTGGAGGTGGTGGCGGATCAGGATTCGGAGTCGTGTGCGTTGGAGGAGCCATCCCGAAGAGGTTGACCACCGTTAGCACATTGATAGATAAATATTGAAGCTGAATCCAACGGAATGAAAATTGCAACATATAGTCTTCAAATCCGAACAAAATGAACGAATGCATTCCTCTTCCAATGGTCACATATCCTTAAATTGAGAAGCCACGTAGAATTAAGGTAGAGAAATAAACCAACAAGGTACGGATCAAGAACAAATAATCAGTAAGAAATCCCAATCTCAAACCAATATCCGTGGAAGAAGAACTAGAGCTACTAGAATTCCCACCTATGAAACTCCCGAACCTTTCCGGTTATGCAATCAGGTGTTGGGGATACAGGGGAAGCATAATATCTCACCCAAACTAGTAAATCCTACATCCAGCTGTATCCATCCTTCAACACATAACCAAGAAACCTTCGGAAACCATCTACCGCAACCTTCGAAAAGCATCCGTTATACAAGTTACGGCGATACTCCCGAACTCCCGCCCCAGTACTGGGTGGCGTCGAGGTTATCTCACCAACGAACTGCATAAAAGAGATTTTCGATGTCGGCGAACATATCTCAAGTATTCCAGAATTGCAACGATAAAATTATGATGACAACACCTCAGAGCTCAACTCCCCGGGACACTTCCACTAAACCCCTGACAGGAGGCACCAAGACAATGTTCTCATCATAAGCCATCGGAACGATTCCAAGATACTCGCGTGATCCTAAATTTTTTTTAGTGAAATTTGAGAAGAGAAGAGTCAAAACTCTACGTCAGGATGCCTTACCAGAGCGATGAGGAGACTGGGAAGTAAAAAAGAATTCCTAAACTCTCCGATATATAATTCCTAAAGACTCAAAATATTTTCTAGACACAACTCGGCCGCTAAAAACGATCAAGCAATGGGGCTCCTAAGGTCGGGGAAGGCTCTGATTACCAACTTGTAACACCCTCGATGCGACTATAGCTCCCACGTGTCGAGGCACGACTTAGAGACATAATCGCATTGAAGGCGTATGTCGCAAGTTAGGCAATCTTCACAACATCCCATGTAATATGAATAATAAAGGGGAGAACATAGTCGGCTTACACTCGCCATGTCACATCAGAGTACATAAATAACATACATCATCCAAACACTCATGGCCCAACTACGGCGCCAAAATAGAAAATAACCCAACATGCGACACGGTCCCGATCAAACCCCAACTAGGCACCACTACTGATCGTCAGGAAAAGACACGTAGTAACACTGAGAGTCCTCGTCGAACTCCCACTTGAGCTCGTACTCGTCACCTGGAGCGGAATCACCTGGACCTGCATCTGGTGTAATAGTAATCTGTGAACCACAGGGACTCAGCAATCTCGCACCCTCGCGATCAAGACTATTTAAGCTTATAGGAAGGGCAAGGTAAAATATAAGTGGAGCTGCAGCAAGCGACTAGCAAGTATGGTGGCTAACTTATTCGCAAAAGAGAGCGAGAAGATGAGGCAAAGCACGAGCGAGAAGCTAGGGGGCAACCTGCGCAAACATTACTCCAACACCGTGTCCACTTCCCGGACTCCGCCGAGAAGAGGCCATCACGGTAACACACTCAGTTGATTCATTTTAATTAAGTTAAGGTTCAAGTTATCTACAACCAGACATTAACAAATTCCCATCTGCCCATAACCGTGGGCACGTCTTTCTAAAGTTCAATCCCTGCAGGGGAGTCCCAACTTAGCCCATGACAAGCTCTCACGGTCAACGAAGGAATAGACCTCCTCCCAAGACGTTCCGATCAGACTCGGTATCTCGGTAATTCAAGACACTTCGACAGGTTAAAACAAGACCATCAACACCGCCCGAATGTGCCGACAAATCCCGATAGGAGCTGCACATATCTCTTTCTCAGGGCACACTCAGATGAGCCAAACGTCGGGTAAGCCAGCCCAGAGTTGCCCCTGGTAGCCTCGGACATCGCTCGGTGGGACCAACACTCAGAGGAGCACTGGCCCGGGGGGGTTAAAATAAGATGACCCTTGCGTCTGCAGAACCCAAGGGAAAGAAAAGGCTAGGTGGCAAATGGTAAGACCAATGTTGGGCATTGCTGGACAAGCTTTAATCAAGGAGAAATGTCAAGGGGTTCCCATTATAACCCAACCGCGTAAGGAACGCAAAATCCGGGAACATAACACCGATATGACGAAAACTAGGGCGGCAAGAGTGGAACAAAACACTAGGCGAGAGGCCGAGCCTTCCACCCTTTACCAAGTATATAGATGCATTAAGATAACATAGCAATATAGTGATATCCCAACAAGTAAGTAAATGTTCCAACAAGGAACGGCCTCCAATCTTCACCTGCAACTAGCAACGCTATAAGAGGGGCTGAGCAAAGCGATAACATAGCCAATCAATGGTTTGCTAGGACAATGGCGGGTTAGAGGTTGACATGGCAATTTGGGAGGCTGACAAGCAAAAGGTAGGCATCGTAGCCTTGGCATAGCAAGAGCGAGCAAACTAGCATAGCAAAGATAGTAGTGATTTCGAGGGTATGATCATCTTGCCAGCACAGTTGTCAGAGTTGACTGGATCCTCAAAAGCTAACTCAATGGGCTCCTCGGTAGCGAACTCGTCTCCCGGATCTACCCAAACAAGACAAACAAGCAACAAGGATACAATCAACCACGTGCAAGGATCAAGCGATATGATGCAATGATGATATGCTATGCGGGATGCCGATATGTGATGCATATGCAAGATTTGACAAGGAATATGAACCTGGTGTCTTGGTTTGAATAATATTAGTTTCAACATTAATAGGTGTACCTAAAATACAGTGCTTAATTCTTTGTCCATTGACCACCTTCAAGCTAGTGCCTAATATGTCCAGAACAATAAACTTCTTCGATGATATATGGCCCTTCCCATTTGGAGAGAAGTTTACCTGCAAAAAAACTAAAACGGGAACTTTACAATATAACATATTCACCAACTCTGAATTCCCTCTTTTGGATTCTTTTATCATTCCATCTCTTAACTTTTTCTTTGAATAGCTTGGCATTTTCATAGGCTTGGGTTCTCCATTCATCTAGTGAGGTAATATCAAATAACCTCTTTTCACCGGCAAGTTTGAAGTCATAATTTAGTTCTTTAATTGCCCAATATTCTTTATGTTCTAACTCAAGAGGAAAATGACAAGCTTTTCCATAAACCATTTTATATGGAGACATACCCATATGATTTTTATAAGCTGTTCTATAGGCCCAAAGTGGATCATCTAATTTCTTAGACCAATTCTTTCAGGACCTATTGACAGTTTTTTGTAATATTAACTTTATTTTTTGTTGGTAAGTTCAAATTGTCCACTAGATTGAGGGTGGTAAGGAGATGTAATTCTATGGTTGACATCATATTTAGCAAGTAGTTTACGGAAAGCACCATGAATAAAATGTGAACCACCGTCATTCACTAAATATCTAGTGACTCCAAACCTAGGGAAAATAACTTCTTTAAGCATTTTAATGGGTGTGTTATGATCATCACTATTAGTTGGAATAACTTCTACCCACTTAGTGACATAATGAACATCAACCAAAATATGTGTATACCCATATACTCAAAGCCCCAAACATCAAGTGGTTCAATAACAAGAGAATAATTCATAGGTATTTCCTGACGTCTACCAATATTACCAATTCTTTGGCATTCATCATAGGACAAGACAAACTTATGGGCATCTTTGAAAAGAGTAGGCCAATAAAAACCAGATTGTAATACCTTATGTGCAGTTCTATCTCCCGCATGATGCCCTCCATAGGCTTCGGAGTGACATTTCCGTAGGAATTGTTCCTGTTCATGCTCGGGGATACAACATCTAATAATACCATCTGCTCCCTCCTTATAAAGATGTGGGTGATCCCAAAAGTAATGTCTTAAATCATAGAAGACATTTTTCTTTTGTTGGTATGTGAAACTAGGTGGTATAAATTTAGCAACAATATAATTAGCATAGTCAGCATACCAAGGAGTATTATGAGAAGCATTTATGACAGCTAGTTGTTTATCAGGGAAACTATCAGCAAAAGGTAGTGGGTCATCAAGGATATTTTCTAACCTAGAGAAGTTATCAGCTACGGAGTTCTCAGCTCCTTTCCTATGAGTGACGTGTAAGTCAAATTCTTGCAGCAATAGAACCCACCTAATGAGTCTAGGCATAGAATATTTTTCCATAAGGTATTTAATAGCAGCGTGATCAATGTGAATAATTAATTTAGATTCAACTATGTAAAATCTGAATTTAGCACAAGCAAACACAACTGGTAAAAATTCCATTTCAGTAGTAGCACAATTTCTTTGGGCATTGTCTAGATTTTCGCTAGCATAATGGATAACATTTAATTTCTTATCAACTCTTTGTCCTAGAACAGCACCAACAACATAATCACTAGTATCACACATAATTTGAAAAGGCAGGTTCCAATAAGGTGGTTGAACAATAGGTGCAGAAGTTAAGGCTTTCTTAAGTGTTTCAAAGGCTTCTACACAATCATCATCAAAACCAAATGGAACATCCTTTTGTAAAAGATTAGTAAGAGGCCTAGAAATTTTAGAGAATTCTTTAATAAACCTCCTATAGAAACCAGCTTGACCAAGGAAACTTCTAATACCTTTGATTTCTTTGGGACACTATGTTTTATCAATTGCATCCAGTTTAGATTTATCCACCGCAATACGTCACTCAGAAATTTTGTGCCCTAAGACAATACCTTAATTCACCATAAAATGACACTTCTCCCAATTAAAGACAAGATTAGTTTGCTCACATCTCTATAAAACTCGGTCAAGGTTGCTTAAGCAATCATCAAAAGAAGTTCTGTAAACAGAGAAATCATCCATGAAAACCTCAACAATCTTTTCACATAAGTTAGAGAATATAGTAGGCATACATCTTTGAAAGATAGCAGGTGCATTACATAAACCAAAAGGCATACGTCTATAAGCATAAGTTCTAAAGGGACAAGTAATGGTGGTTTTATCTTGATCGGGTTGTGATACATGTATTTGAGAGAAACCAGAGTATCCATCAAGAAAGCAAAAGTGTGTGTGCTTAGATAGTCTTTCTAACATTTGATCGATAAAAGGCAGAGGGTAATGATTTTTTCTAGTAGCCTTGTTTAATTTTCTAAAACTAATTGCCATTCTATAGCCAGCCACAATTCTTTGTGGGATAAGTTCATTTTTATCATTAGGAACAACAGTTATACCTCCCTTTCTAGGGACACAATAAACAGGACTTACCCATCTACTATCAGCTACGGGGTAAATTATACCTACTTCCAGAAGCTTTAGAATTTTAGTTCTAACCACTTCTTTCATCTTGGGATTTAATCGTTGTTGATGATGAACAACTGGTTTTGCATTAGGTTCCATATTAATCTTGTGCTGACAGAGAGTGGGAATAATGCCCTTAATATCATCAAGAGTATACCCAGTAGCAGCTTCGTTCTTCCTCAGAGTTTTTAATAATCTTTTCTCTTCATGCTCTGTAAGGTTAGCACTAATAATAATAGGATATATCTTCTTTTCATCTAGATAAGCATGTTTCAAGAATCGTTTCAATTCAAACACAGGATCACCCTTAGGTGGAGGAGGACCTCCTAGAGTTTCAACATGCTAATTATGCTTAAGGATAGGTTGTTGTTCAAAGAACATCCTATCTATTTCATTTCTTTCATGCAAGTGCATATCATTTTCATGGTCAAGCAAATATTGTTCTAGTGGATGAGTAGGTGGTACGAAAATAGAAGCAAGACCAATTATTTCATCCTTATTAGGCAATTCTTTATTACAAGGTTGCCTACAAAACTTAGAGAAATTAAACTCATGAGACACATCACCAAAATTAACACTGATGTTTTCTTTCTTGCAATCTATCTTAGTATTAATAATGTTCAAGAAAGGTCTAGCAAAGATAATGGGACAAAAGTCATCTTGTGGGGAACCAAGCACTAGAAAATCAGTAGTGTATTTTATCTTTCCACACAAGACTTCAACATCTCTAACAATCTGAAGTGGTGTGATAGTATCCCTATTAGCAAGTTTAATAGTGACATCAATATCTTCTATTTCAGCAGGTGCTATATCATTCATAATTTCTTGGTAAAGAGTATAAGGAATAGCACTAAGACTAGCACCAATATCACATAAGCCATGATAACAATGATCTCCTATTTTAACTGAGATAACAGGCATGCCAACAACCGGTCTATTTTTATCTTTAGTATCTGGTTTGGTAATTCTAGCAGCTTCATCAAAGAAAATATATAACATGCCCATCAATATTATCAACCAAGAGATGTTTAACCATAGCAATACTAGGTTCTACTATAATTTGTTCAGAGGGTCTAGGTGCTCTAATATTACTTTTGTTAACCACGGTTGAAACCTTAGCATGTTACTTTATCCTAACAGGGAAATGTGGTTTTTCAATATAAGAAGTAGGCACAACTGGGTCAACATTATAAATGATGGTTTCATTTTTAACTATAGCTTGTTGTTTAGTCTCTTCTTTAATAGGGGGTGATATTTAAACCACTTCTCCTTAGGGAGATCAACATGAGTAGAAAATGATTCACAAAAAGAGGCTACTATCTCAGAGTCAAGTCCGTACTTAGCGCTAAACTTGTGGAAAGCATCGGTATTCATAAAAGATTTAACACCATAAAACTCAAGCTTTATACCTGACTCTTTACCTTCATCGAGTTCCCAATTTTCAGAGTTGTGTTTCATTCTTTCCAAAAGATCCCACCTGAATTCAATAGTCTTCTTCATTAAAGAACTAGTACAAGAAGTATCAAGCATGGATTGATCATACAAGATAGTCGAGCATAAAAATTCTGTATAGTAATTTCTCTCGGGAACTCATGATTTGGGCATGAATATAACATTTTTAAGCCTCCCCCAAGCTAGAGCGATACTTTCTCCTTCACGAGGACAAAAATTATATATATAATTCCAATCACGACGAACTAGATGCATAGGATAAATTTTTTTGGTGAAAATATTAATGTTGAAACTAATATTATTCACCTTCGGTGTCTTGTTTTGAATAATATTAGGTTCAACATTAATAGGTGTACCTAAAATACAGTGCTTAATTCTTTGTCCATTGACCACCTTCAGGCTAGTGCCTTTGGCATTATTGATCTTAATAGGTCCAGAACAATAAACTTCTTCAATGATATATGGCCCTTCCCATTTGGAGAGAAGTTTACCTGCAAAAAAACTAAAATGGGAACTTTAGAATATAACATATTCACCAACTTTGAATTCCCGCTTTTGGATTCTTTTATCCTTCCATATCTTAACTTTTTCTTTGAATAGCTTGGCATTTTCATAGGCTTGGGTTCTCCATTCATCTCGTGAACTAATATCAAATAACCTCTTTTCACCAGCAAGTTTGAAGTCATAATTTAGTTCTTTAATTGCCCAATATTCTTTATGTTCTAACTCAAGAGGAAAATGACAAGCTTTTCCATAATCCATTTTATATGGAGACATACCCATATGATTTTTATAAGCTGTTCTATAGGCCCAAAGTGGATCATCTAATTTCTTAGACCAATTCTTTCAGGACCTATTGACAGTTTTTTGTAATATTAACTTTATTTTTTGTTGGTAAGTTCAAATTGTCCACTAGATTGAGGGTGGTAAGGAGATGTAATTCTATGGTTGACATCATATTTAGCAAGTAGTTTACGGAAAGCACCATGAATAAAATGTGAACCACCATCATTCACTAAATATCTAGTGACTCCAAACCTAGGGAAAATAACTTCTTTAAGCATTTTAATGGATGTGTTATGATCATCACTATTAGTTGGAATAGCTTCTACCAACTTAGTGACATAATCAACATCAACCAAAATATGTGTATACCCGTATAATCAAAGCCCCAAACATCAAGTGGTTCAATAACAAGTGAATAATTCATAGGCATTTCCTGACGTCTACCAATATTACCAATTCTTTGGCATTCATCACAGGTCAAGACAAACTTATGGGCATCTTTGAAAAGAGTAGGCCAATAAAAACCAGATTGTAATACCTTATGTGCAGTTCTATCTCCCGCATGATGCCCTCCATAGGCTTCAGAGTGACATTTCCATAGGATTTGTTCCTGCTCATGCTCAGGTATACAACATCTAATAATACCATCTGCTCCCTCCTTATAAAGATGTGGGTCATCCCAAAAGTAATGTCTTAAATCATAGAAGACTTTTTTCTTTTGTTGGTATGTGAAACTAGGTGGTATAAATTTAGCAACAATATAATTAGCATAGTCAGCATACCAAGGAGTATTATGAGAAGCATTTATGACAGCTAGTTGTTCATCAGGGAAACTATCAGCAAAAGGTAGTGGGTCATCAAGGATATTTTCTAACCTAGAGAAGTTATCAGCTACGGGGTTCTCAGCTCCTTTCCTATGAGTGACGTGTAAGTCAAATTCTTGCAGCAATAGAACCCACCTAATGAGTCTAGGCATAGAATATTTTTCCAAAGGTATTTAATAGCAGCGTGATCAATGTGAATAATTAATTTAGATTCAACTATGTAAAATCTGAATTTAGCACAAGCAAACACAACTGGTAAAAATTCCATTTCAGTAGTAGCACAATTTCTTTGGGCATTGTCTAGATTTTCGCTAGCATAATGGATAACATTTAATTTCTTATCAACTCTTTGTCCTAGAACA